>NC_134103.1:39029539-39662039 GCF_000715075.1 Nicotiana tabacum
CACATATCTCATGTTACTCAACCCACACAATGGTAACATGATGTAACAGTGAATGATAACAGAGACTGAGATATGATATGCAAATGAATGAATATGACTGAGTACAAAATGGCAAATTAAGCAATTAACTCAACAACGGTAATGACCTCAGTGGGTCCGAATAGAATAAGCACACAGCCTAAACAAGATTTCTAACATGAATCACGGCTCAATTACTCTCACACGTAGAAGTTACATAGATAGAAACAAGATTAGATAACTACACAGTACCACAGATAAAACCGAGTCATAAACTCCACGGTGCACGCCCACACACTCGTCACCTAGTATGTGCGTCACCTCTACACCAACCATATAACATGTAATCCAAGGATTCATACCCCAGTACCAAGTTAGAAGTGTTACTTACCTCAAAGTGTGCAACTCAATGCTCCAACAAACCCTTGCCTCGTGAATCGGCCTCAGAATGACTCGAATCTAGCCACAAACAACTTCACGGACCTACTCTAACTCCCGGAACTGAAATCCGAATCCGATATCAAAAACGTCAATTCTCAGTCAAACCTCTCAACCTTCCAAACCTTCAACTTTCTAATTTTCGCCAACTAAAGCCAAAATGACCTACGGACCTCTAAATCAACATCCGGACATATCCAGAATCACCATACGAAGCTATCGGAACCATCAAAACTCCATTCTGTATTCGTCTACATAAAAGTCAAACTTCAGGCAACTCTAACAACTTAAGCCTCTAACCTTGTGACTAAATATCCCAATTTACTCTGAATCACCCCAGCAAGTTACATAACCATAAATGAACATAGAAAAGGTGATAAATAGGGGAAGAGGGCTACAATACTTAAAATTACCGACCGGAACATCACATGAATCCATAGTGATGGCGAAAAGAAGAGATTAGAAGAGTAGAGGAAAAGTTGAACAACGAAAGCTATAAGGAAGTGTAGAAACACCTATTCTGAATAGTTGATAAACCAAAGAGTCATGAGTTTGTATATATTGGTGGGAAACCTACTTATCATAGCTGCCAAACTTAGGAGAAGTTTCCATCATAGAAAAAATCATCATGAGCTAGAAGACTAAGATCAACGGTAGAACCAATCAAGAATTGCCAAGTGTTTCGACAATAAATGGAGGTTGCACACGCCATCTCAATCACAGATCATATCACTTTAATAGCGGGATACTAGCGATATTGCTTCCTCTTCAAGAAAAGATCTTGAATAATATTTTCTCATAATATGAGAGGTCACCTCCTCAAGCATTTCTTAGAGCCTGTCCTTGAAATAGGGGACTATTTGTATTGGTAAATTCAAATTCAGCACGTGGCGTGACGAGACATTGACACGTAGCAAGAATGGTTTCAGATCAACAAAGGAGGAGCTTGTGAACAGGAAGACAGTAAGATCGATATTGAATCCAAAGCAAGAATAGCCGAAGGAGTAAGCACTCAAAGTTGATGCCAAGCTTCGTCGTACCCGAGACCTTCCCGAGATCGTAGCCCCCGTCCGTTACGATTAAGCAGTTTCCATTAGTGGAGATCTTGTCTGTCGACTAACCTTATTCCCGATGTGTAGGCTAGTGGCTCGGAGCAACTAAGCTCCACTTTAATTATAAATTTCCTATCACTTTCATTTGTAAATATCATCGAAAACACACTAAGCGCTATTTATTTTACGCATTTCTTCTATACAACCTTATTGACTATCTTGCAAGCATTGTAATTCAACTTCACGGCTAGCTTAGCTCCATTGGAGGCTAATTCTCAATAAGAATTTTTGATCTTTTTATTTTGTTCATTATTATTATTATTATTATTCATTTTATTGTATGCGACTTGGATTAATCTGAATTCTAGAGGCCTTAAAGATATAAATTAAATTGTTTATTTTAAATTCATTTTGTAGGTTAAACACCTTGGTTTTGTTGTTCTGTGATGTGCGCCAAACCATTATCTACCAATAATTTAGTAATGTAAATAAATATTATATTGGGGACTTCTTTAAGAGCTCTCATACTCGTATCCAACCCATCTTACTCCTTTGATGTGATTTGATAGTTTCGTTTGATACATAATTTGTTATGAATCAGTCTCAGCCCAATGTCACACAAGTAGCTACTGGACTGACACAAGCTATTGGGCCAAGAACAAACACTAGGCCCGGGTTAATTTGGAATCAACGTTGAGTAGTAGATTGTAGGCTGAGGACGGTTATGTTAAAAAGGGTTGTGGATCTGAGTTGGATGATATGCGAATTGCTGAAGAAAATTCTGTTCCTCTCTTCCCCTTTCTGAGTCTAAGATCTCATCTCTCTTCTTCTATCTGTGTATCTTCTCCTATATTCTTAATTTCAGTATTCCCATTATTAGCCTACAATTTGAGTGTTGGTTCGGCTACTAGTAATTGTAATAGATCTTTAGTTCTTATAAATATACTTTGAGATTGTAGCATTTGTTACATTAGTGCTTTCATCGATTCGGATTCCAATGGACATTGTGGTACTAGATAAATTCATTGGCGGCAACCCAGAGGGCTGGGTTTATCGGGCGGAGTGGTACTTCACATACCTTGATTTCTTCGAGAAGAACTGGTTACCTCTTCCCTACTACTACCTTGATGGCGAAGCTTTTACTTGTTTTGATTGATTGTTTCAAAATGAGCAATATTTTGATTGGAATCATTTTAAGGAGAAACTGAAGCTATGTTTTCGGACACGGACCTTCACAAATTTAGTAAGTACATCAGAAACTTCACAAGCATGTGTTGACTACATGAGTTATGCTACATTTATGGTACATTGGTTCCACCAACAACCTCTGTGTCTCTGATTGCAGCTCTGAGCCATGTGGCAAACTTATACAACTTGGAATCTACTTTCAAAAGTGGAAACTTAGAGGCGCCCAACATGTTCGATAAAATGTCCAAAAGAGCAGACGAACGTGATTCTGTTGAATCGGTATCATCAGTTCCAGCTCGTGAAATCCAGGTTGGTTCAGACTCTATCGAAATTGATCCCATAGACTATATTCATAGTGTCACTACAACTTTAGCAAACAATGAAGACAAAATGCCTGACCAAATTTCATAAGGAACTAGCATTGTTTTGTAGTACCAATTGGCCGACAATGTTTCGTTTCCAATTCCTTCTGATGACTCATCCTTGCTTCCATCTAGTGTTGAAAGTGTTGAACAACTAAATGCACATGTCTTGTTCCCTGAGATTGAATCTGCTTTAGAGGATAATACCACAAGTCATGTGAACCTGGTTTTTGCTAAAAGTCCTAAGCGAGATACCACTGAACAACTCAGTCAATTTGCCACTATGCTTCTGGATTCTTTTAATAGCTTGGTCACAGGTGGTAACTTTCCTATTTGTCAAATACTCGCTTTGCTTGTTAGTGTCAATTTGGATAATGGTCATATGCTTGATTCTTCTTATTGTTTTCATGTGAGGGATTGCACATATCTCTACTATGTGCTTGAATCAATAATAGGGACTATTCTATTTTGTAGTTGTGTGAAAAATTGGTTTGACACAGGGCAAGATTTTCATGTTGATTCATGTGTGTTTTTATCCGATGAATCTGAAGTTTTAACTCCAAATGAGGATTTTTCAAAGACAAAAGTCATTACCTCTAACATGGACAATTGGAAGATAGAAAAGCCAAAGGAAGTTTTCTCCTCTTAGACTTTCACTATGAATCAACTCTGAAGGTAGATTTTAAAAATATATTGTGGTTCCACCATGATTTTAACGCCCATTTAGACTATTGGGGTGAAACTGGGCAGGAGCGCAATCTTTCTTGATTCTTGTTTGAATCAAGAGTGCATGCTAGGGAGGATAAACTACAAAGAGTGCTCTAAGCAATTGCTGAAAGTTACTCAAAGCAGTCACCGAATATTTGGGTCAATAAAGCCGCTAGACTCTTGTTTACTATGTTTGTGTCACGACCCAAAATCCCACCACAAGCGTCGTGATGGAACCTAGTCTCTAAGACTAGGTAAGCCAATTTCAATTACATTTTGAAGCCATTTTTTTTTAATTAAATAAATAATCAAAACTGACAGTGGAACAAATATGAATATGCAACTTCCCAAGACTGGTAGTACTGAGTCACGAACTCTAACTAAATACATGGAATGATCACGAGGACCGAATATACAATATTGTTTGATTACAAATTAACAATACAATGAAATGAAAAGACTCCAAGGGACTGCGACGGCCAAGCAGCTCTACCTTGAATCCTTACGATCCCGCTTTAACTCTGCTCAAGTCTGATATCTCCAATACCTGGCTCTGCACAAAAATGTGCAGAAGTGTAGTATGAGTACACCACAGTCGGTACCCAGTAAGCATCAAGACTAACCTCAATGGAGTAGAGACGAGGTACAGTCAAGACACTCACTAGTCTAATAATCTGTGCAATATAATATACAAAATACTAGGAAACAGATAGCAATAAGGGCAGGATAAAATAACTAGTGGTATGCGCAGCAAGACAACAAGAATACCATAAATATCACTCAACAATTAATAAATACAAGTACGCACAATTAATTCAAGTTTTTCAAATAAATATCCTTCACATCTAATTCTTCCAAATAACTCTCTTTCAAATGTAGTTTTCTCAAATAATTATTTTTCAAATATAATTCTTTCATATAATTCTTTTTGAATAAAAATCCTCCCAAATAAATATTTTGAATATAATTCTTCCAATTAAAAAGTCACCATGTGACACCTCATTTCATAATCATAAAAATACGGGTCTCAACCCATTTTTATATTTTTCGTAAACACGGGTCTCAGCCCACTTTCATATTTCCGGCACCTCGTGCCCTCATTTCATATCACAACTGCATGGACAATTCACGTGCCAAATATCCTCATTATTTACTCACGACACCTTATGCCCACATTTCATTTTTATAATCCGCCTGGCAATGGCCACAGGCTCTCAATTTTAACATAAATGAGATTGTTATCAATTTACCAACAACAAGACAAACTGCACAAGGTATATAAAAATAAACACAAGAAAATCACAATATCACATTAAATTATCAACACCACAACCCCACATCATCACATATCGTCCCTGACAATAGCCACCCTTATCGCTCCTATTGCCACCCTTATCACGCCTATAGCCACTCTTATCGCTCCGCCCCGACAATATCAATAGCCACCCCTATCGCTCCTATTTCCACCCTTATCGCTCCTATAGCCACCCTTATCGCTCCGCCTAGACAATATTCCAACAAACACAACGACGTTGAAATGCCACCCTTATACCCACATAATATCAACAGTGAAATGCCACCCTTATATCCTCAAAATAACAACTCACACAACACAATAATTTATACGAAAATTTACCACGACAGCATAACAAAATCAATTCATATCACAATTTTCCCAATGGCCCCAACCAAATTCCAAAGATACAACCAAATCAATAAATTTTACAACAAATAGCCGAAGGCTCCACACAACGTGTATAACACCACAAAAACAATCAATATAGATAGAAATTATTCAGCATAAATCAAAGCCTTCATTAATCTAAATTTAGATAATTATATTAACGCTTGTTCTTAAACTTGCTTAATTAATTATTTGCATTAGGGAAAATTCAAAATGAAATTAAATTCCCAGAATTATCAAAGCAACAAACTCACGGAATTACATAAATATTCAAATAACAATCACATCAAATTGTCATATAAAAGCAAGTTCAACCAACAAGGATTTAGGCATGGCAATTAGATGATTAAATAAATGCCAACAATTATCCAATTTACTACACAATATGCCTAAGACTTAAACCCAATATATTTTGCACATACAAGCTCGAGTACGTACTCATCACCTCGCGTACACGGCTTTTCACGTTTCACAAACGGCACATAAGACTAGATGCCTAAGGGGTAATTTTCCCACTCGAGGTTAGGCAAGACACTTACCTTTTTGAAGTTAGGCCGATATTCCAAAATAGCCATCTTGCTTGAATTGACCTCCGGACAGCTCAAATATATCCAAATTAATTGTACAACTTCATTAAAATGTATCGGAAACAATTCCGGATAATAATATGTCGACTTAAAATTTTATTCCAAAACGTCAACAAAAGTCAACGGGGGACCCGCCTCTCGGAACCCGACATAATTTTTATGAAATCTGAACACTCATTCCGATACCAGTTCAACCATACCAATTTTATCGAATTCCAATAACAAATCAACCTCCAAATCTTAAATTTAAACCAAGAGAGTTTTCTAAATTTTTCAACCCAATTCACTAATTTAGTGATAAAAACAACAATAGATTCATGTAATTTAACCAAAATTTAGTTAGGAATTCTTACCCCGATGTTTTCCTTGAAAAACTCTCGAAACATCGCCTCACCCGAGCTTCCTTGGTCCAAAAATGGAAGAATGACGCGAATTTGGACTTTATTCTTCTGCCCAGGGGTTTGTTCTTCGCGTTCGCGACACCCCCTTGCGTTCGCGATGAACAAATTCTTCAAAAGACATTTTCAAACTCTTCTCTGATAGCCTCTAGTATAATAGTCAAAACCTTTTGTACCAAACTCCAAATGATGAATGGTTTGACTTTATGAAAACTAGACTCCAAGAGCTATAACTTTCATTTGTTGCTCATCTCCCAATTCCTTATAGATTACGAGATATAAGCTTCCAAAGTCAGCCCTGTGCAACAGAGATTTTCAAACTCTTCCTGGAAAGCCTATAGTGTATCCACCATAACTCTTTGTATACAACTCCAAATGACAGATGGTTTACCTTTATGAAAACTAGACATAAAGGGCTACAAATTTCATTTTAGGATCATCTACAAATTCTTTATAGATTGCGAGATATGAGCCTCTACAGTTAGACGACGAATAGCAAAATTTCCTTCTTCACAAAAGCGAGAACCTCTTCGCGAACGCGAAGAACAAAGTCCCAACAGCAAAATCCTTCTTCGCGAACGCGAGAGGCTCCTCGCGAACGCGAAGAACAACACCAGAACCAGCAACCAGCAGCATCAAAACACCCTAACTTGATCCGGAACCACCCCGAATCAAACCCGAGGCCCCCGGGACCCCGTCTAATCGTACCAACAAGTCCCAATACATAACACGAACCTGCTCGAGGCCTCAAATCACATAAAACAACATCAAAGCCATGAATCATACCCCAATTCAAGCCTAATGAACTTTGAAATTTCAAATTCTATATCTTGTGCCTAAACACATCAAATCAATCTGGAATGACTTCAAATTTTGCACACAAGTCATAATTGACATAACAAAGCTATTCCAATTTCCAGAATCAGATTCCAGCCCCGATATCAAAAAGTCAACCCCCCAGTCAAACTTCCCAAAAATTCATCTTTCACCATTTCAAGCCAAATTCCTCTACAGACCTCAACTAATTTTCCAGACACGCTCCTAAGTCCATAATCATCATACGGAGCTATTGACATCATCAAAATTTCATTCCGGAGTCGTCTTCACACAGTTCCAACTACGATAAAAATTCTAAGATTTAAGCTTCCGTTTTGGGGACCAAGTGTCCCAAATCACTCTGAATCATCAGGTAATTGAATTCAACCATGCACGCAGGTCAATACACATAATAAGAAGCTGCTCAGGGCCTTATGCCGCTAGAGGGGGCTTAAATTCTTAAAACGACAAGTCGGGTCGTTACATTCTCCACCTCTTAAACAAACGTTCGTTCTCGAACGTGCTAATAATTATCCTGAGGTTACCGAATTGATAATTTTTACTTTTACACATATACTCACGGTTGGTCCCACGTTACTGCATTGGAGGTAAGTCCGGCAACACCATCTCATTTGAGATTATTTCTTTTATCCATATTTGTGAACCTTAAGACCAATTTCTTACACTCCAAACATTTTCAGAAAGTCCGATTTTTCATCAACGCACGGTATTAGTCTCAACTGGCTGTAGAAACACGTGTCTACGCACACATCAACTTTCTTAATAGTGTTGAAGTACTTCAAAAAATTTCTGGGGTGTTACATTCTTCCCCGCTTAGGATCATTCGTCCTCAAACACATAACATAATTTATCTCTTCTTTCACACATATCAATCTCCCAAATTGTTCTAACTCCCAAATTTTTCAAAAACTTTCGGTAGAGTCTCCCCTGTAAATGGGCCTATCCACCTGCCAGAGTAACACCAAAATGACTCCTAACAACACATCCACAAGGTATATATCAATAACACTGATCTCAGCATTACAAGCATTGCATTATCATTATGATATCAGGACATGAAGTACATCATATGTATGCTCATCACCACATCTCAGGTCTTAAAAGCTATTCATAATTAATTCCAGTATCATCAATTAATCTCATATTAACCAGTACCTCATTTCAAATTTTTCACAACACTGGCAACATAATGTGAGGCATGAAGACCTCATAACTAGTTGTCCGATTTAACGAGTCACATTTAACGCCACCTGGGCACTCATCTTATAGGTTAAATCTCAATGTTTACAGCACGAAAATGACTGAATATGTACATAAAATATACAAGAATTATCAAATAAGCCTAACAGGCATGACTCCCTATTAATATTATTGTACAAATTAAATTTCACAAAGGGAGAATTTTAAACTCATAAATATTTCACCACAAGGACCTCATCTTTTTATAACTTCCATCGTGGCTTGCAGCCCGGTTTAAATATTTCACATCATATAAAAATGTGAGGATCTCGTCCTCAACTCCGAATCACAAGTATTTTGCACATTGTGCCAACTAAAATTTCAATTTCCTTTCTTTCTTCTTTTCAATAAATTTCGTAAATATTTTTTTTCTGTAACACATAATGAACCCTCATACCTATAGGGCATATAATTCATAAAATTTGAATCAATTATTCTGAAATACATTAAACCCACTGTAATGAATAATAAAAATTACTTTTGGACTTATAGCTCTCAATGGTGTGCAAAAATAAAATGACAGACACGGGTTCACATCTTTAAATCTCCCAACAGGGATAAACATATAAGTGGGTCACAAATTTACGAAACTCGCCCATAAGTGGAGCATAATAGGAGGACTCATCTCAATATTCAAAACCGAATCAAATTAAGGAAAATATCCTTTTATAATAAAAATTAGGATCGTACCTGTAACGACACCATCTGGTATATTGGCCTCAGCCAAATCATAGTGATTAAATCAACGGGTCGGGCCTCCACCTCTTAGGCACCCACTACCCCGCCTGTCCTCCACCTCTAGCTAACTGTGCACATGGAGTATTAACTGGAATAAAGCATGTAGCTTGAGTGCTCTAATGAAATCCACTCCTCCCAAGTCTGGGACAATCTCTCATGATGTTCCTAGCATCACCACACTCATAACAACCTCTCTGAGGTCGCTCGAACTGAGTCTGTGCCGGATAACTAAAATAATCATTATAGGAATCCCGTGCCGGTGGTGCATTGTAGGAACTTACTGGAGCACTCTAAGTAATCTGATGTGCGGACTGAGCTGACCGACTGCTCGAGCCTCCGCTGTAATGGGTTCTAGCTGAAAAGTAAAACCCACTGAACCCTCCAAATCTTTGAGACTTTTTGGCCTCCTTAGACTCCCTTTCCTCACCTAAAACACCCTCAATCTTCCTTGCAATCTCCACTACTTGTTGAAATGGAGTATAAGTTTGCAATTCTAGAGCTATGCATATTTTAATATCATATTCGAGCCCCTCAATAAATCTGCGTACCCGCTCCCTGATTGTAGGAACCAAGATAGGTGCATGACGGGCTAGCTCACTGAACCTGATAGCATATTCTGACACTATCATAGTGCCCTAACGCAACCGTTCAAACTCTGTATGCCACTCATCTCTGAGTGTCTGGGGAACAAACTCTTTCAAGAATATTTCCAAAAATTGAGCCCAAGTTGGTGGTGCGGCATCGACTGATCTACCTTCTCCATAGATTTTCCACCACCGATACGATGCGCCTGACAGTTGAAATGTAGTAAAGGCAACTCCGCTCACTCCCACAATACCCATGGTGCGGAGAATACGGTAACAATTTTCTAGAAATCCTTGGGCATCCTCTATAGTTGTGCCATTGAAAGTTGGTGGATCATATTTCTTAAACCTTTCAAGTCTCTTTTGTTCTTCTCCTGATGGCTCGGGCCTGACCTCATGCCGAACCGGAATAACAGGTTATACCGGTACTATACCCGAAACCTGACCAACGTGAACCTGCTGCTCTGGAGTTTTGATAGGCGTCTGAGCTACTCTCCCAATCTGCAGAATATTTGGTGTAACAGAGATCAATCACGCCTGAGTTAATGTACCAAACATACTCAAGAACTGTGCTAAAGTCTCCTGAAGTCCGGGGGTAACAACAGGTGCTTCTGGTACCTGTCCCCCAGCTGGAGCTACTGGCGGCTCTTCAACTGTTGTTCTGACAGGTGCTCTAGTCGCAGCACGTGCCCTTCCTCGACCTCTACCTCGGCCCCGGCCTCTTGCAGCCCTAGCAGTATGTGCGGATGTCTGCTCAGCTAATCCAGTAGCACGTGTCCTCACCATCTGTGAGAGAATGGAGATACAAAGTTTCAAATTCCAAATTCAACAAATTCTGCACGACGGGAATGAAAGAAATGGAAATTTCCTAACAGTTCTGTAGCCTCTCGAAGATAAGTACAGACGTCTCTGTACCGATCTGCAAGACTCTACTAGACTCGTTCGTGACTCGTAGTACCTATGAACCTAGAGCTCTGATAGTAACTTGTCACGACCTAAAATCCCACCACAGGCATCGTGATGGCACTTAGTCTCTAAGACTAGGTAAGACGATTTCAATTACATTTTGAAGCCGTTTTTTTTAATTAAATAAATAATCAAAACTGACAATGGAACAAATATGAATATGCAACTTCCCAAGACTGGTAGTACTGAGTCACGAACTCTAACTGAATACATGGAATGATCACGAGGGCTGAATATACAATACTATTTGATTACAAATTAACAGTACAATGAAATAAAAAGACTCTAAGGGACTGCGACGACCAAGCAGCTCTACCTTGAATCCTTACGATCCCGCTTTAACTCTATGTCCAAATCCGATATCTCCAATACCTAGCTCTGCACAAAAATGTGCAGAAGTGTAGTATGAGTACACCACAGTCGGTACCCAGTAAGTATCAAGACTAACCTCAATAGAGTAGTGACGAGGTACAGTCAAGACACTCACTAGTCTAATAACTTGTGTAATATAAAATACAAAATACTAGGAAACAGATAGCAATAAGGGAAGGATAAAACAACTAGTGGTATGCACAGCAAGACAACAAGAATACCATAAATATCACTCAACAACTAATAAATACATGTACGCCCAATTAATTCAAATTTTTCAAATAAATATCCTTCACTTCTGATTCTTCCAAATAACTCTCTTTCAAATGTAGTTTTCTCAAATAATTATTTTTCAAATATAATTCTTTCATATAATTCTTTTTGAATAAAAATCCTCCCAAATAAATATTTTGAATATAATTCTTCCAATTAAAAAGTCACCATGTGACACCTCATTTCATAATCATAAACGGGTCTCAACCCATTTTGATATTTTTCGTAAACACGGGTCTCAACCCACTTTCATATTTTCAAGGCACCTTGTGCCCATAATTAAATCATCATATTTTTCCGGCACCTCGTGCCCTCATTTTATATCACAACTGCACGTACAATTCACGTGTCAAATATCCTCATTATTTACTTACGACACCTCGTGCCCACATTTCATTTTTATAATCCGCCTAGCAATGGCCACAGGCTCTCAATTTCAACATAAATGAGAATGTTATCAATTTACCAACTACAAGACAAACTGCACAAGGTATAAAAATAAACACAAGAAAATCACAACATCACATGAAAATTATCAACACCACAATCTCACATCATCACATATCGTCCCTGACAATAGCCACCATTATTGCTCCTATTGCCACCCTTATCACTCCTATATCCACCCTTATCGCTCCGCCCGGACAATATCAATAGCCACCCTTATCGCTCCTATTGCCACCCTTATCGCTCCTATAGCCACCTTTATCGCTCCGTCCAGACAATACTCCAACAAACACAATGACATTGAAATGCCACCCTTATACCCACATAATATCAACAGTGAAATGCCACCCTTATATCCTCAAAATAACAACAGTGAAATGCCACCCTTATATCCTCAAAATAACAACTCACACAACACAACAATTTATACGGGAATTTATCATGATAGCATAACAAAATCAATTCATATCACAATTTGCCCAATGTCCCCAACCAAATTCCAAAGATACAACCAAATCAATAAATTTCACAACAAATAGCCGAAGGCTCCACACAACGTGTATAACACAACAAAAACAATCAACATAGATAGAAATTATTCAACATAAATCAAAGCCTTCATTAATCTAAATTTAGATAATTATATTAACGCTTCTTCTTAAACTTGTTTAATTAATTAATTGCATTAAGAAAAATTCAAAATGAAATTAAATTCCCAGAATTATCAAACTAACAAACTCACGGAATTACATAAATATTCAAATAACAATCACATCAAATTGTTATATAAAAACAAGTTCAACCAACAAGGATTTAGGCATGGCAAATAGATGATTAAATAAATGCCAACAATTATTCAATTTACTACACAATATGCCTAAGACTTAAACCCAATATATTTTGCACATACAAGCTCGAGTACGTACTAGTCACCTGGCGTACACGGCTTTTCACATTTTACAAACGGCACATAAGACTCGATGCCTAAGGGGTAATTCCCCCACTCGAGGTTAGGCAAGACACTTACCTTTTTGAAGTTAGGCCGATATTCCAAAATAACCTTCTTGCTTGAATTGACCTCCGGACATCTCAAATCTATCCAAATTAATTATACAACTTCATTAAAATTCATCGAAAATAATTCCAGATAATAATACGTTGACTTAAAATTTTATTCCAAAAAGTCAACAAAAGTCAACACGGGACCCGCCTCTCGGAGCCCGACATAATTTTCATGAAATCTGAACACCCATTCCGATACGAGTTCAACCATACCAATTTTATCGAATTTCCAATAACAAATCGAGCTCCAAATCTTAAATTTAAACCAAGAGGGTTTTCTAAATTTTTCAACTCAATTCACTAATTTAGTGATAAAAACAATAATAGATTCATGTAATTTAACCAAAATCAAGTTAGGAATTCTTACCTCAATATTTTCCTCAAAACACTCACGAAAAATCGCCTCATCCGAGTGTCCTTGGTCCAAAATGGAAGAATGACACGAAGTTGGACTTTATTCTGCTACCCAGGGGTTTGTTCTTCGCGTTCGCGACACCCCCCCCCCCCCCTCGCGTTCGCGATGAACAAATTCTTCAAAAGTTATTTTCAAACTCTTCTCTGACAACCTCTAGTATAATGGTCATAACGTTTTGTATAAAACTCCAAATGTTGAATGGTTTGACTTTATGTAAACTACACTCCAAGGGCTATAACTTTCATTTGTTGCTCATCTCCTAATTCCTTATAGATTACGAGATATAAGCTTTCAAAGTCAGCCTTATGCAACAGATATTTCCAAACTCTTCCCGGACAGCCTATAGTGTATCCACCATAACTTTTTGTACACAACTCCAAATGACAGATGGTTTACCTCTATGAAAACTAGATATAAAGGGATACAACTTTCATCTTTAGATCATCTTCAAATTCCTTATAGATTGCGAAATATGAGCCTCTAAAATCAGACGACAAACAACAAAATTTTCTTCTTCACGAACGCAAAGAACAAAGTCCCAACAGCAAAATCCTTCTTCGCGAACGCGAGAGGCTCCTCGCGAACGCGAAGAACAACACTAGAACTAGTAACCAGCAGCATCAAAACACCCAAACTTGGTCCGGAACCACCCCGAATCAAACCCGAGGCCCCCGGGACCCTGTCCAATCGTATCAACCAGTCCCAATACATAACACAAACCTGCTCGAGACTTCAAATCACATCAAACAACATCAAAGCCACGAATCATACCCCAATTCAAGCCTAATGAATTTTAAAATTTCAAATTCTATATCTTGTGCCTAAACACATCAAATCAATCTGGAATGACTTCAAATTTTACACACAAGTCATAGTTGACATAACGAAGCTATTTCAATTTCTAGAATCGGATTTCGGCCCCGATATCAAAAAGTCAACCCCCGGTCAAACTTTCCAAAAATTCATCTTTCGTCATTTCAAGCCAAATTCCTCACAGACCTCCAAATAATTTTTCGGACACGCTCCTAAGTCCATAATCACCATACGGAGCTATTGACATCATCAAAATTCCATTCCGGAGTCTTCTTCACATAGTTCCGACTATGGTAAAAATCTTAAGACTTAAGCTTCTGTTTTGGGGACCAAGTGTCCCAAATCACTCCGAATCATCCGGTAACTGAATGCAACTACGTACGCAGGTCAATACATATAATAAGAAGCTGCTCAGAGCCTTATGCTGCTAGACGGGGCTTAAATTCTTAAAATGACAAGTCGGGTCGTTACAGTTTGGTCTAGCAAGTTCTACTTTGACGTATGTTATCTTTGATCCTGGTGGGGTTAATACTTCCCTTTGTGCAATGATCCAGCAACTGCTCTTTAGACTAGTGAAATACTTTATTATACAAAATTATGACACCACACAACAGTACATGAAGATGCAGCCCGCAGAAAATATATTTAATGCCATGTTACATGAGTGGAAAGCATTAAACTTGAGGAGTGGATATAAGGTAAAGCATCAAGCAGTGCCAGGAGCTGGTTATACTTTTTCTGGTGGAAGTGAAAATTATGTGGTTGCAGGGCATGTTATAACTGAACTCAATTTGGTAATGTTGAAAAGCTTTACTGTAAATATAAACGATCAGGGTTGTAATTGGTTGATAGAAGGTGTGATGGTATTAAGTGGAAAGCGAGCCTCTAAAATTGTTTATCCGTACTTCATGGATAACTCTCGCGCCGATGGGTCTGAGCATGTTACAAATTGTTGCATGTATTATATTTCAAGTGATTTCAAAATAACTTTTGTTCCTAGCAGCGTTCTTGATGGATTTCTCGGCTGCCAATTATCCGAGGCTATTTCCTACATTGTGGCCTATCATGTGAATATTGCTTTTGATAGAGAAGGAAATGACAAGGTGGGTTGCTTTCATGGCAAGCACCCTCCACTTCCAACCAAGAGGTTGTAAGTTCGAGTCACCCAAGAGCAAGGTGGGATGTTTTTGGAGGGAAGGATGCCGAGGGTCTATTGAAAACAGTCTCTCTACCCCAGGGTAGGGGTAAGGTCTGCGTACACACTACCCTCCCCATACTCCACTAGTGAGATTATACTGGGTTGTTATTATTGTTGTACAGAGAAGGAAATGACTTTACTGTGACCACAACGAATTTCATTTGGGACCCCTTTCCAATAGTGCAAGATAATACAATTGATCTTTCCCTTCAATTAAGAATTTATGCTAAAGAAGAATGGACAGAATGGGGCATTGCTGATACTAATACCATTTTGATAAGCTATCTGTGGATGTTTGCTTATGCATGTATTACATTGACTAATAATCTGTGCTTATCATCTTCTTATAATTCGTTATTGTTAAACATTTGGACTGATTGTGAACTTATCGTATGCTCGAAGGAAGAGTTTCGAGTGCCACAAAAAAGCAGTTTCTCTTTAATCGAGTTCAGGCTTTAGTGGAGGTTCGCTACTGGAATGTTTGCATTGGTCCGCTCATTTACCTTATTGCTAATTGCTTCCAAAAGATTGCAAGCAGGCCAGGTCGCTATGCAGGGCAGATTCTGATGGCATACGAGTTAATAAATCTATTATTGTCTACTAAGAGTTGCAATGACCAAGGTGATTGGTCCATAACAGGTGCACTAGATCACATATTTTCCTCAAGTCATAAACCATGCCATGGTATTGAGCTAATTGATTGGGAGACAACGAGTATCATTGTTCTTGACTCTAACCTTGAGGACAAGGTTCTTATTGCGGATGGGGGTATTGTTATGAATCAATCTCAGCCCAATGTCACACAAGTGACACGAGCTATTGGGCCAAGAACAAACAATAGGCCCAGGTTAATTTGGGATCCAGGTTGAGTAGTAGAATATAGGCTGGGGACGGTTATGTTAAAAAGGGTAGTGGATCTGAGTTGGACGATATGCGAATTGTTGTTCCTCTCTTCCCCTTTTTGAGTCTAAGCTCTCATCTCTCTTCTTCTATCTGTGTATCTTCTCATATATTTTTAATTTCAGTATTTTCATTATTAGCCTGCAATTTGAGTGTTGGTTCGGCTACTAGTAATTATAATAGATCTTTAGTTCTTATCAATATACTTTAAGATTGTAGCATTTGTTACAGAATTAATTTAGAGAAATTGAATGGGAGAATTAGGAGGATCTTTGCAACAAGAAGGGAATGGATATGTTAGAGGCAATAACGGTTCCTATTGTGCACAACCTAATCCCAACATAGTACTGCATTTTTACCTTTAAAATTTTCGAAATCCAGCATCTTATATTGGGATATAATAAAGTGCATTAATAGAGAAGATTTTCCCTTTTTAAAGTTCCAAACTCCAGCATACAGCTGCTGGGGTTTTAAATATAGGGGAATTTTAAACTCCATGAATTGTTCCTAAAATTTGAACTTATAAATGTTTGAAATCCCGTAGTTATTCCTGGAGTTTTTCGTGTTTTAACTAGGGATACTTTTGTCCAGATATTCTTTCCGTGTCAAAGAGTGATAAATGCTAATAACTTTTAAAATACTAACTAAAATATAATAGCAAGATTTAAAAATAGCTATTTTCTAATTACTTCCCTTATTAAAGGGTGTTCCCCACTGTACTGTATGTTTGTAATGACAAAATATTAGTGCTTTATTATAAGAAAAATTAAATTATGGTGGATGTCTACTCTTCCTCCATGATCTTCTCAAATGCTTAATGATATATTCAATGACATATTTCTATGCTTAATGACATATTTTTCTTCGCTTTTCATGCCTATATAAAGGTCTTGTAATAGATAGGAAAATACACACAATTGAAGAAGAAAATCTCTTCCTTCTCTCTATCTCCATTTCTTGTTCATGTTTTACTAAATTGCTTTTATTTCATAACAACATGTCTTGTTCATGTTTTACTAAGTTACTTTTATTTTATAACACGTTATCAGCACGAATTGCTCATTTCATAATCTTCTATGTCAAGACTATGTAAGTTATAAGCAGGCAATGAGATCAAGTACAATGAAAAATGTCTTGGATGATAATACAAAGATAAGTTTTACATCCATCTAAACCCATTCATATTTTCATATCTTTGCATTAACTTTATGTGCAGTGTTTAGTAAAAATATTTTTTTCAATTATATCCGGTGAAATAAAGAACTGGAAAGGTATGTCTTTATTTGCTACATCTCTTATAGGACAAAGATAATATTCTAACGTATATATATGTTCTGACTTTTTACATACTATGATAGATAATTATTAAGGTAATTTAATAATAATATTTTTACCATCACATGATGTATTTCATTGAAAGCAAAATTATCAAATATGTAGGCGATTTTACAGTACCTTGCAAATTTGGCATTCGAATATACAAATCAATATAAACTCATTATAGTTATAATTTATAATAGTCACAGTTATGCATTAAGCCTTAAATATTTTTGCTGGAAACATAAGGCTCATTCCTCCGTATTGAATTTTTTTGGTGAAGTTCTTATAGTCTTTGAAATATAAGTGGTTATAGGTTATCTGCACCTTTCCCCTAATTAATTTATTAAAATGTAAAAGTGATCGTATCATTTGAAAACAAAATGGCATATATCCTAACTAGCATTTTTGTTGCAGAGGAACTGTTTCAAGATTGAAATAGTTATATATGTCTTCTTGAAAGTTAATTTATTTATGCCTATAATTATGAAGTAATAATATTTTAAAGGCTCGAGTGCGAGTCCTAGTGAATTTTGGCCCATTATGCCAAAGTTTGAGGGTAAGATAATGGGTTCATGTCCCAACGCACTATGTTGATGAAAAGACATTGGATTCAAGTTCCAACGCATTATGGCCTAGCATGCCTTTATATGGGTAAGGCATTGGATTTGAGTCCTAATACACCATATTGATAATAATAATAACTAAAGAAAAAATAATATAATTTTCATGAAAAAGCATGAAGCTTGTCCCACTTGATTTGCTCCATTCTTGAAGTGAATGTGATAGCAGTGCATGATAAGTCTAAATAAAGACAAGTGATTGACCAATGAATGTGGGTGTGCGAAAGGCCAAAATAATAATAGTTATCACTATGGTAATTATAAAAAGGGAGAAATTCTTTGAAGAGAATGTGACTTGTGATAAACATTGAGATTGCATACTCATTCTTGAAAGTGAATGTAAAAATATATATATGATAAAGATTATGCATAATAATGTACTTGTGCATAGTTGGATAAATACTACAACTCACCTCTAAGGGAGGTTTGAGACAAAGAAAGATAATGAATATTATTGTGTAGTTACATAAATATATCATTGGTCGCATGCATATGATACGCCAAAATATATTTTGTCATGCCTTATGAAAGTTATTAAAAGCAAAAGTAAAGCAAAAAAATTATTTTGCTTGTGATGATTTTGAACATTACAATTATTATGATATGATTCTCCTTGTGAAGGAGACATTCATTATATGGATGGTGTGACAAAAGATCTTGTAATACAAAAATAGTTAAGAGCTCTGAAAGAACTAATTTGTTACTACCCGGATGAATGAAATTGTTCATAACATTAATATTGTAATAAGTCTCAAAAAATATATTTTGATTTACAAATATATTAGCCAAAGTGGTTGGCATATTGAGACTATAAATGAAAAGAAGATTGAATATCTTTATATTACTATAATCATACCGGGTAAATATGAAAGGTTACCTGACTTTTTTTTTATTTGTACTACACAAGTATAAGCATGATGATGCAATCACAAGCCACAAGTAAACTAGAGGTTTACTGAAATAAATATTAGTTGGCATGACCGGTTAACCATCTCGGTTCAATTATGATGCGAAAAAATTAATTGAGAATTACATTGGCATCTATTGAAGAAATATAAGATTCTTCAAGAATTCTCTTGTGCTGCTTATTCTCATGATATACCAGTTAAGGTTAGGGATTGAATCCCTTGATTTCTGGAACGAATAAAAGGTGATAAATATATGGGCCCAGTCACCTTCCATGTGGACCGTTTACTATTATATAATTTTCATAGATGCATCTATTTTATGGTCACATGTGCATTTGTTATCAACTTGTAGTTTGGCTTTTGCAAGATTGATTGCTCAAATTATTAGAGCACAGTTCCAGAATATAAATTATGATGATTTATCTTGATAATACTGGTTTAAATCCAAGTTGGTTTAGTAGAAATTGTATGCCTCCAATTATATCTAAACCATTGGTTATGAGAACAAAATTGCCAAAATAAAATTTGGTATTTGATGTATTATTTAATATACAACAGCACTTGTAAGCATCTAGCCAAGTTATGATAAGTTCTCCCTATCACAATCGGTTCAGGGTCAGGAACCAAATAATTTCCATCTAGAAATATGAATGTGCTATATGATTTAATTGTTCCACCACAGTGCACAAAGATGGATCCCCAAATAAGGCTAGGGATATGTGTTGGTGATCCCAACAATAGGGGGAGAAAATGGGCAGCTGAAAAAGTAATGCATGTAATGAATTATTATGAGTACATCGAGATCCTCGTACGAGAAAATGTGAACTTGAAGTTCAAGTAATAATTCATTTGCAAAATATTGCCGGGCGTATTTGCTGACCCAAAGCTAAATGTCATATTCAGCTGCTAATGCTCCAAATAAAATAAAGTTCATAATGAATAGAGTCCATGGCATGCATAAAGCATAATAGACTAATCGGTTCCAAAGATAAAACTCCTTGAAGAAGGAGATGAGCAAATGTTCAAGATGGTCATAATAAGGAGGCAAGTGCTCTAGAAGAGCACCACGATATAACACTTCATAAGACCTCATGGGAGAGGCTCAGGTACCTGAAAATAATAAGATAAAGAGATCTCAATAAGTTGTGTCTTTATTGAATAATAGTAGAACCGATATAAAATGATCGTCGACGATATTGTTAATATAATGTAGCGCTCAATATTATTAATATTGACGAGGATCTTGAGCTCAAATCTGTCATGAAATTTGAACAGATAAATAATTGGCCAAATAAAAAATACGCAATGAAAATTGATTTCACATGAAAAATATGAAGTTGGACGGATAGTCCCAACACCTGAAAGTATAAAGCCAGTTGAGGTATAAATGTGTTCTTGTGCGGAAAAAAAAAAGAAGGTCAAGTCGATAGACATAAAGACGACTTGTGTCACAAGAAGATTTGCAAATATCCTGGCATTGATTATATAGAGACATGTTCTCCTGTGGTGGATGTCGCCATTTCAGGTTTTAATCTAGCAATACAAGAAAAATGTGATATGCGTATAATGAAAATCATTGAAGGATTTAAATTGTTCTGAAGCATATTAAGGTTTCCAAGTAATTTATTAAATAAAGCTTCAAAAATCCTTATACGGATTGAAACAATTAGGGCACATATGGTATAATCGCCTGAGTGAGTACCGGTTGAAAGAAGGGTAGAAGAATGATTCAATTTGTCCTTGTGTCTTTATAAAAAGATCTGGATCTAAATTTGTTATAATCACCGTGTATGTTGATGATTTAAATATCATTGGAACTCCTAGGGAGCTTCCTAAAGCAGTAGAGCTTCCTAAAGTAGTAGACTATCTAAAAAAAGAATTTGTAATAAAATCTTGGAAAGACAAAATTTTGTCTTGGTCTACAAATTGAGTATATGAAAGATGGAATTTTTGTCCATCAATCAACATACACTAAAATAATTTTAAAGCGATTTTATATGGATAAAGCACATCCATTCCGACCTCATGAAAATAATGAAGAGCTTCTTGGTCCCGACGTACCATATCTTAGTGCAATTGGTGCACTAATGTATCTTTCTAACATTACAAGGTCTGACATAACTTTTTCAGTTAATGTCTTAACAAGATATAACTCTGCTCCTACAAGGAGACATTGGAATGGAATCAAACACATATTGCGGTATCTAAAAGGGACTATCGGTATGGGATTATTTTATGGAAATGATTGCAGTCCCGATCTTGTTGGTTATGCCGATGCTGGGTATTTATATGACCCACAAAAGGTTCGATCTCAAACAGGCTATGTGTTTACATATGGAGGCACTGCCATATCTTGGAGATCGACTAAGCAATCAATCGTGACTACTTCATCTAATCATGATGAGATAATTGCTATTCATGAAGCAAGTCGAGAATGTGTATGGTTGAGGTCTATAATACACCTTATTCGAGACAAATATGGTTTGAAGTGTGACAAACCACCCACAATTTTGTATGAAGATAATGCAACATGCATATCCTAGTTGAAGGGAGGATTCATAAAATGGGATAGGACAAAGCACATTTCACCAAAGTTATTTTTAACACATGATCTTCAAAAGAATGGTGATATCAATGTGCAACAGATCCGTTCAAGTGATAATATGGCTGATTTGTTCACCAAATCTCTACCGACGACAACCTTCACGAAACTAGTGTACAAGATTGGGATGCGAAGGCTCAAGGATGTGAATTGATGCTCTCATCAGGGGGAGTTAATACGCGTTGTACTCTTTTTTCCTTACAAGGTTTTGTCCCACTGGATTTTCCTTGCAAGGTTTTTAATGAGGCAACCAAAAGACGTATTTCTAAATATGTTTACTCTTTTTCCCTCACTAAGATTTGTTTCCCATAGGGTTTTTTTTTCTAATAAGGTTTTAACGAGGTACATTATCTATGGACATCCAAGGGGGAGTGTTATAAGAAAAATCAAATTATGGTGGATGTCTACTCTTCCTCCATGATCTTCTCAAATGCTTAATGACATATTTCTATGCTTAATGACATATTTTTCTTCACTTTTCATGCCTATATAAAGGCCTTGTAATAGATAGGAAAATACACACAATTGAAGAAGAAAATCTCTTCCTTCTCTCTATCTCCATTTCGTGTTCATGTTTTACTAAATTGCTTTTATTTCATAACAACATATCTTGTTCATATTTTACTAAGTTGCTTTTATTTTATAACATGCTTAACATTTTTCCTTTCAATAAGTGAAGGTGACAGTCGCTTGGGTCTATAAATTAATTCATCCGTAGGCCTAAATAGCCAAATAATCTTTTCATCAGTCTAGATATGAAAATAGAGATAATACCTGCTTTTCCAAGCCTTCAGCAAGTAAATATTTTAATTTCCTATACATAATTTATTTATCTCCTTATACTACACTTAGCTATGAAATTCAACTAAAAGTGCATAAAGAACTTGTAATGCACATTACCTGATTCTGTGGCCAGGTCTGCAGGGGATTGTCGTTCTCTTGATATTGGTGCTAGCGTTGACAATAACTGAGATTCGGTCCTAAAACAGAAGCAAGGTTATGATAAGGTGCTTTTGTTCATGTTAATTTTTAGCAAAGGTATACACCCTATTTATTATAAATCAAAATTATTTTAAAATATTATTTTTTATAACTACTTTTTATATTTTATAGTAAAATAAGTGTTTTATGGTATATACTACAATTGAGGCATGAAATAAGACATGAAATACGATATTTATATTTTTCCTCTCTTACAAAGCTGGACATACCTATTTTTAAGGGACTACCGTTACTGCATTCATGAATACATAGCGTGAATACATGTGAATACATGCGCGTACAACTATATTCATGAATACAGCAGCGCGAATACATATGAATACATGCGCGTACAACTGGACTGCCCTGATTTTTTGCGCTTTTTGCTGTTGTACTCATGAATACATGTTGCAAATACATGTGAATACATACACGTACAACTGGACTGCCCTGATTTTAAGCGTTTTTTACTGTTGTATTCATAAATACAACAGCGCGAATACATGTGAATACATGCGCGTACAGCTGGACTGCCTTAATTTTAGGTGCTTTTTACTGTTGTATTCATGAATACATGGCGCGAATACATATGAATATATGCGCGTACAGCTGGACTGCCCTTATTTTATGCGCTTTTTGCTGTTGTATTCATGAATACAGCAGCGCAAATACATGTGAATACACTACCGTAACAACTGAATAGTAGCTATAGGAAGTAATTATTTATATGGTAGTTATAGAAAATTAATAGGCACTAAACAATAGTGGTTTCTGAAAATTTCTCTTTGTTCATCTGCTTTTACTATGTCTATGTTGGCGAATTTCAATGGGCCTCATAAAATATTATACATCAATATGGGCCCTTATCAATTTCTCCAGGTTGACCACTCTTGGGCTTACTGAAATGCTGAAAACAGTGAAATAGTTTGAAGAATTAACCTAAATAGCTACCAACCAATTGATTAAATTAAAAATAACTGGCGGATATATAATATATATATATATAATTTATATTTAATATATTTATAACCATATATAAATTATGTATACCATCTAAAAAAACTGAATTCGATTGGCTATTTGTAAATAGTTTTTTCTTTGTATTAGGATGAAGTACGCAAATAGCATTCAAAGTGGATGGTCTTGAATTTTTGTAACCACTTGCCCCATGGGCAAAATTCAAGTTTAACAAGTATTACCTCTTACTTGCCTAGTGAGCAACATTCTTAACTTTTGTCCGTAGGGCAAGAAAGGGTTAGAAGTTAAAGACTACCCTAAAAAGTGTCATATTTCTGCAATTTTTTGCTTTGTATTTAATGTTGATTTCAGACCCCATAAGTTTCTCCCAAGCACATTTTGCAAAAAAAAATTCATTGAATTAGGAAGTGTCATTTTTCTTCAAAGACAAAATTTAGTCATTTTAATTAAAATTAGTGACAAGTTTCAAAGTTTGAATGTTAATTAGGACACTAAGTCTTGTTTTCCTTCTTTAACCCCCCCCCCCCCCCCCCCACACACACACACCCCACCCCACATAAGTAGTCAAGAACCCTTCATTAATAGATCTTTGGTAGTTATACACGCAAATAAAATTGAAATTGATTTTTTCACCTTTATGGTAAGAGAAGAATAATTGTTCTTTGTTTATCTCTCGTGAATGGTGACTCTAACCATCCAACATATTATTTAAAGGATGAGGTGCTCTACCAATTGATCAAACCTCCACATTCATCAGGAATGGATTTAAATTGAAACTTTTTGCTGCTTAAATCAAAATTAATTTTAAAAAAATCCACCAACTTATAGTCCAGCAGCCCACTACCTGAGTTGGAGTGAGGAAACCATACTTCCAAAACCAAGACATACAATTATCCTTTTTTCAATTTCAACTTCTAATATTACTTTTTTTTAAAATCTCAATCAAATCATATCCAAACACCTAAAATAAAACAAAAGATGGCTCGCCGAATCCCAATGACGTCAAACTATCTGAAATTGTTAGTATTAGTTAGTGATTTAGATTATTAGAGTTGGAAAAAGAAGTCAGGTTTTTTCTCACTGGTGGAGTACAAAAGGAAAGAAGTGTTTCAAACACTTCTACAGACAAATTATTGGACGAAAATTTTGCAGAAACAAATAAAATTAGAAAATTATACTTAATGACCTTAAAAATTGTCACTCTTGATTCAGGGGCGTATCTAGGTGAAAGAATATGGGTTGACATGAAGCTGTGCTCCTCTCTGTAAATCATATATAATAATATTATATCTCTTCAAAATTACTTGATTATATATGTATGTACCCAAGCTCAAAAACTTCTATAGTGCAATAATTATTGGGTGCACCTATACAAATAAAATTGACGATTCAAATGTTACTTCACATGGTGTTGTTTTTGACATAGATATGTGTGTGTGTGTGTGTGTGTATATATATATATATATATATATATATATATATATATATATATATATATATATATATATGTATGTGTGTGTGTGTGTGTGTGAGAAAATCACTAAAAAAAATTAAAAAATGTAATTTGAATATATAATTTCGAAACGAAAAAAGTGTTCCTAAACACTTCTACTTCAACTTAAAGTAAAATTAATGGAGGAAAGTTTTGCAGGAACAATTAAAATTGTGTTATAAAATAAATACCGTAAAGTAAAGACAAGTATAGAGAGAAACTGATATATTATTCAACTTCAAACTAATGTACATAATGAACTGATCTCCTCTATTTATAGAAGAAGGGTAGCTGCTATAAAAGTTGTTATATAAGCTGCTTGTAAGCTCCAACTACAAGGTGTTGTGTAAGCTTCTTGTAAGCTTTTATTGTACCATATATAGATAATCTTCTACCGGGGATAATATTTATCCATAACGGAGTACTGAAATGATAAGTTTCTTCAAGAGGCTTATTTCCAATAGAGTACTAAATAGATAAACATAGTTACGGTGGAGTCCCATATGGATAAGTTTATTCATGAATATTATTTACAACGGAGTACTAAATGAACATCCATAATATAATATATTTATAACACCCCCTCCCCCCCCCTTCTCCCGCCCGGATGTTCATTAAAAGATAATGTGCCTCATTAAAATATTACTAGAAAAAACTCCGTGGGAAAGAAATGTCACGACCAGGAATCCCTACCTTCGAACCGTGATGGCTCCTAACATTTCACTTGCTAGGCAAGCCAATGCTAGCTATATCTATTAACTATTTTTTAGCAATTTCCAAGTTAAATGACAATAATAAAAACCGAATAGTTTGAAATACGGTAAATAACTAATAAGTGGCGAAATCAAATGCAATTCCCAAAACTGGTGTCACGAATACATGAGAGTCTAGACTACTACAGATAATGGTCTAAAATAAACATAACTGTCTGAATCAAAATAAATATCTAAAACGAAGTAAAAGGGGACTTCAGTGGTGCGGACGTCGTACAGCTATACCTCAAGTCTCTACCTATATAGTATGAGTATAACCGACCGCATGTACTATGTAAGTGCCGAGCCTAACCTCGACGAAATAGTGACGAGACTAAGGCGGGTCACTTACAATAACCTATACGCAGTATAATAATAATAATAATAATAATAATAATAATAATAATAATAATAATAATAATAATAATAATAATAATAATAATAATAATAATAATAATAATAATAATAATAATAATAATAATAATAATAATAACAACAACAAAGGGAAAACAGGAAATCAAAGTAAGGCGGCTAATTTATGAAAAAGAACTCAATCCTTGCAATCAGAGAACCAGAATAACCGATCTCACAATTTCATGTAACAAATGCTGGAAACCAACACAACAACAACAACGAATACAACATACACAATTCATTGCGGCGCACAACCCGATCCTACCGTACACACACAATCCTCCCTTATTTCACCATAGCATCATTTATCAATATCAAGAATCACATATTAAATCCGTTGCGGCGCGCAACACGATCCCACCATATCATCATAATCAATGTCATAATCTTCCCCTTATTTCACCATGTAATAATTTATCAATATCAAGTATTACATACACAACCGTTGCGGCGCGCAACCCGATCCCACCATATCATTATAACCAATATCAAAATTCTCCCTTATTCCACCATATCACAATCGTTGCGGCGTGCAACCCGATCCATAAATAATTTCAATAAATGTAATCAACCCAATAGCTCAATTTACAAGAATCTCTATGATTAAGGAATATGAAAGCAAAGCAATAAAGGAACAATGTACTAATCAAAGGAATGCTACAAATAATACAATAGCAACAAGACAAGTCAAGTACGTGACAATTAAGGTATGCAAGTAAGACAATTAAGGCAAGTAACAATTAATCACGGAGTCATGGAAGGGACGAACATTTTAATACAAGAATAATTAATGACAAGTAACAAATTACGGCATGGGAAAGCAATTAAAGCATGTAACAGTTAAGGCATGGAGTGAGATAATTCATAAAATACGAGAAAGACATGGAAACAATTAATTTGACGGCGTATATATACTCGTCACCTCGCATAGACGTCGTTTCACACATAACATATAGTTCAAGAGTTCCTAATTCCCTTAAATCAAGGTTAGACCCAACACTTACCTCGCTTCGCAATCAAATCAAAGCTCAACTGGGACTTTTTCTCTAAAATTCGCTTCCAAACCAATCGAATCTAACCAAAATCGACTTATAACATGTTTGGCCAAGCTTCTAAAATCACCTTATTTTGAGAAGTGTTTTTCTCAAAAGTACTTTTCAAAAAAGTGCTTTTGTTGATAAGCAATTTGAAGCCATTTTCTTTTAAAAAAAAAATACATGGGCAAATAACACCATTTATGTAACCCTCTTTCAGCAAATATTCACTAAGGCAATTATATCACATACGCCCAGATTGCTTAAAACCGTACAAAGATCTTTGTAATCTGATTGAATATATTTCCCGAGATTCTGGATATGCTTCAGCCATTTTAAATCCTTCAGGGATTTTCATGTAAATTTCATTATCGAGTGAACCGTACAGATAAGTTGTAACCACATCCATTAGATATATTTCAAGCCTTTTATGTAGGGCTAAACAGATGAGATATCGAAATGTTATGGCATCCATAACGGGTGAATATGTTTCTTCATAGTCGACTCCAGGTCGTTGAGAGAATCCTTGTGCGACATGGTGAGTCTTGTATCTTTCAACTTCATTTTTATCATTTTTTTCATACAAAAACCCATTTATGACCGACTGGTTTTATACTAGCAGGTGTTTGGACTATTGGTCCAAAGACCTCCCTTTTAGCAAGTGAGCTCAATTCTGATAGTATTGCCTCTTGCCATTTTGGCCAATTAGATCTTTGTCGACATTCTTCGACAGATCGGGGTTTAAGTTCCTCACTATCTTGCATAATGTTAAGTGCAACATTATATGCAAAAATATTATCTACCACTATTTCAGATCGATTTAAATTAATCTCATCGCTTGTGATGATCCAAAAGGTCATCTTTAAATTTAATAATTAATTATGTGTTCTAAGATCTCGAAAAGCACTATTCATTATTCCTCGACTTGCGTGCATAGTTCGTATAATTTACCGAAAAGTTTTTATATGAAAAATTAATTAAAATATGAAATAAAGCTTTAAAACTCAACTAAGTTGACTTTGGTCAATATTTTGAGCAAACAGACTTGGATCAGTATTTTGACAGTTCCGATAGGTCCGTATAGTGATTTGGGACTTGGGCGTATGACCGAAATTTAATTTGAAGGTCCTAGCTTAAATTATCGCCAGTTGGCGAAAACTAGAAGCCTAAAGGCTTAAAGATTTCAAAGTTTGACCACAAATTGACTTTTATTGATATCGGGGTCGGATTCAAGTTCTGAAAATTTTCATAGGTCCGTTATATCATTTATGACTTGTCGGTCAAATGTGATGAGAAACGGAGTTGATTTGACGTGATTCGGAGGTTCGATTGTGAAAATAGAAGTTTTAAAATTTTCTTAAAAATTTCATTTGATTTGGTGTCTGATTTGTAGTTCTAGGAGTTATTTTGGCGATTTGATCGCGCGAACAAGTTCGTATGATATTCTAAGACTTGTGTGCATGTTTGGTTTGGAGTCCCGAGGGCTCGGGTGAGTTTCGAATTGTCACGACCGAACTAACCCCTGTCGTGATGGCGCCTATCGTGGAACTAGGCAAGCCGACTTATTTCCAAAACAAACCGATATTTTCATTTCAAAGAAAATTTCAATGTTATTTAACATAAAACCCTTCGTAAAGGAGTTCAAATCAAAATAAAAGTGCGGAAGGAAAAGCCCGACATCGGGGTGTCACTAGTCATGAGCATCTACTATAATCTGTCTAAAAATATCAAGGCTAACTCAGCCTGAAATATAGCTAAATACAACTAGAGGAAGAAGAGCAGGGACTGCATTCGCCAAGCAGCTACCTTGCTATCCCCGAGAAAATCTGCAACCAAAATAATCAACAACCGCTATCGTGTCCAGCTACACCTGGATCTGCACACAAGGTGCAGAGAGTAACGTGAGTACGCCAACTCAATAAGTAACAATAATAAATAAAGACTGAGCAGTAGTGACCAGCAATAAAGAATATAACATTCTTATCAAAAAATCTCAGTAAAATACCACATGCTTTAAAATCAGGATTTGAATCAAAATATCTCGTTTAAACCCAGTTCCAGTAAAAATCATTTAAAGATATTTTTCAGCAGTTTTCAAACAGAGAAAAAATGCAAAGGTGAGCAAAAATGATGAAATCATAAACAGCCCCTCGGACAAAATATCACTCATATACAGCCCATCGGGCAAACCTCACAGTCACTCGTGCCACTCAGGCATACCTCACAATCACTCTTGCCACTCGGGCATACCTCACAATCACTCTTGCCACTCAGGCATACCTCACAATCACTCATGCCTCCCAGTCACTCAGCACTCGGCACTCGCACTCAGTAGGTACCTGCGCTCACTGGGGGTGTGTACAGACTCCGGAGGGGCTCCTTCAGCCCAAGCGCTATAATCTGCATGGACAACTCACGTGCTGCACGGACAACACACGTGCTATAATAATAAAGTATGCTGCAGGCAGGCAACCCCGATCCACACTCATCCTCACATTCAGGCCCTCGGTCGATATCAAACATGTTGCGGCGTGCAGCCCGATCCCATAAATATCCTCACAAATCAGGCCCTCGGCCTCACTCAGTCATAAACCTCTCAAGTCACTCGGGCATTTCAGTAAAAACAGGGGATTCGGCCCAAAACAACATTTATATGCATCAAAATAGAGTCATAAAACTGAGTTATACAGTAAACAAGTATAACCATGACTAAGTATAGATTTTCAATCGAAAACAATGAGAGGATAGTAAGAAAAGGCCCTAAGGGTTCAAAGAGTACTGGCACAAGGCCCAAACATGGCATTCAGCCCAATTAAAAGAAACTCTTTCTAAAAACACATAAGTATCATATAATTTCCATAAAATATGCAACTTTACAGTTTCTACGGGACGGACCAAGTCACAATCCCCAACAGTGCACGCCCACACGCCCGTCACCTAGCATGTGCGTCACTAAAAATAGTAGAATGATACAAAAATTCGGGGTTTCGTACCCTCAGGACTAAATTTACAATCGTTACTTACCTCAAACCGGTCAAATCTCTACCCCGCAATGCTCTTGCCTCTGGACTCGGCCTCCAAATGCTCCAAATCTATTCACAATCAGTACAATACCATCAATATACGCTAATGGAATGAATTCCACAAGAAAAACTATCAAATTAGACCAAAACCCGAAATTGGCTCAAACCCGGCCCCCGGGCCCACGTCTCGAAATCCAACAAAATTTAATAAACTATAAAGCTCATTCACTCACGAGTCTAACCATACCAAATTCATCAAAATCCGACATCGTTTGGTCCTTCAAATCCTTAAATTACTTCTCCAAAAATCTCAAGCCCTAACCCCTCATTTTCACTAATTACAATGACTAAATAACAGAAAATCATAATATATACAAGTATTAGGGCTCAAGAAACTTACCTCACTGATAGTCCTTGAATCACCCTTCAAAAATTACTCCAAAAGCTCCACAAACCTACAGGCTCTTTTTCCGCGCCTGCTTGACCGCACCTGCGGTCAAGGCGCCGCATTCGCGAACTCCACTTAATTCCCCAGCTTCCGCACTTACGCAGAAAATTCTCACGCCTGCGAAAGCGCACCTGCGCGTTTCCTCCGCTTCTGCGAAGCCTGCCCAGCGTCTCCCTTTCCGCATATGCGCCCCAGGTTTCACACCTGCGGGCTCGCAGATGCGACCTCCAACTCGCACCTACGCAACCTGCCTAGACCAGCATTGCCCGCACCTACGAACTCTCCACGCATACCAGCGGCCTCGCACCTGCGACTCTTTCTTCCGCAGATGCAAAAATAGCAGTAGTAGCAGCTTCAGTTGCATTTTCCAACTCCGACAAATCCGTTAACCACCCGGAATCACCCCGAGGCCCTCGGGACCTCAACCAAAAATACCAACAAGTCATATATCAACATACCAACTTAGTCGAACCTTTGAAGCACTCAAAACAACAATTAATCATCAAATTTCCATCGGATTCAAGCCTAAGAACTTATAAATATTCAAATTCGACAACCGATGCCGAAACCAACCAAACCACGTCCGAATGACCTCAAATTTTGCACACACGTCACAAATGACGCTACGAACCCATTCCCACTTCTGGAATTCCATTACGACCCCGATATCAAATTTTACACTGCCGACCAAAAATCACCAAATTTCCAATTTCTCCAATTCAAGCCTAATTCTACCATGGACCTCCAAATCACATTCCGGACGCACTCCTAAGTCCAAAAACAGAGACATCAGAATTCAAATCCGAGATCATTTACACATAGGTCAACATCCGGTTGACATTTCCAACTTAAGGTTCTAAATAAGAGACTAAGTGTCTCATTCCACTCCGAAACCACTCCTGGCCCGAAACAACTAACCTGGCATATCATAATATAGCTTAAGAGCATAAAGGAAACCGAAATGGGGGAAATGGGGCTATAACTCCCGAAACGACCAGCTGGGTCGTTACATCCTCCCCCACTTAAACATACGTTCGTCCTCGAACGTGCCGAGAGTTGTTCCAAAAGCCAAGAAATGGCTGTGTAACTTTCCCATGTACTTACCCGGGGGTGATTCCACATCACCCTATCCCATACAGATCTGATAGCACATCATAACTTAAATTCCTCAATTCAACCTAGCCCACAAGCCTTCGAATCAAATTTCCGACATCCGAAATTTCTTATAAGATCAAAAGTTCGCATCTACATACCGTATAAGTCTGAACAAGCTGTACCAAAAGCCGTAACCATAACTCAAATACTCAAATTCAAATACCGCATAGCTCGAATGCTCGAAGCAATGATTTAAAATCACAATATCGACTCAAATCAACCCAGTGCTGGTAATAAACTCATATCAGACAAAACCTCGTTCTAAAACCTTCATACACTACCGATGAAGAAAGAAACATACCGAATTCATAACCATTCATTAGACCAATAGGTCATGGAGCTCTCGTTCCTTCTACAAGAACTATAGCCAATTTCAAAGCCGACTTCCGATATTATCCTCCCAATTATGCCACAATCAAATCTGATAGCATCCATTCTAGGCCCAATGACCTCATCTCATTCAACACGACCACTCTAGTGACATGACTCATCAATACAATCTAAAGCCACAACCCGCGCAATCCGTGCACCAGATAGCAATATTCCAAATGTACCCAATCGTAACAATGACCCAAACAGGAGAACCGTTCCGCAAGCTCGACGAGTACCACCCCGACGCAATGTTAAGAACCCATCACACATCGCAGAACCATAACACACAAATCTTACACGAGAGAATCATATTTCCACATAACTCTGCTGCAATACACGACCCTATCCAAATATTGGTCCATATGAAACACCTCAAGCCACCCTGCTAAAATCAATAACCATGCGTGATTCGACATCAAGTACCCAAAGTGCATTACCATAACCACGGAAAAGCAAACGATACCATGCCATATAAAACCCGAAAGAACATAATCAATATGCCATCAACCAAGCAATATCCAATACTATTCTCGCTCAAATTCCGCTATAAGGCCACAATAGAACCGCACCATATGTGCATGTAACCAACAAATCACAATTCCTCGTAGCATAGAAGAGTAAATCACAGATCATTTCAGAACACGAATAAGTTTCACATCAACTGAATGGCACATCCTTCAACAATAGCAGTATGGAGCCAATCAATCTTGCTCGGTGTAGAATACATATCCTAATTGGGCCTACCAATGGGCCCCAAATCAACTATGATCAGCCACCAATAGATAAACAACCTCCGAAAGTCCACAATGACAGATTCATAACACCTTCTATCATCTGGCTAGCTCCGGCCACAAATTCACAGTCCACAACCATGAAACAATCTGCTCCTGAGAACTCCCAATCTCTAATTCCATAGAACGCATGAATCACCATATTTGATTCCACCTCCACCGCCCGAATGCCTAACACCTCTCTCATATACAATCATCCCACGAGAAATACTAAAAAAAAATTCTTCCGTGCCACCTGGCAAGAATTTGAATATCAACAGTCGATCAACCAAGAGAGTGCCGCAATACCAGCAAAGTACCCATAAATCAAAACACACTGCCCCCTTTTGAAATGTACACTCTCATCAAGCTATACCAGATAGTAATATCATTTACCTAGTCATCGGAAACTGTTCATGCTGCCTAAGAATTAATGTCCTTCCCTTCAAAACTGAACTGTGACCTTGTACATGTAAATCATATTCCCGCACAACACACCACATTTATTATGTCATCATGTGACAAGCATAAGAATTCCATTATCAACTCTGAGTCACTAGCAAATTACATACCTTATTAGTCAGAAACCTCTTTCTTGCTTCTTTCTAGGAGGAAATCATAACACACAACACGTTCCGTACATCGGTAGAAAATATCCGGTTCAAACCATGGTAGAACCCATCATGAACACTTTGAAATCCATTTGCACATAACCAAGTTATCTGAACTGAATTCCTCTAACTCCACCAAGCCACACAGGTTGCCAAATTCGAGAGCATTGCCACGAAACACCTGTAGATACTAGCCACATCATAAGTACCCAAAGAACTGATCATACCCATTACTGTGCTAACCCAACCTACTACCAAGCTGTCCTATTTCTCCAAGTTCTTTCTAAATTGCCTTCAAATTGCTACTTTTTCCTTGTTAGAACACTACTATCCTTAACTAAAACTTACCCCACGAACTCTAGCATAGAATCACGCCGCCCTAAGGCTTATAAGCCGCCGAATTCCCTTTTTATGTATCCCAAAGGTTCCACAACCAAAAATGCTTACTCCGAAGAGACTTTATGTGAACCTAAAACTGTTTCCTTCACCTTCTTGATACTGAAATGCATAATTCACAATGATATAAGATGCCACGAGTCTCAACACCGTTCAATGCAACTCCCAGTTTTCTAGACATATTTATAAATCTTGAATTTATTGGAACCATTCTCGAGAGTCATCCACTTTACTCAAATCTCGAATTAACCGACCGGACCGAAATGACCTGTGCCCTATTAGCACACCAACACCCAAGGGAATAAAGAGTAACCCACACTCCTACACAACTGAGCAAATTCCCGCTCCATGCACACTACATTCTCTGTGAATAACCACTCAATTATTTTATGGTCCTCCTATAACCATAGAGTGTAATACAACTTGTGTCTAGAAATTCCTTTACCCGAGTCATCCTCGATCTCGACCTCTGCAAGTCATAACTGATTCACCGGTATACCTCGAACCGAAACTAATACAACCCATAACCGTGCAATCAACTCATCGATAGAAGACTCCCCCACTTAGCCTTAAGCTGCAATTATATAAAATTAGAACACCTAAGGATTTCTCCTTCTCAATTACCAAGGTCTCGCACCATTAACCTGCCAAACTTCTCGAAGTCTTTTATTAAGCCTTTCACGAACATTCTGAATCTCCAGCCAAAATCACACACACGACCTCCTACCGGATAGCAGGTAATATTCCTCGCAAAAGCTTCATCAACATCACGCCAACGCTAGCTGCACACAGGAGATAACCCATATGTGGAATTCCTTACCGACATCTTCTAATGACACTACACTGAGTGTAACGACCACTAAATCCGTAAATTCTCCTGAGTTCATGCTCGCCCACCATTTGTATAAGTCTGCACTTTCGCTATTGACATCAACTGTACGTCAACAATATCTTCCAAACTCAAGTCATATTGCACCTGACACGATAATCAGATCTTCACGCCTCTATTAATTTCAAACACACTCCTTTCTGCCATATTCAATTTTCCTTTGTACACTAACCATCACTCCAAATAGAGTTTGCAGGCCGATTCACATACTAACACGATTCCAAACCATTCTACACTTTCTCAAGGCGCACGACTACCCTACTAGTGAATTCATATGCTAATCTGCCACTCTTACTTTGGTTAAATCATCTCCTTTAAGAAACTTCTCAACCTATACTTCTCCTACTTGACCTGCTAGTACTTCAACCACCGCAAAACACTTCCCGTCATGTCTTCCCTCATACTTTGCTACCCAACTGCTGCATCAAATTGAAATGTATCTCTGTCGCACTTGAACCAATAAAATGTTACCGACTCTAAGTATCTTCGAAGATCATCTTTCTCGAGCCATCAACATCAAAAATACCCATTCGCAACCACAATTACTACACAATCACTTACTCTTCTTGAGTCCAAACTCATTGACAAGACATGAGAATTTAATTTGCCTCAAAATTTAACAACGTGAAAGATCCTTCAAAACGTTCACACTCGAGACCGTTCGTCACATCAAAACAAAAATCAAGCGCCCAATGGCCTTCCTTTACATTTCAAGGAAACACTTCTCGTCACATTCAAATCGTCTTAACATATCCCGGAGTTACATCATACTTATCACAAAGCCATTCCACTGCTCATCGAACCACGAATTCCACTCGTAAGGGCATTAGTGGACATATGAGTCCAAATGTACAGGTTACAACTGAAGCTACCGAGCCAAAGCTATGGTTTAAACCTGGCCTCAAGTCCTCCAGACTAGCCCATCACCAAAACACATAATATACATCTCGAACCTCATTCATAGAATCACAAACCGGTGATGCACAACTGATACCGAGCGCTCATGTGCGCATATGAATGCGTGGAAGGAATTCAAAGAGTTATGTTTCTAGCTGAATCAATTTTGCACGATCGAATACAAGAAAGTGAAATTTTCCTAAGGGTTCCGCAGCCTCTCGAAGATAAGTACAGACGTCTCCGTACCGATCTGCAAGACTCTACTAAACCTGCTCATGACTTGTGAGACCTATGTAACCTAGGCTCTGATACCAATTTGTCACGACCCAAACTAACCCCTGTCGTGATGGCGCCTATCGTGGAACTAGGAAAGCCGACTCATTTCCAAAACAAACCGATATTTTCATTTCAAAGAAAATTTCAATGTTATTTAACATAAAAACCTTCATAAAGGATATCAAATCAAAATAAAAGTGCGGAAGGAAAAGCCCGACATCGGGGTGTCACTAGTCATGAGCATCTACTACAATCTGTCTAACAATATCAAGGCTAACTCTGCCTAGAAAATAGCTAAATACAACTAGAGGAAGAAGAGCAGGGGCTGCGGTCGCCAAGCAGCTACCTTGTTATCCCCGAGAAAATCTGCAACCAAAATAATCAACAACCGCTATCGTGTCCAGCTACACCTGGATCTGCACACAAGGTGCAGGGAGTAACGTGAGTACACCAACTCAGTAAGTAACAATAATAAATAAAGACTGAGAAGTAGTGACCAGCAATAAAGCATATAACATTCATATCAGAAAATCTCAGTAAAATACCTCATGCTTTAAAATTAGGATTTGAATCAAAATATCTCGTTTAAACCCAGTTCCAGTAAAAATCATTTAAAGATATTTTTCAACAGTTTTCAAACAGAGGAAAAATGCAAAGGTGAGGAAAAATGATGAAATCATAAACAACCCCTCAGACAAAACATCACTCATATACAGCCCCTCGGGCAAACCTCACAGTCACTCGTGCCACTCGGGCATATCTCACAATCACTCTTGCCACTCGGGCATACCTCACAATCACTCATGCCTCCCAGTCACTCAGCACTCGGCACTCGCACTCACTAGATACCTGCGCTCACTGGGGGTGTGTACAGACTCCGGAGGGGCTCCTTCAGCCCAAGCGCTATAGTCTGCACGATCAACTCACGTGCTGCACGGACAACTCACGTGCTATAATAATAAAGTATGCTGCAGGCGGGCAGCCCCGATACACACTCATCCTCACAATCAGGCCCTCGGCCGATATTAAACATGTTTCGGCGTGTAGCCCGATCCCATAAATATCCTCACAAATCAGGCCCTCGGCCTCACTCAGTCATAAACCTCTCAAGCCACTCGGGCATTTCAGTAAAAATAGGGGATTCGGCTTAAAACAATATTTATATGCATCAAAATAGAGTCATAAAATTGAGTTATGCAGTAAACAAGTATAACCATGACTGAGTATAGATTTTCAATCGAAAACAGTGAGAGGATAGTAAGAAAAGGCCCCTAAGGGTCCAAACAGTACTGGCACAAGGCCCAAACATGACATTCAGCCCAATTAACAGAAACTCTTTCTAAAAACACATAAGTATCATATAATTTCCATAAAATATGAAACTTTACAGTTGCTACGGGACGGACCAAGTCACAATACCCAATAGTGTACGCCCACACGCCCGTCACCTAGCATCACTAAAAATAGTAGAATGATACAAAAATTCGGGGTTTCGTACCCTCAGGACTAGATTTACAATCGTTACTTACCTCAAACCGGTCAAATCTTTACCCCGCAATGCTCTTGCCTCTGGACTCGGCCTCCAAATTCTCCAAATCTAGTTACAATCAGTACAATACCATCAATATACGCTAATGGAATGAATTCCACAAGAAAAACTACCAAATTAGACCAAAACCCGAAATTGGCTCAAACCCGGCCCCCGGGCCCATATCTTGAAATTCGACAAAATTTAATAAACTATAAAGCTCATTCACTCACGAGTCTAACCATACCAAATTCATCAACATCCGACATCGTTTGGTCCTTCAAATCCTTAAATTACTTCTCCACAAATTCCAAGCCCTAACCCCTCATTTTCATTAATTACAATGACTAAACAATGGAAAATCACCATATATAAAAGTATTAGGGCTCAAGCAACTTACCTCACTGATAGCCCTTGAATCACCCTTCAAAAATAACTCCAAAATCTCCACATACCGACTTGAAAATGGTGGAAATGAACTAAATTCGCGAAGGGTTCTATTTATGGTTTCTGCCCAGATTTTTCGCACATGCGAGCTCTTTTTCCGCGCCTGCGGGACCGCACCTGCGGTCAAGGCACCGCATCCGCGAACTCCACTTATTCCCCAGCTTCCGCACCTACGCAGAAAATTCTCGTGCCTGTGAAAGCGCACTTGCGCGTTTCCTCCGCTTCTGCGAAGCCTGCCCAGCGTCTCCCTTTCCGCATCTGCGCCCCAGGTTTCGCACCTGCGGGCTCGCAGATGCGACCTCCAACTTGCACCTGCGTAACCTGCCTAGCCCAGTATTGCCTGCACCTGCGAACTCCCCACGCACACCAGCGGCCTCGCACCTGCAACTCTTTCTTCCGCAGGTGCAAAAATAGCAGTAGCAGCAGCTTCAGCTGCATTTTCCAACTCCGACAAATCCGTTAACCACCCGGAATCACCCCGAGGTCCTCGGGACCTCAACCAAAAATACCAACAAGTCATATATCAACATACCAACTTAGCCGAACCTTCGAATCACTCAAAACAACATTAAATCATCAAAGGTCCCTCGGATTCAAGCCTAAGAACTTATAAATTTTCAAATTCGACAACCGATGCCGAAACCAACCAAACCACGTCCGAATGACCTCAAATTTTGCACGCACTTCACAAATGACGTTACGAACCCATTCCAACTTTCGGAATTCCATTCCGACCCGGATATCAAATTTTCCACCACCGACCAAAAATTTCCAATTTCGCCAATTCAAGCCTAATTCTACCACGGACCTCCAAATCACATTCCGGACGCCCTCCTAAGTCCAAAATCACCTAACAGAGACATCATAATTCAAATCCGAGATCACTTACACATAGGTCAACATCCGGTTGACGTTTCCAACTTAAGGTTCTAAATAAGATACTAAGTGTCTCATTCTACTCCGAAACCACTCCGGGCCCGAACCAACTAACCTGGTATATCATAATATAGCTTAAGAGCATAAAGGAAACAGAAATGGGGAAAACGGGGCTATAACTCCCGAAACGACCGGCCGGGTCGTTACATGAATAGGCTACGAGATGAATTGAACTTAGAAATCTGGTTTTTTTTACAGTTTCAGGTGCCTTCTGGTTTCCTTCTTCGTATTCGCGAAGGCACTTTCGCAAACGCGAAGCGTGAGCTGGGTTGAGGGGATGGTTTGTTCTACGCGAACGCGATGCCATGGTCACAAATGCGGAGCATTGGGGGTCTTCTCTTCGCGAACGTGACAGGCAACACGCGAACGCATAGAGTTATTGGATGTGGGCTGGCTATCAGTAGGTTACTCTACGCGAATGCGATGGCCAGGGGGGATAGACCATCGCGAACGCGTGCAATCCTTCGCGAACGCGAAAGCCATTCAGGCTACTGCACTTCGCCAATGAGGCAGGCCCTTCGCAAACGCGAAGAAGGCCTGACGCCCAGACCTTAAAACAAAACCAAAACGGGATTTTTCCCTTTTTTCACAAACCCTCAAATAGAACTCGGTTTAGGGGCGATTTCAAAGAAGTTTTTTACGATTTCGAATTGGGTAAGTGGTCTTTATCATATAGCGATTATATTTCATAAATCTAAGTCTATATTCATCATTTATTTCGGATTTAGATGGGAGAAATTGGAAGTTTTGTAAAACATTCCAAAAATAAAAATTTAAGATTTGAAGGTCCATTTGACATCGGAATTTGACAATTTTTGTATGGTTGGACTCGTATTGGAACGAGTGTTTGAATTTTGTAAGTTTTTCCGAGATTCGAGACGTGGGTCCACTGATGATTTTTGAGATAAATTTCGGATTTTAATCAGGAAAATTAGTAAATTCATATGAAATTAATTCCTACGATTTATATTGAGTATATTGAATTTTTTATGACTAGATTTGAGGATTTCGGACACGAATTCGTGAGGCAAAGGTTTATTGGATTCTTGAATTTGGTTGTAAAGTGAGGTAAGTGTCGTGGTTAACCTTGACTTGGGGGAATAGAACCCTTAAATTAATTGTTATATGAAATACACGTGAATGACGTATAGGAGAGGTGACGGGTGTCTATACGTCGTCAAATTAATTGTTTGCATAATTATTTGAAAAATTATAAATTATTTTAAATCATGAATTAATTACTATATTAATTGTTTCTCTCGTGTTCTTTGCCCAATACCATGCCTTAAATCCATGCTATAATTGCTACATGCTTATTTGATATATGTGACTTGATTGCCACTTGACGTTTAGCATACTAATTATTAAAATGCCTATTACATCCTTAATTTCCATAATTAATTGCTACTTGTCATCACTTATTTCTAATAAATCATAATTATTGTATGCTTGTTGTCTTATAATTTCGTATTAATTATTGCATTTATTGGAGTAATTTATTTTATAAGAATTGGTAAATGAATATATTGGAGGAGCGGGTTGCACGCCGCAACAGAATTGATTGAAATAAATATATTAGAAGAGCGGGTTGCACGCCACAACAGAACTGATTGAAATGAATATATTGGAGGAGCGGGTTGCACGCCGCAACAGAATTGATTGAAATGAATATATTGGAGGAGCGGGTTGCACGCTGCAACAGAATTGATTGAAATGAATATATATTGGAGCAGCGGGTTGCACGCCGCAACAGAATTTATTGAAAATATATATTGGGATCGGGTTGTACACCGCAAAAGAATTGAATATGAATATATTGTTGGATCGGGTTGCACGCCGCAACGAAAATTGATTGAAATAATAATTGGTTATGACTGCTAAGTTGATTTCATCTGTTAAAATGAGTTACCTGATTTATTTCTATTATTGTTGTTATTACTATTATTGCATATAGGTTAATGTAAGTGACCTGCCTTAGCCTCGTTACTACTTCGTCGAGGTTAGGCTCGACACTTACCAGTACATGGGGTCGGTTGTACTGATACTATACTCTGCACTTCTTGTGCAGATTTTGGAGTTGGTCCCAGCGGCGTACTATAGACTTGCTCGGATTTCAGCTACCCAGAGGAGACTTGAGGTATAACTGCACAACATTCACAGTTCTGAAGTCCACATCTACTTTATTTTAGCTGTGTGTTTTCTTTCAGACAACTTTTTTTTATTCAGACCCTTATTTGTATCATTCTAGAAGCTCGTGCACTTGTAACTCTAAATTCTGGGATGGTATTTAGATATCGCGTCTATTATGGATTATTCACCTTATTTCAAACTTTATTTCCGTATTTATTTTCTTTGTTATTAATTAATTTAAAATTATGTTAAAATGACTAATTATATTCTAACGTTGGCTTGCCTAGAAAGTAAAATGTTAGGCGTCATCACGGTCCCGATGGTGAGAATTTTGGGTCGTGACATCGCTAGTAGAACTTATTAAAAGTTCCTCGCTCACTAGAGTCTCGGGTTTCATTGATTTCTTCAGGAATATCGGAACTAATCAAATCTTAGGTCTCTTCAGGAGATCCCTTCATAGTATCATTTTGATCATTTATCGATTTTCTTTTTCTAGGATTTCGATCCTTAGAACCCAAAGGCCCACCACACTTCAGGCGTGCTTTAGATTCACTAGCTCTCATGCTAGTAGATGGTTCTGATGGGACATCGATTCGGATAGGCACATTCTCTGCAGGGATATGTGATTTAGTTATCCTTTTCAAATCAGTAAATGTATCTGGTATTTAATTTGCTATATTCTGTAAATGAAAGATCTTCTGGACCTCCTGATTATATATATGGGTACGTGGATCAAAATTAGATAATGATGAAACTTTCCACATAATTTCTCTTTTGATTTCCTTTTTATCTACCCCCAATTGTGGAAAATTAGTTTCATCAAACCGACAATCTGTAAATCGAGCAGTAAATAAATCTCTCGTAAATGGTTCAAAATAGCGAATAATAGAGGGTGATTCAAACCCAACATATATTCCTAACCTTCAGTGGAGGGCCATCTTACTACGTTGTGGTGGTGCTACTGGAACATACACAACACATCCAAAAATTCGTAAATGGGTAATATTTGGTTCATGACCAAAAACTAATTGTAACGGAGAATATTTATTATAATGTGGTGGTCTAAGACGAATAAGTGATGATGCATGCAAGATAGCATGGACCCAAACAGTAGTGGGCAATTTCATTTTCATAAGTAGTGGTCTTGCTATCAATTTCAAGCATTTAATAAATGACTCTGCAAGGCCATTTTGAGTATGAACATAAGCTACAAGATGTTCAACTTTTATCGCAACTGATAGGCAATAATAGTCAAAAGCTTGAGATGATAATTCTCCAGCATTATCAAGACGGATAGCCTTTATAGGATAATCTAGGAATTGTGCCCTTAATCGAATTATTTAGGCTAATATCTTTGCAAATGCCAGATTGCGAGATGATAGTAGGCACACATGAGATCATCTTGAAGATGCATCTATTAGGAACGTAAAATATCTAAATAACCCACTTGGTGGGTGAATAGGTCCATATATATCCCCATGTATACGCTCTAAAAAGGCAGAGGATTCAATGCCAACCTTCATTGGTGATGGTTTAGTGATCATTTTGCCTTGATAACAAGCACCATAAGAAAATTCATCATTTTTAAGAATCTTCAGGTTCTTTAATGGACACTCACTCGAATTTTCAGTAATTCATCTCATCATTATTGATCCAGGATGGCCCAAATAGTCATGCCAAAGTACAAAAGTATTTGAATCAGTAAACTTGTGGTTTACGATAGAGTGTGCTTCAAGTGTGCTTCAACTGTACTAATATTTGAATAATAGAAGCCAGAAGATAAAGTTGGTAACTTTTTTACAATGCACTTTTGGCCATAAACATTCTTTGTAAAACAAAGAAATTCCACATTCATTTCATTTATCGTCTCAACATGATATCTATTTCGGCGGATATCTATAAAACTAAACAAGTTTCTTCATGACTTGGAGTAGAACAATACATTGTCTATAATAAGTTTTGTTCCCTTAGACAGAAATATAGTGGCACTTCCGGAGCCTTCAATCAAACTTATATTATCAGAAATAGTAGAAACATTTGCTTTTTCCCTATGCAAATAAGAAAAGTATTTCTGATCTTTAAATATGGTATGGGTTGTTCCACGATCAATTACACAAATATCTTCATGATTAGTCTTTGATCCATACATAATTTGAAGATGTCACGACCAAAAATTCTCACCTTCGGACCGTGATGGCGCCTAACATTTCACTTGCTAGGCAAGCCAACGTTAGAATAATATTAGCTATTTTAAAATAATTTTTAAATTTATTAATAACAGAGGAACAATTGCGGAAGTAAAGTCTCAAATGTAGTAAATAATCCATAAAAATAACGGTATCTAAATACTATCCCAGAATTGGTGTCACAAGTGCACGAGCTTCTAGAATAATACAAATAAGGGTCTGAATGAAATAAAGTTGTCTGGAAATAAACACACAGCTAAAGTAAAGTAGACAGGGACTTCAGAACTGCGGACGCGGTACAGTTATACCTCAAGTCTCCTCTGGTAGCTAGCGTGCAAACCGCTCCCACAATATATTTATATTCAATCCTCCAATATATTTATTTTAGTAGTATATATAGACTTTTAAATAATTCTGTTGCGACGTGCAATCCGATCCCCCAATATAGACTTTTAACAAGTCATAACAACCGGACGTCTGAATCACATCAAATCAACTCCGCTTCTCACCAAATTTGGCAGACAAGTCATAAATATTATAGTGGACCTATACCGGGCTCCAGAACCAAAATATGGACCATGTGTCAATAAATCCAACATCAGTAAATTCTTAAAAATCATTAAGCTTTCAAACTTTTAATTTTTTATCAAAATTCCATATCTCGGGCTAGGGACCTCGGAATTCGATTCCGGGCATACGCCTAAGTCCCAAATCACGATACGGACCTACCGGAATTGTTAAAATATTGATCCGAGTCCGTTAACTTAAAATGTTGACCAAAGTCAACTCAGTTGAGTTTTAAAGCTCTATTTCACATTTTAATCCACTTTTCACATAAAAACTTTTCGCAAAATTTTACGGACTGCGCATGCAAAACAAGAAATGATAAATAGTGCTTTTCGAGGTCTTAGAACAAAGAATTACTTATTAAATTTAAAGATGACATTTTGGGTCATCACATTCTCCACCTCCAAAACAAACGTTAGTCCTCAAACGGAGTTAGAAAAAGTACCTGAGTTGGAGAAAAGGTGTGGATATTTACTCCGCATATCTGACTCGGACTCCCAAGTAGATGCCTCTACCGGCTGACCTCTCCAGTGCACCCGAACTGAAGGATAACTCTTAGACCTCAACTGTCGGACCTGCCGGGCTAGAATAGCCACCGACTCCTCCTCGTAAGTCAAATCTTTGTCCAATTGGACTGAGCTAAAATTTAACACATGGGACGGATCACCATGATATATCCGGAGCATAGACACATGGAACACCTGATGAACTGCTGATAAACTAGGTGGTAATGCAAGCGTGTAGGCTACTTCACCCACCCTTTCAAGAATTTCAAAAGGTACGATATACCTAGGGCTCAACTTGCCCTTCTTTCCGAACCTCATTACACCTTTCATAGGTGAAACCCGGAGCAATATTCTTTCTCCAACCATGAATGCAATATCACTAACTTTACGGTCGGCATAACCATTTTTCCTAGACTAAGCTATGCGAAATCGATCCTGAATAATCTTGACCTTATCCAAGGCATCCTGTACCAAATCGGTACCCCAATAATCGAGCCTCTCCCGGTTCAAACCAAGCCAACTGGCGAACGACATTGCCTTCCGTATAATGCCTCATATGGAGCCATCTGAATGCCCGACTGGTAGCTATTATTATAAGCAAACTCTGCAAGTGGCAAGAAATGATCCCAAGAACCTCCAAAGTTTATAACACAAGCGCGAAGCATATCTTCCAATATCTGAATCGTGCGCTCTTACTGTCCGTCTGTCTGTGGATGAAATATTGTACTCAACTCAACCCGTGTGCCTAACTCGCGCTGTACATCCCTTCAGAAGTGTGCGATAAATAGCGTACCTCGATCTGAAATAATAGACACGGGCACACCGTGAAGGCGGACAATCTCACGAATGTAAATTTCAGCTAACCGCTCTGAAGAATAGGTGACTGCCACTGGAATGAAATGTGCTGACTTGGTCAACCTGTCTACAATGACCCAAACTACGTCAAATTTTCTCTGAGTCTGTGGGAGCCCAACAACAAAATCCATAGTGATACGCTCCCACTTCTACTCAGGAATTTCTAACTTCTGAAGCAAACCACCAGGTCTCTGATGTTCGTATTTAACTTGCTGACAATTCAGACACCGAGCTACATATGCAACTATATCCTTCTTCATTCTCCTCCACCAATAATGTTTCCATAAATCTTGATACATTTTGGCGGTACCTGGATGAATAAAATACCTGGAACTGTGTGCCTCTTTAAGGATTAATTCACGAAGCCCGTCAATATTAGGCATACAAATACGACCCTGCATTTGCAGAACTCCATCTTCCCCTACAACAACCTGTTTGGCATCACCGTGCCACACCGTGTCCTTAAGGACAAGTAAATGAGGATCATTATACTGCCTCTCTCTGATATGCTCATATAAAGAAGACCGAGCGGCTATGCAAGCTAGAACCTGACTGGGTTCTAAAACATCTAACCTTACGAACTGATTAGCTAAAGTCTGAACATCTGCAGCTAATGGCCTCTCACCAACCGAAATATACACAAGACTGCCCATACTCACAGCCTTTCTACTCAAAGCATCGGCCACCACATTGGCCTTTTTGAGGTGATACAAAATGGTGATATCATAGTCTTTCAACAACTCCAACCATCTTCTCTGCCTCAAATTAAAATCTTTTTGTTTGAATAGATACTGAATGCTACGATGATCAGTAAATACCTCACATGAGACACTGTAGAGGTAATGCCTCCAAATCTTCAGCGCATGAACAATGGCTGCCAGTTCTAAGTCATGAGCAGGATAATTCTTCTCGTGAACTTTCAACTACCGCGACGAATATGCAATCACCTTGCCATCTTGCATTAATACTGCACCAAGCCCAATGTGAGATGCGTCACAATATACCGTATACGATCCTGAACCTGTGGGTAATACCAACACTGACGCCATAGTCAAAGAAGTCTTGAGCTTCTGTAAGCTCAACTCACACTTGTCTGACCATCTGAATGGGACACCTTTCTGGGTCAGTCTGGTCAATGGGATTGCTATAGATGAAAATACTTCCACGAACCGACGATAATAACCTTCCAAACCCAGAAAACTCCGAATTTCCGTAGCTGAAGTAGGTCTAGGCCAATTCTGAACAGCCTCAATCTTCTTAGGATCCACCTTTATGCCTTCTGCCGATACAACATGCCCCAAAAGGCAACTGAGTCTAACCAAAACTCACATTTTGAAAATTTGGCATATAACTGATTATTCTTCAAAGTCTGAAGCACACTCCGAAGATGCTGCTCATGCTCCTCTCGACTGCTGGATTAAATCAAGATATCATCAATGAATACAACCACAAAAGAATCCAAATAGGGCTTGAACACCCGATTCATCAAATCCATAAATGTTGCTAGAGCATTTCTCAACCCAAATGATATCACTAGGAATTCGCAATGCCCATACCGAGTCCAAAAAGCTATTTTAGGGACATCAGATGCCCTGATCTTCAACTGATGGTAACCAGACCTCAAATCGATCTTCGAAAATACCTTGGTACCCTGAAGCTGATCAAATAGGTCATCAATTCTTGGCAGCGGATATTTGTTTTTGATAGTGGCCTTATTCAACTGCCGATAATCTATACACATCCACATTGAACCATCTTTCTTCTTTACAAATAATACCGGTGCACCCCAGGGCGAGACATTGGGTTTAATGAATCCCTGATCAAGCAAGTCTTGTAACTGCTCCTTCAATTCTTTCAACTCTGGCGGGGCCATACGGTAGGGTGGAATAGAAATGGGATGAGTGCCTGGAGCTAAATCAATGCAGAAGTCAATATCTCTGTCGGGTGGCATCCTCGGCAAATCTATAGGAAATACTTCTGGAAATTCACGAACAACTGGTACCGGAGTCCATAGAAGGGACATATGCACTGGGATCGCGAATATAAGCCAAATAGGCTAGACACTCTTTCTCTACCACACGTCGAGCTTTCATATAAGAAATAACCCTACTGGAAGAATGACCAGGAGTTCCTTTCCACTCTAACCGAGGTAACCCCGGTATGGCTAGGGTCACTGTCTTGGCATGACAATCCAATATAGCATGATAAGGTAACAACCAATCCATACCCAAGATGACATCAAAATCTACCATATCAACAAATAGAAGATCCACACTAGTCTCAAGACTACCAATAGTAACTACACACGAATGATAGACATGATCTACTACAACAGAGTCTCCCACCGGTATAGATACACACACAGAAGTACTCAGAGAATCATAAGGCACAACCAAATATGAAGAAAAATAGGAGGACACATAGGAATAAGTAGATCATGGATCAAGTAGAACTGAAGCATCTCTATGGAAAACTGGAATAATACATGTGATCACAGCATCAGATGACTCGGCCTCAGGCCTAGCTGGAAAAGCATAAAATCGGGGATGTACCCCACCACTCTGAACTGCGTCTTTAGGACGGCCTCGAACTGGCTGGCCTCCACCGATAATGGTCTGACCTCCACCTCTAATGGCCTGGCCTCCACCTCTAATGTCCTGACCTCAACCTCTAGCTTTCTTACCCCTACCTCTAGCTGGCTGAGCAGGCGGTGAAGCAACCGGTGCCGATATGATGGCTCGAGAGTCCTGCCGAGATCTGTTACTCGCCAATCTAGGGCAATACCTCCTGATGTGACCAATATTCCCACACTCATAACACCCATCCTGATGTCGTGGTTGTTGAAGCTGAAGTTGACCCAAATGGGCCGGATAACCGTTGTAGTAACTCTGGAGTGGTGGTGCACTGATAGGATCTGAATATGAACTAAATGTTGGCTGCCCATAGTAAGGCATAATAGGACCGTGACTCCCTGAAGCACCATGAGATGCATGAAGTGCTGAATGAAACAGTCTGGGAGGATGACCCCTACCAAAATTACCCTTGCCTTCAGACGAGGCACCACTGAAACCACTGAATTGACGAGGCCTCTTTTCAGACCTCTGCCCTCTCTCCTGTGCAAGAACCATCTCAATCCTCCTCGCGACATTAGCAGCCGCCTAAAAAGAAATCTCACTTCCGATCTCCTTGGCCATCTGAAGCCTGATAGGGTGAGTGAGTCCCTCAATAAACCTCCTCACTCTCTCTCACTCAGTAGGTAGTAAAAGGAGAGCATGACGGGCCAAATCCACAAAGCGGGACTCATACTGAGTAACAGTCATACTGCCCTGCTGTAGACGCTCAAATTGCTTGCGGAACTCCTCTCTTAGTGTGATAGCAAGGAACTTTTCCAGAAATAGCTGAGAGAACTGCTCCCAGGTAAGTGCAGGTGATCCAACTTGTCTAGTCAATGTATAATCTCTCCACCACCTCTTGGCGGAACCCGTCATATGAAATACAATGAAATCAACGCCATTGGTCTCAACAATACCCATGTTCCGCAGCACCTCGTGGCAGAGTTCAAGATAATCCTGTGGGTATTCAGAAGGTGTACCACTGAAGTGAACTGGAAAGAGCTTAGTAAATTTATCCAGTCTCAATAAGGCCTCAAAAGATATGGCGGGCCTATCACCGATCTGTGCCGTAACAACTGGCTGAACTACCCCAACTGGCGGGGCTGCTGAAGCCTGATTCTAGGGAGCCATCTGCTCCTGAGTGGGAGTAGTGGGAGTTTGTGCTCCTCCCCCAGCCTGTGAAATGGCTGGTGCCATTGAAATATACCATTATGGGCCACGCCTTCCATAAGACTCACCAAATGGACTAGAGCATCCTAAAGCACAAGAGTAGCTATAAATCCTTCCGGGACCTGAACTGGTCCAACTGGTACATTCTGAACTGGAATCTCCTCCTGAAGGTCCACCTGAGGTTCTACAACAGGTGCAGCTGCTCAAGTTCTGGACTGAGCTCTACCTCGGCCTCTAGCCCGAACTCGACCTCGACCTCTACCCCTGGCCATAGTTTCCACTGGGGGCTCTGGTCCCAGTCCATCGGTAGAGGTATTACATATTCTCACCATCTGTGAGAGAATAAGGGTAGAATAGTTCAATCATCGATGAAAGAATAAAATCGCACGACAGAATAACAAAGAAGTGATATTGTTCCTAAACTTCATAGCCTCTGAGAGATAAGTACATGCATCTCCATACCAATCCTTAAGACTCTACTAAGCTTGCTCGTGACTCGTGAGACCTATATAACCTAGTGCTCTTATACCAACTGTCACGACCCAAAATTCCCTCTTTCGGACCGTGATGGCACCTAACATTTCACTTGCTAGGCAAGCCAACACTAGAATAATATTAGCCGTTTTAAAACAATTTTTAAATTTATCAATAACAGAGGAACAATTACGGAAGTAAAGTCTGAAATGTAGTGAATAATCCATAAAAATAATGGTGTCTAAATACCATCTCAGAACTGGTGTCAAAAGTGCACGAGCTTCTAAAATAATACAAATAAGGGTCTGGATGAAATAAAGCTGTCTCGAAATAAACACACAGCTAAAGTAAAGTAGACAGGGACTTTAGAACTGCGGACGCCGTGCAGTTATACCTCAAGTCTCCTCTGGTAGCTGAAATCCGAGCAAGTCTATGGTACGCCGCAGGGACCAACTCCAAAATCTGCACAAGAAGTGCAGAGTGTAGTATCAGTACAACCGACCCCATGTACTGGTAAGTGTTGAGCCTAACCTCGACGAAGTAGTGACGAGGCTAAGGCAGTTCACTTACATTAACATGTATGCAATATTGGTAACAACAACAAATAATAGAAATAAATGAGATAACTCATATATAATAATTGAAGCCAACTCAGCAGTCATATCCAATTATTATTTCCATCAATCTCTGTTACGGCATGCAAACCGCTCCCACAATATATTCATATTCAATCCTCCAATATATTTATTTTAGTAGTATATATAGACTTTTAAATAAGTCCGTTGCGACGTGCAATCTGATCCCCCACTATAGACTTTTAACAAGTCTGTTGCGACGTGCAACCCGATCCTCCAATATGGACTTTTTAATAAGTCTGTTGCGGCGTGCAACCCGATCCTCCAATATAGACTTTTAACAAATCTATTGCGGCGTGCAACCCGATCCTCCAATATGGACTTTTTAAATAGTCTGTTGCGGTGTGCAACCCGATCCCCCAATATATTCATTTCAATCAATTTTGTTGCGGCGTGCAACCCGCTACTCCAATATATTCATTTACAAATTCTTATAGAATAAATTACCCCAATAAATGCAACAACTAATATTAAATTTTTAAGATAACAAGCATAGAATAATTATGATTTAATTATGAAACAAACAATGACAAATAGCAATTTTTTATGGAAATCAATGAGAAAATAGACAGTTTAATGTTTAATATGATAAATATCAAGTAGCAATTAATACACATAATTCAAATAAGCATGTAGCAATTATTACAGGAATTCAAGAATTAATATTTGACAAAGAATAGGAAAGAACAATTATTATAATAATCCATTCATGGTTTAAAACGATTTATGATTTTCAAATAATTATGCAAATAATTAATTTGATGATGTATAGACACTCGTCACCTCGCCTATATGTCGTTCACATGCATTTCATATAACAAATAGTTTAAGGGTTCTATTCCCTCAAGTCAAGGTTAACCACAACACTTACCTCGCTTTGCAAATTCCAATCAATTACTCGACCACAACTTTTCCTTTTAAATTTGTCTCCAAAAGCTTCAAATCTATTCACAAACAATTCGATATACTCAATACGAATCATAGGAATTAATTCCATATGAATTTACTAATTTTTCGGATAAAAATACAAAATTCATTTAAATATTCGATAGTGGGACCCACGTCTCAAATCCCAGAAAAACTCACGAAATCCAAACACCCGTTCTGCTACGTGTTCAACCATAAAAAAATTATCCGATTCCGATGTCAAATGGACCTTCAAATCTTAAATTTTTGTTTTTGGAAGATTTTATAAAAATCTGATTTTTCTCCCAAACTTTCACGGATTCATGATATAAATGAGTATGGAATCATGAAATATAATCAATATAGGATAAGGAACACTTACCCCAATATTTTTCGTGAAAATCGCCCAAGAATCGCCTTACCCGAGCTCAAAAATGGAAAAGAGTTGAAAATGGGACGAATCCCATTTTCCAGAACTTAAGTTCTGTTTCTGGGATTTTTACCCTTCGCAAACGCGGTCAGTGCCTCGCGTTCACGAAGCATAAATTTCTGCTGACCAATTTTACTCTTTGCGAACGCGAGGGCTACTTCGCGAACGCGAAGCTTGCCTGGCTTGGCCTTCGCGAACGCGAGATGCCCTTCGTGAACGCGAAGGCAATTTCCTGGTTAGCCTCTTTCTCTTCGCGAACGCGAGGCTTCGATCGCGAACGCGAAACTTTGCACCTCAAGATTTCGCGAACACGTTCACTCTGTCGCGAACGCTAAGCACAAAACGTGCTAGCCCCAATTTACTCTTCGCGTTCGCGAGAGTACCTTTGCGAATGCGAAGAAGAACACACCAGAAGCCTGAAGTCTGCAGAAAACTAGATTTCCTAAGTCTAAATCATCCCGTAGCCTATCCGAACTCACCCGAGCCCTCGGAGCTCCAAATCAAACATGCACACAAGTCCTAAAATATCATACGAACTTGATCGCGCGATTAAATCGCCAAACTAACACCTAGAACTACGAATCGGACACCAAATCAATGAAAATTTTCAAGAAAACTTTAAAACTTATATTCTCACAACTGGACGTCCGAATCACGTCAAATCAACTCCGTTTCTCACCAAATTCAGCAGACAAGTCATAAATATTATAGTGGACCTATACTGGGCTCCGAAACCAAAATAAAAATCCGGTGTCAATAAATCCAACATCAGTAAATTCTTAAAAATCATTAAGCTTTCAAACTTTTAATTTTTCATCAAAATTCCATATCTCGGGTTAGGGACCTCGGAATTCGATTCCGGGCATACGCCCAAGTCCCAAATCATGGTACGGACCTACCGAAATTGTCAAAATACTGATCCGAGTCTGTTCGCTCAAAATGTTTAGCAAAGTCAACTCAGTTGAGTTTTAATGCTCTATTTCATATTTTAATCAATTTCTCACATAAAAAATTTTCAAACATTTTTACGGACTACGCACCCAAGTCGAGGAATGATAAATAGTGCTTTTCGAGGTCTTAGAACACATAATTACTTATTAAATTTAAAGATGATATTTTGGGTCATCACAGAAGATTATTCATATTCTTCAAAATGATATAAATAAAATAAATATTATAGTAAAAATCATTATCAAAGCATAAATTTTACCTATGTATAACAATTACATATCCATACTATCTAATACAAACAAAAAAAATTAAAATATTTAAATTTCTACATATTCATCACCGATCACATGACTTGTTTCTCCTTCTGGGAGTGCAAAGTAATCAGCTACATCCAAATGTATGAAGTCAACATTATCTTCAGAAATAAAATTTGCTTCGGCATTTTTCTTTGTCTTCTTTAGGGAGGCTTGATAAAGCTCAACTAGGTGCTTTGGAGTACGACAGGTACGTGACCAGTGCCCTTTTCCTCCACATCTATAGCATACATTTTCTGCATTTGTTGCTTGCACTGCTTCATGCTTTTGTTTCTTCCTTTTCCACTGCTGGTGGTGAGGAGGGTTCTTTGGTGCAGTATTATTACCATATGATTAGAGTTTCTTCCCGACCATGACCATGACCACGACTGGGGCCACGACATCTTCCACGCTTATCTTGATGGAAGTTCGTCTCATTCACTTCCGGGAATGGACAAGAACCAGTAGGTCGACTTTCATGGTTTTTTCATTAATAGCCCATTATATTGCTCGGCTACAAGAAGATGTGAGATAAGTTCATAATACTTTTTGAATCCCATCTCTCGATATTGCTGCTGCAGGAGCATATTCGAGGCATGAAAAGTGGTGAAAGTTTTCTCCAACATATCATGATCAGTAATATTATTACCACATAATTTCAATTGGAAAATAATTCTGAACATAGCAGAATTATACTCACTGATAGAATTAAAATCTTGTAGCCTTAAATGAGTCCAATCATAATGTGTCTGTGGAAGAACGACCATCTTCAAATGGTCATATCTATCTTTTAAATTATTCCACAGTATGACTGGATCTTTAACAGTAAGATATTCTATTTTCAAGCCCTCATCAAGGTGATAGCGTAGGAATATCATTGTTGTGGCACGGTCTTGGTTTGATGCCTGGGTTTTATCCTTGATGGTGTCTGCCAGACCCATTGAATCAAGGTGAATTTCAGCATCAAGCACCCAAGACGTGTAGCTTTTGCCCAATATATTCAAGGCTACAAATTCAAGTTTAGAAAGATTTGACATTATTTAGAAAAAAAATTCGCACCTTTGATACTTTCAAAGTATTTGTTCGAGATGGTAGAGTCTCGTGCTGATAACGTGTTATAAAATAAAGAATGTAAAGTAAAGACAAGTATAGAGAGAAACTGATATATTATTCAACTTCAAACTGATGTACATAATGAACTGAAATCTCCTATATTTATAGAAGAAAGGGAAGCTGTTGTGTAAGATGCTACTACAAGTTGATGTGTAAGTTGCTACTGCAAGTTGTTGTGTAAGCTGCTTGTAAGCTCCTACTACAAGTTGTTGTGTAAACTTCTTGTAAGTTGTTATTGTACCAGATATTGATAATCTTCTAACGGGGGTAATATTTATCCATAACGGAGTACCGAAATAATAAGCTTCTTCAGGAGACTTATTTTCAATAGAGTACTAAATAAACATATTTACGGCGGAGTCCCATATGGATAAGCTTCTTCAGGAAACTTATTTACAACGGAGTACTAAATGAACATCCATAATATAATATATTTATTACAAATTAATTATATAATATAAATAGTAGAAGATGGCACCAGAGCTCTAGGCTTAAAAAGTGACTCAATAATAATGATTAATTCGTTGGTCCATCTATAAATACTCCCTCTAATTAAAAAAGGGATCTCTACACAAATAGTCGTCCGATTTTATTATTTACTTTTCTTAACCGATATATATAAATTATACATTAATTTTATATGATTTATACACATATTATATATAGATTATTCATATATTTTACATTCTCTGGCTATTTTTAGTTCAAGTAATTGAGTGAGCTGCTATTTAGGTTAATTCTTCTTTAAAAAGGAGAAAAAAGACACTAAGAGCCGCCTTTAAAAATTTTATGACCAAAATGCTTTATTTTTAAAATATGACATAATACGCCCCATTTGAAGATTTTATCACCTGAATACCCCTCCCTTCCTATGTCCAAGCTCCACTTTAAGACACTCCCCTTCTTCTTTTTTTCCTTTTCTTTCTTTTGTTTTTTCACTTTCTTTTTTGACTTTTCTGTTTCTTTTATATTTTTTTCCCTCTATTTTGATGTTATTTTTTCAATTTATATTACTTTATAAATAAAATTTGCACTCTTTTTTTTGTGGAGTAAATATTTGTTATTTTTTAGTTTGTTTACTTTTTTTAGTCTTTCTAGTAACAATCCTTAACGCCTTATTTTCTTATTTTCTTAATTTCCAATAAAATATATTCGTCCAAAATATTTGTCACTTTTTTACTTGCTTTTTATTTTTATTTTATTATGATTTTTTCACTTTATTTTTTTATTCTTAATAAATTATGCACTCCTTTTTAGTTTTTATTTCTTTCTAGTATCAAGCCCTCACTCTTTTTCACTTTATTTTCTCTTGTCTTTAATTATATTTTTTACTGTATTTCTTTATTTTTGTTAATCTTGTTCCTTCCAATAAAAATCTATTCGTCCAAAAAAAAAATTACTTTTTTCCCTTTTCATTTATTATTTTTTATCTTAGTGTTTCTCTTATTTTTTTTAGTAAAATTCCTCCTCCAAAATTTTTATCACTTCTTCCACTTTTATTTTTGTTTTTATTCTTTAGATAAATAATCGAGTCTAAAAATTTATATTATGACACTGTCTACACAATCATTAATTGATTATGATTATCAAGAGTTGCCGTGCTACTATTTTTTATTTAATATTTATAGATGGCCTTTTTTTTGCAATTTTCTAAGAAATTTTGCGCATTCCTTCTAATTAAATCGGTAATCTTAAAATTTGATATACAATGCTAATTATGGTATATCATTGTAGTATACCAAGAATAATGTGAATACCATTTAACATACCAGTAATATCATGGTATACTAATATGTAGTATATCAAGAATATTGAGAATATCATCATTCAATAGTAATCATGGTATATATCAATGTGTAGTATACCAAGAATATTGGGTAAACTATTTAACATACTAGTAATATCATGGTATACCAATAATGTATAGTATACCAAGAATATTAGGTATACCATTAACATACTCAAATAAAGTATACCATAATTCAACACTAATCATGTTATACTAATGTATAGTATACAAAAATTATTGAGTATGTCATTTAACATATTCAAATAAAGTATACCATGTGCATGGCAGGTTCAGGTTTTAGGGATAGAAATGAGAGAGGTACCTCGCTGTTGGATTTCCCTAGAGCTTTTAATTTGATGATAGCGAACTCGAGTTTTCCAAAGAGGGAGGAGAACCTAGTTACCTTCCGGAGTTTAGTGGCCAAGACCTAGATTGGTTATCTTCACTGTAAGAAATATGATAAAAGATTTATGCACTGATTGCAAGGTCATCCCGAGTGAGTACCTCACGACCTAACATAGGCTTCTAGTTATGGACCTGGAGATCAAGAGGTGTAGGAGGAAGAGGGCAGTGAGCGGGTGTAATGACCTGACTGGTCGTTGTGAGTATTTGTACTTCGCTCGGTGGTTTGAGGGTATGAGTAGCTCCGTATGATATATTATGACTTATGTGTATCGTCGGTTTCAGTTTTCGGGTGATTCGAAATTAGTTTGGAAGAATGAATTTCATGTTTGAAGCTTTAAGTTGGAAGAGTTGACCAAGTTTGACTTTTGAATATTTGACCTCGGATTGGAGTTTTGATGGTTCCTTTAGATCCGAATGGTGATTTTCGACTTGGGCGTATGCCCGTATTTGTATTTGAATATTTCTAGAAGGTTTCGGCACTAAATGGCGAAAGTTAGAAATTTAAAGGTTTGGAATGTTCATAAGTTTGATCGGGAGTTAACTTTGAGGCTATTAGGTTCTAATTATTATTTTGGAAGTTGGAATAAGTTCTTATGTCATTTGGAACTTGTATGCAAAATTTGGGATCATTCCGAGTTGGTTTGATATGGTTCGGCACGAGTTTTGGAAGTTGAAAGTTCAAAAGTTTATTAAGTTCGATTTGAGGTGCGATTCATGATTTTGGTATTGTTATGCGTGATTTGAGGCCTCAAGTAAGTCTGTGTTATATTTTGGAACTTGTTGGTATATTCAGACGGGGTTTCGAGGGGATCGGGTGAGTCGGACAAGATTCGGGTCATTTTGGAACTATTTGGTTAAGGCTGGTTTGTGGCACGATCTGGTGAGATCGCACCTGTAGAGGTCTAGGTGCAGGTGCGGACAATGTACGCATGTGCGAAAATGGGCTGAGTTTGGGAGCACCGCAGATGCGTGTTTTTGTGGCGCACCTGCGAAGGCGCAGAAGCAGATCGATGGGCAGAGAAGCGGGACTTGGCGAATGAGTGGAACAAAACTCACACCTGCGATGTCGCAGAAGCGAAAAATAGTTCCGTAGGTATGAGAGGTCGGCTGATAAGTGGAGTCCGCAGAAATAGAACTTGTGTCGTAGAAGCGGCTAATAATTTCGCAGATGCGAATGTGCCTGGACAAAACCATATAGCATCGAGGGTTTGTTCATCTTGTCATATTTTGAGTTGGAGAGCTCGGATTTGGGCAATTTTGGAGGCGATTTTCACCACATTGATTGGGATAAGTGTTCTCTACTTGGTTATGGTTATATTTCATGATTCTATCTTCGTTTTTGGCATTTGGATTATGAATTTCAAAGAGAAATTTGGGGGGTTTGTCTAAAATTTAATAAAGTGAAAATTTGAGTTTTAAGCATCTATTCGGAGTCGGATTTGAGTGAAACTAGTATGGTTGGACTAGTAATTGAATGGGTTGTTGGATTTTGTAAGTTTTGTTAGGTTTCGAGATGCGGGCCCATGTTTGACTTTTTGGTTGATTTTGGGCTTTTGATTAAAGATTCGACCTTTATCGATTGAGTTTGTTTTCTTTGGCATTATTTGATATTCTTGAGTTTCTTTTGGCTATTTTTGAGCCGTTCGGAGGTTGATACACGTGGTATGGTATTTCTAGAGTATTTTTCGGCTTGCTCGATATTGAATTTGGCTTGCTCAAGGTAAGTAACACTTCTAAACTTGGTACGGAGGGTATGAACCCCTGAATATACGTGTTATGTGTTTGGTGTTGAGGTGATGCACATGCTAGGTAACGGGTGTGTGGGCGTGCATCGCGTGAATTATGACTCGGTTGATTCTGTGATACTGTGTAGTTACCTAATCTTGTTTTTATCCTTGAAATTTCTACGTGCTAAAGTAATTGAGTTGTGTTCCATGTTAGAAACCATGTTTAGGCTATACACTTATTCTGTTGAGACCCACTGAGGTCATTTCTGTTGTTGAGTTATTTGTTTAAATTACACTCACATACCCATTCATATTCATTCATTTGCATATCATATCTCAGTCTCTGTTATCATTTGTTGTCACATCATGTTATCATTATTTGGGCTGATTGGCATGAGATTTGTGATCTCGAGAGACTGGAGAGATTGATGACCCATTTATATTCATTCATTTGCATATCATATCTCAGTCTCTGTTATCATTTGTTATCACATCATGTTATCATTATTTGGGCTGATTGGTATGCGAATTGTGATCCCGAGAGGCTGGAGAGATTGATGAATGAGTTGGGTCCTGAGGGCCTGATTGTGAGTGAGATTGATTGGATCAGGCAGCATGCTGAAGCAGACCATATTGGCTTTATATACATTATTATTGATGGTATCGGGCTGCACGCCGCAGCAAGCCATATTGCCTTTATATATATTATTATTGATGGGATCGGGCTGTATACTGCAGCAGGCCATATTAGCTTTATATTAGCGCTTGGGCAGGATCCGCCCCTCCGGAGTCTTTCATACTAGTAGTGAGCATAGGTATCGTACAATGTTGAGTGACTGAGTATGCTGAATAATTGACCGTGATGAGTGGGAGGACGAGACAGTGAGATTGAGTACTCTGAGAGTGTGAGTACATGAGTTCATCACTGTGATGCATTGCATTTGATATGCATAATTGACATACATGTATAGAGATGCATTTTCTCATGCTACACGGTTTTGTGACATTCATGATTTCACATGCACATTGACCTGTAGGCATAGAGGTGTACTTTTCTCATGCTATCTGAGAATGAAATATCTTATCTGTTGTTGAAAGTTTTTGGAAAAAATCATAGCTTTCTGATTTACTCATATTTTGGTGATTTCGGTGAAAGACTTGGGTTTTACTGTTATACCTGAAAAACATGCCTATTTTTCCGTAATTGTGAACGAGTTGAGCATTATATTTTTGAGTTATTACTTGTGCTGCTTTTATTATATTGTTACGAGTTATTCTTGGGTATTGGTGTTGGACTCTGACCATTATCCAAGCTCGTCACTACTTTCAACCTAAGGTTAGATTTGTTACTTAGTGAGTACATGGGGTCGGTTGTGCTCATACTACACTTCTGCACCTTGCGTACATATTTTGGAGTTGATGTTGTTGTGAGTGGTGGGAGCTGGCATTGAATATGTACCTGCGTTCTGGTTATAGTTGCCTCTTGTTCTTGGTAGCTTTAGATTTATAAATCTGTTTATGTACGTTTCGAACAGATGCTGTATTTATTTCATACCAGCTTTGTAAACTCTAAGCCTTAGAAGCTCATGATTTGTACTAATAGTCCTTGGGGAATTGTATAAAATACAGTTATTTTATTTTTGACTCTTATCATTATTATTATATTATAGTTTATTATTAATTGGCTTACCTAGCGGGTTGGGTTAGGTACCATCACGACTAGTTAAATTTTGGGTCGTGACATCGGCCAACCTAAGATCAAGTGGGGTAACTTGATGAAGGACAAAGCTCTGGAGTTGGGAGAGAGCTTGTTGGCTATGAGGGCCTAGAGAAGTAGGGGGACGCGACTAGTATGTGGACCATGACATCGAATTGCATTAGGGTAGCTGCTAGAGAGGTCTTAGGGGTCACGAAGGGTAACTCTGGGGTCACAAAGGGGACTGGTGGTGTAATTGAGAAGTCCAAGATAAAGTGGAAGCCAAAAAAATGACTTATTTGAAGCTGGTGGAGAGCACAGACGAGAAGGAAAATAGGACATATTGGGAATGTTATAAAAAGGCAAAGAAAGAGGAAAAGTTAGCAGTTACGGCGGTTAAGACTGCGGCATTTGAACGTGTGTACGAGGAACTCGGAGGCAAAGGCGGGGACAAGAAGTTGTATCGATTGGCCAAGGTGAGGGAGAGGAAGGCCCGTGACTTGGACCAAGTGAAATGCATCAAAGACGAGGACGGTATAGTATTGATGGATGAGGCACATATTAGACAAAGATGACATACATACTTCCATAAATTGTTGAATAAGAAGGCGGACATAACCATTATGTTGGGTGAGTTGTAGCACATCGAGAGTCGGCGTGATTTTAGGTATTGTAGGCGTATTAAGGTAGAGGAGGTGGAATGGGTGATGCGTAATATGCGCAGGGGTAGAGCGACGGGGCCAGCCGAAATCCCGGTAGAATTTTGGAAGAACCCAGGCCGAGAAGGCTTGGAGTGGCTTACTGGGTCGTTTAATGTTATTTTTAAGACAAAGAAGATGCCCGAAGAATGAAGGTGGAGTATGATGGTTCCGTTGTACAAGAAAAAGAGTGATATCCAAAATTAGAACAATTATAAGGGTATAAAGCTGTTAAGACAAACTATGAAGGTTTGTGAGAGGGTGGTGGAAGCTAGGGTGAGGAGGAGTGTGTCTATTTTCGAGAACCAGTTCGGATTCATACCGAGGCGTTCTACTATAGAGCAATTCATCTGGTGAGGAGATTAGTGGATCAGTATAGGACAAGGAAAAAGGACTTGCATATGGTATTCATTGACCTTGAAAAAGCATACGACAAAGTTCCGATGGAGGTTTTGTGGAGGTGTTTGGAGGTTTTCAGCATTCCGGTAGCATACACTAGGGTGATTAAGGATATGTATGATGATGCTAAGACTCGGGTAAGGACTATGGGAGGTGACGGGAAACACTTTTCAGTTGTGATAGGGTTACACTAGGGATCTACCCTTATCCCATTTTTATTTGCCTTGGCGATGGACGTGCTGACATGGCACATCCAAGGGGAGGTGCCATGGTGCATATTATTTTCGTAAGATATAGTATTGATCGAAGAGATGCTAGGTGAGATTGACGCAGCGATTGGAGGTTTGGAGACAGACCTTGGAATCTAAAGGCTTCAAGTTTAGAAGGAACAAAATAAAATACTTGGAGTGCAAAGCTCAACTTATCCTCAAGAGGGGTAGTTTCAAGTATCTCGGGCCTATTATCTAAGGTAATGGGGAGATCAACGAGGATATCACACATCGTATTGGAGCGGGATGGACAAAATGGAGTCTCGCATCCGGTGTTCTATGAGATAAGAATGTGTCACCCAGACTTAAGGTTAAACTTTACAGAGTGGTGGTCCGACGAACTATGCTGCATGGAGCTGAGTGTTGACCAGTTAAGAACTCCCATGTGCAAAAGATGAAAGTAGATGAGATGAGGATGTTGAAATGGATTATTGGCTATACCAGGAGTGATAGGATTAGGAATGAAGTTATTCGGGATAAGGTAGGAGTGGCCTCCATAGAGGACAAGATACGAGAGTCGAGACTGAGATGGTTCGGGCATATTAAGAGGAGAAGCATTGATGCTCTTGTTAGGAGGTGCAAGAAGTTGGCCATGCGGGCTTGAGAAAAGGTCAAGGTAGACCAAAGAAGTATTGGGGAGAGGTGATTAGGCAGTACATGTTGCTGCTCTACTTTGCTGAGGACATGGCACTTGATATAGGAAGGTGTGGAAGTCGAGGATTAGGGTAGAAAGGTAGTAAGTAGTTGATAGTTTCTCCTTTTCTTACCTGTAATATTAGTAACACTCATGTCCTTTAATATTTTTAGATTTATATTACGTCATATTGTTTAGTTCTCTTCAGTTATCGTATTTTCCTATTGTTACTATTTGGTACTACTTATTCTTTTCTCCTTCTTTTTCTTCTCTCTTGCTTTTCCTGCTTTTTCCCCTTCCTCTTCTTCCTCTTTTCTTGTTCTTCTTCTTCTTACCTTCTCTGAGCCGACGGTCTATTAGAAATATCGTATTTCCCTATTGCTACTATTTGGTACTTCTTATTCTTTTCTCCTTCTTTTTCTTCTCTCTTGCTTTTTCTGCTTTTTCCCCTTCCGCTTCTTCCTCTTCCTCTTTTCTTGTTCTTCTTCTTCTCACCTTCTCTGAGCCGACGGTCTATTAAAAATAGTCTCTCTACCTTCACTAGGTAGAGGTGAGATCTGCGTATACACTACCCTCCCCATACCCCATTTGTGGGAATACACCGGGTTTATTATTGTTGTTATAAATAGCCTTTACCATGATTCAATACTAATCATGATATATCAATGTGCAGTATACCAAGAATATTAGAAATAATATTTAACATAAATAAAGTATGTCATAATTTAACTATTGGTGTACCATACAGTATACCATGTCAATAGTAATCATGGTATATCATAATCCAATTCTAATCATGGTATACTACATAGTTACCAAGAATATTATGAATATATTTAAATACAAGTAATTCAAAGTATACCAAGATAACAAAATCATGGTATACTATATAGTATACCAAAAATATTAAGAATACCATTTAACATATTCAAATAAAGTATACCACGATTCAACAGTAATCATATAGTATACCAAGAATATTGAGAATATCATTTAACATAGACAAAGTATATCATGATTCAACTGTTAATATAAATATTTTAACATAAATAAAAATATATCATGATTCAACTTTTGGTATACCATGATTTACTGTTGGTATAAATGTTCTTAAATAACATTTTGTGCTATTTGATGTGATATTTTATTAATTAATTTTGTGTACAAATAAATAACTATCATATAAACATTATAAAGAGATAATTAAAACAAAAATAATCATCAGCTAATATTCGAATAATAATCAATAGTGAAAAAATTAATCTTCAACTCCTAGAATTTAGCAAATAATAATATTATATTTATCCTTAAGTACAAAATAAAAAAAATATATTCTAAATTTATTCAAGTAAAAAAGAGAAATAGAAACCAAAAAAGTGATAACACTAAAATTGAGTGAAGTAAAAACGAAAAACTAATAATAAGTAGAGTTGCTATAATTAAATCGTACTAGTTTCTCGGCACGTGCGTTGCACGTGTATGCCGAGCTATGTAGTGCATAATTTTGCAAATTATTATAAATATTATTAAAATAATAATTTTCAGTACATAATTAAACATAAAAGAAAAACATACAAATTTCTATGAAAAAATTAGTGACGATCATTTTATGGTGAATTTCTTTATCGATGTCAAGATGATTGGATATTATTTGAACCTACAATAACGAAAATTAAAATTTTATTAGATACATATGATATTTTTACTTATTTTAAATTTTTGAGATACAATCTAATGAAGCATCTCAACTAAGTGATAATTTTATATAGTACACCAAAATATTTTTCATGTGTATAATTTAAATTTACTTTTCATTTGTACTCTCTTCTCCAAGTCCATATTTCTCCAATAAGTGATTTTCGTGTTACTAACATGCAAACTATATCTAAAATTATGAGATTAAAAAATTAGTAATAAGTATTAGTAATTAATTGTGTACAAAATAATTCATAAATTTCTATAAATAACTACCAAAGATAGTGTCATCACTAAAATTTTCTGCCTCTTTCAAGGATAAAAAACTATTTGAAATATTTTTGGGTGGCAATGTCCTTAGTTGATTCCTTTACAATGGTGTTGTCAGTAAAAGCTACTATTTCAACTTCTTTGTGCACTAACGTATTGCTGGGGTTAGCACGATTTAATCAATCGTTATTAATATATTACCTCTTATTTGGTTCAAAGAAGTCCTTCCACTTTGTCACATGATTATTAAAAGAAGCTGCTTGTATATATTTTGTGACTTGTTAATAGGAACACGTTATTTCACTATTTTTACTTTGATTGCCATTTTGACTGAACATAATATGGTTTGGTAGAGAAAGATAATTTTGTATTTTCTACATGAATCATGATCAACATTCTTGTTTGAGATAGACAATAAATTAAAATAATTTTAACAATAAATGTTTTACTCATTATAAGATATACTGTAACGATCCGACTTGTTTAGCGTAACTAGCAAAGTTAATGTCATGTTACCAGGAGGTCACGGGTTCGAGCCGATGAATCATCCTCTTACAGAAATGTAGGGTAAGACTGCGTACAATAGATCCTTGTTGTCCGGCCCTTCCCCGGACTCCGCACATAGCGCAAGCTTAGTGCACTTGACTGCCCTTTTTAATACATACTTCTACTTTACTTCTTTGGTTATGTTACAATGTTTTACAACCACAAAAGCTTCTTGTACCATATTTATATTCTTTCGCAAGAACTTTAGATTATTATCTATTCCACTTCTTTGCAATACGAAAGTCATAAAAATTTTCTCTCTCTCTATAATATTAGACCATTCATATGGCTCTTTTATTGATAATAGTTTCAATTAAGAGACAACAATGTAATAGGATAGTTAGTATAACATTATACTACAACATCATTTTGAAAATAAACTCTCTTTACACCAACTTGAAATCATGAGAGTAATCAATTTTTAATTTATATTTAGATATTGGTCAAGGGTTAATATTGTTTATGTAATCGAATATCATCCCACAATTTAAAAATATACTAAACGTGATTTAAGCATGCAAGTATGCAACATATAAATTTTTGCTAACTAAATGCTTTTGGCAATGAAATAACAATTACAACATATCAAAAATATAAATTTAATATGCATTTCAAGATCATCATGAGTATGTCATCTATCCTAATATTTACAAAAAAATAAAACTCACAAAAGGTAGAAATTTATAAATAAATAATAAAGTGAAGTTAAAAAAATAGAACCCGATATTTATTGAGTCTCATCCAAGAGATTTGCATATTATATCAAAGACCGCCACCTTTTGTCTTTGTTCCTTTTGCATGCGATTGATGTTTTTCATAATTTTCCTTCTGTCCGCAAGGTCCGAGTGAATTTTTATTTTCTAAACACGTTAGGTAGACTCCTTTGTATGAGAAGAAAATCCATAAAAGCAACAATCACCAATTTACATACCTTTTGACAAAAACGTATCCCACATAAAAAGATTTTGCCATAATATAATTTTTGATACATATAGATAGTATAAATTAAACAATCGTGTTTTTCCCTCCTTTAGGCTCAATAAAGGCAGCCACATTTGAACATTACGGACTAATACTACTATGAAAGGTTACACCTCTTCAAATAAATTTTGTATTTAATTAATATTTTTTTCTAAGTAGGAGATTTAAGTTAAGTAGAAAGGCAATTATGTAATTTAACTTTTGAGTTAAGACCTTTTGTACTTTTAAAGTTTAAACACGCCGTTTTCTTTTTTTTGTAAAGTTGCAAATTCCCAAGCAAACACATAATTCCATTGACCTTCTTCAATTGGGAGTTGTTAGTACGTGTTAGATTTTCTTTAGGGTTGTAACTGTTAAAAAGGATATGAAGCGTTAGTAGGGTATTTAGATAAGTCAGGAGGGTTTTTACATAATTTACTTTTCAAGTTAAAAGTTTTCTGTTTTTAGTTATTATATGCCAAGCAATATAGTACACGATTTTGTAAGAGAATATATGAATATTATAAAATAATACTTTGAGTAAATAAATTTATATCAAAAAATAAAAATATAAATTTCTGTAAATGATCAATATAGATCATCATACCGTGACTTATTTGTCGAGATCAAGATAATTGAATATCGTCTGAATCTAATAATTTAACAATCAAAGTTTAAAAATTGAACACTGGTTCGTATCTATTTTCTTGTAACAAAAATTAATTGTATAAAGAGTGAATATTGGTTAGTGAATACTAGTATTGAATAAAGAGTTTACATATATAAGGTACCTATGTAATGAATTTAATAAAAGTTGTGAATTGTGAAAACTGAAACCTCAAGTTATATTTAATCTCACCTTTTTATGGATGAAGTTGTATCTTTTTTATAATCAAACCACAACAGTATTATTTGTACATCATGGACGATCGAAACAAACCTCTGCTGCTTAAATTGTCTAATACCATCTCCAATTTGTCCAGTTGAATAAGACCTCAAGACTAATCTTGGAAGTCACTCAAAAGCTATAATAATGAATGATATAAACTTATATATTTGATTGGAGAAAATATATCTTGAAAAAGAAAAAGGAAATGTAAAGAGCATCCAAAATGTGTACGTTTGCAGCGAACTTTTGAGAAGTTGGCAGAAAGAAGAATACTTTGATTTCTCTCTTCATCTATTCTTATGCGTTGGCTACTCCGATCCGTTAGAGCATATTCTTATAATTAGGTTGCCTACGATTGGACACTAATTTTGAAAGCAAAGGTTTGTTTTAACGGAAAAGGTCTGATCTGTCCCTCTACTATCATCAATAGTTTAAATAAGTCCTCCGTTATACTATTAGAGCAACAAAGCCCCTGCCGTTATACTATTAAGCACAAATATCCTTATTTTTAACAGATGGGCCATGTGGCAACACCGAAATTATCTGGTTAAATTTAGTATATATCCGATCCAACCCATTACCCAACCCGACCCTAAAATACTAGACCCTTCACCCTTATTAATGTGTGAACCCTAATTTGTTCATTCATATCTGCAGATGTCCCTCCATCTCTTCCACAACTCAAATGCTATAACTTCTCATTCAAATTTCTTTGTTCTTCTTCGACCAACACATCTGATAGTCTTGGTTCGATGTCTAGTTCTAGTGTTACATCGAGAAGGAGGTGCTACTGAGGGAAAATTGCGAACAACTTCACTTTGACGACTGCAAACAACCCCAGAAGGAGATTCTACAAGTGTGCTAAACCTGAAGTAAGTGTGAATTTCATTGGTGATTCATTACTCGTCGATGCATTTAAAGTTTTATTTTCTCTGCTCTTTAACATAGTTATTGATTGTATTTGTAAGAACGAGTCATGTGAATATTGGGAATGGCAAGACGAATCCTTCCCGGACAAAGCGTTGATAGTAATCAATGATTTCAAGTCTAAATTAGATGCTGTCAATGTCAAAATCATGACGCTGAATATGTTGTTGGATACGTGCAAGCTTGAAAGGGATAAATTGATGGAAAAAGTTGATGTTTTGGAGGCTATAAATGATGTTGAAGTGAATAAAGCAAGGGAGATGGAAGTGAAAGTTATGCACATGAAGATGTTCATTATGGTTGCATTTGCACTGTTAGTCGGATTTTTTTGTAGCATTATTGATGAAATGAATTTTTTATTTTATGTAGTGCAGTAGGGTTTTGATGAAGTTAACTGTTGTAAAATTCAGATTTTCATGAATGGAAAAAGTTGGTCAGCTTGGTTGTAATCCAGATTTTTATGAATGCATTTTGTGTAGTGCACTATGGCATTTTGTGTAGTACAGTATACCTTTTATTTTTGGATTTATTGTGTTGGTCAGCTTGGTTGTAATCACTAAATATAGTTCTTCATATGGCATGTTAATGCCTAATTTAACAGAATAGAATAATGTGGATTTTAACAGAAAAAACTGGGCAGTTATGGCTCTAATGCAGTAAACAACTGGGCAATTCACTAACAGTAAAAATCTGGGCATTACTCTAATGCAGTAAATTCATTCTACATATCACCAATGCAGTAAAATCTGGACAGTTATCACCAATGCAGTAATTACATATCAGAAGTACTGTCAATGCAGTAACTATATATCACCAAAAATAGTAAAGTTAGTAGGTGAAACTGATGATTGGATGTCAAACTATAATCCCAAAAACTAACACAACCTAAATCTTACTATGACATCCATTTCAGTTACCAATACCAATATTAACAGAACATTAAACAGGAGACTGTGATTAAGTTTGCAGTAATTACATCCCAAAATAAATACAAAACTACATAAAACAACTTGATTATTTTTCTTTTCTTATCTTCAGCTTGCCAATCTTCTGTTGCCTTTATTTTTCTAACTGATTTGAAGTTGTAGCTGCTTTACCCTTCCACATCAGACCTGCTGGTGAATATGGAAGATTTGTGGGCTCACTAACACCAGTGTGATCATCAGTAAAGATGATTGATCTTGTCTCAGCTAATAAGTTTACCTGCTGCCTCAGTTGAAGTCTTGTCTTGACTTCTGATATCACCATTGGCCTAACCACAACATCTTCATTATGTTCCATCTCTGGGAAATTTGGAGCCATACTTGATTGACCATTTTCCTGACATGATTGTGTCATTTGTGGTGCTGAACAGTGTATTTCATCTTTTGTTTCAGAATCTAACAAAGTTCTTGTCCTTTTCAAAGGTTGTTTTCCCTTGCTTAGCTACTTTCCCTTTGGTTGCTATTAAAATACAAAGTTAGAAAACATAAATAGGTACAAGTTCAGCATATATGCAAACTGTAGATTACTTGAGCACAAGTTCTTACATTATGGTTTGGTTGTCCTCATTTTCCACAAGTCATGATTCTACCTTTTCTGGACTGTGACTACACTCCTTGCCTTTTAACTGCCTCATCCTTCTGCCCATCCCTCTTAACTTTTGGCCTGCCAGCCAACTTCACCAACTCTGGGGGCTCCATTTCTTGTGATGGGTCAATTTTCCAAAAATTTTCTCCTCTAACAGGTTGAAGCTTGTGTCTATAAGTAGAAATGCCTCCTTACTATACCACCAGTGCATCTCTGTTAAAGGGTCACCCCTGTTGTGAAGTATAGCTCTAATAGCATGAGGGCATGGGATTCTTGTAAGGTCCCATGCACTACAGGTGCACTTCTTTATACTTAAGTTGACACAATACTTGTCAGACCCTTCACTAACTTCATATCCTCCTTCTCCATTGGAATTAACTTTACACACTAGAGCAATCTCCATGAATTCATTGTATAGTTCTAGGCTCTTTGGACTGAACTCATTACTCCATGTACTAGCTTCAGTTTTATGTTTTGTCATCATGTTAATAACTTTGAGTCTAATGTCTTCCAATATCTTAATGATTGGCTTTTGCCTTACTTCCAGAATCCATGAATTGAATGATTCAGTCAAATTGTTATCAACTGACTGATTCTTGCAAACTGTATCTAGATAAGCTCTGCACCAAGACTGTGGTGGGTACTTCAATAAACTCTCTGTTGCATCCTTGTTCAACTATCCTAGCTTGCTTAGTTGGTCTTTGAAATCTTCTTCATAAGTGCACCATGAACACCACCAAAGCAGTTTTTTGCTTTCTCCAGTATTGTATGTCTTGCACCAGTTAGCCTCGATATGTCTAACATAAAACCTATGATGTGCTTGTGGTAGAACAGTTTTAATTGCCTCAATTAATCCCTATAACAAATTCAGAAAACATGCAGAAAGAAAAAATTCAAAAACAAAAACTGGACAGAAGTAGATGACAACAGAAAGAAAACAAATCCGGAAACAAAAACTGGACAGAAGTACCTTTTGCATGTCTGACATGAAGGTGATTCCTTCTCCTTCCTTAAGGTCTAGAGATTCCTGAAGCAATTGTAGGAACCAGTTCCAAGAATACTTTATCTCCTTATCAACAACTGCCCATGCCAAAGGATAAAAATGATTTTGTGCATCCTGTCCAACAGCAACTAGCAATTGACCCTTGGCTTTTCCTTTTAAAAATGTGCCATCTACACCAATAAATGGTTTTAACCTTAACTTGAAACCCATCTTCATAGCTTTGAAACAAACATATATCCTCAAGAATATTCTTTTCCCATTTTCAAGTGCATTTTTTGAAATGTTAATCACTACATCACTACATGGATTACTCTCCCTCAATTCAATGGCATAAGTATCAAGTTTGTTGTACTCATCTACAAAACTCCCATCTAAGGTCTCCAATATCATTCTTTTTTCTCTCTTGCACTTCTCATGACTCACATTTAACTCAAAAATTCTTTTCAAATCAAGTACTATCTTTCTTACCTTATACTTAGGATTATCCTATAGCTTTCCCTTAAAGTAATGTACAATGGTATTGAAATCAACAGTACTATTATCATATGCAGTGCCACAATTATGTTCTGACTCTAATGTCTTTACAGTAACCCCTGCATTATCGTCTTTGGATATTAAACAAACAAAGGGATAACCCACAATGCATCTATACCTAACCCTCCTTGGTTCACTCTTCCTCAATTTTAAGACTTTCTTGTTGGCTAGAGCATACAACTTCATAAACTTCCTAGCTTCTGGTATGTCCTTAAAGGCCATGCCTTTATATATCTCCTTGTAATCATTCAGATTCTCAGTTATGTCTCTTTTTTTGTGTGTTTTGAGGAAATGTAATTCTTCAGAATCATATCCTTCAAAATGACATCCCTCAAAATCATAACTAGAGTCAGATCCTAATTCACTCCAGCTATAGTCAGTACCAGCCTCATCTAAACAAGGATATGATTCACTATAATCAACAATACTTGGAATACACTCAATAGGGGGGGTCACATTCATCCACAACATATAGGTTCACTACATTATATTCATTAAAAAGTAAGGATATCAACTGTCTAATACCCACATCTCCTTGAACCTCATACAATTTACCAGAAGGTCCAGCAACTATAAGTTGTTGAACCCCTACAAACCCTAGCTCAACTATGAATTCAGATTCTATATCTATATAAGAAAGCAAGTCTAAATCATACCCTGACAAAGTGTGCAGTTTATTCTTTATATACACAACTTTAGGATGTGTAACCCATTCACCTTCATAATTGAATATTAAATCAACTAAGACCATCTCCAATAATCTAGTAAATATAGCAAATAAGAATGGTTAGCAAACAGTAAAAGAACAAATATAAGCTGAAAGTAAAAATAAGAGGAATAAATATATGCAGAAAATGACATGTGAGATAGAGGGTCCCATGAATAAAGAAATACAACATGTACAAAAGAATCCACAAAAAATTTGTTTATGGGCTACCCCTTCATAAAACATTGATAAAGAGAGCAAAGATGCACTAAAATCCAACCACCGGAATAGTTTAATGAAGCAGTTGCATTCAAGGGTCCTATATTTAGGACCACCTTAGCTAATAAACAAAGAAAAAACACTAAATATCAGTCAACATCACAGAAAACTAAGGCATTTTCTCAGTAAGACAAAAAAAAATCATAATCCACTTAAGAAACCACCTCTGAGAAAAAACTCTAAACCAGAAGACAATAAATCCACCTTGATATATACCCATATGAATTTATTAGCATAATTAAAGCATGCAACCACTAATAATCGGGACCACCTCAAAACTGAAACATGCAACAACTACAAGAAGACAAACTATAAAGTATATACATAAAAATGAAGGATAAAGCCTAGATATTGTCCAAACCGAAACCCTAGACCACAAAAATAAGAATAATATAACAAGCAATCAGCAAAATTGATCAACAAATACTAAAATCAAGCAATTTAATGAAGAAAAGACTGACCTTTACACCAAGATCATATGAAATCGGCAGTTTGGAGTCACCACTACCGCCGGTCTCTTAGAGCTTCGAGAGAGTGAAAAGAAAAAGGGAAATTGACCAAATGGTCTGTGACAGTCCATATTTTAGAGAAGGGTTGGGTCGGGTTGGGTAATGGGTTGGGTCGGATCTATACTAAATCCAACCGGATGATTTTGGTGTTGCCACATGGCCCATCTGTTAAAATAAGGGTATTTGTGTTTAATAGTATAACGTCAGGGGCTTTGTTGCTCTAATAGTATAACGGAGGGCTTATTTAAATTATTGATGATAGTAGAGGGGCATATAAGACCCTTTGCCATTGTTTTAACTATAGAAGTTAGTTAAAAAGTTGAAAGGACACAACCTTCTCAGGACTCTTCAAATTCATATTTTTTATTTAAATATAATTATTAAAAATGTTTTTAACTTTTAATGGGCATTATAGTAATTTAACTTTTAACTTAATAGCTTTTCACTTTTAATATAGCATAGACATAGATAGATAGATAAAAAAAGAAAAGAAAAAATTAAAAATTAAAAAGTTGGCCATTATTAAATCAAATAAAAGAGAAAAAAGAAAAATCAAATTATAAAATTAAGTAAAAAATGAAAAAATAGGACGGCAGCCCCTTAAAGTTGTCCCCACTTTTCACTTAGACACTTTATCTTAAGTCTGTTCCACTTGAACACTTTAACAGGACATTAACTGTGTCATTTAGACACAAAATTGATAAGCAGCTAGACACAAAAAAAATACGTGTAATTCACACGCTAGGATAACGAATAAGATGGAGACACGTGGATTTAACTTAAATAAATAAATAAAAGTTTTGAAAAAAGAAAAAATTAAAAGAAAAACAAGAACCCCAATCCGAGATACCTCATCACATAGTCACAAGTCACAGGTTTTAACTCACCATCATATGCTCACGACACCTTGTGCCCGCATCTCAAATCACAACCGCACGGACAACACACGTGCTACTATCTTAATCCGCCCGGCATGATCAGAGGCTCACATTCACAATCCGCCTGGTGTGGTCACAGGCTCACAGTCACAATCCGCCCGGTATGGCCACAATCTCATAATCACAATCTGCATGATCACAGATTCACAATCACAATCTGCCGGTATGGTCACATGCTCAATAGTAACATGAAAACAGATAATACAAGAACACATGGGCATGATTAATAAATGTCAAGTTTCATACTCCTGAGCTAGTAGTCAACAAGTAATATCAAGACATCGAGTAGCTCATCAGAGAAACACAACAAGTCACGTAAGGGGTAGGACATACACAAGGAAAAGCACACCATCACATGAATATCACCAACACAATGTCCCCAAGCCACCACCCATCATCCCTGACATTGCCACCCTTATCTCTCTGATAGCCACCTGTATTACTCCGCCCTGACAATATCATTAGCCACATGTATCACTCCAATAGCCACCCGTATTACTCCGTACATTCAACAATAGTGAGATTCCACTTTTATGCCCCGAATAACAACAATGGTGAAATGTCACCCTTATACTCCGCATAACAATAACCAAACCACACAACAATTCACATATGCTAACATCACAAGAACACAACATATCAACTCGTACCACAAGTGCCCATAGGCCACAACCTTTCCAAAGATCTAACAATATCAATATTCCCACGACAAATAGCCCACGGCTCAAACACAATGTGTATGGAATCTCAATAGCAATAAAATAAATGGGAAAGTAACTCAACAAGGAACAACACCCCCTTTAAACATAACTTCAATTAAAATAGATTAATACCTTTCGATAACCTCAAATCCAATTAATTGTTTAAGGATAAACTTGATAGTGAAAACATTTCTATGAAATGGAAAACTTCGGATTCTAGTGTATGAATTAGGCTAACAATGAAAGAGATGGCACGAACTAGTACTACTTCTAAATGCATGAGAATAACCCAGCAACAAAAGAATATCATGTAACTACAATTTCAACTAAGAGTAACTCCACAATTAAAAAAACCACATAATGATAAAAGCGATAACAACTTCAAATAAATCATATAAGAGCAAACTTGACAAGTAAAGAATGTGAAATGTAACGACAACTTCAAATAAAGCCTGCGATAGTAGACATGACAAATAAAAGATATAACATGTGCTAACAATTCCAAATAAGTACATGAAAGAAGCATAGGAGTCTAAACCGGTCAATTTCCACATATAAGCCCGAGTATGTACTCGTCACCTCGCGTACACGAATTTCACAAGACACAAATAGCACAAACGACTCAAATCCTAAGGGGTAGTTTCCCCCACATAAAGTTAGGCAAGATACTTACCTCAAAGAAGTTAAACCGATACTCTAAAAGGACCTTCTCGTATGAAATAACCTCCGGACAGCTCAAATCTAGCCAAAATAACTTTATATCATAAATAAAAATCATAGGAAATAATTTCGGATAATAAAGCTTTGATCTTTGATGAAAACTAAAAAGTCAACCCAAAAAGTCAAACCCAGGCTCCGCACCTCGGAACCCCACAAAATTTATAAAATTCGAACACTCATTCCGATACGAGTTCAATATACCAAAATTATCCAATTTCGATATCAAATCGATCTTCAAATCCTCATTTTATATTTTTGAATGTTTATACAAAAATTCTCATTTTCTCCCATTCAAATAACTAATTTAATATTAAAAATAAAAATAGAATCACGAAATATAATCAAATCAGGATAAGGAAGACTTACCCCAATCCAACACGTGAAAATCCCCTCCAAAATCGCCCAAATCTGAACTTCTAACTCAAAAAATGATAAAATATCAAAAGCCCTCGAAATAGAGTTCTTATATTCTGCCCAAACATTTGTACATCGCGATCACGGAAATACGCATACGATCGTGAAGAAGAATTAACACTGCCACCACAAAGCACTACGCGAATGCGCAACAAGGGACGCGAATGCGGTTCATCACTGCCTCAGCTTACGCGATGGCAGACCTTTCTATGCGAACGCAAAGAACAAGGTACCGGCCTCCCTAGCATGGTCGCCCACTATGCGATCGCGAAACACCTACTGCGAACGCGATGAAGCAACACTCACATATACGCGATCACAGACCTTTCACTGCAAACGCGAAGAAGGAAAAAGGTCAGCCACCAAACAGCCTACGCGATCGCGACTGGACCTTCGCGGTCGCGAATAAGGACTTCAGACACCAGCAAATCAGCAGTCCAAAAACATGGAGAAATGGCATGTAGCCCATCTGAAACACACCAGAGGCCCCCGGTACTCCGTCCGAATATACCAAAAGTTCCGTAACCTAACGCGGACTTGCTCGAGTCCTCAAATCACATCAAACAACATCAAAACTACGAATCACACCTCAAATCAAACTTAATAAACTTATGAACTTTCAACTTCTACAACTCACGCCGAAGCATATCAAATCAACCCGGAATAACCTCAAATTTCGCATGCAAGTCTCAAATGACATATGGTACTATTCTAACTCTCGAAATCGTAATCCGAGCCCAATATCCACAGAGTCAACTCCCAGTCAAACCTCTCAACCTTCCAAACTTTCAACTTTCTAATTTTCGCTAAAATGCATCAAATCAACCTACAGACTTCCAAATCCAAATCTGGACATACGCCTAAGTCTAGAATCATCATACGAAACTATTAGAATCATCAAAATACCATTCCGGAGTCGTCTATACCAAAAATCAAACTTCAGTCAACTCGTACCGCATAAGCTTCTAAAACAAGAATCATCATTCCAAATCAATCCCAAATCATCCGAAAACCGAACTCTACCACACACGCAAGTCATAATACATAACACGAAACTATTCGAGACCTTAAGCCACTGAACGGGACACTAATTCTTAAAATGACTGATTGGGTCGTTACACGACCCATATATAATACAAATAGAAAATAGGTTAACCGGCAGATAATATGGGTAACCATATTATCCATGGCTTTTTTAATATGGTCATTTTTGGAAAAATTTCTAGTCTCCCAAGCTTGAGGAACCCCCAATTTGAGTCTTTACAAATGTAAAAGTTAAACCCATTAGTTATCCATTGATTATCCATTTTCTAAGTGAATAATATGATTTTTATCCATATTTGACCCGTTTTTTAAAAAGTTTATTATCCAACCCATTTTTAGTGGATAATATAGATGGATAACTTTTTTTTTATCCATTTTTCCACTACTACTAGCAGGTATTACTTACACTACTCCCTCAGTGAAATTTAAAATATTCATACTCATTTACTGCATGCAGGAACGTTCCATGAACTACAAGTGCCACAGCTGGACTACACTTTTCGAGAGGATAATAAAGTGACAGATGCTCTGACAAAATTTGGCAAAACAAATAGACAATCTACATAAAAAGAGTCCGGAACCAAAGTGTGATTCATTTGGACTCAAGCGACACAAATAGGTTAAAACAAAAACTGGGCACCATTTTATATATAGCGCGGTTATTCACCGCGTTATATCTTAATGGCAGTTTTGTCCGTTAAGGTATAGCGCGGTGAATTACCGCGCTATATTTGAACTCAAAAAGGGCGGGATGTATAGCACATGTATACAGGGTGCTATAGTATAATGCAGTGAATACATGCGCTATACATACATAAAAACACGGGCCTCCATCTTCCCCGACCAGAACCAGTGCCCTCCCCCTTTCCCCATTCCAGCGGTCCCCCCTCCATTTTTAAAGAAAACAACTCAGTGGAGCCCACCCGTCCCACAAAAAGTGTATCTTCTCGGTATTATAGCAAGCTTACACCGGATTTAAGGTATTATCGCGTAGTAGATTGCTCGTTTCGGTCCCCAAATCATCAAATCCTCACCTTTCAAAAAATTATAAATCGAGGTAATCCGACTTACTTTTTGTTAAAACTCATGTATAAAAAATGCGTATTAGTTATTTTTTACTGTGATCTATATTTTTTCGTGATTGTTTTGTGATTTAAATAATAAATTATTTTTTATCCGGATTAGATTATTGTTGTGGTAAAAAATTAGTAAAATAGATAAATTATTATTTTATGAATAATTAATGTTATTAGTTATAAAAAATATTTATTAGTTATCTTTTACTGTGGTATATATATTTTTGTGATTATTTTGTGATTAAATTAATTTATTATTTTTTATCCGAATTAGATTATTTATGTGCTCAAAGATTAGTAAAATTGATAAATTATTATTTTATGAATAATTAATGTTATTTATGCGACTTTATTGTTGTTTAGTGCCATTTAGTGTTATGTTATGCCCGTAATTATAATATAGTGCTCGTAATTATAATCTAGTACCCTTTAGCAAAGTAAAATATAGTGCCCTTTAGCGTAGTATCTTTGTAGTTATTGAAATTAATCATTTAATTATCTGTTAACTCCAAAAATATTTGAAAAAAATGATAGTTAAAACACAAACTCTCTCAAATGTTAGTCAACAAATGTAAGAAAATAACATAAAAAACAACAATATTTGTCAAACTAAGTATTTTTATATGAATACTTATTAATTATATCATGTATAGTTATAAAATAATAAACTAACATATAAAATAAGAAACAAACATAGAAACTAATAAACTAACATACAAAATAATAAACTAAGATAAAAAATAATAAACAAACATAAAAATAAATAAATAAATATATATATATATATATATATATATATATATATATATATATATATATATATATATATATATATATATATATATATATATATATATATATATATATAATAAGAAACAAACATATAAAATCATAGTATAATAATCAAGGATTTTATCCCTAACTCTCAAAAAGAAAGTTGTTTTAGCCTGATCATAGTATAATAATCAAAGATTTAATCTCTTACTACACCATATATACCAACATACCATCTTACAACATGTAACTTAGAAAATCAAAATTGCATCCAATTGTTTTCTTTTTAAACATTAAAAAAAAAGGCAGTTCAGTGCACAAACCATCTCGCATTCATGTAAAATAATAAACTAACATATAAAATAAAAAACAAACATATAAAAGTAATAAACTAACGTATAAAATAATAAACTAACATATAAAATAATTAATTAACATATAAAATTATAAACTAATATATAAAATAATAACCTAACATATAAAATAATAATATAGAAAATATATCAACTTAAGTAATAATATAGTAAAAATATCGATTAAATATTAATATAAAAGATATTTAAAGATGTTAAGCAATCAAAAAGAAAAATACTTTAATTAATATTGTTTAATTTACAGACATCGTCATGGAGGTTCCCCTTGTGCATCCCGGACCTGTATCTCAAGAGCTACTGTTGCTACAGGGCAACCATATGCCTTCATACATCTAGGATGGGCAATGTTTGTCCCAAATATTCCGCCCAGACGTATAGACGATATGTGAGAGTTCATTAGGGACCACCCACTCCATCCCCGTATTATTAGATGCCTTCAGAATACGGGTTTCTACAGGATCATAGAGATCGGACGGTTGAAGAGTATTGATCATGGCTATGATAGAGCGGTGACGACCGGAGACGCACAAGTTTCATCTACCCATCGGCGAGGCTACCATCACACTTGAGGACGTGGAGGTTCTCTTCGGGTTGCCGGTTGATGGATTACCTGTAGCTTACCCACATGTTCTTAGAGACTATAGGGGAGTGTATTACCTGCATATGTTGCAGCGACTCACCGGTTTCCAGCTTATACCTGGTGGACAGATGTTATACACTCTTTGATCTTGTACCTTATGAACGCTTCAATGTGTGGAATCAAGACAAGAGAAATCAAGTCAACATTCAAGTTAAAATGATTCCCACTTGAATGTGTCCATTTCACAATTGTGGGTGCCAATGTATTTCCCCACAATCCACATATTTATTTTCAACTTTCTCGCACGCAGCATCCAGTTACAACCTTGAAACCATCTACGACAAATAACCTTGTATACTTTCGGAGATGACTCATGAACCACAATTGCACGACACTCTTTTATGTGGTATATTCGCACCGCCCTGCTTAGGCGCGCTTTATCAGCAAAAAGCATACCTTTTGATAGCATCGTTGCTCTAGATTCATCCCACATTGTTGTCCGAATTTTGTCAAGATCCCTTGTGAGGGCATCGATATCTGGCATACTTGGCAATTAATCAAGGTAGGGAACATCCCTTGAATAAAATGACACATGAGACTCGTACACTCTTAGTCTAACGGGAGGTGGAGCATGCTCCCTCCTCAAATCAGGTTCATCATTCTCGTCCTCATCACCATCACCCTCATCAGGGAAGGGTGTGTCATCTCCAGACTCGTCAGCATTGTTGTCATAATCACTATCATCTTTCTGACTTTGCACATATGCTAGATCCCGATTAAATATGTCGTCTTCGGGCAACTGAGTAAGGACATGACCTTCAAGTTGCTCGTTTTCACTGCACAACCAATAAAATAATGAGTTTCTCAAATTCATCCAAACTTTACATATAAACTTTATCACTTCACTTACAAATCATAATGTGTTGATATCCCAAGATGCATATTATCCTGTTGGTGATGACTCCCGGATGGACCACCATGATCCAACACACCAAAACTAGGCATATTCTAACTGTTCATTGGTTCATAACTTATAAAATTCATATCTGACCGGTACCCCATGTGGAATATATGAGTGTTAATACAAATTCAATACATAAAAATAAATATCGTAACACAAAGAAAAATTGAAGTTTACCACTCGGCTTGTGAATTATATAAACTTGGGTAGAAATTATGTGCTCGCTCCTCATTTGCCCGTGGAGATAAGTTTAGATCAGGCCAAACTCTTTCACCCGGAACCTGTTCGACTAAAACTGCTCCAAAATAACCACCCGATGATTGAGGGATATCCCTATTTTGCGGACCTCATTATTGCGAACGTCTTCAGCCTTAACGTACATTTCCAACATTTTTATCGCAAGAAGTTCCCGGTGTTCATCCAGAGTCCTCAAAAAATCTGTCAGAGTCTCATCGTTTTCGATGTCAAACTCAGCATAACAAGCAACCCCTTGCGGAGTAACAGAATACGGACATCGTCTTCGATATCGAACGTTTGCTCACACTCATTTTTTTTTTTACATAACAACGATACCAATCTATCGTACCCCATTGTAAGTGCCAACTTAACATGACAATGTAGAGAACAACTATAGCGTACTGAGTTATTTTCTGCCACAACCTCACCCCCACAATATAATGAAACCCTAATTTTTTGCTCTTCGGACATTATGACAAAATACAAAATAACTTAACAAACAAATATTTCAGAAGACTTGAAGGATCCTAAATGAATTTTTACCAAATTCTGAAACTCCTTAAATAAGAAAAAAATCAGTCCCGGGGTACAATTATTTGATGTATAGCACATGCATAATAGGCGCTATACACATATAAATTATTGGTGGGTCAGTTAAGTGCAGATGAATTATTGGTGGGGACACATTTTATATATAGCTCGGTTATTCACCGCGCTATACCTTAACAGACAAAAGAAAACTGCCGTTAAGGTATAACGCAGTGAATAACCACGCTATATATAAAATGATGCCCATTTTTTTAACCTATTTGTATTGCTTGAGTCCAAAAGAACCACACTTTGGTTACGGACTCTAATGAAGATGTACTTTATTTTGAAAATCCCCCAACTTTTACTTTATCATCCTTAGCTTTGATGTAACCGGGGCTGTAACTACCTGTTCAGTCCCCCCGTCTGCACTCTTTTAGTTACCTGCTTTTAATAATAAAAGTCTTTTTTTTATCAAAAAAATAATAAGTACATATTTTACACCTTCAAATCATAACTGCAACATTCACTTGGTGTTCTTTTTGGAATTCAATGTTTTTGCTAAACTTGAATTTGTTTGGCCGGTAAATTCTGAGGAGATTCTGCCACACACCCAGCAACATAACAGGGGTACAAATTTCTTAAGAAAAATGACCAATACTATCAAAGCATCTGTTATTTTATCCGGCAATTATCTTTTTCTCCAACACTATTTGTGAACAGTGAAGAACCTGAATTTTGAAGCCTGCCGAAAACAAAAGTCAATAAAATACTAAGAAGCAAATGCAGTACAGTTTTGACTAATTTGGGCTAAGTCGAGTGAATCATTTGACTGGCATTCTCGGACTAATAATATAGAAACAAATTTTAGTATAGAAGTCATACTTCACAAGCCCCCAACATTCCTTTAGCAGACACATGACTTTTTCAACCTAAAACAGCTGAGCAATTATTTTTAACAAAAATCACAAAGGAAATAAAATAAAAAAATATTCCATTTTACTTGTTATCCATCATTTCAATTTGATGAAATATCATTGTGACTGCAGTTTCGTTTGACTAGTGTTCGATTGAGGCCTGATTAATCCAAATTTTTACTGAAAAGTTTTACTTTAGGAATAAAATACTTTCTATCGAAGGTTATTCCGTATTCGGAGCTCGAACTCGAAAGCTCTAATTAATAATGAAGTATATTTATCACTCCATCACAACATTTGATCGTAATAATAATATTATATCATTGTTCACAAACGTCGAACTTAGCAAGCATTTAAGGTTAGATATAATGAAAAAAGAAAATAGCAACAGTGGAATATATAAAAGGAATATATCAGATAATATGAAAAATTATGTAAAATAATTTTTAGCACTTGGACAATAGATCTCCACCACCCTACAATTCTACCTTCCTTGCTATATTACATTCACAATTACCTTGATACAAATGTTAAGAGTTCTTTCTAGCTCCTTTTGATTTATTACCAAAAATCCGTACTGTGCAAAATTATCAAACTCCCAAACATGAGTACTAGTTCCAACTTCCAATTGCCGATTTAAATAAATTTTTTGGCATCACTTACACATATGCGACAAATATCACATGAGATTGTCTCATGTGGAATATTAATTGTTGAGGGAAAAACTGATACTTTCGATGCATGAACCAAATAAATTTTTATCACATTTATCTGACTGGAGAATTTCAAATAAAAGGAAAATCAGAATTCAAAATCTAGTGACTAAGGGATTAGTTTAATAGCAGTCGATGTGTACACCAGGTTTAGTTAGTTCAACCTCGGTGTAGCATTAGACCATCAGTCAATAATTAAGGAGAGTTTTATTTTTAATATTTTAATTTTGTTATTCTTAATAATTTTACAAGGGATATGTATTATTTTTTTTTGGCATCGAGTACTAAAATAAAGTAAACATTGGGTGTTTCCTACAAGATAATGCTAATTCTAAACGGAGTGATGCTATACTTATTAGCAGCTCCATTTCGTCTTTTTGTCCAATTCTCATTTCCACATCTTACCATTTCTCTCCTAAGCCTAACTATTTTGGTTCCGTGCCATTTGGTAGCTACAAAACCAAAACAATGTGAATTTAGCAAGAATTCATTTAACCCAGCAAATTATGAAATATTGGATCTCTCATCTTTGGTAGTAAATATTAGAGTACTACTATATAAATTCACTTTTCATATATCACGCTTTATTCATGTATTTATTTATTGCAAATTACATTTTAATTTCTATTTTTACACTGACAAAGTGTCCCGCTTATTAGTTACTACTTATAAAACAAATTATCACCAGTCAAAATAGTACTACACAAACGTCAAAATATCAGATTACCAACCAAAAAGAAAATGAAAAAACAAAATCAAATATGGCTGCCAACGATTACAGTAATCTAAATTCCACCTTTTGGACCATTCCACAAAATATCAGCACAAATGGGCATATAAATCCACATTAATCATATAGCGAATTTTTACAGTATCGCTATGACATGTTATAATAGGTATTCTATTTTATTGTTTATATTATTAATATTATATGTTTGGTTAAAAAATAGGATACCCTAGGATTATAATAATGAGACTAAAACTAGGACTATAACCTGAATAACTTAATATGGCATGTACCAAGATTTTGGTATAAAAATGATATGGATTTTAGCTAATACCTCCAACCAACCAAAAAAGGAATAAATTTAATTTTAATTTTTTTTTATTGAGATAACCCATCTAATTCCTTGAACCAAATAGTCCTTTAAGCAAAACAAGATTATCCCAAGATTATAATCTTCCCACTTTCTATATGAGATATATAATACCACATTTTAGTATTAAATTTATACTCATATTAGCTATATCAATAACCAAATGGTGAATAAATATAATTTTAAATTTAATACCAGAATTAGTATCCTAATTCAGATAAACAAACGAACGCTAAAAAAATATACAGTAACTTATTTTATACTCTAGGGGTAGGGGGTGGCTAAAGCCAACAATAAGCCTAACTTGTTTTACCGGTTGGTCCACATAGGTGGGCAGGTACTTTGCCTGTGCTTCATGTACTGTCCATAAGCTTACAACCAACTACTTCCCGCTAACAAATGATCCTTTTTTCTCTACATTTCTTTTCTAAAATTTTATTTTTTTCTTAATGTTCCAATTTTTCCCATATTTTAATAGCAACGGTTGAACTATAAATAGAGGTACTAGAGTTCCCCCAAGATTGTTAGTGTATGTCTTACAACTTTGTCTGATACATTCAGCTCAAGATTCATTGAATCAGTTTTTTCTGTGTCCTCTTTTTTAACGGTAAAGATCTCAACCTTTTTTGCATTTTTGCCATTATCATTGATCTGTGAATGAAATTCTTGATGATTTCATCTGGGTTTTTGGATCTGTTGATGGGTTTTAATTTTCTTCTTGTTTTGTATGAAAACAGGTTAAAAAATGGCCCGTAAGAAGATCAGAGAGTATGATTCAAAGAGATTGTTGAAAGAGCATTTTAAGAGGCTTGGAGGTTATGATTTGGCCATTAAGTCTGCACAGGTTAGTTTAAAATATTTTTGTTAATTTTTGAATTTGGAGTAAATCCTTAGTGTTTAGCTTAATTTGGATGATTCTTGATTTCAAATCTTTGAAATGTTAAGATACAACGGGGAAGAATGTTATTTCTTTTTGTTTGTATTAAGATTTGGCCACCAGAATTGCTTTTGCTTGATACCAAAATGTAGGAAAGATTTAGGTAGCATTTTGTATAAAAATTAGGCCACCTACTTGAATCAACATGCTACACTAAGAGCTTTGGTTTGAGGGATAAGGGATAATTAATCTCAGGATAACTAATTCCGGAATAATTAATTATGGGATTACTTGTTTCCCAACCAAATGACCCCTAAGGGTGCAGAATTTGAATCTCATTGAGAATATGTGATTCACTTTTCTTTTTATTTTCTTATTGTGTCATTTCCAGTAGTGGTAGCAAAGTCTAATTTTAAGCAAAATTTGTCCAGATACTACATTTGAGGATACAGATTTTGACTCTGATTAAATTTGAGTTAAATGATGGTCCTAGTTTTTTCCAGTAGGGTAGAATTGGCAGGTTAGGTGCAATGCTTAAGCTTAAAGAGAGTGCCTAATATTTTTGAAATTACAAGTTTAAAATTTTGGGGACCACCTTATCTGAGAGCAGCCACTTGATAATCCTAACATCCTTTAGTCTCAAGTTAATAATTGACTAAGTAACTAATAACTGAAGAGAACAAGAAAATAAATCTTTCCTAACTATTTCATTCTATGGAGCTGTTAGTTACTGCATCTCTACCACTGATGTCTGTTCCGAAAGTCTTTGATAGTGCAAAGACTTTGCTCAGATTGGGAGGATCCGACACACACCCAACGACACTTTTGAAGGATCCGAGCAACACAGATTCTGACTATTTAATTCAGAGACTGACTTGTATATTAATTTTCTATGAGTGTGGTGGGAGTACAGGGAGGAAAGCCAAAAGCTTTTCCTTTTTTCTTGGAGGGAGACTGGAAAAACCAAATTTCATGTTTCTTGTGAAAATTATGAACGGTATAGTTGACTAGTTTTATGAGCTTTATAAGCAGGATTCAAATCAGTCTCGATTTGCCACTATATGATGGTTTTTTTCCTTTTCTATGGCTTAGGTGACAGAGTCTACTGATTTCAATGAGCTAGCAGAGAAAGAGCCTTGGCTCAACTCGTCAAAGTTGGTTGTAAAGCCCGATATGTTATTTGGGAAGCGTGGAAAGAGTGGGCTAGTTGCCTTGAATCTTGATCTTGCTCAAGTTGCTACTTTTGTGAAGGAGCGCCTCGGCAAAGAGGTAATTCAGATATTCGCTGACCTTGTCTCTTTTGTCAAAAGAACCAAGTGCAATGCTTTATATAGACTATTAGCATATAGATGTATTGCTCACATTTAGTTTTACATTAACAGGTGGAGATGGGCGGATGCAAAGGACCCATCACAACCTTCATTGTCGAGCCATTCATCCCCCACAATGAAGAGTTTTATCTTAATGTTGTCTCGGACAGGCTTGGTTGCAGCGTAAGCTTTTCTGAATGTGGAGGAATTGACATTGAAGAAAACTGGGACAAGGTATGTGAAAAGTTACTGTATTGTTACAAGTTAACAGTAGGTTAGTTAAGTCCAAAGCCCTTTTCATGCATATCTCAATCTAACATATAATCCTTGTATCCAGGTTAAGACTATTTTCGTGCCCACAGGAACTTCTTTTACTTCAGAAATATGTGCTCCACTTGTCGCGACACTACCATTGGAGGTAAAAAGAAGAAAATCAGTAATGCTAGAATACTCTGTCCATTTGTTTTAATAATTTATCCAATTTAGATCTCAAATTTGATCTGGAATTTACTTGTATGTTACAGATTAAGGGCATCATTGAGGATTTCCTCAAAGTGGTTTACACTCTATTTCAAGGTATCTACAAAAAACTTAGTCATTGCTAGATCTTCACAACTTTTTGAATTTTTGTGTAATCCTCTCGACATGTCTGTCTATCAGATCTGGACTTTACTTTCCTAGAGATGAATCCCTTCGCATTGGTCGAAGGGAAGCCTTATCCTCTAGATATGAGGGGTGAACTTGATGACACTGCTGCTTTCAAGAACTTCAAAAAGTAATCTACTGTCTTCATTCACTGATACACTCTATATACTCTACCTAAATTTTAATGGCTAAAAGTTAGTCAATTTTTAGTAATTCGCATATCTACTATCCTACAGGTGGGGAAATATTGAATTTCCATTGCCATTTGGAAGGGTTATGAGTGCTACAGAGAGATTTATTCACGGGCTTGATGAAAAGGTATATCTTGATGGTATTGTATTACTTAATAGAGTTATTGAGAAATTGAAAACTCCTAACTGTCAGCCTCCAACTCCCATTCTTTGGCTGGTGGTAATGGGGAAGGAAAAAATGAAATAAAGAGATTGCATGCCAAAGAGATAAAACAAATTAACCAACTTCTGGTGGTTACGCATTTCAAAAACTTAAAATAAAAAACAAAACAAAAAGTGTTTCGTACATGTTCTTTAAATGGAAATCTTGAGGACTATGAGAATTGCGAGGCAAAATTGTTCTCCAGCTTTATATTGCAAAATATCTGTAACTACATACATGCTAAAGCGTTCAAGTCGTTATCGCAGACAAGTGCATCTTTGAAGTTCACAGTCTTGAACCCCAAGGGGCGAATTTGGACTATGGTTGCTGGTGGAGGAGCTAGTGTCATCTATGCAGATACTGTACTACACTTCTATTGGAAAATGCTATGCCCTCATATCTTCTTTGATTATCTATTCTCTTGTCTAAACATGCTATGTTACTTTAACAGGTAGGCGATCTTGGATATGCTTCTGAACTTGGGAACTACGCAGAATACAGTGGTGCTCCCAATGAAGAAGAGGTCTTGCAGTATGCCAGAGTTGTAATTGATGTAAGGATAAACTAGTTACATAAACTATGTTTCTGACACAACTAATATCTTACAAAAAAATCATTTATGAGTTTACATTATGCCACATTTTCCGTTTATGCACCCTGAAAGGAAAATTTCACCTTATTGGGAGAAAGATACTGACCCTAATCTCATATTACAGTGTGCCACTGCAAATCCTGATGGCCGTAAGAGAGCCCTCGTTATTGGTGGTGGGATAGCCAACTTCACTGATGTTGCTGCTACATTTAGTGGTATTATTCGAGCTCTGAAGGAGAAGGTATGATAACACAATTGGCTGTTGTTAAATGACTTGCTCTGATATTCAGATTTGCTTACTCAACATTTCTTATGACAGGAATCAAAACTTAAGGCTGCAAGAATGCAAATCTATGTTAGAAGAGGAGGTCCAAACTACCAAAAAGGTCTTGCAAAAATGAGGTCTCTTGGCGAGGAAATTGGCATCCCAATTGAGGTACGTATTAGTTTCAACTAGTAATCTAAAATGACTAGTTTCCTGCTAGCATCAAACGATTGTTATGCTGTAACTTACCGATTGTTGTTAACTTTTGCTTGCTCCAATTTTTGTTGCAGGTCTATGGACCTGAGGCAACCATGACTGGCATATGCAAACAGGCAATTGAGTGCATCACTGCAGCTGCATAAATCAACCAACCTCATTCTCCAAGCTGAACTGTTTTGGTTGTCTTTTTTTTTGCTATGTATTAGTAGTGTCTTGTTGTATGCCACATATAAGTAATTTGATTTGTATCTTTGAAATTTCAAATTTATAGGGCCATGAACAATGATCTCCAGTAATGAATTCAGTTTTCCAATCTCAACATGAAGTCCATCAAAATCCTTGGTTCAAGAATCCTTGTACTACATCTTGTGAGCAGAGTGCACTGAACTTCTATCCTTCTTTAAATTAGAAAGGAAACATCTCAATGTTATACTATTGCCTAAAGGTTTTGTTTTAGTGCTTAGATTCTTTCACATAGTATCAGAGTCAAACTTTATTAAACTCGTTTTATAACACTAACGTGGAGTTGCTTTGGACTTCTTTCTCTCTTAAATCATCCCATTAAGCTACTGAAATTAGTTCAGGGCCACTAATTAACTTATTATGCTTAATATGTCTCCCTCTATTCACGCCTCAAAAAAGAAAGGGAATCTTACATAAATGTCCCAAATAAGTTGTAATTTTCCAACCTCTAGTCATTAATTATAGATTTATCAAAGCTAGCCAAGCACATATAAAAATTGAAAACTCAAATAAATAAGGTTCTTTTTCTCTAAGAATCACACCCAAGATCTCCTTCCATATTTTAAAGTGTGATTAGCAACATTAGATGCAAGAAGGAAAAAAATAATTCATGGATGAGGTAGCAAATAAGGTGATGAAATACATATATATGTATATATATATATATATATATATATATATATATATATATATATATATATATATATATATATATATATATATATATATATATATATATATATATATACACATATCTATATCTATCTAAGCGAAAATGACTTTTTTCAATAGGTATGGTTGAAATTCATTGAAAACATATAGATGAGTCAATATACAAAATTTGAGGAAAATTGGAGGTGATTTGGACTGATTTAATATCAAAATTCGTAGTTAAAATTGAGTTCAATATTTTTTTCCGCGACACATGTATCACACATAGAGGTTTACATGAATATACATGTGATACACATTTGATACAAATATGATACATATGTGATATACAAATAATACACATCATTTGTTTTTCATATTTAATCTTCTACTTCGAATTTTTAATTCAAGCCACCTCAAAACTCCTCTAAATTATCCCAAAACCGAGATTCAAGCTCCTTAAAATGTACTCAATCTATTCTAATAACACCCACTCAAAAGAAAGCAAAAATTTGACCCCTTTTTAGCTACAAATAACTAATTGGCTAACGTTAGTAATCTTTAATAAATTGACCAAATTTTGTAATAAGCTACTTATAAATGGACCTAACTGGTAGTTTCCCAAAAAAAAAAAAAAAAGAATTATCAGTCCGGAAAAGGATAAAAGAATAAGAAAAAGAAAGAAAAAGAAAAAGTTACTTCAATAAACAAAATAAGGACAAAATACCATTTCAATTTATGTGTCTTACTTTCCCTTTTAGTCTATTTAAAAAAGAATGTCTCTTTCTATATTTAGTAACTCCTTAACTCCAACTTTCCATATGGTATATGTAAGACTACAAGATTCAAGTATACTTTGGTACATTATAAACATCTTTAGTTTGAGATCACAAGATTTAAAATTCTTCCTTGCTTTCTTAAATTTAATGGGCAGTCAACTTAAGACACATAAATTGAAGCGGAATGAGTAATAATTTTGATCAATCAATGGTTACACATGTAGCATAGTTTGTAAATCTATGGTTGATTTGGGAATCAACCCTATATTGATGTGAAAAAGATAGAAGGAATGAAGAAGAAGAGAGGAACTCTATTATTATCAGAGAAGAAAGAAAAGTTCCGATTACGCTGTTTTAGTAACTACCACTATTTATAAGATGAGCTAATGACAAGCTTAACTAACTAACTATCTAACTATTTACAATAATGCCATCTTTATTTAAGTAACTCCTATTTCCACACCCCCCCTCAAGCTCGTAGGTACAAAAATATTAAGTACTCCCAGCTTGCCAGTCAATGACTCATGTTGTATTCTGGTAAGCCCTTTTGTCAATATGTCTGCTAATTGATCTTTTGAAGCAACATGTTGTGTTCTGACCAGTCCTATTTGTATCTTCTCCCTGATAAAATGGCAGTCTATTTTAATATGTTTAGTTCTTTCATGATATACTGGGTTACCAGCTATTTGCAAAACTACTTTGTTGTCACAATACAAATCAACTGGTAGTGTTACAACTGCTCCTAATTCTTTTACAGTCCAACCAACCAAACAGCTTCAGAGACAACACTGGCCATACTCCTGTATTCAGCTTCTGCTGAGCTTTTTGATACAATGTTTTGCTTCTTGGATTTCCATGAGACCAATGATTTACCATACTTGACCAAAAAACCTGATACTGATCTTCTTGTGTTAGGACATGATGCCTAGTATGCATCACAGAACACAGAGATTTTGTCTGACTTCTCATTGTTGAACAACACTCCTAGTCCTGGTTCCCTCTTTATGTACCTAACAACCCTCATAGCTGCATCCCAATGAGAATTTTTAGGTTGTTGAAGGAACTGACTAAGTGTTTGGACTGTATATGCTATGTCAGGTCTTGTTAGAGTCAAGTACAACAACTTTCCTATTAATCTTTGATACTGCCCCTTATCTTCAAGCACACTATCATTTTCATTGCCTGTCAGCTTGTCATACTATGGTATAGTCAGCTTCACATTAATTTCAAGAGGTGTCCAAGATGGTTTGGCATCTCCCAGCCCCAACTCAGATATAATCTCCAAGGCATATTTTCTTTGATTTACCAGAATACCTCTACTCGACCTGCTGAATTCCATTCCAAGAAAAAACTTTAGCTCTCCTAAGTCTTTAATCTTGAATGCTTTGTGCAAAGAATCTTTTGTTGCCTGTATCAGTTAATGATTATTTCCAGCAATTAGCATATCATCAACATAAATAAGAATAACCACTATATCACTTTGATGTTGTTTAATGAACAATGAATGATCAAGACTACTTTGCTTGAAACCTGACTGCACTAAAGCTTCAGTCAATTTTAAATTTCATTGTCTGCTAGCCTGCTTCAACCCATACATGGATTTAATAAGTCTACAATCTAGCTTAGATTTGCCAACCGTCTCCCCCTAACTTGAAAATCCCTGTGGTAGCTCCATATGAACCTCATCATCTAGATCTCCCTGCAAAAAGGCATTGTATACATCCATCTCTTGGATATGCCAGTTCTGCATAGCTGCTAATGAAAGTACTATCCTAACAGTAGCAATCTTAGCGACAGGGGAGAATGTTTCATTATAATCCAGTCATTCCTTTTGACTATAGCCTTTGGCTACTAGTCTGGCTTTAAATCTTTCTATTTCTCCATCAGCTTTAAGCTTGACCTTATACACCCATCGATACCCAATGGGAGTGTTCCCTGGAGAAAAACATACCAACTCCCAGGTTTTTTTAGCTTGTAATGCTGCAATTTCTGTCTACACTGCTTCTATCCACCTAGCATCCTTACATGCTTCATAAAAAGATGTAGGTTCAGATTTTGCTGAAAACCCCCTAAATAAGCTTTATGAGAGGAAGATAGTTGATCATATGAAAGATAGTTAGCCATAGAATGGGGCTTCTTAGCTGGCAAAGGCACTACATAATCTATCAACCATAATGGTTGTTTAGTCACTCGTCTAGATGTAAATAGCAGGTTCTTCAAAGATCTCATCCTCATTTGCTTGTGTAGGAGGTACAATACTGTCTTGATGAGAATTGGACTCTGCATTAGTGTGGGAGGAACTAGGTGAAGCATCATATTGCTCTTGATAGTCAATAGATGAGGCACTAGGAAGATTGGCATCAATGGGCATAATATGAGACTGTATATTTGTTCTTTGTAGATCATCCTCTACAGAAGCCTGGGGCTGCAATGCTTCTTCTATAGAAGTAGGAATGTTAGAATCAATATATGCAAAATAAGAAGGATGGTTAGGAAAAACACCTTCCTAGCAGGAAGTTGGCAAAACAGGCCCTTCAATATCTTTGAAAGGAAAGACTCCTTCTTTGAAAGTGACGTTCCTGTTGATAAAGAACTCATTTTTCTCCAAGTTGTATAAAAGGTATCCTTTAGTAATATTAGAATACCCCATTAACACTGCCCTAACTACCCTAGCACTGAACTTATCTTGTCTAGGTAAGACACTAGCATAACACAAACATCCCAAAGTTCTCAGATGAAGCATGCTTGGTCTTTTCCCATGAAACAATTCATAAGGTGATCTAGCTTGTAACACAACTGAAGGTAGTCTATTGATAATATACACAGCTGCCAAAACACAATGTCCCCAAAATCTCACAGGAATATGCCCCTGAAATCTAATAGCCCTTGCCACTTCAAGAATGCGTATATGCTTCCTCTCAGCTACTCCATTATGCTGAAGAGTGTAGACACATGTTCTTTGATATACTATTCCCAACTCTCTTAATAGAGTAGTGAAGTTATGATTCACAAACTCACCCCCATTATCTGACCTCACTGTCTTTACCATAGTACTAAATTGAGTGTGTACCATTTTAAAAAAATCTCTTAATATAATGACTACATCACTTTTGAATTACAGCAGAAAAATCCAGGTTACACGAGAATAATCATCAACTATTGTTAGAAAATACTTATTTCCATCAATAGTAGAAGTGTTATAAGGTCTCCAAATATCTAGATGTAACAGTTGAAAATTTTCAATACTCTTACTATCACTAGAATGAAAAGGCAGTCTTGTATGTTTAGCTAAAGGACAAACATCACACTTATCTATTACATTTTTATAATTTTTAATAGGCAATCCAAGAATCTCTTTCATGGCTCCTCCAGAAGCATGTGCTAGCCTTCTATGCTATAGAGAAACATCAAGCCCTTTCTCATGTGCACTTAATCATTTACTCATTTCTTCTCGTTCATCTACAGGTAAGAAGAGGTACAATCCATCTTTCTCTTTACCAATCCCCTTGATCCTCCCACTTAAGAGGTCCTGGAATAGGTAAAAATGAGAGAAAAAGGTAACTGAGCAATGAAGGTCTGTAGTTACTTTAGAGACTGACATGAGATTGTACTGAAAATCAGGCACAAATAACACATTCTTCACTACCTGTCCCTTAGAAATTATGCAATCACCTATATGTGATACCAAATTCACTTGATCAGTAGGCATATACACCTTCCTACAGCTCCATGAGTCAAGTCTTTTAATATTCTATAACATGCTTAAGTCTGATATCATATGTTTAGTTGCCCGGTGTCTATGATCCATTCTTTTCTAGCTTTATTAGCCATAAATGATTGCATCATACCTGCCATGTTAGCCATTGTGTTCTATGGAACATCTTTGTTCAGCATCATCATGATCTGATTGTATTGATCAGCTGTGAACTGTGGTGGCCTAGGAAGCTCACTCATGTGTCCCTTGTCTGTTGCTTCAATCCTTCCTACATTAGACCCTGTAATATTAGGATTGTAATTCTCAGCATTCATATTGTAAGCAGTATTAGCAATGGCTCTTAGTCCTCTTTTCTTGTACTTGAAATTAGCAGGATACCCTACTATTTTATAACATGTCTCCTTAGCATGTCCTTTCATCTTGCAGAAATCACAATGAAGATTCTAATTCTTCTTTGGTCTATGATTTTGCCCTTGAAAATTTCCTCATTTTGCAGTCATGAAGGTTGTGGCTTCTGAACCCTCATTCATCATAGACACATTAGAGACAGATCTTTGACTTTCTCTCTCAATGATCATTGTATATGCTTTACTAACATTAGGAGTAGGATTTGTCATAAGAATCTGACTCCGCGCTTGCTCATAATTCTCATTAAGCCCCATCAAAAACTGCATCAACTTCTGCCTATGTAGATGTTTAACGAACTCTCTGTCACGACAAGCTGGAATCATACTCTCATACTCATCCCAAAGTTACTTGAGCTTAGTAAAATATGTTGACACACTGTTAGAGCCTTGGTGCAATGTTCCCATCTCCTTGTGCAATTGATAAATTCTAGATGCGTTGACTTTATCAAAACGCTCCTTCAAATCTTCCCAAACTCGACATTCATTCTTAGCATGCACTACTCCTGTCATTAATTTCTTCGAAACAGAACTCATAATCTATCCCAAAACAATTGCATTACATTTATTCTATTGATGACCTAAATCCTCTTTGACATCTTCTCTCTTCAGTGTACCGTCAATTAATCCTAACTTGTTCTTACCTAAAAGCTGGATTCTCATTGCACGGCTCCAAATTGAGTAATTGTCGGATCCGGTCAGCTGAATTGACATAATCGGAGCTCCGGTTGTGTCTGAAGGATGTAAATACAATGTATGATTGTGATCGAGATCTGCGTTCGCCATTGTCAAAGAAATAGAGGGTTTTCAGTATGAAAATGAACAGCTCAATTGATCGATCTAACTACTGGATCTGTAGATTCATCTCACAATCATGGCTCAATCGCTCTAATACCATGTAAATCTATGGTTGATTTGGGAATCAACCCTAGATTGATGTGAGAAAGATAGAAGGAATGAAGAAGAAGAAGAGAGGAACTCCGTTATTATCAGAGAAGAAAGAAAAGTTCTGATTACACTGTTTTAGTAACTATCACTATTTATAAGATGAGCTAATGACAAGCTTAACTAATTAACTATCTAACTATTTACAATAATACCATCTTTATTTAAGTAACTCTTATTTCCACATAGTTTTAGAGAATACACTTGTCTCGGCTAAGTTCCCAAGGGATACTTATATATTGACGAAACCAAGCCGTTAATCCCTTAAATTGTTGTGATGCGATCTCCACCATTGAACGAGTCCAGATCAACGGCTCTCCACCTCTTACCTTCCCCACAACAACTCCTAATTTTTCATAAAATATGTACGTAATATCTTAAAATTATGCTTATACGCTAGCAATTATGAAGATATAAGAATTAAAAAAAATTAATAAACTACAAATAGTCGGTCAACTTCATTTTATTGGCACAAATCTCTGAAGAGAATCAATTAAGCTAGTCAGTCAACTTCATTTTATTGTCATAGTTTGTTGCTTCTACTCTATTATACTCCACATAAACAAGTGCATTAATTTTAATAGTTAGCTAGGCAATGCAGACCACTAATGATAAATTCTTCCTCTCCTCCTCCAAAATGATGTTTTCTTAGTCTCGTTTTGTCAACTTCCATTGATGAGCTTTTCTTTTGGATCGATGGTTTAACCAAAGTGAGTGTATCCTCTATGGTCTACTTATATAGTTTTAGATAATACTCACCTCATTAGCTTAATCTTTGGAGTTAGAGTTAGGCTCAAGGTCCATTTTCTTAATATTGTGTTAGAGTTGGACTCATCTCTATTCTTAATTTACCTAATATGTTGCTCCCATGTTATATTGTCCATGCTCTATCGTCTCAATCTTGAGGGTGCATCCCATATAGGTTAAAAGGGCAGCTCGGTGCACAAAGCATCCTGCATTCACGCATAGTATATAAAAGGGATGTACCCAGGGGCGGATCCACCCCTTTAGGAAGGGGTGGCATGACACCTGCTAAGATGATAAATTTTTTATATACATATGTTGAAATTTTCTTAAATTAGGTTAAATATCTGATCCTGCCACTTGCAGTCATAAACTAGACAAAGGTGCCATGACTGGTAGACCTTTTTGAAAGCTTTTCTCGTGTGTAAAATTCAAGTTGGAATTTATCTTGAACCTTGTCCGACTTCCCCCTTTCTTTGTGCTTTTTATTTAATTTCCTTTTATCCAAGTCATTTTCCTTTTCGGCTACCTCCCAATTTTCTATTTGTCGTTTATTATTTTTTATATTTTTCTTCTCTATTCTATTGTTTTATATATGGTCTCTAGCAAGAACACTCAAAAAAGAGACTCCAAAACTTTAAAATCATATAAAATAAGTATTCCTCTTAATCTTAAATTTATGAGTTTTCTTATTTCAAATCCGAAAAATTTGGGTCTTAATGGAAATTTTGGATTGAGATCAAATTTTTCCATCTTTTTTTTATTATATCATAAAAATTGTGTTATTATATGGTTCTTAAATATAATTTAAATCTCTTTACTATTAAATTATGGTGAAAATTTTGTAAACATTGCTTAAAAAAATATGAGGTTTATGATTTTGATTTTTGGGAACTTGTAATTTATTTAATTTTATATTATGGGGCATAATACCTATTCAAGATATTTTTTAAAAAAATTTTCTTCTTATGGTCGATGTAATATGTTATCTTATTTTTAGTATACGGAAAAAGATGTAATTCCTAGTAAAAATATTGATTTTACTTTTGTTATTATAATAAAGGTGTTATTCCTTATTTAAAATACTAATTACGTTTGTTTTTTTATATTTGTGATGTTATTTTTATATTTACAAATAAAAAATATCTATTAGGTTGACCCACATAAACTCAAAAAAATCGAATAAATTTCTTAACAAATTTCGTATTAGTCATTATAAGGTATACACTAAAAGAAATTATGGCACCCGCCACCTTCAAATTCTAGATCGGCCTCTGGCTGCACCCCGAAGGGGTGTGATGTAGAAATCTACCCTAGTGCAAGCATTAGTGGCTGCTTCCACGACTCGAACAACCTATCGTCTCCAAATACAAATTTGAGAAATCCTCATTTCATTAGCTAGCTTTTAAAGTTCTGTTAAGCTTGAGGTTCATTTGTTAATTACAGAGCTCCAGTCCTCCCTCCCCTCCACCCAAGAAGAAAAGGAAATTGAAATAATTATTTGTCACTAATGAATTTTTCCGCGCTTTGTGCCGTTTAATCAGATAACTTTTGAAATAATATTATATTGGAAAAAATAAATACGTAGCTTTTATCAGTATGCATATCTAAATTAATTATATACAAATTGATTATATCACAAGCATAATATTTTTTCATCATGAACAACTTGGCCAATTTGACAGATATGTTATTACTTTCATTTCTGTGAAATAATTCAGCATTTACTTTGCAATGTTGTTGAACTTTCTAAACACTTTAATTTTCCTTTGTTATACACTACCTGAATAGGTCTAGCATATGCAATTTTATAAAATAGGTCATACTTCATGATTTTCAATCAAATTTAGCTTAAGAGATACATAATCCTGGATAACCATATACACAGAGAAGCATAGCAAATTATTTGAAGAAATTGTTGAGACAGCCTCTTCAAACTCTAATCCAAAGGACTATAACACGTGCAAGGAAGTTGAGCCCCCCTCTTTAAGGTTCCTCTTTTCTTTTCTTACTGTTTGCATATGCATACAAATCATATCAGTTGTTTGAGACGAGGAAAATAATCACATTTTTCTCAAGTTATAAGTTGTTTTGAGCATGTATGTAACACACATCCACAACTTTTTGTTGTTTAAACAATGACAAAATAACCACAATTTAATGTACATTTCGTTTAATCATTCCTAAAATATAGATATATATGACTTTTTTATGCCAAACAAAAGGCAAGATTATTGCGTTTGAATATAAGCACTACACTACAAGCCTGTAACATACTAAAAGAGTAGAAAAGTATGCATATTATATACGGTTAAAACCGATCCTCGATCATGAAGATCGATCGAGGATGGCATCTCAATTAAGGGGTATCTTCATGGAGACCCCGAACGAATTCCGAGATGGGGCAATCGAGCTCGGGAGTTCGAATCGACCATGGTAACATCAACCGATACAGGTCCAAACATCGATGCCCAAAAGTGATCACCTAGCTCGAAACCAAGGCCGGGGTTCCGATCCGATACCGAGCTCGAGTCGGTATCGAGCTCACAGACAAAAAGCTGTTACAACCGCACCAAAGGAGAGAATCTCTGCGGGAAATAAGGAGGGGACACACCATCATGGGTCTTCCACTAGTAATATTTATTCCATCATGTTGCTATAGATAAAAGAGTGATCCTTGGCTATAAAAGAGGGCAGAGTTTGTAATAGAATACACTTTTCACTGGGATTAAGAATTCATTGTGTTTATCTTTCTAAAGCTCACCTGATATCTTTGTTCATCATCTTCTATTTTTGCACTATAAATACGTGTATTGTTATTTTCATATCAAAGGAATCTACTTGCCCTTAGAACCATACATAAATTCAACGTTATCCGATTTTTCGGGTAAACAGTTTGGCGCCCACCGTGGGGCTAAGGATAACAAGTTATTATTTGATACAAATATACAGCACACTTCAGCTTACAACTTCATGTTAGCAATGGCTCTGCCAATCGACCTCGAAGCCGGCCTTCAGGATGAAACCAATAACTTGATGCCCGTGGCAGAAAGGCTACCCAACAACGTCAACGAGGCTCGAATCGAGGAACCTAAAATTCGAGCCGAAATACCAGTAGATATCAATTCACGAATAGCTCTAGAAGCGAATCAACGTTCCGAGCAGGAAAGAAGCGTTCAGGGTGGCGCTCGACCCATAGCCCGAGACACCCACAGCACGGGGGAAATCGGGATCAGCTTGCGCATAATTTTCGAAATGCTACAAGCCCAACAAGTGGCGATAGATCAGTTGCAGAGCCAAACGCATATGCGAAGTAATCCAAACTCCAATCCGCTTCTTCGAGAAGAAACCCCCAGAACAGAGCCCGACACCGTGAAACTGAACGAGCGAAAATCAGGAACCGCTCCTGAAATTGCTAAACTGCTCGAGGAACTCACAAAGCGAGTTGAAGCCAACGACAAAAAATTCGAAACATATGATGCTAGGATCGATCAGATCCCGGGGGCTCCGCCCATGATGAAAGGGCTGGATTCGAAGAAATTCATACAAAAGCCTTTTCCATCGAGCGCGGCCCCGAAACCAATCCCAAAAAAGTTCCGTATGCCCGTAATTCCCAAATATAACGGTACGACCGATCCTAACGAACATCGCACCTCCTATACATGTGCCATCAAAGGCAACGATTTGGAAGACGATGAGATCGAGTCTGTATTATTGAAAAAGTTCGGAGAGACCCTCGCAAAAGGAGCAATGATCTGGTATCACAACTTGCCACTGAATTCTATCGATTCTTTTGCCATGTTAGCAGATTCGTTCGTAAAAGCACATGCTGGTGCCGTAAAGGTCGCAACGAGAAAATCGGATCTATTCAAAGTAAAACAAAGGGGTGACGAAATACTGAGGGAATTCGTATCCCGGTTTCAAATGGAACGCATGGATTTGCCACCAGTCACAGACGACTGGGCCGTACAAGCTTTCACCCAAGGGTTGAACGGACTGAGTTCGACAGCATCACGACGGTTGAAACAAAGCTTGATCGAATACCCTGCAATAACTTGGGCAGATATACACAATCGGTATCAATCGAAAATCAGGGTCGAAGATGATCAATTGGGATTTCCGTATGAACCCCGGCCAGAACCGAACCGCGCAACCACTAAAATTCTGAAGGAAACCAACAGAGAACAAAGGTCAAACAGAGACCAATATCAATCGTACGTCACAGATCGGGTGAACCACAGTTCGGCGCATGAGACAGTTAGGAATAACCGCAGTTATGATGGGGGGCAAATTTCTCGGGGACTTATGTGCAAGAGAGGTTTTGATAAACATGCCGATCCTATAGAAGTTCCTCGATTATCGGAATATAACTTCAACATCGATGCATCCGCCATCGTATCGGCCATCGGACGCATCAAAGATACCCGATGGCCTCGACCCATGTAGACCGATCCGGCCCAAATGAATCCCAATCAAATATGCGAGTATCATGGCACCCATGGTCACAAAACGGAAGAATGCAGACAATTAAGAGAGGAAGTAGCCCGCTTGTTTAACAAAGGGCACCTCAGGGAATTTTTGAGTGATAGGGCTAAGAACCATTTCAAAAACAAGGACTTCGGCAAGCAAAACAAAGAAGAAGAGCCACAGCACATCATTCACATGATCATCGGCGGCGTCGATACCCCTCAGGGACCTATGCTCAAACGTGCTAAAACGTCGATTGCGAGGGAAAAGCGATCTCGAACTCAAGATTACATTCCCTCAGGGACTTTATCGTTCAATGATGAAGATGCAGAGGGAATCATCCAACCCCATAACGATGCACAGGTAATATTCGTACTCATGAATAAAATTAAAATTAAGCGTGTGTTAATTGATCCAGGTAGCTCGGCCAATATCATCAGATCGAAGGTCGTAAAATAGCTCGGCCCACAAAACCGGGTCGTATCCGCAACTTTGGTTTTAAACGGATTCAATATGGCATGCGAAACCACCAAAGGCGAGATAACCCTACCGATAAACGTCGCCGGAACAATTCAAGAATCAAAGTTTTACGTGATCGAAGGCGATATGATATATAACGCCCTTTTCGGAAGGCCGTGGATCCACAACATGAGAGCTGTACCTTCGACCCTACACCAGGTCCTCAAATTCCCAACACCGACAGGTGTCAAAATAGTGTACGGAGAACACCCAGCCGCAAAGGAAATGTTCTCCATCGAAGAAGCAAAACCAACATCTTCATCTTCGCCAGTGAATGGATCGGGTTCAAAAGGAGGCACAGTCGAAGACCGGAATGCCAAATAGCAACCAAAGACATCGGCCCCGACCTAGCCAGATAAGCAAAGCATCGAAGAAGATAGTGATCAGTGGATCCCTCGATCCTTCGTGACCCCCGATGAATTGGAGCAGATCATTTTGACCGATCACTGGCCCGAACGAAAGGTATACCTGGGAAGGGGTTTGAGACCCGAACTCAGGAAGAAAATCATTCAATTTCTTATCGATAACATCGATTGCTTTGCTTGGTCCCATTTAGATATAACAGGAATCCCGCCGGACATAACGACACATCGACTAAGTGTGTCCCCTAGATTCAAACCGATGAAGCAAAAAAGAAGACCCCAATCGGAGGTGAAGCACGCATTCATAAAAGATGAGGTAAGTAAACTGCTCAAAATAGGATCCATTAGAGAGGTAAGATACCACGAATGGTTGTCCAATGTGGTCGCATGCCCCAAAGATTCTTATCCACTGCCCATCGATCACTTGATCGATCCCACGGCCGGCCACGAGATCCTTACTTTTCTCGATGCCTATTCCGGGTATAATCAAATCCAGATAAACCCGGAAGACCAGGAAAAGACTGTGTTTGTAACCAGATATGGAACATATTGTTATAATGTAATGCCCTTCGGGCTAAAAAATGCAGGAGCTACTTATCAACGCCTAGTAAATAGAATGTTCGAAGAACAAATAGGTAAATCAATGGAAGTCTATATTGATGACATGCTAGTCAAGTCCCTGCGCGCAGAGGACCATTTGACCCATTTGCAGGAAACGTTCGATATTCTGAGGAAATACAACATGAGGCTCAACCCCGAAAAATGTGCTTTCGGAGTCGGCTCGGGCAAGTTCCTCGGCTTCATGGTGTCAAATCGGGGAATCGAGATTAACCCAGATAAAATCAAGGCCATTTAAGACATCACCATCGTGAACAGCGTAAAAGCTGTACAAAGGTTAACAGGAAGAATAGAAGCCTTAGGCCGATTCATTTCGAGATCATCGGATCGAAGCCACAAATTTTTCTCTCTACTCAAAAAGAAGAACGACTTCGCTTGGACACCGGAATGCCAACTAGCGTTGCAAGAACAGAAACGATATCTATCGAACCCACCACTGCTGCACACTCCAAAAACTGACGAAAAACTTTACCTGTACTTGGCAGTATCAGAAGTCGCCATAAGCAGTGTCCTGGTTCGAGAAGAGGAAGGTACGGAATTTCCTGTTTACTATGTAAGTCGGACCTTAGGGGAAGCAGAAACTAGATACCCGCACTTGGAAAAATTGGCGCTTGCGCTGGTTAGCGCCTCTAGGAAATTACGACCATACTTCCAATGCCACCCCATAAGCGTATTAACCACCTGCCCACTTCGTAATATTTTGCATAGGCCTGAACTATCGGGCCGATTGGCCAAATGGGCCATCGAACTCAGCGGGTACGATATCGAATATCGGCCTCGAACAACCATCAAGTCTCAAATTTTAGCAGACTTTGTGGCCGATTTCACGCCGACCCTCGCACTCGAAGTCGAAAAAGAACTACTGTTAAAATCAAATTTATCAATAAGGGCATGGATCCTCTTTACGGACGGAGCTTCGAACGTAAAGGGGTCCAGGCTAGGTATAGTTTTAAAATCTCCCGGGGGTAACATTATTAGGCAAGCTATTAAAACTATCAGGTTAACTAACAACGAGGCCGAGTATGAAGCCATAATTGCAGGTCTCGAGCTAGCTAGAAATCTGGGAGCGGAGGTCGTTGAGGCCAATTGCGACTCTTTGATAGTGGTGAGTCAAGTAAACAAAACCTTCGAAGTCCGAGAAGGCAGAATGCAAAGGTATTTGGACAAACTGCTTGTCACTTTGAACCATTTCAAATAATGGAGTCTACGACATGTTCCACGAGAACAGAATAACGAGGCCGATGTGCTTGCTAATTTGGGATCATCGGTCGAGGTGAATGATTTGAACTCGGAAACTGTCGTTCAACTTTCAAGATCTGTAATCGAAGAAGGGCACGCCGAAATAATTTCTACCAGCTTAACCCGGGATTGGAGAAACAAGTATATTGAATACTTAAAAAACGGAAAGCTCCCTTCAGACCACAAAGAGTCCAGGACCCTTAGAACTAAAGCTGCTCGATTCACTTTGACTGCGGACGGAACGTTATATCGAAGAACATTCGATGGACCAATGGCGGTATGCATAGGTCCGGGAGATACCAATTACATCCTCCGGGAAGTACACGAGGGAACTTGTGGCAATCACTCCGGTACCGACATGTTAGTTTGAAAAGTGATCAGAGCAGGGTATTATTGGATCGACATGGGCAAAGACGCAAAAGAATTTGTTCGTAAATGCGATAAATGTCAAAGGTTTGCTCCAATGATCCATCAGCCCGGAGAACAACTTCACTCGGTCCTATCGCCATGGCCATTCATGAAATGGGGAATGGACATCGTCGGTCCCCTACCATCGACCCCAGGTAAAGCCAGATTTATTTTGTTTGTGACTGACTATTTTTCTAAATGGGTTGAAGTGCAGGCGTTCGAGAAAGTAAGAGAAATATAGGTTATCGACTTTTTGTGGGATCATATCATATGCCGATTCGGGATACCATCTGAAATAGTATGTGATAATGGGAAGAAATTCATTGGCAACAAAATCACAAAGTTCTTCGAAGACCACAAAATAAGAAGGATACTAGCAACCCCATACCACCCCAGTGGAAACGGACAAGCCGAATAAACAAACAAAACTATTCTTCAAAATCTGAAAAAGAGATTGAACGATGCTAAGGGAAAATGGAGAGAAATCCTGCCCGAAGTCCTTTGGGCATACCGAACAACATCGAAATCCAGTACAGGGGCGACCCCATTCTCCTTAGTATATGGCTCCGAAGCATTGATACCAGTCGAGGTCGGAGAGCCTAGTCCTAGATTTCGATTCATGACGGAAGAATCAAATAACGAGGCTATGAACACCAGCCTTGAATTATCGGACGAAGGACGAGAAGCTGCCCTCATCCGGTTGGCCGCCCAAAAGCAACAAATCGAAAGGTATTACAATCGAAGAACTAAACTTCGCCACTTCAAGCCAAGGGACTTGGTGTTAAGGAAAGTCACCATCAATACTCGGAATCCAAACGAAGGAAAACTAGGACCAAATTGGGAAGGACCGTACCAGGTGCTCGAGCACTTTGGGAAAGGATCGTACAGGCTCGGCATCATAAACGGCAAACAGCTATCAAGCAGTTGGAATGTATCACATCTAAAATGGTACTACTGCTAAGGTCCGACCTTATTCAACTGTCCCGTACAGAAGTTCGAACAAAGAACAGAAGTATTCTTTTACTCAAAAGCGCGTGTTGTACTCTTTTTTCCTTAGACCGGCTTTTTCCCAAATGGGTTTTTTGCGGCAAGGTTTTTAATGAGGCAACCATCGATCGTGCTGCGCTGTCAAAATAGTATCCGAGGCTTTCAACCCTTAGCCCGAACGGCCTCGAATACCGGGGGGGCACCAGGTCCTCAAATACATCGAGTTCAGATGCAACAAAGTCTTCTCACAACAATAGAGGAAAAATTGTAAGAGCCAAAATGGTCAAAATAAACCATGCTCATATTAGATTGCCCCAAAACATATGTACAATGGCTTGAGATTTATTATGCAACCAGAATTAATAATCACTCGAATATTAAGCCTACGGGCTTCCACATTATCTCGAGTTCGAAATAATCACTCGAATATTAAGCCTACGGGCTTCCACATTATCTCGAGTTCGAAATAATCACTCGAATATTAAGCCTACGGGCTTTCACATTATCTCGAGTTCGAAATAATCACTCGAATATTAAGCCTACGGGCTTCCACATTATCTCGAGTTCGAAATAACCATTCGAATATTAAGCCTACGGGCTACCACATAATCTCGAGTTCGAAATAAACACTCGAACATTAAGCCTACGGGATACTCCTATATCATGTTCGAAATACTCAGTCGACCGTCGAGCCTACGGGTTTCTTCAACATCGAGTTCGAAATAATCACTCGAATATTAAGCCTACGGGCTTCCACATTATCTCGAGTTCGAAATAATCATTCAAATATTAAGTCTACGGGCTATCACATAATCTTGAGTTCGAAATAAACACTCGAACATTAAAGCCTACGGGCTACTCCTATATCATGTTCGAAATACTCAGTCGACCATTGAGCCTACGGGCTGCCAAGTTCGAACAAGGACCCAGTCGAATTTGAAATATTAAAAAAGCTACGTTTACTCAGAGTTTACGTTAACCACCACATAATCATCAATTCAACAAGCAAAATCAACCTTGTCATATATATACAAAATTGCCTACGTAATTAATTTATAGGTAATGAGAATTAGACTCTAATCTTCTGGGTCAGGGTCTTCCCCACCCTCGGACCCGCTTTTGCTACCATCATCGTTATCATCGTCATCATCATCAGAAGCCAAGGCTTTAGCTTCCGCTTCAAGCTCTTTTGCCTTTCTTACCTCTTCGGTAAGATCGAAACCTCGAGCATGAATCTCCTCGAGGGTCTCCCTCCGAGATCTACACTTAACAAGTTCGGCAACCCAATGAGCTCGAGCATCGGCAATCTTCGCCGCTTCCCGGGCCTCCACCTGAGCGGCCTCAACATCAGCTCGATATACAGCAATAGACTTATCCGCCAAAACTTTCGACGACTCAACCTCCGCCTTAGCCTCATCAAGTCGTATCTCAAGCACATCGATTTTCTTAGTCTGAACCAATACCTTTTTCTTGACATTTCGAAGCTTAACGTCGGCTGATAATAACTTGGTTAAGATGGTTTCTTTCTCTGCTGCCAGGCGGTCAATAGTCTCCTTCCACTGGTTGCATTCGGCCCGGATTTGATCGACCTCCTCTCGAAGTAGCCCGATCCTCTCGATCTTTTGCTGCAACTGAGACAACGGATGGTTAACTTCCACAGTCGAGTCGAATCCATACTTTAACAGAACACGACTCACCTGCTAATCGAGCTCAACCCTTTCTTCACGAACCTTAGCCAAATCCGCTTGAAGATTCTTGATAACCTCCTCCTTTTTGCTACAAAGAAGTCGAAGGTCATCTCTTTCACCTAAGACCTTCCGGAGTTCGGCCTCACACTGGCTAAGATCAACTCGAAACCTACCGATGGCCTGCACAGTTAAAAACTGTCATCAACACCAATAAAGCAAAAAAAAAAGATCACCGATATCGGAACCGCCAAGTATGGAAAAGAACAAAGAAGCCAAGTACGAAAGAATCATTACCCGAGTAATAAAACGTTGAGCTTCCTCTAACAAAAGAGAAGCATCACCGATATCGGAACTGTCATCAACAATGGTAAAACAATCCTTAAAAGGATCCGCTGCACCTGAGCCAGCACCAATATCGGGAGTCTTCAGCTCTCGAGCCTCCTTCAACGCCTCCTCAGAAAAAGACGGAAGGGAAGGTGAATGACCCATTGCCATTGCCCCGAGCAAATCACTCGGAGTACTCCAATCGAGACCTAGGTCTTCGGAACCAACCCCGATGGGCACGGCCGCCATCGGCTCAGCAGCTCTAACAACCTCGACTGCCTCCGCAGGTCGGACTACCAAAGCCGAGGAGCTATCTTCTTCTTCTTCTTCTTCCTCCCTCAGTCGATGGACCGAATCGATCGAAAGGGCAATGATTTTTTTCCTCACCGTTCGAGTTTTGGGCTTAGGGTCCTCCGGCCGAGAGGAAGCCCTTCGTTTCTTTTCTTTTCCCTGTTCCAGGGCCGGGGGCTTATTGCCTTCATCAACGCTCGAAGGCCGTAGAACGGCATCCCTAGTTACACCTATATACAAGGAAAAAATCGATAACGAAATGAACGCAGAATATACCTCGAGGGAAACAGGAACCAAACCTCACCATGATTCTTGGCCTCCCATCTACCTTTAGCCAAATCACGCCAAGCGCGCTCGGCATAGGATGAAGTCGAGGCTAACTTTCGAACCCAATCCTCGAGATCAGGCACAACTTGTGGCATCCAAGGTGCAGCTGAACATCAGAAAATAATATTAGCAAACACGGAAAAAGACACGAAAAGCAAACACGGATCACTTACGGTCGAAGTTCCATTTTTCAGGAAACGACATCTTTTCCACCGGGATAAGATCACGAGTCCTCACTCGAACATATCGACCCATCAAGCCTCGAACCTTATCTTCATTGATGCTCGACATCAAAGCCTTCGATGCCCGACGATATAGCCTAATAAGTCCACGATAAATCTGAGGCCGATACAGTCGTATAAGGTGGCTCAGTGAAAAATCCAACCCTCCGGCTTTGATAGAGAAGAAACGCAATAAGATGACTATACGCTATAAGGAAAGATGAATTTGGCCGAGGGTGACCGGATATCTCCTGCAGAAATCAAAATTCACGGGATCGACAGCTCCCAACGTAAAGGGATAGATGTAAACACTCAGAAATTCCTCCACATAGGTAGTGACGCTCTCATCGGAGGAGGGGATTTGTATCACAACCTCAGAACCCCAGCCGCAGTCTTTCCTGACGGTCTCGAGGTTAACCTCCGCTATAGAGCACATATACATCGATACATGCTCACACCGATCCGGAACGGACGAAGGATTCTCCACCTTAAAATCAGCTTTTAAAATACACGGGCCGGGAATATAATCTTGAACAGACGGCTCAGTCGGTGCCTTATCGTCACACGGCTGTGAGGAAGAAGCTTTCTCCTTGTGAGGTACGATTTTTGAAGTTTTCGCCATTAATACGAGAAGAAAAAGTTGCAAAGAAAGGTGAAAGAGGGGACAGCACCGAAACTCTAATATAAGCGGCACTAAAGCAACGAAATAAGAGAGACTAATCAAAGAGAATTTGGGAGAAGAGGAAGCACAAAAGTGGAAGACATTATATGTGAAAAACCATTTATAAGGCATGGCGATTCGTTTCTAGCGGTGGCCGACTGCCGACTGACACACATTAAATGCCTCGATAAAACCAAATCGATGGGACGGCTATCACGCACATCATAGTCAAAGCCGATAGAAACGTCATTATCGATTCGGTCGAACCTTAGGGAAATCACATCGTTTCTCGTCATTCCTTTCCAAGAAACGAGGGGGCTATCTGTATACGGTTAAAACCGATCCTCGGTCATGAAGATCGATCGAGGATGGCATCTCAATCGAGGGGTATCTTCATGGAGACCCCAAACGAATTCCGAGATGGGGGCGTCGAGCTCGGGCGTTCGAATCGACCATGGTAACATCAACCGATACAGGTCCCGAATATCGATGCCCAAAAGTGATCACCTAGCTCGAAACCAAGGCCGGGGTTCCGATCCGATACCGAGCTCGAGTCGGTATCGAGCTCACAGACAAAAAGCTGTTACAATCGCACCAAAGGAGAGAATCTCTGCGGAAAATAAGGAGGTGACATACCATCATGGGTCCACCACTAGTAATATTTATTCTATCATGTTGCTATAGATAAAAGAGTGATTCTTGGCTATAAAAGAGGACAGAGTTTGTAATAGAACACACTTTTTACTGGAATTAAGAATTCATTGTGTTTATCTTTCTAAAGCTCACCTGATATCTTTGTTCATCATCTTCTATTTTTGCACTATAAATACGTGTATTGTTATTTTCATATCAAAGGAATCTACTTGTCCTTAGAACCATACATAAATTCAACGTTATCCGATTTTTCGGGTAAACATATATAATATCGTTAATAGTAGCGTACTCATCATCAAGCTTGAACTTGAATTTACAAGTACTGTCCACAAATAACGTCATATGTTTATCTCTTCCCTATTTTAAAAACAGTGAAAATGAAAATTATGCACAAAAATATTATATAGTAAAATAATATAATTATGACAAAAGAACCAACATTGGAAGAAAAAAAAAGGAAACGAAGAAAGAAGCTTTATGTACACAGAGCTTCGAACGAAAAGGAGAGAAATCAGTAATGAAGAAAAAGAAGAAAGTTATCTAAAGAGGATGTGTAGTATTTATAATAACCAATCATTAGTAACTGACATTGGGCAATAGAAATAGTAACGTCTAGTGAGTAATGGTAATTGATAGATTGTAATTGTAATAGAACGTGTCTTTTAAAAATGGGAAGAATGTGCTTCAAGAGGGGTTTCAGAGTTAAAGTTCCATCATTATAAGCAGTAAGTTGTGGAAGAATCCCAATGCGTTCCTTTTCCTCTCATTTTTTGTATTTTCTTAGAATTTGTCTTCCTCCAAGCGACAGTATAATATCTGTTTATTATGAGTAACAACATAGCTTTTGCTTCATGAGATATTTGGACATCAGCATGATCTATGAAAATAAGCACAATTGTATTAATTCATAATGATCATCTATCAAGAATCAAGCAAAATTTTATTAAGTTAATATAAATTATACTTATCAAATCCCCTTATACTTTCAGTATTTGTGTCACGACCCCAATTTTCCTCGGTAGGATGTCGTGACGGCACATAACCTCTAAGACTAGGTAAGCCTAACAAATATGCGGAAGTGAATGAAATAATAATTTAAAAATCTCAAAATCCAACAACATATATAAAAAGGGAAATCTCTACAGCTCAAGGTATATACAGTAGCCCAGAACCCGGCGTAATATAAGTCAAAAGCTCTATGGCAATACCAAATTCATTCCTATACAATTGCATCTAGTAAAGAAGGAAAGATATAAAAAGGGATAGAAGGGGACTCCGAGGCCCGCGGACGCGGGCAGGTGTATCTTGAAGTCTCCAAATGTGAACTCAGCTCACTAGTGCCTGGACTGATAGGAAGTACCTGGATCTGCACAAAATAATATGCAGAAGCGTAGCATGAGTACACTACAATGGTACCCAATAAGTACCAAACCTAGCATCGGTAGAGTAGTGACGAGGTCAGTTCAAGGCCCTATTGGAAATAATAAGGAACATGACGAAAGATATAACAATATAATGATAAAGACAATGGAAATGAAACAAATAACGAGTTTACCAAAAGTTAACTACACAGAATCGAAGCAGATAGTACAACACGGAAGAAAAATATGAATTTGACATGTTAAGGAAACAAGCAACCAAAGATAAGTACAACAAATAGAGAAAGATCAACAAGGGCCACTACCGAGGTACCACCTCGTAGTCCCAAATCACAAAAGTAACTCACATTCTTTTCTTATATCCGCAGGAGTATTTACATTTAGTTTTGAAAATTATTTTTCCCGAAATAGCATCCCACGTTTTAGCCCACCTTATCACACTGCATGGCTTCTAGTAGTTCCCCTACTAGCCACGCGTATCAAGCTCACCTTATCTCACTGCATGCGTTTCAACACCCAAACCGTATACCACCGTATGCGTATCAATATCACAAGTTCACAATGTATCATAAATCGCACCTCAAGTGCCCAACATCACAACTTACCAGAGAAACCAAACAATAACAGAATTTCACAATAAGGAGTCCACGACTCAACCATAATATACACAAAGTCTCAACAATAACAACCGGAAGAATAACTCAATAGAATGATATTTCACAGCTTAACACTTTACCTCAATAGGAATCACGGCCTTTGCAACTCAATACTACTTTCAACAACATGATATTCCAAGAATAGCAATTTCAAGTAAGGAGTTCAACAATTAAATAATGAATACAAAATAAAGGAAACAAGAACTTCAACTAAACATGTAGAGTAATTATCAAGTAAGAGATAAGATAAGTATACATATGAAATTAGACTAACAAAGACGGCTATAACCTATTAAGGTAACTCAATTAAGGCATGAAAGGAATCTACATAGCTAAAAATCGATATTTTTTACATTTAGCCCGCATACACGCACGTCACCTTGCGTACACGGTTTTTACACATCGCAATTATCACAACACCACCAATACTAATGGATAATTTTCCCCATACAAGGTTAGGCAAGTCACTTACCTCAAATCACGCTAAATCAATCCATTAGAAGACCTTTCCCTCGATTATCCAACTCTGAACGGCTCAAATCTAGCCAAAATAATTTCATACTATAAATATAACAATAGGAAACTAATTCAAACAATGAAATTATGATCTTTGCAAGGAATTAAAAAATCAACCTAGGCCCGCACCTCAGATGTTACACCCCATATTTTCATACGTGAAAGTACGCCATAAGTAAATTGATGAAACCTCGGAAATAAGATATTACATCCCGCATTTTCGTACGTTAAAGTTTTATCATAATTTAATCGACGCAAGCTCGGGAATGAAATTATTTTGAGATTATTAGTGTCATGCTACTTCAAGCAAGTGATAAGTAAATTCGTGAAGGTGAAAAGGTAAGCGAATCGAAGAAAATGAGTTTCGGTGAAATTTGACATTTTGGGATAAAATACGGTCCAAGCTATAATACCCCATATTTATGGACTAGTACCATACAAGGTACCATATGACCATGATAGTAAGGTGTATAAAGTGTGTTAAAAATAAGTAGTATTTTAAGTAATTTGAGATAATTTTTAATTATGTGGGTAAGTGATTAATTATTTGATTAGTGGGGGATTAATGAGTTAATTAAGGAAAAGATGAATTATTTGGATAATATTAAAGGCACCAACGTGGCAGCCCATGAAGTGGATAACAAATACAATGAGTGACTCATATACAAGGAAACAAGGTGTCACATAGTTAAAGCATACAAAGTGATTCACATTCTCTTTAGCCTTCTGATAAAAGTTTGCATAATAATATCCATTTCTCTCAACACATGCAAGCTAATGTTTGTCTATCCCCTTAAGATTAGAAGATGCAAGCATACATTTCAAAAAGATTGCATATGTGATTTGACAATGGTTGGAGCTAGTGAATTGTCAAAATCGTATACAATTCCATACAAATTACATACGGGGTTTGCTAGAATCAAATCTCTTACAAGACTATTTAATACTTAGCAACGTGAGATTTTGCGATTCTAAAGAAGTATAGTACAATCTTTCTCGAGAATATCATACGCATTTTTTCCTACTTCGATCCGCCGTTATATGTTTTGCCACAATTAAAGTATGTTAGAGGGATTATCAAGAGAATCGGCTTAGGTATGCTAAGGCTATCCCTTCTTTCTTTTTGGTATAATCTATACGACACGAACGAAACGAGCAAATGCACAACTTTCATAAATGACTCTATTCATAGAAATATTAGGGGTGTCTATATTCTTGATTCCCCATGTGAATTATTATTATATCTTCTGTTCATAGGTCATAGAAAAATACGTATTTGATAAAGTTTATCCAAAAGGCATATTGATTTTATGATATTCCGAGAAATCTTATTAACGTAATTCTTATGCATTTCATGCTTTTATACATGTACATTAACCCATGACCAGATGGCGTTATATACGCGTATATATGTAAATATATGTATATGGGATATGGGAAAAGGTTACGACGTTATATACGCACCACCACCTGATCAGCTGGTATATGTTGATGATTTACCCACAGTGGCCCAAATGATATGATGGGATGCCCTCAGAGGCTTGATGATGTTATGAACGCATATACCTATGCATGGTATGACATTTATACACATATGCATGACATTGTAAATATTAATGATTCACAGAGCTATGCAGACGTACATGTCGAGTCTTTTACTCCATGTTTCTCTCATGTTTATTATTTACTGATTTTCATTCCTTACATACTCGGTACATTATTTGTACGATGTCCCTTTTGCCCGGGGACGCTGTGTTTCATGCCCGCAGGTCCCGGTAGAGAGGTGGAGAATCCTCCAAGTAGGCTATCAGCTCAACGGAAGATGTTGGTGCGCTCTATTTGCTCCGGAGTTGCTATTGGTCAGTATGATTAGGACATGTATTGATTGGTATGGCCGGGATCTGTCCCGATCGGGCTTAGAGAAGGGTAAAAAGAAGGTTTGTAGACATATATCGTGTACGTGAAAGATTGTACGGCCTTATCGGCCTATGTTCAGTGTAATTTTGGTCTTATAGGCCCTATGTCACATGTATAAGTTTTTTCAGATTGGGTCGTCTTATATTGATTATTCCCTTATGTTTGTTCTGGTTAGCCATGACGGCCCGTTTGGCCCATTTGCCAATGACAATACAATAAGAATGATATGTAACATTGGTACTCGGTTGAGTAAGGCACCGGGTGCCCGTCGCGGCCATCGGTTTGGATCGTGACATTGGAACCCGACCAAAATTGTAAAATCTGAACACCCATTCGATACCGAATCCAACCATACAAGAATTACCCAAATTCGACTTCAATTCGCCTTTCAGATCCTCAATATTTTGGCCTAAAAGGTTTCATACCTTTTCCCTAAATTTCCAACTCCAAAACACTAATTTCATGATGAAATTAACAATAAATTCATGTAAATTAACCAAAACCGAGTTAGGATTCCTTACCCCAAAATTTTCCTTGAAGAACCCTCGAACAATAGCCTCCCACCGAGCTCCCTAAGTCCAAAAATGAATTATGAATCAAACCCTCAGAATTACCCCTTTTCTGCCCAGGTAATCCGCTTCTGTGACTAGGAGGTCCTCTTTTGCGGGACCTCTCCTACGGAAAAAGAAGCGCACATACGCAAGTCACTTACCCAGGCCCCTCCGCTTTTGCAAAAATTCTCCCGCACCTGCGCACGCGCGCCTGCGGAAGGGATGTCGCACCTGCGACAATTGCCGCTCCTGCGCTCCTCTCTATCGCAGAAGCGAAGTCATTTATGCAAAACTTTTCCCGCTTCTGCGACCCCAGCTGGGCATGGCCAGCTCCACATCTGCGATCCCCAGCTCGCTTTTGCGAGTCCGCACCTGCAGCCAATCCCTCCGCATGTGTGATGACACCAGAAGATGGACATCTTCACCAATCCAACAAGTCCAATTTTGTTCTGGATTAGATCTGAATCACACCTGGGGCCCCCGGGACCCCGTCCGAATATACTGACTAGTTCCAAAACACATAACGGACCTGCTCGAGACCAAAAATCATATCAAACAACATAAATTCTACGAATCGTAACCCAAATTCAAGCCTATGAACTACGAACTTCCAAATTCTGAAACCAATGCCGATTCATACCAAACCAACTCTGATTGACTTCAAAATTCGCACACAAGTCATAAATGACATTACATACCTATTCCAACTTTCGGAATTGAATTCCGACCCCGATATCAATAATGTCAACTCACGGTCAAACTTTTCAAAATCCTCCATTTTCCAACTTTCGCCAATTCATGCCAAAACGACCTATGGACCTCCAACTCAACATCCGGACACACCCCTAAGACCAAATCACTATACGGAGCTATTGGAACCATCAAAACTCCTTTTCGGAGTCATCTTCACACAAGTCAAACTACAGCCAACTCTGCAACTAAAACCTCCAACTTAGGGACTATGTGTCCCATTTCACTCCAAAACTCTACCGAACCCGAAACCAAGAACCTAGGAAGGTCACGTAACCACAATATAACATAGAGGAAGCATAAATTAGGGGATCGGGGATAAAATACTTAAAACGACCGACTGGGTCGTTACATCCCCCATCTCTTAAAAATACGTTCGTCCTCGAACAAGTATAGAAACACCTGAAGTGGTGAAAAGATTAGGATAACAGCTACGCATATCATGCTCGGTCTCCCAAGTTGCCTCCCCAACTGGTTGAGCTTTCCACTGAACCTTCACAAAAGCAATGTTCTTCGACCTCAACTTCCGAACCTGCCTGTCCAAAATGGCCACCAGCTCCTCAACATGAGACAGATCCTTGTCTAACTCGACTGAGCTAAAATCTAACACACGAGATAGATCGTTGTGATACTTCCGGAGCATTGAAACATGGAATACTCGATAAACTGTAGCTATACTAGGTGGTAGTACAAGCCTGTAGGCCACCTCTCCGATTGACTTCAAAATTCGCACACAAGTCATAAATGATATTACAGACCTATTCCAACTTCCGGAATTGGATTTTGACCCCGATATCAATAAAGTCAACTCCCAGTCAATCTTTCCAAAATCTTTCATTTTCCAACTTTCGCCAATTCATGCCGAAATGACCTACGGACCTCCAACTCAACATCCGGACACACTCCTCATACCAAAATTACCATACAGAGTTATTGGAACCATCAAAACTCTATTCCGGAGTCATTTTCACACAAGTCAAACTACGGTCAACTCTTACAACTAAAACCTCCAACTTAGAGACTGTGTGTCCCATTTCACTCCGAAACTCTTTTGAACCCGAAACAAAGCACCCAAAAAAATCACGCAACCACAATATAATATAGATTAAGAATAAATTAAGGGATCAGGATTAAAATAATTAAAATGGTTGATCGATCGTTATAATTTGTTTGTCCTCCAGCAAATAAACCACATCTTAAACCAAAATAGTTTATCTTATAACTTGATGTAGGGTTACTGATATCACTTCATGTCATAAAACACATATTTTTCAAGCCCTGCTTCACGAATGAATTCATAACTCAATCAAAACCAAATCAGGATACATGAATAGAGCATGCTTCATCCATCAAATTCATGAGTTTCAATGCACTACATGAAACTAACATGTCTCTCACATCCAAGAAATTAGTACCTTACTCATACTGATATTTTATACTTCAATACCACACAAGAGGGGGGTGATTTGTGTGGTGTCTAATTTTCATGTGCACTGATTATAGAAGGACATGGTTCTTCTATGTGTTCCTTATACTACTGTTGCAGAAATGGTAAATGCGTAAAGTAAAGAACACAAGTATTTTTACGTGGGAAACACCTGGCTCAAAAGATGAAAAAATCACGACCTACTACTCAGTAGGATTTTCTCCAACACTTCACTAAATCACTGAGCCAAAACAACATTTACAAAAATCTTTGTAAACCTAAGGATTACCACTAATCCCATTGTGGCAACCAACCTCTAACTGTTGTGACAACTTCAAGTTAACTCTAACTTGAATACTCAAAATACCTAATACAATTGTCTCTAGATAAAGCTAAAAGGTATAATTTGAAAAGCCCTACTATAATTGAACTAGAATAAAAGACAGATACTTGGAACTGGTTCTTCTATCTTGTTCATGTAGTTTCAGGTCCGCACACTTGAATCACACAAGAATTGCTTACAAAATACCTTGTTATTTTGCTCTCAACTCAAGTTTAACTTCAGCGTTTATGTGTACTTGTAGAATGAGAACATCCTGCAATTTATAGAGTTAGTAGAATAGGAAATAACTAGAGTTCTAATGTTATACTCTTCCATGGTGGAAGAGTTCTAGTTATCTTCATATTTTAACTCCTCCCTTATCTAGGATAGAGTTATCCCGAGTAATGAGTCCTTTTCCTTATCACTTATGAAACCTTTTCGCTCAGGAGATATCAGATATAACCACTTAAGTTTATCTCCTTCACATGCATACCTTGTGCTTGAATCTGCCTGTGTCTGTGTATACTGTGTATGGACCTGGTTCATGCTTGAGTATCTTTATCAATCATCAAAACAAACTTCACTTGGGACAATAAATTCCCCCATTTTGATGATGACAAACTCTGTGCTTTTCATAAGCATAGGCCCAGTGTCAACTTAGCTCAACACCAACACAATGTCAGAACACTTTCCATTTTAAAGTCACAAATCATCAAGAACCAGGCTCATTAGTTTCTTTGGGAGTGGTGTGGACTTCAAACTCACAAGCAATCAAAGTGTTTTTCCCAAAGTTTTCCTTGCTTGTACCAACTTCCTAATTCTTGATGGGTACCTTGAAGTGTACAAGTACAGTCGTGAGAATGAACCCATAGGGTATGGCATGAGTTTTGGTGCCAGTCAAAACCCTATCGAGAAGCTCGATGATGAATCCAAGCCAATTGATTTGCTTTCCACTGTCCAGACATTCTGTAAGGACCATGTCCATGAATGTGGCAATGTACCTCCTTTCCTACCTAGGCAGCACAACTTTGTTAACAAATTCAAACAACACTTTGTGGAGTGGATTCATCTCACTTTTGTATATAGCCTTGGAATCAAGCTCCTCTTCATAGTCACCAAACTTCCTTGTAATGGCTTGCCGTAGGGAGATTCTCTAGACTTTGCCATTTGAGTGTCTTGTAATCATTGTACCCTGCAGCAGGTACACCCAAGATTTCTCCCAATTCCTTGTCATCAAAACTCACTTTACCCCCTTCACCACAATGGTGACTCTGCCATTTTTAATCTCATAGTTTGCCATGAACTCCACAATTTCAGTTCTGGTAAGCTTTTGCATCCATCTGAAGGACCATATCCCTCCAACCCTGCATTTGTAACCTTTCCAACAACATCACCATGCCTTCCTCCTCCAAGTTCCCGAGGAGTCTACCTTTCAAGATGGTTCTTTTCCTAATTTTAACCATGTTGTCTTTCTCTACATCAGATTCTTCTTCTTCTTCTCCACTCCATTCTTCTTCTTCCACTACTTTCACTTTTTTGGACTTCAAGGCAGACCTGGTTCTCTTAGCCAAGGTAGAGGGCCCTGCAGACTTTGTCTATAAAATAGACTTCTTTATGGAAGTCTTGATCTTCTTTATGGAATACTTGATCTTCTTTGCCTTTGGAGTCACAACCTCCATTTATTCTGCCTCCTCTTCATTATGAAGAACCAGGTCCATCTCCTCAATTTCAGATGCCTCAACAAGCTCAACCACCTTCTTCTTTCCCTTAGCAACATCTTTTTTCTTACTTTCTTCTTGGGCCTTTTCCAGTTCAGCCTCACTCTGCTTCTTCTGACTCCTTGTAGCTCTTCCTCTTGTAGGAGGAGTCTCTACAGGGATAAAAAAAAGGCAACATTTCTCTTCTTGTTTTCCCTAGCTATACCAGTGACTTTAACTCTTGACCCCCTTTTCTTTTTAGGATTGTAACTGTCAGACACTTTTCTCAGTAGGTCCTCGAGGGGTCCCTGCACAGATGGAACAGGTTCTTGAAATCTCTTCCTCAACCTAACCAACCCCTCAGCAGCTCCCTTAACCCACTTCCCCCTTTTCTCTCACACTTTCTTCTTCTCCAGCAGATTCCTCACTCCATACTACCATAGTTCAAGTTTCTTCAGTCAAACCAACAGGAGTGGGTGAAGATTCAACCACTCCTTTTCCAATTCCCCTCACATGGACTTGGGCACCCTCACTCTCCTTTTGTGTAGTTTTCTTGGGTGGTGATGAAGGATTCTCAAAAGGTTTTGCCATTGTTGTGTTTGGGTATGAGAGAAGAAGAATATCTGTATGTTTGGAAGATGAGAGAAGATAGAGAGAATTGTTTGATGGCTTAGAAATTTGAAGTGAAGAAACAACTAAGTCCTAATCAATATAAAGAGGAGGAGTTTAACTGGGTAACAACTGCATTTTCAGAAGTTCAGAGGTCTAATCAAACTGGGAGTCAGTTTGAAGAGACGTTTATGACTCCCCCTAGAATCTAGGCACTTATTGCATTTTTGGGACTCTTTTGAATGAAACTGGTTCATTTCATAACTGATAAGTTCAAGGAGGTTAGGATTAAATGGGACTCTCCATTTTATCATAATCCAAATATAATTATTTCAAAATATGCAGAGTGGACAGTACGTATCATGTAATCTTGATGAACTAGATTCTTCACTGAGAAAGCTCTTGTGTAAATCTGAATTTTTCAAGAAATTAAAGATAATATCATTAGAGTTTAATGAGATATTTTAGCATATGGAACAAGAGTATACTGATGAAAGTATAAGACTAAGCAAAATCTAATCTAATTATGTATAAAATTCACAAATTGTTTAACCAATTTTTGAGATAGAACTGGTTCCTTTTAGGTGATCTTAATCATCCCTAATTCTAACATATTCCTTTCAAAGTGATCTCTACTTACAGCTATTGTGAAGATGTCACCTATTTGCTTGTCAGTAGCACAAAATTCCACATTGATCAAACCCTTTTCATAGTTGTCCCTCAAAAAAAGATGCCTAACATCTATGTGCTTAGTTCTTTTGTGATGAACCGGGTTCTTGGTCATACTAATTGCACTGGTGATATCACAAAAGATGGGGATACAACCTACATCAATTCTAAAGTCCATTAATTGCTCTTTAATCCACAAAAATTGAGCACAACATCAGGCAACAATAACATACTCAACTTCAACAGTGGATAAGGCCACATAATTTTGCTCTTTAGTGGCCCAAGACATAAGACTTGAGCCAAGAAAGTGTGTCATACCTGAGGTGCTATTTCTATCTATAAGAAAACCTGCATAATCAGTATTAACATATCCCACTAAGTTGAAATTACTACTTTTTGAATACCATAGACAAAGGCCAGTAGTGCCTTTTAGGTATCTCAAAATCCTCTTGACAGCAGTCAAGTGAGACTCCTTTGGATTTGCCTGAAATCTAGCACAAAGGACTACACTGAAAACAATGTCAGGTCTGCTAGCAGTGAGATATAACAGAGAGCCAATCATTCCCCTATACAACTTCTGATCAACAGATGAACCAGGTTTATCTACATCCAATTTTGTGGCTGTTGCTATAGGAGTGTCAATTTCTTTGGAATCTTCTATTTTAAATCTTTTAAGCAACTCTTTCACTTACTTCTGCTGATGGATCATAGTTCCATTTGAATTTTCTTTAATTTGTAAGCCTAAAAAAAATTAAGCTCACTCATCATACTCATTTCAAATTCACTCCCCATTAGTTTAGCAAATTCTTTACTTAACTTATCAGTAGTTGCTCCAAATATTATATCATCAACATATATCTGAACTACTAAGAGATCTTTACCTTTTTCTTTCAAGAATAAAGTATTGTCAATTTTACCTCTCTTGTTGCCATGCTCAAGCAAGAATTTTGATAATTTTTCATACCATGCTTTTGGAGCCTGCTTGAGCCCATAAAGTGCCTTGTCAAGCTTGTACACAAGATAAGGATATTCCTTGCTTTCAAAGCCCGGAGGTTGCTTGACAGACACTTATTCCTTTAGATAGCCATTGAGGAAGGCGCTCTTGACATCCATTTAATGGAGAATGAATTCCATATAAGCAGCCAAGGTTATAAGGAGTCTAATTGCCTCCAATCTTGCAACTGGAGCAAAAGCCTCATCATAGTCTATGCCCTCCTCTTGACTATATCCTTGAACCACTAATCTTGCCATGTTCTTTGTATCTGTTCCATCTTCGTCAACTTTGTTTCTAAAGATCCATTTTGTGCCAATTATTGATCTGTCCTTAGGTCTCGGTACTAGATTCCAAACTTGACTTCTCTCAAATTGGTTGAGTTCATCTTGCAATGCATTCACCCAGTCTTCATCCTACAAAGCTTTAACAACATTGTTAGGTTCAATAAGAGATAAAAATAACATCAAAAGCACAAAGATTCTTCAAAGAAAATCTGGTTTTGATTCCAGAGGTTGGATCAGTAATGATGTTCTCAATGGGATGAGAACTTTGATACTTGTAGGGTTTCACAACCAGCTGATTTCCCATAGATGTTCCTTCAATGTTTTATTGCTGGGAACAGGTTCATGGACAGGTTCCCTCGAAGTTTGAGGATTAGTTCCTCTTTGTTCAGTTCCCTCTGTCAAGTTGCCCTGGGTGGAAGGACCTGTCCCATCACCTGTTCCTTCCTCTGGTGTAGCTTCAGTCTGGGTTGTGGTTTCATTTGAGTTTCTTACCAGCCCAATTGCTTCATTATCATGTTCCTGCCTCTCAGAAAGAATGATAGTTTCATCAAAAACCACATGTACACTTTCTTCTACACATATAGTTCTTTTGTTATAAATCTTATAAGCTTTACTATGTGAAGAATACTCCCTCATCACTTATGGGATCAAACTTACCTAGGGAGTCTTTACCATTATTGTGCACAGATCACTTGCATCCAAATGCTCTAAGATGGGATATGTTTGGCTTTCTCCCTTTAAATAACTCATAGGGAGTCTTCTCAATAAGATGTCTAGTCATGCACCTATTTATGATGTAACATGAAGTGTTCACGGCTTCTGCCCAGAAACTATGGGGCAGTTTACTAGAAAGAAGTATAGTCCTAGCCATTTATTCCAATGTCCTATTCTTTCTTTCAACTACTCCATTTTGTTGTGGAGTCCTAGGGCAGAAAAATTATGATTTATGCCATGCTCATCACAAAATTCAGCAAATATAGCATTCTCAAATTCAGTACCTTGATCAGACCTAATTGATGCAAGTTGATTACCTAGTTGTTTATGAGTTTTTCTAATAAAATAAGTGAACATGTCAAATGCTTCATCTTTAGATATTAAAAATAATGTTCAAGTAAACCTAGAGTACTTATCAACAAACACCGTCACATATCTCTTACCATCTCTGCTCAATATTTTCATTGGTCCACAAAGATCCATATGGACCAGTTCCATCGTCCTGGTGGTGCTTACCACTTTCTTGCTTTTGAAATAGGATCTTACCTGCTTCCTCCTCGCACAAGCCTCACAAACTTTATCTTCCTTGAACTTAATGTTAGGCAGTCCTATCACCAAGTCCTTGGAGACTAGTTTGTTGAGTTGACTTAGACTGGCATGTCCAAGTCTCTTGTGCCAAAGGAGGGGATAATTATCCAACACACTTAAGCAAGTGACTTCATTTTCTGAAAGTGTGGACAGATCTACAATATATATCTTGTTCACTCTTTTTCCCTGCAAAACTATCTTGTCAGTGGTAAGATTAATCACAAAATATTTTGTAGAGGTGAAGGCTACCATGCTACCTCTATCACACAATTGTGATGCACTTATTAGACTGTATTTCAGTCCATCTATCAAGTAGACATTCTCAATGGTGTGAGAAACAGTCTTACCTTCTTTTTCAACCCCAATGATCTCACCTTTCTATAAGGCCCCGTTAAAATTTCCTAATGATTTAAGATTTTAAAGTGCACCAATGGTATTTGGGAATAACGTGTTCGAGTATTAAAGGAGACCCATGGGATAGAACCATATTTTTTTGAAATGAAAAATATATGTTTAAGATGTGTTGGAATATAGTAAGGAGTTTTGTGAATGGCAAGAATTCGTGTGGAACAAGTTGGATATATTAAGTGGAAAGGATGTCTCAATTCGCATATGATCCTACTTAAAAATAATGATTCTACCTAAATACAACGACTTAGGAGGTGTTATACCTATAAAATTAAATCCCTTTGAGTCTAGTTTTTAACGCTTTAAACCGTTCGTCATTTGGACACTCCTACAAGACGTTATGACCAAATTACCAAAAGCTGGCAGACGGTGACACTACCGCTGCGCCCCATACGGCGCGCCTGTGGGGATTTCCAGAAAACTTCGAAAAACGTTTTCTGGGCACATTTTTCACTGCCGCGGCATGCCCCATGTGGCATAGCTGTGCAATTCTGGGTTTTATTTATAACCCGACCCTATTTCGTTATATAGGCGTTGTGGACCATTTTTCTTGCAAAATCTGATATTTTTGAGAATGAGAGAGTGCCCTAGAGAGAGGGAGAGTTCCTCAACAATTGGTTATTCAATTCTTGCTTAAATCCTTGGAGATTAACAAGGAAAAATCACTAGGTCTTCATCCTAGAGGTAAGATTCTACACCCTAACCCTCAATCTCGAATTTTATCTAGAATTGGGTAATTGGTAAGATAATTTTTAGGCATGGGAGTTGTTCATCTTGCATGCATGTGTTATCAAAGGGTGTAAGAAGATTGTTGAGCTAAGAATAGTAGATAATGGATTTGGGATGATGGAATCCACCATAGGAGGAGCTTGAAACCTTAATGCACACCTAGTGTTTGATAAAATGCTCAAATGAGCTAAAACCATGATCATCCTCCTAATTTTGGTTCAATTTGTTATATTTCTAAAATAAATTGAAGTTGATAAGAATTTCGGAATATTTTAGAGTTGAAGGAAGATGAATTGAGGTACGTTGACTAAACTTCTCTTCTAGAATTGAATCACATTAAGTTCTTGTAAGTTCCGTGTTATTCATTATAAATTAACTATTCCGAATAACCTTTGTGTTGAAAGGTATATGTTCAAAATGTAATTCGGATGCTCTTATCATAGGATGTTATCCTTCGGGAATGTATTCAAAGCATGAGTTGGGTATTAGAGTTGGCTATTATGCCAAATTGTGTAAGAAATCTCAATATGTTTAAGACTTTTAATTGCTCATATGTGTACTCTTAATTGCACCAATAAAATGAAATGATGTGTGAAATGTTATGAAATGAGGCTTGATTCAACTATTCCCAATTGACTCCGAAAATAAAATTTTCCAAAAGCTTATGTACTCAAGTCATGTCCAAATGTGGTTGTTCTAACTAATGCTATGCTTGGTAGGTATTTCCAATATGTTGTGAGTTCTTATATATTCATGAGTTGAAATTGTGTATTACCCTTTTGGGGGAGAGGTTTTTTTAAGAGTATTCTATAGGATGATATTTATGATGATAAACCTTGAAAGAAAAAAAATGAAAGTATGAAATATGATATGCGGCCACAGTGCCATGAATGAATAATAATATGTATAGCCAAGGGAGCCAATAAAATAATGATGTGCAAGTAGTTGAAAATACTAATGAAGTGATATATGGTGTGAAAAGGTTATGAGATGAACACATTCGTATTTGTGTTTCCAATGTGCTATAAGCTCCAACGCCCTCATGAGGAGAGGCTAAGGTGTTCCTAAATATTTTAAGTGTTCCTGATATCCTATGATCATCCATGGAAAGTACAAGTAGGTGATAGTATGAACATGAAATGTGGCCGTTTGCCAAAATGAGAATTATGAGGTGTTGTATGTCCCAATGGCTTCAATCATAGTATGTATGCTTCTAAAATAATTGATGTAAATGACTTCGATGTTAAGTCCCCAAGAATCATGAACATAGCTAATGACCTTAAGATGACAAGGGAGTATAAAATGAAGTGGGAGAGGGATGTCCTATGCTAAGTGACGATAAATGTTATGGAAACGTATTTGGGTCATGTGCCATTGAAATTGACTTATTGATTTACCATACATGTGCTAATGTAATGAGGTGTATTTCTCCATGACGAGCATGAATATGAACATGAAGTATTCAAAATATCCTGGAACTTACGACCTCAAAAGTGGCGCTAGTCATGTCGCTTTGGGTTTATATATATGGTCATGTGCATAATGTTTCTCTATTTTTACTCAATTATGTTATACCCCCCTTGGGGAGAAAGTTTTGTACGGATTCAATGTGATCAAATTCTAAATCACATATGACGAAATTTATGAACTTATATTCTTGTTAAGATCAAAGGTGCCAAAGGGTATGATTTGAAAAGAAATCTTTTGTACTAACTATTATTATTTGAGAATCCAAATTATAGTATTGTGGTTACACCTCCACCTGCATATATTGGGGTGAGGCGGCAGAGCCGCTTTGTGTAGGGATTGTGGTATTGTGGTTACCCCTCCACCCGCATATATTGAGGTGAGGTGGCAAAGCCACTTTGTGTAGGAATTGTAGTATTGTGGTTACACCTCCACCCTCATATATTGGGGTGAGGCGGCAGAGCCGCTTTGTATAGGGATTGTAGTATTGTGGTTACACCTCCATCCACATATATTAAGGTGAGGCGGTAGGGCCGATTTGTATAGAGATTGTGGTATTGTGATACACCTCCACCCGCATATATTGGGGTGAGGCGGTAGGGCCGCTTTGTGTAGAGATTATGGTATTGTGATACACCTCCACCCGTATATATTGGGGTGAGGCGGTAGGGCCGCTTTGTGTAGAGATTATGGTATTGTGATACACTTCCACCTGCATATATTGGGGTGAGGTGGCAGGGCCTCTTTTAGGTAGAGATTGTGGAATTATGATACACCTCCACCAGCAGATGTTGGGGTGAGGCGGCAAGGCTGCTTTGTGTGAAGGTGGTTATAGAGGATCCCTGACTTAATATCTATAAATTTTAATGGAAGCTCTTGATTCATCATATTCATGTTATATTTTCAAGCCCTTGAATAGGTGTATTTGTATTGCGTAAGTGAACACTGTGAATGTTCTATGAAACACGCAAGTGTATTGTGTAAGTAAACACTGTGAACGGTCTATGAAACACACAGGTGTATTGTATAGGTGATACTGTGAACGGTCTATGAAACACACAGGTGTATTGTATAGGTGATACTGTGAACGGTCTATGAGACGCATAGGTGTATAATATGATATGTGAACACTAAGGATGGTCTATGAAATGTATATGTGTAAAATAAGGGAGGAAGGTGCCACTTTCATTGGACTTGTTTGTACATGTTGTTACAATGACATTATATTATGTATTCCACGTATAGTTCATATGGCTCAGTTGATCCTAAAAGATGTTTAGAATGATGCAAGTTTAATAAGACTTGAAATGTGATCCTATGGGATGTTTCATAGTTTCTTGATGCACTTTATTTGCCTCTTATTTGAGTTACCGTATTTTCATATGTTTGTTTGACTTCCTTACATACGAGTACTATTCCACACGTACTCATATCCCTTTTGCCGGGGGCTCTACATCTTTTAATGGATGCATGTATACTTCTACAGGATGATATGGATCTTTGATAGGCATCCTCTTCACTACTCAGCTTATGGTAAGTCCGCTACAATTCTAGTGGGTGTTTGGGTCTAGTTCATTTTATGTATATAGGCATCTATTGTCATAGAAGCTCCATGTACATTGTGGGTTATGTACTTAAAGTTTTGAGTTTTGTCATGTATCTATGTTCACAGTATTTACAGATATTTATAAAGCTATATACCAATCGAGGAGAATTTTAGGCCATTGAGCCAAATGTATTCAATATGAAAGTTAAGATCTAATTATGTTATGGTAAATCATGCATGAGTAATGATGAGAGGTTAATGTAAATTAGACTTGCTTGACTGGGTTTACTCGGTTGAGCGCCGGTCGCGCTCCCTGAGTTCGGCGCATGACACTTTCTTCCCATTTCCAAAGGAGACTGTAGGCATATAAATTTTATTGGAATTAAATCCATAAAATAATTTGGACTATATTTTAAAATCAAGATATATTAGTTCAAATAAATTTTTTGGACTAATATAATTGGATTAGTTATAAGCCCAATATATATGGATTAAATAAATAAGCCTTTATCCATTGGGCTAGTCCATTTAGTTGGGCTAGAAATGATGAGCCCACTTCATTAGGCCGAATATGCCATCTTCCTAGACACCCAGTTTGGTTTCATGTGTCAAATGACACGGCACGCTAAGTCAGACAAAAGAGCCAATGGGATCATGCCACATGTCAAAATGACAAGGCATGCTAAGTCAAATTAAAAGGCCAATGAAACCGCGCTACATGTACAAGTGACATGTTCTGGCCAATCAAATGCGGCTTTGTCACGCTTTAATTTGATTGGTCAGAAAGAGTTTGTTCTTATCATAACTCTTCCCTCTCACAACTATAAATAGGGGCCTTCATAACTCAGAAAAGACACCAAAAGTTATAACAAGAAGCAAGAAAGAGCTAGTGGATCAAACACTGCAAATTCCTCCACAAATTTCAAGATGAAGCAATCAAGTTCAAGTTCAAGCTCAAGAACGTAGAACAAATCAAGTTCAAGTTCAAGCAATCAAGCTCAAGAACAAGATCATCGTTCATGGCAACAACTACATATTCAAGATCAAGCTCGAAGGCCCTTGAATTTATTTACTATTGGAAAGAAGAATCAGAGGATTCATAGAAATTGTACCCTCAAAACTATTTGAAATCAAATACTGCGATTGTTGAAATATTTTTCTGTCTTGATTTATTTTCTCAACGCAATTTATTATCTACAAATTCTGGCACACCCGGTGGGACAATCTCTACCTCTCATCTCAACTTTTCAAGCAACAAAGTATAAGAACATCTAAATGGTTTCAAAGAAAATCAACCCCGGATCAACTTCCACCAAGGCTGGTAACTCCAGGTTTTATGCTGATGTGGAAAGCATCCTCGATGTTACCTTTGGAAGCTTTACGAGGAGCAAAGCAGGCTCTATAGGACAACAATCACTTCAAGTGTCGTCTGCATCAACCCCTATTTTTGGATATTTATCCTCAAAAGGAGCAAGATATTCCACAAACGCACCCGAAGGAGGAAGCGATATTGCTGAAAAGATCAAGAAAACCCTTGCCCTGCTTGACCTCTCCAGATCTAAGAACTCTGTTGTGAAAGAAGATGATGATGCTTCAGGTGATGGATCTTATCGCATAGTATGAGCCATTCGAGAATCAATCTGTGTGATATTCCATGCTACTCCCTTTCATCTACAACAATCATGCAAGCCATGGTGACAAACACTTTATCTGTGGAAGAGAAGTTGGAAAACTTGACGGAAGCAATCGCTGGCTTGACCGAGTGCATGCAAAATCAAGATGCTAGAATTTACAAGCTAACAGACACGGTGGGAATCTTGGATTTATGGTAAAGGCAATCCAAAGCAACATGTGACACACTTCGTTGAGACATGCAACAACCTTGGGACTTATGAAGATTACCTTGTCAAACAGTTTGTCCGCTCGCTAAAAGAAAATACTTTTGATTGGTATACAGACCTCTAGGCGGGATCTATTGATATATGGGATCAACTAGAGCAAGAGTTCCTCAATCGCGTTTATAGCACAAGGCGCAATGTGAGCATGGTGGAACTCACAAATACTCACCAATGGAAGGGTGAAATAGTCATTGACTTTATCAATCGTTGGAGGAATTCAAGCCTCAACTGTAAAGACAGGTGAAGCTTCAGGCATAGAGATGTGCATCCAAGGCATGCATTGGGGATTGCGCTACATCTTGCAAGGTATCAAGCCTAGCATATTTGAAGAACTTGCAACTCGTGCCCATGACATGGAATTGAGCATGGCCTCTGCTAGAAATAAAAGGTTGCCCATCTATGAACATCGCAAAGGGAAAGACAAGCAAGAAGTCAGGAAGTGGGGCAAGTTCGTACCCAAGTCTGAAAGCAAAGAAGCTATCAATGTCAACACATCACCTGTAAAATTCACGACGAAAGTAAGCAAGAAGCAGAGTATGAAATCCACTTATTTTCAAGATAAGCCAAGTGTAAAGTTGACTCTAAAAGAAATACAAGAGAAAGAGTACCTATTTCTGGATTCTGATGTGCCAACTATTTTTGAAGAACTTCTCGAGTTAAATCTCATTGAGCTTCCGGAGATGAAGCGGCCAAATGAAGCTGGGAAAATAAATGACCCGAATTACTGCAAATACCATCGACTTGTGAACCATCCTCTGGAGAAGTGCTTTGTCTTCAAGGATAAAGTTATGGACTTGGCTCGCGAAAAGATGATCGTGCTTGAAGATGAGAAAGCAAGCACAAACCAAGTCTCTATCACCTTGTCTGGATGAATTATGTGGTTTTAAAGAAAGTAAAGATGAAGAATTATTGGAGAAAGACAAAGCTGAAGTCAATCAATCTGATGATGATAAAGGTTGGACGTTGGTGACTCGTCGTAGGCACCACAAAAGAAGCCTACGAAAAGAATCAATAGAACAACCAAAAAGGAAAATAATGGTGGAAAGACCCAGGAGATGGAATCCAGTTAAGCATTTGAAGAAAGCAAAAGTGGAGGTGCACCATCCTCAAAACCCATGACATCCAGTAACCTTGGAGGATTTCTTGCCATGTTGGTTTCACATGAAGATTTCCCGTGATAGTATTGAGGCCTCTTGTTGCAATGCTGATAAAGGGGAAGAAAAGAGTGATGACCTACCGTTGGCACCATCTCTAGACAAGCTCATCGAGTCTATCCATCAAGAAGTTAACACGTGCGAGGAAAAAGTTATGTTCACAACTAACGACCTTCTACTAGGTGACACTCTTCATAACCGCCCGTTGTAGCTGGTTGGCTATATGCATGATGAAAGGGTAAATCGAATTTTGGTTGATGGAGGATCCTCAGTGAACATCTTGCCAATTCGCATCGTGAAAGAACTCGGTATTCCCATGAACGAACTCTTAGAAAGTCATGTGATGATCCAAGGATTCAACCAAGGGGGGCAAGAGCCATAGGTGCGATCAGGTTGGGAATCACTATTGAAGATATGCAATCAAGTGCATGGCTGCATGTGATCGATGCAAATACTTCATACAACGTCTTGCTTGGAAGGCCTTGGATACATGAGAATAAAGTGGTTCCATCTACCTACCATCAATGTTTGAAGTACTATGAGGGTGAAGTCGAGAAGAAGATAGTTGTTGATGATGAGCCATTCACTGAGGCTGAGTCACACTTCGCCGATGCAAAGTTCTACTTGAAGAATCAGATTGTGAAGGAGCTAAAAGCTGATGATGGCATGAAAAGAAAGAATGGCGGGCCTACAACTAAAAGAGCTGAGGTGATTACTGGTAGAGCCAAAGCTATTACTGATGAGGTACAACCCAACGCGAATAAATCTCATAGAGGGGATATTGCGTCTTATGGCAAGAAAGTAAGTCTTGCACTCCAATATGTCCCTAAAAGAAAGAAAGATGAAGGAGAATCATCTAATCTCCAAACTAACATGCTAAAGGAGTTAACTCTTCCGGTAAAACGAATTATGGCAGTAAAGTTGTCCTCAAAGCCACTTGTAGGGTTTGTAGCCCAAAATCGTTTGCAAAATGTGGCACTCCCTAGAAAGCGAACAGATGAAGGTTTTGATCCTAATGCTTAAATGCTATTTGTAAAAGCTGGATACAATCCCAATGAGCTGTCAAAGTTAAGGAAACTCACATCATAAGATGTGACGAGGCAACCACGTGAAGGTTTGGGATACAAGCAACCGTCACCAGTGCGCATCTCCAAAAGAAGGATGAGCATCAATTATATCACTGTAGAAGACGAATATGCCGCTTCTAACAGGCCTTCTGTCTTTGATCGACTTGGAAAATCAACTGTGAGAACATCTGTATTTGATAGATTGGGTCCATTAAAGAAGGGGAATAAGTTCCAAAGAAATTATCGAAATACAAAAATAGTCGCTTTGCCCAAAAATGAGAAGATCTCTAAAGATTTCCAAAGTTTGGTTCCTTCTACAATGAAGCGACAAAGAAAAGTCATGGTTTCGTGTGATGAGGTACTGAAGGTGAAGCCATACACTATGGTCTACACTAAGGCTGGCAAGTGGGCCGGTCTAGGCTCGGGACCGGCCCGGGACTGCGGGCCAAATGTGCCAGGACCGTTTGGGCCGGTTTTAGTGGGCTTTGGCCGGTCTCGTGGGCCGGTCCTATGCTTTGGGCCCGCCAGGCCCAAGACCGTTTGGCCCGCCAGGGACCGGGACCGGACCGGTCCCTTAGCGGGCCAAACGGTCCCAACGGATATATTTTAAAAAAAGAATTTTTTAAAAAAAAATATAGCCATTGGGGAATTTAAAATCTGGCCGTTGGCTGTCACAAAATAGCCATTAAAACCCCCGAATTTTTTTAAACCCCAAACTTTTTATAATTACACTTTTTCCCTATTTTCAACTATAAATACCCCCTCATTCTTTTATTTTTCTTACAAAATCATCAATCTATCACAATCTCTCTCTAATTTTCTTCTATAATTGCTACTATTGCTTACTTTATTGTTACAATTCGTGAAACAATTGTGAAGTTGGTGAAATAAAGTTTTCAACGATAATCAATTTTCAACAAGCTGTTCGTCAATTCGATAAACCCGTTTTAACTCTTAAGTTTTAATATTATAGTTTTGTTTGTTTTATTTATTTTCTATTACTTTATTAATTAAGATGGCTTCCTTAAAAAAACTTTTTAGCAAAAATAAGGAAAAATTCAAGAGTGACGAATCTAGTACTCAATCTGTTCCTCCTCCACTGCCCCGGGCTCCCCGAACCAAATTTCATATCCGTCCTACACCTGCTATTCTTGATAGCGATAATAGTTTATTATAATTTACTGAAAGTCAATTTTGCCATAATATTAGAGCTGGTGAACAATTAGACCATGAATTAATGAATGCTCTTTATTCTAATCCAACTATTGATGAAAATGATGACGAGGAAATAGATTTTGATGAAACTCAACCGGATGATGATACACCAACTAGTCATGCTCCTGATGTTAACCCAACTAGTGATAACCCTGCTAATCCAAATGATGCCCCATCTGATACTCCTGTTACTACCCCTACTTTTTCTAGACATCCTAGCAAATAGACGGAAACATCTCCCGTTTGGCCATTCTTTACTCAATTAATTCCAGAAAATAAGGCTAAGTATAAAACTTGTGGCACGAAATTAGTTTTTAAATATTTTGGATCGCGGGGGGGAGGGGGGGACGAGAACTTTGGCTAGATACATATTTAAACACCCTCAAGATAGAGTGAAATATCTTCGTCTGAAAGCTTTAGCCGAGGGGAAAAGTCTACCTACTCCTAGTCAGGTTGACCCTAGTACCGGTTCAAATCAATTTCAACCAGAAATTAACACTGTTACCGGTGGTATTTTATATTATGATCCAAAAAAAGATCGGGAAGAATTGGTAAAAATGGTAACTGTTATGTGTTTACCCTATAATTTTTCTTCTGACCCTAACTTTATGCATTATATTAGAAAAATTTTTAATCTTACTTATAAAGGTCTTCCTCACACAACCGTAAAGAGCGATATTTATAAATATAAACATAAATATGAATAATATTTGAGCTATTTATTTACTCATATAAATTGTCATGTTGCTATTACAACTGATATTGGTAGAAATGGTAACGACTGTGATTATCTTACTGTTACCAGTCATTGGATTGATGAGGATTGGATAATGCAAAAGCGCATTATTTTTTATAGAATAATTAATTCATGTCACACATGGCAGTTTATTGCTAGCACAGTTACAGATATTTGTAGATATTTTTGCATTAGTGATAAAATAATGTCAATTTCAATTGATAATGCTACTAATAACATAATTGTTATAGCCTTGCTTACCACAACGCTAAATTCTGCATTTAGTGACATTTTTCATGTTAGATGTATTTATAATATTTACCATTTAATTGTGGGTGATGGTATGAGAATTTTAAATATTGAAATTAAAAAGGTTAAAATGGTTCTTAACTGGCCTTTTTATTCAAACTGTAGAAGTAGACTTAGAGAATATTTTAAAAGATTCGATGAATTTGGCCTAAGAGAAAGAAAGGTTCCTAAACCTTGTCCAACTAGATGGAATTACATGTATGAAAGTTTGGTTGTTGCATATGAATATAGAAACCCCATAAACTCAACATTTAATGAACATGTAAGTGATGATGATGATGAGCACCTTACAAATAGGGATTGGGCTAATGTTAAAATACTTGTAGATTTTTTAGAAAAATTTCATATTGCTACAAATGAATTTTCTGGGCAATATTATCCTACTATTTTTAACTGTTTAGTTTATATTGCAGAACTTGCAAATTTGTTTGCTCATTTTTCAGAAGGTGGGGAAATTTATAAACTTGCTATTGATTCTATGAGAAAAAAGTTAAAAAAATATTTTTTTTCTTATTCCCCCTATTTATGGTGTTTCTACTTTGTTAAATCCTTGTATGAAATTAGGAGGTCCTCATTTTTGATATGAAACTGTTTATAATGGTTTAGCACTTGAAGATGAGGAATTGTCTCAACTTCTGAAGCAATAGCCACAATTAGAATAAATGCTCAAACTATTTTTAATACTTATCAAGTTACATTAAATCATGCTAGACCAAATGTTCCAACTCCTTCTTCTTCTTATTCTCGATCATCTAAAAGAACTGTGGGAGTAAGAGCACTTAGTGCTTGGGCGGGGTTTAGGGGTTCTCAAGGTTCTAGTGGTAGCGATTTTTCACAACTAAATGAGCTTGAAGTTTATTTGTCGCAAGGAATTGAGGAAGTGAATCCCGACGGCTCCTTTAATCTTTTGGAATGGTGGAAGGACAAAGAAAAATACTTTCCGGTTCTTTCAAGGATGGCCCGAGATATTTTAACTATTCAAGCTTCAACAGTGGTATCAAAGAGCACTTTCAGTCAAGCAAAACTTCAACTCGGTGATTATAGAGCGTCTATAAGGGAGAGCTTGAAAAAATCAGTACTTTTCAGAGATTGGATCCGGTCGGAAAGAATAAATTTTGGACTTGCTGAATCACAACCAGATGAAGACGAAGCTTACGAAGAAATGCTAGCTAAACTTGCGGAGGATGTTACTTCACCCGGAAGTGGCGATGACCAAGCTACTTTTCCGCCACCACCAACGAAAATTCCTCTGGACCTTGATAGATTTATGAAGTTTGTAAGAGGTACCATATAACTTGTATGAACAAAAATTAGTATGTATTAAATAACTTATATTTTGGCACATCTTGATTAGTTTCTTTTTCTTCTCAGTTGTGGTATTAGCACCTTGTTGTGCTCATTCCATATGAGGGATGAAGACTAAGAAAGATATTGCCATATTTTTTAATGCTATAATAAAATTATAAGGCATTGCTTTGATTATCTCTTTACAATATTTTTGTCTTTAGACTTTAAATTTGAATTAAAAAATATTTAAAAATTTAGGTCACAATTCTATAATAAATTTTACAAGGCATTGCCTTAGATATTATTTTTAACATTCTTTTGTCTCTAATTTCTATTTATTTTTAAAAAAAATCCATTGGGCCCACTTAGCCCATTTAGCCCGCGGGCCGGGACCGTTTAGCCCGGGACTATTTGCCGTTTAATTTGGGACCGGCCCGTGACCGTTTGGCCCGTTTGGACCGAACCACTTAGACTGTTTGGGCCCGGAACCGGCCCACTTGCCACCCTTAGTCTACACTAAAGAACGTGATGAAGACAAATAAAGTGTGGGTTTTTCGTATCATGTTACTGTACAAGGCGAGCATGGTGCTTTATCTCTAATGGAGGATGACGGGAAATTGGACGATGTTTCACCGTGTTATCACATATCCTTCAATGATGGGGACCCTAAAGAATATGAAGATGCAAAAGATGCTCCCCGGGAACTTGAAGGAGGGGGTGAAGGAAACGATTGATGCCTTAAAATAAGTTAACCTTGGCACTGATGAAGAACCAAGACCCACCTACCTAAGTGTTTTACTAAAGGTTGATGAAGAAAGCACTTATATTGAGTTACTCAAGGAGTTTAGGGATGTCTTTTCTTAGAGTTACAAAGAAATACCTCACCTTGCGGTCAAGAATGGCGCTCGTCCTATTAAGCAAGCTCAAAGGCGCTTTAGGTCGGACTTGGTTCCCCTGATTGAAATCGAAGTTAACAAACTCATTGAAGCTGGATTTATTCGGGAAGTTAAATACCCAATGTGGGTTTTAAGTATTGTCCCTGTAAGGAAGAAGAATGCCAAGATTCGAGTGTGCGTTGACTTCAGGGATCTCAACAATGTGTGTCCCAAAGATGAATTCCCCCTTCCTATTCCAGAGCTAATGATCGATGCTACTATTGGGTATGAGGCAATGTCGTTTATGGATGGTTCGTTAGGCTATAACTAAATTTGCATGGACCAAAAGATGAAGAGCTTACTGCATTCCACACCCCCAAGGGTATTTATTGCTACAGGGTAATGTCATTTGGCTTGAAGAACGCTGGTGCTACTTATCAAAAGGCTATGCAAAATATTTTTGACGCCCTTCTCCACAAAATATCGAATGCTATGTGGACGACTTGGTGGTAATCAAGAAAGAGGGGAGACCACTTGAAAGACTTAAGAATGGTGTTTGAGTTTCTCCGGAGGTACCAACTTAGGATGAATCCATTGAAATGCGCCTTTGGAGTTACTTCCGGAAAGTTCCTTGGTTTCATTGTCTGACATCGAGGGATAGAAATTGATCAAGACAAAGTAGATGCAATCTTGAAAATGCCTAAACCTCGGGATATTCACGAATTGAAAAGTTTGCAAGGAAAGTTAGCGTACCTTAGGAGATTCATCTCAAACCTAGCTAAGAGGTGCCAACCATTCAGTCGCCTTATGAAGAAAGATGTCCCTTTCAAATGGGACCAAGCGTGTAGCAATGCCTTAGAGAGCATTACATCCTACTTGATGAAGCCTCTAGTTTTGGCAGCTCCTATACTTGGAAAGCCGCTGATATTATACATTTCAGCACAAGAAAGGTCTGTTGGAGCGCTGTTGGCCCAAGAAAATAGTGAAGGGAAAGAAAACCCCCTTAATTACTTGAGCAGTATGATGACACCAAATGAGCTGAATTATTCGCCAATTGGAAAGTTATGTTTGGCGCTAGTCTTCTCAATCCAAAAGTTGAAGCACTACTTTCAAGCTCATGTCATTCGTTTGGTTTCTAGAGCAAATCCCATTAAGTTCATGATGTCAAAACATGTCCTTAGTGATCGACAAGCGAGATGGTATCTCCAGTTTCAACAATTCGAGATTTTGTACATCCCTCAAAAAGCTATAAAAGGACAAGCATTGGCAAACTTCTTGGCAGATCACCGTATACCTGGTGATTAGGAGCTAACTGATGAACTGCCTAATGAGGACGCAATGGTCATTGAAGTTCAACCTCCATGGAAGATGTACTTTGATGGTACTGCACATCGTGGAGGAGCTGGTGCTGGTGTAGTTTTATCACTTCTCAAGGTGAAGTTCTTCCCTACTCTTTTACGTTGATGCAACTCTGCTCTAACAACGTTTCTGAGTATCAAGCACTAATACTTGGGCTTGAAATGGTTGTCGAAATGAAGCGGTTGCAATTGCAAGTCTTTGGTGACTCTCAGATGGTGATCAACCATCTTTTAGGTAGTTACGAGGTTAAGAAACCTGAACTACGCTCATATCATGATTATGCTAAAAATATTAATGGGATGGACCGGTGACGTGACTATTCAACATGTGCCAAAGAAAGAAAACAAGAAGGCTGATGCTTTAGATGCTCTAGCTTCATCATTAACCCTGCCTGATCAAGCGCAAGTTACTGTCTGCCAAAAATGGGTAGTACCGCCGCCAAATGAGGTTGAAGGTGAAGTAAATAAACCCAAGCATTTTGTCGTTGTTTCTGAAGTTGAGAAAGAAGAATGGCGACAACCCATTATCGACTACTTAAGCTATGGGATACTTCCAGAAAATCCAAAAAGAAGGACTGAAATCCGTCGTCGTGCACCTCGCTTCCTTTACTACAAAGCTACTCTATACAGAAGGTCATTCGAGGGAGTACTCTTGCGATGCTTAGGAGAAGAAGAAGCACCCCAAGCTTTGCAAGAGGCACATTCTGGGGGTATGTGGGTCACATCAGTATGGACCAAAGCTCCACTTCCATATAAAAGGATGGGATATTATTGGCCAACAATGGTAAACGATTGATTGGACTACGCTCGAAGATGTAAGGCTTGTTAATTCCATGCGAATTTTATTCATCAACCTCCTGAAGTGTTGCACCTGACTGTGGCATCCTGGCATTTGACGCTTGGGGATTGGATGTTGTTGGACCACTGCCAAAGTCCTCTGGTGGGCACCTATACATCTTGGCTGCAACTGACTACTTCTCAAAATGGGCTGAAGTTGTTACTCTTAAGGAGGTAAAGAAGGAAAATGTTGCAAGTTTCATCCAAACATAATCTATCGCTTTAGCATTCCTCGTTACATAATAACGGATGATGAAAATCCATTTGATAATAGGTTGATGAACAAGATTTGTGATCTCTTTGGCTTCAAGCAACGTAACTCTTCGATGTACAATGTTTCCGCCAATGGGCTAGCTGAGGCATTTAACAAAACTCTATGCAACTTGTTAAAGAAAGTCGTCTCCAAATCCAAACGAGATTGGAATGACCGTATGGAAGAAGCTCTATGGGCATATAGGATGACTCACTGCACACCAACACAAGCGACTCCTTATTCACTCGTTTATGGAGTCGAAACTGTCTTGCCACTCGAGCGTCAAATACCTTCATTACGACTAACTATTCAAGAAGGGATCACTGATGCAAAAACTGCTCGACTTCGATTAGTAGAGTTGGAGGCTATTGATGAGAAGAGGTTGGAAGCTCAACAGAGTCTTGAATGTTATCAAGCTCGATTGTCTCGAGCCTTCAATAAAAGAGTTCGCCCGAGATCCTTTCAAGTAGGAGATCAAGTCCTTGCCGTACAAACACCCATAATCACTTCCCATAAACTTGTAGGGAAGTTCACTTCAAAATGGGATGGGCCATATATCGTACAAGAAGCTTATTCAAGTGGGGCTTACAAGCTAGTTGATGCAGATGGCATGAGAATCGGCCCTATCAATGCCAAATTTTTTAAGAAGTACTATCCTTGAAGATGCAACACTCCTTGACGCATGAGCCAAAACTGCATGTTCCTACACTCCTAGGCCGCATGAGTCTGAACAGTGTACAGCCCACAACCCCCCCCCCCCTCCCCCCAAAAAAACGTCCGCTAGGTTGAAAACCTCGAAAGGGGTAGCCTAGGCAAAAGTTAGGACATAAAATAAAATAAAATAAAAGTCCGCTTGGGTGAAAACCTCGAAAGGGGCAGCCTAGGCAAAAGTTAGGACATAAAGAAAAAGTCTGCTAGGTTGAAAACCTCAAAAGGGGCGGCCTAAGCAAAAGTTAGGACATAAAAAGAAAATATATCCACCCATTCTGAACTACGGTATGACTTGATCCTCTTCACCGAGGTACGTAGGCAGCTTAGAATTTCATTCTAAGTTCAGTCGCATAAGTTCAAAAGATACATATTGCCCTAGTCGCTGTCCAAATGAAGTATGATGGAAGTAATTCATTCAAACAACACTTGAAAATCAGGCTGATATTCCATTCTTCTTTTGAACTTTGGATCTCATATGACTTAAAGGGGGCAAACCTTCATGATAAACTAGTGTCTTCAATAGGGCAAATATAGTCTTTTAGGAGGCTAACAAGTATTTGCACTGAAGTTCAGGGATTTACTATGTCTTCATGTTCACCAAATCTTTAAGTCCTCTGGTCTTCAGGTTTGCTGCTCTTTAAGTTGAAATGTTTAAACCCTTGAAGTCTCCAAGTTGAAGTCTTCAAGTCCGTCGGTCTTCAAGATGAAGTCTCTAAGTTGAAATCGTCAAGTCTGTCGGTTTTCAAGTTGAAGTCTTCACATTCTCCACTCTTCAAGTTGAAGTCCGCAAAGTCCGCCAAATCTTCAAAGTTTCCAAATATTCAATTCAATGTCGTCAAGTCCTCGAAGTCTTCGAGTTGAAGCTTTATAATTTTCCAATCTTAAGGTGGACATATAAGTCCCTTTGCACCTTAAGTCGGCCTCTTTGTGGGTTTATCCTTAAAAGAAAATTATAATTTTCCAATCTTAAGGTGGACATATGAGTCCCTTTACACCTTAAGTTGTCCTCTTCGTGGGTTTCTCCTTAAAAGGAAACTATAACTTTCCAATCTTAAGGTGGACATATGAGTCCCTTTGCACCTTAAGTTGGCCTCTTTGTGGGTTTGTCCTTAAAAGGAAACTATAACTTTCCAATCTTAAGGTGGACATATTAGTCCCTTTGCACCTTAAGTCGGCCTCTTCGTGGGTTTGTCCTTAAAAGGAAACTATAACTTTTCAATCTTAAGGTAGACATATGAGTCCCTTTGCACCTTAAGTTGGCCTCTTCGTGGGTTTGTCCTTAAAAGGAAACTATATTTTCCAATCTTAAGGTGGACATGTAAGTCTCTTGAGAGTAATCTTTCTGATAGTCGGGGCACATTAAGAGTAATCTCTTCGATAGTCGGGGCACAATAAAAGTAATCTCTCTGATAGTCGGGGCACATTGAGAGTAATCTCTCCGATAGTCGGGGCACATTGAGAGAAATCTTTCCGATAGTCGGGGCACATTGAGAGTAATCTCTCCGATAGTCGAGCTACATTGAGAGTAATCTCTCTGATAGTCGCGCCACATTGAGAGTAATCTCTCCGATAGTCGGGTCATTTTGAGAGTAATCTCTCCGATAGTCGGGGCACATTGAGAGTAATCTCTCTGATAGTCGAGCCACATTGAGAGTAATCTCTCCGATAGTCGGTCATTTTGAGAGTAATCTCTCCGATAGTCGAGCCACATTAAGAGTAATCTCTCCGATAGTCGGGTCATTTTGAGAGTAATCTCTCTGATAGTCAAGCCACATTGAGAGTAATCTCTCCGATAATCGGGTCATTTTGAGAGTAATCTCTCCGATAGTCGGGTCATTTTGAGAGTAATCTCTCCGATAGTTGGTCCATATTGAGAGTAATCTCTCTGATAGTCGGGTCATTTTGAGAGTAATCTCTCTGATAGTCAAGCCACATTGAGAGCAATCTTTCCGATAATTGGGCAATTAGTGTAATCTCTCTGATATTCGGGCGGGGATGAGTACCCATCCCCTCACACTCTAAGACTGTCTTCTTCATGCATGAATCATATCCTCAAACAAGAACAAATTCTTCAAGTCAAAGTGGAAATTCTTGGGCAAAATTGAAATCTGGTGCTTATAGTTCAAGCTTACATGGTTTATCCATCCTCTTTATACGAGTTGATACTTCGAGCCTTGTCGTCAATGGATAAAATATATATATCCGACAAGTCTTTAAGTAGGGGGCATTTGTAGGCATATAAATTTTATTGGAATTAAATTCGTAAAATCATTTGGACTATATTTTAAAATCAAGATATATTAGTTCAAATTTATTGGAGTAATATAATTGGATTAGTTATAAGCCCAATATATATAGATTAAATAAATAAGCCTTAACACATTGGGATAGTCCATTTAGTTGGGCTACAAATGATGAACCCACTTCATTAGACCAAATATGCCATCTTCCTAGAGGCCCAGTTGGTGCCACGTGTCAAATGACATGGCACGCCAAGTCAGACAAAAAAATCTAATGGGATCATGCCACATGTCAAAATGACAAAGCATGCCAAGTCAAATTAAAAGGCCAATGAAACTGCGCCACATGTGCAAGTGACATGTTCTGGCCAATCAAATGCGCCTTTGTCACTCTTCAATTTGATTGGTCAGAAAGAGTTTGTTCTTATCATAACTCTTCCCTCCCACAACTATAAATAGGGGTCTTCATAACTCAGAAAAGACACCAGAAGTTATAACAAGAAGCAAGAAAGAGCTCGTGGATCAAACACTGTAAATTCCTCCACAATTTTCAAGTTCAAGCAATCAAGTTCAAGCTCAAGAACGAAGAACACGTCAAGTTCAAGGTCAAGAACGAAGAACAAATCAAGTTCAAGCTCAAGAACGACGAACAAATCAAGTTCAAGTTCAAGCAATCAAGCTCAAGCTCAAGAACAAGATCATCATTCGTGGCAACAACTACATATTCAAGATCAAGCTCGAAGACCCTTGAATTTATTTACTATTGGAAAGAAGAATCAGAGATTTCATAGAGATTGTACACTCAAATTATTTGAAATCAAATACTACGATTGTTGCAATATTTTTCGGTCTTGATTTTATTTTCTCGACTCAATTTAGTGTCTACAGAGACATTACCTCCTTTAAGGTCCTCAAGTGAAAGGAATTGCTTCTTGCTTCCTATCATGTGCTTTGAGCAGCCACTATCCATGTACCATATTTGGTTGCTCCCCTTCACTTGGACCTGCAAAAGAAAATCAGGGGTTAGTCTTAGGAACCCAAACTAGTTTGGGTCCCTTTCTATAGGCAAAAGGATGAATCAAATTCTTTTTAGCCCAACTTGGTAGCCTATTCTTCCCTTGAACAAATTCTTTGTTCTTTTGACTTGCCTTTTGTAACACCCCGGAAATTTTTAAAAAATTTAAGTGTAAAGCCCGGTAAAATTTGCAAAGAAAATAATGTTTTATGGTGCCGGACTAGGATTATGCGTTTGAGGAAAGTAAAGGAAAATTTTTGGAAGAAAAATACATTTTTGCGGTCCATTATGCGACCGCAGAATCACTCTGTGGACCGCATAATGGCCGCAGAGTGAGGCAGTTGATTGGGTCAGTTGAAAGCAATTATGCGGTCGAAGATGCGACCGCATAACTATTATGCGGTGTACTATGCGACCGCAGAACAGTTATGCGGACCGCATAGTATCCGCAGACTCAGGCAGATTTTTGGTCATTTTGGACACCAATTTTACGACCGATATGCGGTTCGCATAACCATTATACGGTCGCATATGCGACCGCAGAACCTGTTCCGGAGCTTTATTTTTTGGTTTTTAAAACCTGACCCTATTTCATTAAATACACTCTTTGGGTCATTTTTGAGACATAATCTGATATTTTAGAGTGTGAGAGAGTGCCCTAGAGTGAGAAGGTGTTCTTCAATTATTGTTCTTTAATTCTTGCTCAAGCTTTGGAAGATTAAGGAGGGTAACTCACTAGGTCTTCATCCTAGAGGTAAGATTCTACACCCTAACCCTCAATTTCAAATTTTGTCTAGAAATGGGTAATAAGCAAAATAATTTCGGGGCAAGAGGGTTGTTTATTTTATATGCATGTGTTATCAAAGGGTGTAGAAAGATTGTTGAGCTAAAACTGGTAAAGATTGGGTTGTGGGATGATGGAATCCTCCATAAAAGGACCTTGAACCTTAATCCACACTTAGTATTTTATAAAATGCTCAAATGAACTGAGACCATGAATATCTTCCTAATTATGGTTCAATTTTATTATGTCTCAAATAGATTGGGATTGCTAGAATTTTTGGAACGTTGTAGTAATTTAAAGAAAGCTCAATTGAGGTATGTTGGCTAAACTTTCTCTCTTGGAATTGAATTCCATAATGTTTCTGTGAGTTTCAAAGTATGGATTGCGTATTAAAATGTAGTGGCTTGAATCGTATTTCAAATGAAAGCTAGTATGCCAAGTTGTGTGAGAAAATCTCAATATTCTTAAGACTCTTAATTACTCATATGTGTACCTAAAGTCTTAATTAGGAATATAAAGCGTGGCCAACGTGCCAATAGTAAAAGTTATACTTGTGACCAACGGTGCCAATGAAATGAAATAATGTGAGAAAGATTATGAAATGAGCTTTGACTCAACTATTCCAAAATTGACTTCGACAATATAATCGGCTAAAAGTTTATGAACTCAAGTGATACTCATATGTGGCTGTTTTAGCTAATGCTATGATTTGTAAGTAATTTTTAATGTGTTTTGCGTTCTTACATATTCGTGAGTGGAAATTGTGTATGATCTTAACTTGTACTTAGATTGCCATTCATTTTACTCCAATTATTGGAAAGAAACCGATTGTGTTTAAAAGCCTTCATTACTAATGAATTTAAAGTTGTGATTTTCGGAATATTCTACTTGTTGATAATTATGATGATGATCTATGAAAGGGAAGAAATGAAAGTGTGAAATATGAAATACGGCCATTGCGCCATGAATAAAAAATCATATATATGACCAAGAGAGCCAATGAAATAATAATATTATAAGTGGTTGAACGTACGGATTAGGTGATATGTGGTGTGACAGATTATGAGATGTACGTATTTGTACATTTGTTTCCAATGTGTTATGAAACCCTATGGACGGTCTATGAAACGCATAGGTATATTGTGTTATGAAACCCTATGGACGGTCTATGAAATACATAGGTATATTGTGTTATGAAACTCTATGGACGGTCTATGAACGCATAGGTATATTGTGTTGTGAAACCCTATGGACGGTCTATGAAACGCATAGGTATATTGTGTTATGAAACCGTATGGACGGTCTATAAATACATAGGTATATTGTGTTATGAAACCCTATGGACGGTCTATGAACGCATAGGTATATTATGTTATGAAACCCTATGGACGGTCTATGAAACGCATAGGTATATTGTGTTATGAAATCATGTGGACGGTCTATGAAACACATAGGTACATTGTGATATGAAATCCTGTGGACGGTCTATGAAACTCATAGGTACATTGTGATATGAAATCCTGTGGACGGTCTATGAACGCATAGGTACATTGTGTTATGAAATCCATTGTGATACGAAATCCTGTGGACGGTCTATGAAATGCATAAGTGCATTGTGTATAAGAGGTATAGATGTACGGTATGAATAGACACTATGGACGGTCTATGAAACGCATAAATGTATAATATGATATGTGAACACTAAGGACGGTCTAATGAGACACATTATTAATGCACACAATAGGTGCCCCCTTTTGTTGTCCTTGTTTGTACAGGTTGTTTCAATTACATTACATTATGTGTTCCACGTATAGATCATATGGGCATTCTGTTTTCAATGAGGATTTCTAGCTATACATACTAGTGTTATTCGACAGTACTAACGTTCTTTTTGCCGAGGGCGTTGCGTCTTTAATGGATGTAGGTGGTTCTACAGCAGGTAGCATTGACTAGTGATAGCAGTACACTCCTTTCAGTTGATTTGGTGAGCCCCACTTCATTTCGGGGTCATGTATCTTTTGTTTCTCATGTACTTGTGGTTGAGGTATAGCCGGGGCCTTGTTGCCGGTATTTCCATATTACTTTTCAGTTGTACTTAGAGACTCCGTAGACAGGTTATGGGTGGTATTTGATGTTGAGAATTGGATTAGAACTGTTGGTATTTGACAACATATTTTTCATTAAATCTATAAACTCGTACTATTTTGGGAATATTGAATGATGTTGTTAATGGGAATGAAATGAAAGTAGTTAATGAAATCTCTTCAGTATTTGATTAACGGAGTACATCTCTTATTTATTCACGAATGAATTTGGGTAGAATGAAATCTAACAGGCTTGCTCAGTCGAGTTCACTCGGTTGAGCGCCGGTCGCGCTCCTCGGTTTTGGGGCGTGACAGCTTTTCTTTGCAGTGCATTCACTTTTATAGTGACCTAGTTTACCACAATGTGTGCAAATCATGTTCTCAGGAAGTGTGAGGTACTTGCTTTTGGGATCCCACTTAGATGCTAGGTTCCTAAAGCCAAGTCCTCTTTTGTTGCTACTATGGCGTTCTTGTAGCCATAAAAGTGCATCGGACAACCTGTTCCATTTACAAGTTATGTCTAGCTCATGCTTGACCTTGCTTAGATCCTCCTTTAGGATTCTTACCTGCCCATCCCTTTTATACAACTCATCTTTTATTTTTCCTACATTTTCTTCTAGAGTGAATTGTGTGTGATCAGTTGTCTTTTTACCTGTTCCTAATTTCAGTTTTAGATTTTCAGATGAAAGCTATAGGATAGTTGAGTCAAGAGCATGAACCTGATTTTTCAACACAGTATTTTCACTTACAGTTTTACTGACCCTAAGTTTCAGGTTTTTGCACTTAACCTTAAAAATCACTCTTTCTTTAGACAATTGTTCCTTCTTATTGTTTACATCCTCAGATTCATCAATTAGTTCTAGAAGTAACTCAGATAACCTTTCTTTAGACAATAATTTAATCTTGTCTTTGAGATAAATTACACTTACCTCAGTTTTTTCATCAGATTATCCAATGGCCATAAGTATTTGTTCATCATCATCATCTGAGCTTTCTCTCCAAGCAGAGACCATAGCCTTGGTTGATATTTTGTTGCTGCTTTTCTTGGGTTGAATCAGTTCCTTCGTTCAGCTCTTTCTTTATTCTATTCAATTTCCCATAAAGGACAGTTCTTGATGTGGTTATCAGTGTTTCCACACTTGTAGCAGCCATCATTGGTTTGCTTCTCAGGATCTTTTGACTTACTATAGTTTCCATTTATTGAAAAGCCATTTCCTCCCCTCAGGTACTTCTTGAAGTTATCATAGCCATTTTATCATTTTCTAGATCAGAACCTTTAGTGATTCTGAGTGCCAAGCTTCTTTATTTCTTAGGTACATCCATTTTCATGCTTTATCTCCGAAGTTCATAGGCAGTGAGATTTTCAATTAATTCATCCAGTGGGAGAGTGGCAATGTTCTTTGATTCCTGAATGACGGTGATTTTGCTCTCCCAAGTGATAGGCAAAACCCTAGTCAGTATCTTCTCGACTCTATCTTCTTCAGGAATAATCCTTCCAAGAGACTCTAGTTCATTTGTCAGTGCAGTAAACCTTGTGTATATCTCCTGAATGGTTTCTCCTTCCTTCATAGCAAAGTTCTCATATTGAGAATAGAGTAGAGTTCCTCTGGATCTCTTCACTTGAGGTGTTCCTTCATGAGCCACTTGCAATGTGTCTCAAATTTGCTTAGCAGTTATACAACTTTGGATTATGCTGTACTCATCTGGACCAAGACCACAAACAAGCCATTTCTTGGCTTTAGCATTCTTCTCTCATTTCTTCATGTCCTCTGCAGTGCAATCCGCTCTTGTCTTTGGTACTTCTACTCCTTCAGCATTTATCTTCAAGGTAGTCAGTGGACCATCGGTGACAATGTCCCATAGCTTATAGTCATCTCCTATAATGTGATCTCTCATCCTGTTTTTCCACCAAGAGTAGTACTGGCCATTAAAGAGTGGTGGCCTAGCAGTGGATTGCCCTACCCAGTTTTCAGGTGGTGCACTCATCTTGATCTTCTCCTAAGGTATTAGCCTCTTCAAGGATAACCTGCTCTGATACCAATTGATGTTTTATTCTTCAATGCCACACAAGAGGGGGAATGATTTATGTGGTGTCCAATTTTCATGTGCACTGGTTATAGAAGGACTTGTTTCTTCTATGTGTTCCTTATACTACTGTTGCGAAAATAGTAAATGCGGAAAGTAAAGAACACAAGTATTTTTACATGGAACATACTTGGCTCAAAAGGTGAAAAAATCGCGACCTACTACTAAGTAGGATTTTTTCCAACACTTCACTAAATCACTGAGCCAAAACAGCATTTATAATTTTTTTTGTAAACCTAAGGATTACCTCTAATCCCGTTATGGAAACCATCCTCTAACTGTTGCGACAACTTCAAGTTAACTCTAACTTGAATACTCAGAGTACCTAATACAATTGCCTCTAGATAAAGCCGAAAGGTACAATTTGAAAAGCCCTACTACAATTGAACTAGAATAAAAGACAGACACTTGGAACTGGTTCTTCTATCTGGTTCATGTAGCTTCAGGTTCGCACACTTGAATCACATAAGAATTGCTTGCAAAATGTCTTGCTATTTTGCTCTCAACTCAACGTTTGTGTGTACTTGTAGAATGAGAACATCCTGCAATTTATAGAGTTAGTAGAATAGGAAATAACTAGAGTTCTAATGCTATACTCTTCCATGGTAGAAGAGTTCTAGTTATCTTCATCTTCTAACTCCTCCCTTATCTAGGATAGAGTTCTCTCGAGTAAGGAGTCCTTCTCCTTATCACTTATGCAATATTTTCGCTCAGAAGATATCAGATATAACCATTTAAGCTTATCTCCTTCACATGCATGCCTTGTGCTTGAATCTGCCTGTGTCTGTGTACACTGTGTATGGACCTGGTTCTTGCTTTAGTTCCTTTGTCAATCATGCTATTTTCAACATATTATTCGATAGATCACATTATACATATATCCCATTTTCCACCAGGTAGCTCCAGACAAGGTGTCATCAATCCATTCACACAACTTAAGGGTGAATACACAAACACGCTGTAATAGGTATAGACATCAAATAGGCTATATGCTTGAAATGTTGTTATTGATCAAAGAAAGTGATATATTCAAATACAAATAGAGACATAATTAATACTGTAATAATTATTCGCTAATGATCAATGCAAGTTTCATACCTTTGTCACAAACGACGTATATAAACATCGTTCCCAATCATATCATTATAGTTTCACATCTTTAAGTAAAAAGGATAATTATGGAATATTATGAAACACCTTAGCGAATTGGTTCTGGATACATTTTATAAGCCAAAACACCATAAATAATAAATTGTCATACATTCTTTATCAAACTAAGACATTTAGTATGGAACATGGAGGTATAATTTTCTTGAGGATTGATCCATTCTTTGATGCGATCAAGACACATCAAGTGGGATTAACAAAAGGGACAAGCTGTTTAGTGGGTTTGTGGAATTTGTAAAATGCTTGGAAACATGTTTGTGTCAAACTGCGCTGAAGATGTTCTCGTTCATTTTATTGCTTGCAGGATTTGTTGTGAATCAACAATTAGATGGACATGTATTCTTGGTGTTATGCATCAAGATCCATCGAAGACTGTGTAGAGACTGGGTACTTAGATAGTTCGACCAAGGATCAATTGGAATTTGCTGAAGGTATAGGTTATCTTTTATACTATTATCTCAAAGAACTAGAGGATGTAAAACCTTCAGAATTGGGTATCTGCACAGCTGAAGCCCCTATTCGACGAAGCCTGTGATGGCAACTATTCTGTGATACATTCTCACATGAATAAGGATCAAGGCCTGACGAGTGACACAATCACAGTGATTTCAGAGGTGCTGCAATATTAACCAAACCCGAGATCATTGCTGAGCGAATCAAAGCTTCAGAGAACATCATCTAGCCATCCAATCACTATATATGGATATGATGGTGAACCTCGTCGCAGCAGCTTGCCTTCGATGTGTCCCTTTGTTGACAGGATCAGGATGTGTACTTAGCGATCACCCAAATAGAATAGCTATAGAAAAGCTGAGAGAAGTTTAGGAGCCTTGCTCAAGTATGCAGCAAAGCGGTGCAATATTGAGCAAGAGAAAATGAAGGATCTCTTCACCCTGGTTGAGGATGTAGATTACACTGCAGCATACCAAACTATCTTATGTTCGGAGACACTTCCGGGAAGAAGAAGGTACGCAATTCCCTATTTTTTATGTTAGTAAAATATTGTCAGGTGCGGAAACTCGATATCTGCACCTGGAAAAGTTGGCTCTAGTTATCGTAATTGCCTCTCGAAAGCTTACACCTTACTTTCAACGTCACACTATAGCCGTTGTGACGACTTTTCTCTTGAGGAACGTGTAACGCCCCGTAAAAATTTCCTAATGATTTAAGATTTTAAAGTGCGCCAACGATATTTGGGAATAACGTATTTGAGTATTAAAGGAGACCTATGTGATAGAGCCACATAATTTTGAATTGATAATGTATGTTTAAGGTGTGTTGGAACATACTAAGGAGTTTTGTGAATGGAAAGAACTTGTGTGGAACAAGTTGGATACATTAAGTGTAAAGGATGTTTCAATTGGCACAAGATCCAACTTCAAATGAAAATGACTTCCTCAATATAATGACTTAGGTGGGGATCTGCCTATCAAATTAAACCCCTTTGAGTCTAGTTTCTAACGCATTAAACCGTTTGTCATTTGGATATTTCTACAGAAAGTTATGGTCATTTTTCAGATACGCGGCCGTGCATATTTGAGAGTTTCTGCCTCAGGTGCGCGGCCACTTGCCCAGGTGCACGGCCATGCACATAGGAACCCATTAAATACCCCCCCCCCCCCCCAAGGCCGGGTAGAGAGAGAGAGATATAAGTCATTTCTTTGAGCTAGGACTTGTATATTAAGGGGAATCCGCCCAACACCTCCCTCCCATGAACCAAGGTAATGTTTTTGGAGTAATTTTAAGTTGATTACTACTCCTAAACACTTGTATTAACAAGGATTAATCTTGAAGATCCATAGATTTCCATTTAAATCCCTAAATTGGTCAAGAACACTACAAGTTGGGATTTTCATGAGTCTCACTACAAGAGGTATGTCTACCATCTCTAACTAATATATGGGGATTATTTATGTATGGAATATGTGTTATAACTTAGGGTATGTTGATCAGAAGCCATAAGTTCCCAATTTAAATACATAACTATTGTAGAGATGGAAAGGTGATTATTTGATAAAATTTTGTTGGTTGGGTGTGGATGGATGGTCATGTATGTGATGTTGGACGTTAAGAATTGTTTGAGAATGATGGTGTGATAAATTATTGGTAAATGGTAGTATTTGGATGAACTAATTCTATGGTTAAGAGATATATAGATTCATGCCTACTAGATGTTTGATAAAATGCTCAAATGTGCTGAAACCATGAATATCTTCCTAATTTGTATTCAATTTTGTTATGTCTCAAAATAGATTGGGATTGCTAGAATTTTCTGAACATTGTATTATTTTAAGGAAAGCTCAAAGTGAGGTATGTTGGCTAAACTTTGTCTCTTGAAATTGAATTTCATAATGTTCCCGTAAGTTTCAAAGCATGGGTTGTGTATTAAAATATTATGGCTTTGAGTCGTATTTCAATGAAAGATAGTATGCCAAAGTGTGTGAGAAAATCTCAATATTCTTAAGACTCTAAATTGCTCATATGTGTACCTAAAGTCTTGATTGAAAATGTCTTATTGTTGATAATCTATAAAGATGGTTGGAAGTGAAATAAGTGACTTGGGGATATAAAGTGTGAACATTGTACCAAGAATAAAAATTATACTTGTGTCCAATAGTGTCGACGAAGTGAAATGATGTGTGAAATGTTATGAAATGAGCCTTGATTCAACTATTCCAAATTGACTCCGAAAATAGAATTATCCAAAAGGTTATGTACTCAAGTCATGTCCAAATGTGGTTGTTCTAACTAATGCTATACTTGGTGGGTATTTCCAATATGTTTTGAGTTCTTACGTATTCATGAGTTGAAATTGTGTATTAGCCTTTTTGGGGAAAGGTATTTCAAGAGTATTATATATGATGATGTTTATGATGATAATCCTTGAAAGTAAAGAATGAAAGTGCGGAATATGATATGCGGCCATAGTGCCATGAATGAATAATAATATGTATAGCCAAGGGAGCCAATGCAATAATGATATTGTACGTAGTTGAAAGTACTACTGAAGTGATATATGGCGTGAAAGGTTATGAGATGAATGTATTTATACTTTTGTTTCCAATGTGTTATAAGCCCCTACGTTCTTGGGAGTAAAGACTATGATGTTCCTAAATGTTCTTAATGTTGTATGATCACCCATGGCAAGTACAAGTAAGTGATAGTATGAACATGAACTGTGGTTGTTGCCTAAGTGAGAATTATAAAGTGTTGTATGTCTCAATGGTTTCAACTATAGTTGTATGCTTCTGAAATAATGTATGTAAATGACTTTGATTGTTAAGTCCCCAAGAGTCATCAACCTAGATAATGACCTCAAGAGGTCAAGGGAGTGAATAATGATATGGAAGGGAGATGTCCATTGTTAAATGATGATGAACCTTAAGAAAAGGAATTGGGCCCATGTGCCATTGAAATCGACTTATTGATTTACCACATATGCTAATGTAATGAGTTGTGTTTCTCCATGATGAGCATGAACATGAAGTATTCCAATGATTTGAGTAATTATGACCTTAACTGTAATGACAAACTATGTCGCTTTGAGTTTATATATGGTATTGCGATTGGGATTAAATCTCCACCCGTATATATTGGGGTGAGGTGATAGGGCCGCTTTGTGTTTGGATTGTGGTATTGTGATACACTTCCGCCCGTATATACTAGGGTGAGGCGGTAGGGCCGCTTTGTGTTGGTATTGTGGTATTGTGATACACCTCCACCCGCATATATTGGGGTGAGGCAGCATGACCGCTTTGTGTTGGAATTGTGGTATTGTGATACACCTCCATCCGCATATATTGGGGTGAGGCGGTAGGGCCGCTTTGTGTTGGGATTGTGGTATTATGATACACCTCCACCCGCATATATTGGGGTGAGGCGGTAGGTCCGCTTTGTGTAGAGATTGTGGTATCGTGATACACCTCCACTCTCTTATGTTGGGGTGAGGCGGCAGGGCCGCTTTGTGTGAAGGTGGTTATAGAGGATCTCCGACTGAATATCATCTATAAATGTTAATGGAAGCTCTAAAAAAAAAATTCTTGACGTTAACAACTATCTAAGCCCATTTATTGTTGCTATGATTCATCGTATTCATGTTGTATTTCCAAGCCCTTGAATAAGTGTATTTGTATTATATAAGCGAACACTGTGAACGGTCTATGAGACGCATAGGTGTATAATATGATATGTGAATACTGGTATTGTGAACATCTGTATTGTGAAAATTGGTATTGTGAATAGTGATATTATGAACAGTGGTATATCGGTGCTAATGATCACCCAACAAAAAATAATTGTATATGAAGTTCATATTTTGAAAATTATTATGTTTTAACTAGACATTTGGATATTGTTGATTGTGACTTGGTGTTTCTATGTGTTGCCTTTTCTAATATAGGTATTCTATTTTGAAAGAGGATTTTTATCTATACATACTAGTGCTATTCGACAGTACTAACGTCCCTTTTGCCGGGGGCGCTGCATCTTTAATAGATGCAGGTGGTTCTACAGTATGCGGCATTGATCAGTGGTAGCAGTACATTCTTTTCAGCTAATTTGGTGAGCCCCACTTTATTTCGGGGTCATGTATCTTTTGTTCCTCATGTACTGTATTTTGAGGTATAGCCGGGGCCTTGTTGCTAGTACTTTCATATTACTCTTTTATTGTACTTAGAGGCTTCGTAGGCAGGTTGTGGGTTGTAGTTGATGTTAGGAATTGAACTAGAAATGTTGGTATTTAGAAATCATATTTTTAATTAATTCTGTAAACTCATAATATTTTAAAAATTATGAATGAAGCTGCTAATGGGAATGAAATAAGAGTTGTTAATGAAATCTTTTGAAAGTTTGATTAATGGAGTACATCTCCTCTTTATTCATGAATGAATTTGGGTAGAAGAAAATCTAACATGCTTGCTCAGTCGGGTTTATTCGGTTGAGCGTCGGTCGCGCTCCCCGAGTTTCGGGTCGATTGGCTAAATGGCAAATCGAAATTAGTGAATTTCACATTGAATATAAATCACGAACTACGATCAAGTTACAAGTTTTGGTCGACTTAATAGCTGATTTTAGTCTAGGAATGATGCCTTAGCTGCAAAAGAAGCGATTTTGGTATCGGGGACTATTTTCGGTGTTTGGACCTTGTTTACAGATAGCACGTCCAATGTGAAAGGGTCCGGTCTTGGGATAGTATTAATTACTCTTTCGGGAGAAATCCTAAGGCAGGCCATTCTAACTTTTCTTTTAACTAACAATGAAGTGAGCATGTGGCTATGATTACAGGACTCGAATTAGCCCTGAGACTAGGCTCCTAGGTGATTAAAGTAAAGTGCGATTCCCAGCTGGTGGTTAATCAAATATAAGGGATTTTTATGCTAAAGAAGAGCGTATGCAGCAATACTAAATAAAGTGCAAGTTTTGCTTTTTCGGTTCAGAGAGTGGTCAGTGATCTATATTCCAAGAGAGAAGAACGTGGAGGCAGATGTGTTAGCTAACTTGGATTCTTCAACGGAGATGAAAGAAACTAATTAGGTGCAGTTATGCAATTATTGCATTTAGTCCTAGATGAAGATGGTTATTGCGAAGTTAATTTAACAAATCTGGTTTAGGATCGGAGAAATGAATTTGTATAACATCTAAGGCATGGTAAATTGCTTGATGATTCTAAATCCTCCTAGGCATTAAGAACAAAAGTTTCTCGGTATTGTCTTGTTGATGGACAACTATACCAAATGCCTTCGCAGGGTTCATGGACTCGATGCTTAGGACCAACGGAAGCTGATTATGTGATGAGGGAAGTTTATAAAGGAGTTTGTGGCAATCACTCTGGAGCAGATTCATTAGCGCTCGAATTAATGAGAGTCTGTTACTATTGGCCCCGAATAGAGCAAGATGCAAAGGTGTTTGTGCAAAAATATGATAAATGTCAACGTTATGCTCAGTTAGTATACCAGTCGATAGAACTTCTGCATTCAGTAGTGTCACCATGGTCGTTTATAAAATGGGGATGGATATAGTTGGTCCTTTGGCTCAGGGACCCGGATAGGTAAAAATAAAATTGGTTTTGACTGATTATTTTACTAAATAGGTTGAATCGGGTGCTTTTAAGAAGGTTGGAGAACGAGAGGTAATAGATTTCATTTGGAATCACATTATTTGTCGATTTGGAGCACCAAAAGAAATTTCTTGTGATAACGTGCCACAATTAATAGATTCCAAGGTTACCAAATTCTTGGGGGGATTAAAGATTAAAAGGATCACGTTGTATCTATATCATCCAAGTGCTAATGGTCAAGAAGAGTCAACAAATAAGGTAATAATTCAAAACCTCAAAAACAAATTAGAGGATGCAAAAGGCAGGTGCCCTGAGGAGTTACCGGGAGTACTATGGGCATATCAAACCACGACAAAATCAAGCACCAGGAAATAAATTTTTTCCTTGTGTACTGTGTAGAATCTATAATTTTCATGGAGATAGGCAAACCAACAATGAGGTTCTCCCGATCAAACGGGTAGAAAAATGACGAAGCAGTGTTGATTAAGCTGGATTTGCTTGAAGAACATCAAAATTAGGCTTATGTGAGAATGATAGCACAAAAGTAGAGAATGAAAAGGTATTACAATCGTAGAGAAAATCTTTGTTATTTATAAAGTCAAAGACTTGGTCTTATGAAAAGTAACTCATAATACCCGAAAAGTAAATGTCGGGAAGTTGGGACCGAATCGGGAAGGTCAATACCAGATTTCGGCAATAACTGGTAAAGGTTCATATCAACTGGAAAATCAAGGTGGAGTTATATTACCAAGCAACTGGAATCTGACTCATCTTAAAAGGTACTACTTTGAAGATCATTAATTATACTGAAAGTATGCGCTGCACTATTTCTTCCTTCGTCCAGTTTGTGTCCCAAATAAATTTTTCTAGTAAGGTTTTTAATGAGGCAGCAACTAAAGCGTACTACGAACAAGAATTGCTAATGGAAGCAAGAAATCTAGTGTTTGAATTCTCATACTTTGCATTCGAACGCTGGGAGGGAAAGCTACTCTTATCAAAGCACTAAAAGTGTCAATGCTAGCCTCAAAACGCAAATGAAGAATCCAAAACCGGTGGATGCCAAGGACTGCTAAAAGCGGGAAACACATCTTGAACTTAGAAGTTCAGTTGTTATGAAGAACCTTGAGTTAGGATCTGGGACTGTATATCCAGCTGCGTAGAAATAAGAAGTACAAATTAGCTATATGTATTGATAATTTCATTTAGTTAGTGAATGTACAAATGTTTTTGCTTACGTAAATGTACTTTTGAAAATAGAAGTAATAAATGAAAGTCCTTTTTTTATATCTTATTTCTTGTCCAAAAGACATGATTTTTCTTTTATTTGAATGTTTCTTAAACTTCAAATGCAAGTGCCGCAATGAACATAAGGGCCCTCTCTTATGAAACTTTTTAAATTAAAAGTTAAAAATCGGATGTGTGAATACCAGGTATTGAAGTTAATCGGATGTAAAAATATTCGGACTTTATCAATGAAAAATCATATATCAAAAGATATCTTTGTCCAGCTAAAAATCATGAAAGGTTAAGTAAGAAAGATAGTTTTTATTCGAACCCAAAAGCGAGGCCAAACTTATAGTTACAAGAGTTGTAAAAAAAACTTTCAATCTGCTTTATTAGTAAAGGTTGAGGGTTGTAAAGCTTCTTCTGCATCTTTTGGGCTTGAAGGATGTTCATCCTCGAGCTCAAATCCTTCTCCTTCGTCATCGTCTTCCTCTTCGAATTTCGAGGACTCGAAGCAAGTATCCGAAGAGCTTGAGGCAGTGGGCCGGACAAGAATGTTCTCGAAGGCAGCATTTTCCAAAGTAAGAGCTTTGGCGATGCAATCATTTATATTTAAAATGCCATTTTCTGCATCCTCCAGAGTATTCTTCCTCATGCTATAAACTACATGATTTTTCTCAAGTAAGAGAGAGTCTTCTTTGTCTCAGAATTTGGCTTAGAGATTTTAGATTTTCAACGGCAGCCGCTCGTCATTGACCTTTAAAATCTTGTAGGTCCCGCAAAGGTCAGTGTTGGTCTTGGCATGTTCGCGATTTTGTTCCATGACCTTTTGGAGCCTTTCTTTCATTTTTACCCCCTTCTCTTCGGCTGCAGTAGCCTCCTCGGTCTTGGAACGTAAGTTAGCTTCCAAGTTATTGATTATATCCATGAAAGAAGACTCACACTCGGCTTCCAAATCAACAGCATCCTGCAACTCTACCCACTAATAGCATGTTTGGCCAAGCTTCTCCAATACTAGAAGTACTTTTTTTCAAAAAATATGCTTTTTTTTTAAAGTTGACGTGTTTGGCCAAGCTTTTGGAAGAAAAAAAAGTATTTTTGAGAAGAAGCATAGGCAATTTTGGAGAAGTAGAAAAAAATAGCTTCTCTCCAAAAGCACTTTTTTGAAAAGCACTTTTGAGAAAAATACACTTAGAAGTAATTTGTAAAAGATTGTCCAAACACTAATTGCTGCACAGAAATACTTTTCAAATTAATTAGCCAAACACAAACTACTTCTCGCCAAAAGTACTTTTGAGAAAAGCACTTTTGAGAAAAAGCACTTCTCAAAATAAGCTAATTTTTGCAGCTTTGTCAAACAGGCTATTAATCGTCAACTCAGCAAGCTTGGCATGTAGCTGAGTGGATTTTTGACTATGTGCCATTTTCTCTTGCTTTGATTGCTCTAGACGGGCTTCGAGTTCTTCCATTTGAGCAAGTTTGGCCTCTAAAATCGAAAGCCGCTCAGCAAGTTGGTTTCACTCAGCTAGAAGAGTCTCCTTATCTAGTATCATCCTTTGCAAACCCCCGGAAGCAAGAAGGTTAGCCTGAAAATGTATATTTAAAATTGTCAAGGATGATGAAAACTAAGTGTAAAGAATAGGAGAGGAAGATGAATGATACCCGAGCAGAAAGATGCATGTGGATTAAACATTTGGCAGAAAGAGCATTCAACTTTCTCCAATCCTTGTCTGTAGCTAGAGATTTCAAGTATTTAGCTATCCCAACCGGTTTGGAAAGTAAATGGCACTCGTCCGAAACTGTAAAAGTAACACTACATTTTCAATTAGGGTTCCAGATAGAGGCCGAAAAGGCATTTTCTATATTCTCTTGATCGGATGATCGGGAGAAACGTACACCTTGTTCTTGTTTAAGGTAGGTCGTGGTGAGACAGGAGTTGTTGATGTAGTAGAACTTGGGGGAACATTAGAAGCATAACCCTTCTGACCAGCAGCGATAATCGGAGCCCGAAAATGGGAATCGGCTACTATAGCCAATTCGTACTCTCAAAAGAGTCCATCCACGTCCTCCGGTTGGGCTATTAGTTTTTTTCTTCTTTTTCTCTGAAGAGAAACCGTTTCGGTATTGTCCTTGATTTCATATTCATCAAGGACCACCGTGGCCGGTCCTTCTAGGATCTCCTCCGTGACCAGGGGCTTCTCTTTAGCCTCAATTTTAGAGAGATATTTTCTTTTTGGTTCTTTCTCCTTAGGATGAGGACTGAGGGAAGACGCACTTTCACTAGAAGCAAGAGCTGCGTCACGAGCAGTTTTCGACCAAGAACCTCTTGAGCTACCTTCAAATCGTGTAAAACCTCGATGGGCGAAAAAATAGAAGACCCATTTGGAAGGCCTAAAGTAATAATATGAAAGGTTATTATTACATGAAGGCAAATGTCAAGAAGGAAAAAATGAAGCTTTTCTTACCGTGATCTTTCGCCTTCCGGATCTTCTTTGTTGAGATTACTTCCACATGCGGAGATCTGGTGTAAAAGTATCCAAAACGTTTTGAGCCCATAGGGTTAGGTCCTCTACTACTGGGGAAACTCAGAGAGTGGCTAAAATAAAAGGAAGGAAAGTTTAGAAGAGAGTGAAAATATTTTCAAAAATAACATTCGAAGAGATACTTGAAAAAACTTACGAGTGTAGTTCTAAGATTCAGGAATAGGGGATGTTGATGCCGGTAAAATATCTCTAGGAACAACAACAACAAATCTCTCCATCCTGCCGCGGTCATTGTCATCATCCACACAGGAATAATGGCGTTATAACCATGTTTTTCTGAGTTTGATCATTCCTCCTCGGAAGACCTTGGGAGCATAAATGAGGATTAGATGCGCAAGGGTAAGGTTTTCCTGTGTCTAGGCACACATGTACCGGTAGCAAGCTACCATACGCCATATCGCCGGTCCCACTTGAGCCAAGCAGACTTGGTAGTTCCGGGAAAGTTCCAGGATAATCAGGTGTATTTTTTTGCCAAATCTGAGAGTAAAAGTATATGTATAAACAAAAATATGCCCTGATTTGCTGAAAGTTACCCTATCCACTTCAAGGGGGCCAGAGGATTCTTCCACTCGCAATCCTCCTTCACGACGGGAATACTCGTCAAGCGAAAGGAGGAAGAATATTCGCCTACGGCTTTGTTTTTGTCGTTGTCGGGGTCAGAGGATACTCTTTGGACCAGTAGATCCTTTTTGAAGGACCATTAAGAAGGGATGATTGTGTTTGTTGTGGGAAGTCCACTGTCAGGTTTCTTGGACTTTTGGATGGCCCGCCTTCGATGCAAGTCTTGATGCCGGTAGATGAAAGTAGGGATGAAGTCAAATAAAGATTGTGTTGTTTAGTGGTTGAAGAGGGGTTGCCATGGAAAGAAATAGCATAACACATGATGATGAAGGAAGTGTGATATTCAAATTTGAAGGTTTTGTTGAGAAAATGGAATTGCAGAGAAGTTTTAAGGGGGCACATTAAAGAAATGTGTAAAGTAAAAGATGAAATTGGAGGAAAGGGAGGAAATTTATAGGTAGTTAAGTATAAAGAGCAGCTCGCAAAACTGCATGTCAAATCACAGGACAACACATGTCCGGCTCATTAAATGTAAAGAGACGTGCATCATTTCAAGTGCCAGAAACCGTTCAAGAACTTTTCCGCCAAGAAAAGAAAAGATCTTATGTACTTCCCGGTCACATCGAGTTGAGTCATTGGAAAGTAGGGGACTCTTTGTATTGAGTAAAATTTATATATTATAGGTGTACGCTTCTCAAGTAGACATGTGGCAGTGATGATAGGTAGGAGACAAGTCAGCAGATGGTTGATACCAGATACATGCATGTGTCCGGTATTGCGTAAATTCCGAAAGTATCAAAGTCGGGGAAGAGAATTTGAAATTTAGGTACAAGTTGGAGATGGCAGCATTAAAAAAGCAATCGTTACAGAAAATCGTATTCACAAACGTTATGCAACCATCGAGAAGCGTTTTTATTCATTAAGAAGAGCATGATTTGAGGATCTTATACGAGGATCTTGTCTCCTCAAATTTAACTATAACTAGTAAAATTTATACTCATTGAAGGGACACGGAATACTAGTATTACAAAAGACTGATATTTGTCTCTCGTTATCAAAAAGCTTTATATTTGCCAATTGTTCTTAGTTCCGGTGGGATCAATGTGAAGCTCATGTTTGTCCGTTCTTCAATTATCTTTGTTTTATTTCTTTTGTACTGTATTATTTTATTTATCAGATCAATTTAATTTACGTGTTTACAAAATACATTACAAATTAAACTGCGACTATTTGCGAGTAAACAATTATGCCCACTTAAAATTTCAAACTTTCAAATATTTTTTTTCTTCAATTTGTAATCGAGTATTAAAAAGATGAACCCAGTACTGTCAGTGATGGACCTATTCTTATCCACATTCAAGATTGTCGTTTAAATTACAGTAGTTGGTGAGATTGAGACAAATGAGCATAAAACAAGAAAGGAAGGAGCACTACCAAGTAAACGTGATTTTTTTTAAAAAAATTACTGTACCGAAATGGCAAGATTTGATGTCAATTGGTCCCTTTCATTTTACCGACCTTACTACCATGTCTCTGTTATAGCCTAAAGTGTTTGCTTCATTTTTCTTGAATTATACTAAGTATCAGATTACTACCTAGATTTATGTTTGTTCTTTCTTTCTTTCGTTTTCTTTTTCATTTATCTCAGGGTATTCCTCGTTCGTACGAGGGCGGATGGAGAACGAAGTGTGAGGACAACGATAAACGTGAGGAATGACACCTCTACTCTACTAAAGAAGTTTGCAAGTAAGGGACATGTCTGAGTTCCTACCTTCTCAATTAAATCCAAGGCTAGAATCATTTAATTGACGATGCATTCCATGTGTGACTGACAAGGCCCCTTTCCCTAATTAATTAGATGATTAATAGATAATACAATGATGTTATAACAATTTGTTTATTTCTTCACTTGGATAAATAACATAAGCTTCAACTTAACCTGGGGTCAAATTTAAATGATCAATAAATAATTTGATAGTGTTGCAATTATTTATTTAATTTATCACAAAGAATGTCAATAGCGTTTACGAAAAAATCTTGCATATGTTATAACTTTCGTGGAGACCTTTCTTTCAAAAGAATCATCTGAGTAGGTTGCTGATAATGATAGCAAAAATTTGAAGCCTAAAGAATGAAAAGAAACAGGAAATCTTAACTTGCTACATGAAAGAAAAAAAATATTTATTTAATTGTTAATGATAATTAAAGCAAAAGGAAGATGTTGAAATTTTTCGGACGATATTCTAGTTTCGCTAATAAAATAAAATAAATTAAAGAAACCTAATAATATAGCTTTGAAAAGTACTTGACAAGTGGCAGCTTCTTGATGATATCGTTGAATTGGTCTTTTACACCATTATAATTATAATAATTAAATTAAATTAAGAAACCTTCTTTTTCAGTGCGGTAGTTACAACCATAAACTTACGAATATTGTTCAATTGATACTTACACAAAAGCTAAATTTCGATGTTGACGTACGGCGAGGAGTTTCTTCCAAACCAGATAGCCATTTCTCCAATTATAGTTTTTAATATTATCGTATGCCTAGTTAGCTGAGGAAAAAAAAAAGACAAAGTAGACCTAGAACTGCATGAAATAAAGTTATTGTAAATTAAAAACTTATTATTTTTTAAATTCATACAAATTTTGTCAATAATAAAACACAATGAAAGAGACATATATATAGGCAGAATTCAATAGTTTGGGAATTGGAATTATGATTTAGTAACATGTTAGTACAATCACTTTAGGTCCAAACTTTGATAGTAATCTTCTAGTATTGCATGGTAGTGGTTTATATAAAACTTTTAGTGAAAGAGAACTTAAAATTTTAAATATTTGTGTGAATTCATATTTTGATGATTGAGATGTAAAATATAATTTATTTATTTTATTGAAGAATTAATCTAAATAAAGCCGGTCACCCTGTTTAAATTTAAAATAATCGATGGATATAGAATATATGTATAATGCATGTATAATATGTGTCTATAGTTTTATATAATCAGTATAAAATCTACGTATACTGAATAAGAAAAATAGATAGTAAATCGGACTTTCTATCGGTATAAAAAACCACATCTTATTGGTGTTGTCTACCTGGTTAGCTAAGTAATAGGATAGATAGAATTGATTTAGCAGCGGACCAGTGGTTAGAGAGCCAGTAAATTTTTATCCAACAATATTGACCATTGTTATCACTTATCAACACCAACAGGATTATAAGAACATAGACCTTTTGATGAACCGTTCACCTATGATATGAAACTCAAAATCCAATTGTAAAAATTTGTAGTGGAGAGTTAGTAAAATTTATCATTCTCTTTTTTCCTGATTGGTTGGTGAACCTAATATGTTCAGATTTAGGTCCCTAGCCTTAATATGAAGTTGACCTTTTCTGTCTCTGACTGATCCAAACTCCAAATATTCCGAAGATTTGCACATATTGACAAGGGTCCAAAGGGGAAGAATAAAATCACCACTGAAATAAAGGGGGCAAAAAAACGAGACAAAAGAAACAATCAACACGTTTTTGCGAGACCAGTATCAGTGCTTACTGCCTAGCCAGTTTTCTATGCTTCGGCCTTGCCAGTGTAGCTCAAACTAGTAAGCCAAAACGAAGGTGATAGAGAAAAATTTAAAACCTTTTATAATGTGATAGAAAAATATAACTAAGGCTTTTGTTTAGAGATATCTTATCTTGGCTCTTTGTTTGTTTCCTTCTCTGTTTTGGTTGTGTATAGCTATCAGATGAGCTCTACCAAATAATGTGGTGTGAAGCCGTGACGAATGGAGAGCACAGTTTTTGGGTTCAAGCGAATTTAGCATTTTGATATGCAATATAAATATATAGGTGTTTACCCGAAAAATCAGATAACGTTAAATTTATGTATGGTTCTAAGGATACGTGATACCCTTTGATATAAAGATAGCAATACGAGTATTTTTGACTATGAGAATGGGAATGATGAACAGAAAGAATGAGTAAGATCAAGTAAAATAAGTACAAGGAGATATCTTTGTATATAAGAAAAGATCTTTTTTTCCGGTCTATTCAGTATGTCCATAGCTTACAAGGATCCCCTCTTTTATAATAGAGGGTCATTACTTTATTTATAACAAAATAATAAAATAAAGCATATAGTGGAGGACCCATGATGATTTATCTCTTCCTTGACTCCCGCCAAGATTCTCTCTCTTGGTGCGATTGTAACGGCTCTTGTCTGTGAGCTCGATACTGGCTCGAACTCGTTACTGGGTCGGCCCTTCGGTCTTGGCTTGAGTTCGACCTTCGGGATTGGCGTGGCGCATTTCCGACCTCGAAGCAATGCCTTGCGGATCGATTTGGTCACGGGCTCGATAAGATTATCGAGCCGACTCCTCGAGCAGCCTTCAGACTCGAGGCTCATTGTACTGTCTTCGGAGCTCACTCCCAAAATCCTACTCCGGTTTTTTGTCACTCGAACTCGATCGAACGTAGGAAGGCCGAAATCTATTTTAACCGTATACAATAGGTGAAAATCATTAAAACTTCAATAAATATTAGATTTTGAATAGATAATTTTAAATGTGCAATGGATTAAATGATAAGAATCTAAAAGTTGAACACATTAAATTTAAATCTTGTGGTATGAGGATGAGGTCCCCTCTCTGCACACTAGAATACACGCTCGAAATACTAGTACCTAAACAAATTAAAGGAGATTCGATCATTCCATGACAAGTGGTACTTGCTCAAACGCTTGTGGCTAAAAATAAAATAAAAAAAAAAAAACTTGATATTTGAATCAATTGAAAAAAGACGTTTCAAAAGTCATTGTTATGGTAGGAAAAGTGTCATGTGGTATTGCCTCATCCGTATTTTAACATCTCGAATTTAAGTCTGAACCTTTCCTCCATGTGAGTAACTACGATATATTGATATGTCCATTTTTATTGGCCACATCACTTTCAATTTGTTGCACCGACTCCTCATAATTGATAATCTTACGTAGAGAGGCCGAATTAGGATTTTAAATTTATAAAGTATTGTACTGAATTCTAAAACAAATAATTTATTGAATTCTAAATAAATTATTATATATATTAAATAAATTTTTAAATACAAATATAGAATTTGAACCAAATACTGAGTTATATCCAATTTGTTAAGAAGCATTGTAGCTCCGCCTGTACTTAGATCTGTTTTCCCCTTTATTATTCCTATATTTTTGTATACGGGTGAAATCGAGCCCTTTGGACGCCTCGGTTCACGATAAAGTTAACAAAGCAGAGATATGACTGTAAGGAAGCGGAGTCGAGGCAAGGAGCCCCTCAAGTCGAGGTCCGGGCAATACACCTGCCCTCGAAAGAATCGGGGTCGCATCCCCCAGGTCCGATTCGAACCCCAAAACTTCAGAGAGCATTACCAGATAATCGAGCACGACAAACAAAGGGTCATGATATCTGGTATTACGGCGTGAATCTCGCCACGTATCGGCAGAAAATCAGTGATTAGTAAAACGAAAGATTTTTACCTCTTTTGAAATTGTACTTAGGGTAAAACTCCCCTATTATATAAAGGGGAATCTAACTATTAATTAGGCATCATTGTAACAAGCATATCAAGGCAATATACTCTTATTTTCTCTGTTATTTAAAGTTCATGTTCATCAGTTCTTCATTATCGTGAGCTCGGGATCGAAGGCAGGCATTTCATTAAAGTTGTTACTGAGTTCGGGATCACTCCCCTTAATTGGTTTGACAATTTATTACGTCCTTTATCTGTTTAATCTAACGCAATTTATCATTTGTATTGAATTAATTCGTGTATCTTTAAAACCACATATAAATTTAATTGTTATCCATTTTTTAGAGTAAATAATTTTTTTTTATTTTCTTTAAATTCATATGAGGTGGCAATGTCATTCTAGATACTTCATGATATAAGTTGGAAGAGAAGATGATGCATTTTTTACCAAGTCGACATGCTCCTTCTAAGCCGCATCCAGCTCGACTTGGAGATTCTTGACGACCCCTTCGTGTTGCTCGTTGAGAAGCTTATATGTGTCTTTTTTCTCAGCAAGTTCCTTGATCTCGGCCTCGAGCTGGTTAACCTCGGCCCGGTACCGAAGAAAGCTTTCGTGATGGAACACTGAGGCCTGCAAAAGGGTAAAAGAAAGAAGACGTGAGAAATATCAAGGATTAAGTCAAAGGTCGAAAGATCGTAATGATACCTTACCCGATTCAGTGCATGATGTGCCTCATTGAACAAGCACGGTACGCCCACCTCGTTCATTTTTTTCCTGGTCTTCTTCGGTTACCGGGCATCGAAGGTAGCTCGCCACTCCCACGGGAGTGGAAAGAACCTGGGCATCCTCCGGGATAGTGATGACTATCGACCTCTTGTGGCCGAGATCTACGCTCGGGACAAGGAATTGGTTGACTAACTTCGGGCTCGAATTCAGACCGCCGACCTCTGAAGACGACCCTTTTCTAGACACCTCCAGGTCGCCCAGATCGAAAAACTCCTCCAAAACGGACGAGTCCACACCGTCATAAAAGGAACAAAGTGGATCATCCGCGCCATGAGTCCCTTCGTTAGACCTCTCCTTTACCGCTGGGGCCTCCTCGAGCATGGACTCGGTATAGGAAGGCGACCCTAAAATCTTTATTACATTAGGTGCCTCCTTCAGGGCGTGGCCGGCATTTCGGGAAGTCTCGGCCCCGGTATCCTCATCGACCCCTCGGGTCTGAGGGGGATCAGCCTTATGGATCTCCTCTTAATGGTTGCTTGCTCCTCGGGGGATGTCGGCCCGTGGACCACGAAAAAATCATCTTCTTTGGGTTCATCCCTAAGTCGATAAAGCGAATCTGAGTCGGGCACTCGAGAGCTAGAACTTTCCTTTGGCTTACGGCCCAACCTTTTGTTTAGCTTCTTCCTCTCTGAGTTCAGGGAGCCCGGAGTCTTCCTTTTCTTCTTTCCTCCTACTGCAACCCCGAGCTGCCCCAAAGTGGAGGGGTTAACAGACGGATCCTTGTCCTCTACTAAAGGCCTAAGCTCAACGGTCTTTGGCAAACCTGCAAAAGAAAAAGTGAAGAAAAGAGGATAAGTATGATGCGAATGAGAGAGCCAAAATATTACCTATTTGAGGAAGGGTCTTACCGTGACAACGAGCCTCGGAATAAGGCATCTGTGAACAAATGCCCTCGATCCACTCCTTGAGCCGAGGGATCACATTTGGGACTCGAGCAACGGCTGCACCACCACAAATACAAGTAAGAAAAGAGGAGATGAAGGTAAAATGGCATTCAAAGGGAAAATATACTTACGAGATGCGTTCCACTTCTCGGAGAACAGCATGAGTTCGGGGGGAACCAAGTCTTCGGTCTTCACCCGAATGAAATGTCCCTGCCAGCCCCGATCCCGGTCCTCATCGATGCCCAAGAATGGGGCTTTGCTGGCCTAGCGTGTGAGCTTTATTAGTCCCCCTCAAAAGATTTGTGGACTGTATAGGCGGAGAAGGTGATCGATGGTTAACCGAAGGGATTCGGTCTTGTTCACGAAATAACGAAGGAGGATCACGATCCTCCACAGTGACGGGTAGATTTGACCGAGGCATACTTCGTACTTCTTGCAGAAATCCAAGATAACCTGGTCCAACGGGCCCAACATGAAGGGATAAATGCAAACACTTAGATAACCCTCCACGTGAGTAGTGATGGCGTCCGCAGGCCCAAGGACTACTACGTCTACCCACCCAGTTGCAGTCCTCTTGGACCGCGGGGAGGACGCTTCGGTAATGGAGCATATATATCTTGATACTTCCTCACACCGGCCATGCACCGATGAGGGCTTCTCAACCTTAAAGTCATCGGCAACCGAACGACCCCCGGGAACAAACATTTGCAAGGGAGGCTCGGCAGTCAGTTCATCAGTACCCGTGTCAGGAGCGGACCTCTCGAGGATGACCACATCCGAAGTAGTCTCATCGATTTCAGAAGTCCGTGAAGAAGAAGAAGAAGAAGAAGAAGAAGAAGAAGAAGAAGAAGAAGAAGAAGAAGAAGAAGAAGAAGAAGAAGAAGCGATTTTTTGGGAAACGGGTTTGGAAGTTTTAGCCATTGTTATCTGGAAAAAACTTGAAAAATATGAAAAAGGTTGAAAGATGAAAGGTCAAGTGCGCTGATTTGAGTAGAAAATAAGTAAAAACTTGCAACTTACTAAGAAGTTTTGAAGAACGGAGGTGAAATATTAGAGTGTGAAGAAGGATAGTGATATCCTGAAAACTCGAAGGTAGAAGCTTGGCCAAAAGATAAAAAATGAACGAAGGAGGAAAGTATTTATAGAGGTTTCTCGCCGTTTCGCAATAAGGGACGACCTCCAGATGGCTGACGCGTGTTTGAAGTCATAATGACACGACTGACGGGACGTTCCGGATTCTTTGTCGTTTTTGTCACGGCGTATTGAAGAGGGAATCGAAGTACATATGTCGTTTCTCGCCGTTTCCGTAAACTTACTCTCCGAGAAATAAGGGGACTATCTGTATAAGGGTGAAACCGAGCCCTTTGGACGCCTTGGTTCCCGATGAAGTTAACGGAGCAGAGATGTGACTGTAAGGAACCGGAGTCAGGGCAAGGAGCCCCTAGAGTCGGGGTCCGGGCAATACACTTGCCCTCGGAAGAATCGGAGTCGCGTCCCCCAAGTACGATTCGAACCCCAAAACTTCGAAGAGCATTACCAAATAATCGAGAACGACAAACAAAGGGTCGTGATATCCGGTATTACGGCGTGAATCTCGGCACGTATCGGTAGAAAATCAGTGATTAGTAAAACGGAAGATTTTACCCCTTTTGGAATTGTACTTAGGGTAAAACTCCCCCACTATATAAAGGGGAGTCTAACTATTCATTAGGCATCATTGTAACATGCATATCAAGGCAATATACTCTTATTTTCTCTGTTATTCAAAGTTCTTGCTTTTGTTCATCAGTTCTTCATTATCGTGAGCCCGGGATCGAAGGCAGTCATTTCATTAAAGTTGTTACTGAATCCGGGATTACTCCTCTTAATTGGTTTGACAATTTATTACGTCATTTATCTGTTTATTCTAACGCAATTTATCATTTGTATTGAATTAATCTGTGTATCATTAAAATCACATATAAATTTAATTATTATCTGTTGTTTAGAGTAAACAATTTTTTTTATTTTGTTTAAATTCATATGAGGTGGCACTGTCGTTCTAGATACTTCATGATAGAAGTTGGAAGAGAAGATGGTGCATAATGGGATTGAAAACTAGTATTATGTGATGCGGTTTTGATTTGGAGAGTCAAATAAATTTTTTTGTAGTATTTTATGTAGTTTTCAAATATATAAATTTTATTTTAAAAAAATTATGTTCGATCTGTTATTAAAATTAAAAAGTTGACTCTTAAAAATTTAAAATGAATCATATAAATTGAAATCGAGAGAGTACTCACTAGTAATGCAAAATAAAATTGCAATCATTAGATTGCTACTTCATTCTCTCTAATAAAATCGTGTAGCATCTTTGTCGTAGAGTATTTCTTTTCTTTTTTTACTTTATACGATTCCTAAAAAATGTTTTGGGCGACATATAACAACCTTTATTCGATTAGTGTCGTCTTATATACTTGACTTGGAGACAACTTAGAGGTTCATCTCAACCTAAACACATTTTTAAAGAAAACCGTCATAACAAAAAAGAAAAAACAGAATAATTTGCATTATAATTTGACATCTCCTTGCTCTTTCGTCTCTTGTTCAATCAAAGCCCTTTGAGTTTATGTATTTATTTATTGTTCGAATGGATTTTTCCCTTTGAGCTTTGCAAGTACAGGGGACCAATTCTAATTTGTGATCAGGATTTGCTCTCTATTTAAGTTCTTGAACTGAACGCTCAAACTTTATTGCCATAATTTAGATATTTTCACTTGCTTCAAGTAAATAAGAATACAACTGAAATTTTTACTTTTTTGGTTGAGAGATTTCCCCTTAGGTTTGGTTTCTTTAACACTAAATTTCCCTGTGATTTATGATATTACGGTTATTCCCCCTATTTTGATTTTATTTTGTTACAATTCTTTTAAGCTATTTATAATTAATAAAAAATTACAAACTTACCAATTTGCCCTTTCTTACACTCTTTTGATTGGCTAACTAAATCCTTTTGGAATAGGAAAATATTAATACCCAGACACGTTCTCTTTCCTCTACCTCTATAAAAAGAAAAAGAAAAAGAACTCATCAACTTCAGTGAGTCTTCATTGACATCAATGCACATCAAAAATATATCAATGCCTATGTATTTGCTTAAATTCCAGTGAATTTTCTAATTAAATAGCTTCCATGAGCCTATATATGAACATTGATGTCATTGAAGTTGATGAGGAAAAACAAATCTTAAAGAGAGGAAAGAGAACGTGGGCTGGTTTTTAATTTTTTTTGCTTTTGCAAAAGACAGGGCGGCTCAAGCATATACGGGGTCTAAAGTCAAAGTTTAATATGACGCCTAAATTTTTAAAAGAAAGTTATAAGATATGTTTTTATTTGAACTCTATTCTTCTAACTTTTTGAGATATAAAGTTGTTAATAATTTTTTTTATAATCGATCTTCTCTAATAATTCTTGCTCGATTGATAGTATAGCCAACTTATTTAATTTTTCTTGAGATATTATTAATCTTAGATAAGATTTTACAAAGCAATCGAAGTATAGAACTATTGGAAGCTTAAAAGTATTATTGAACACTTGAACTAGTTAAATCTTGGAAAAAGAAGGTGAGTAATGAAATCTTGGAGAAAGAAGTGAGTAAGAATATCAAAGAAAAACATAAAAAATATCTAGGGTTTTCTGAAATATGAAGAAATTAAAAAAAAGATTGACTTAGACAAATTAAGGAAGAGAGAATTTTTTAAGGAAATTTTACCTCCTATAGCAAAGGTATACACCATATTTATTATAAACCAAAATTATTTTAAAATATTATTTTCTATAGATATCTTTTATATTTTATAGCAAAATAAGTATTTTATAGTATATACTACCATTGATGCATGAAATAAGGCATGAAATACGCTATTAATTATGTTTTTCCTCTATCTTAGACAGCTGGACATACCTATTTTTAAGGGATTATCATTATTGTATTCATGAATACATGGCGCGAATACATGTGAATACATGCACGTACAACTGGACTGCCCCTGATTTTAGGCGCTTTTTGCTGTTGTATTCATGAATTAATGGCGCAAATACATGTGAATATATGTGCGTACAGCTGGACTGCCCTGATTTTAGGCGCTTTTTACTGTTGTATTCATGAATACAGCAGCGCGAATACATGTGAATACATGCGCGTACAGTTGGACTGCCCCGATTTTAGGTGCTTTTTACTGTATTCATTAATACAACAACGTAAATACATGTGAATACATGCGCGTACAGCTGGACTGCCCTGATTTTAGGCGCTTTTTGCTGCTGTATTCATGAATACATGGCGCGAATACATGTGAATACATGTGCGTATAGCTGGACTACCCTGATTGGAAGTAATTATTTATATGATAGTTTTAAGAAGTTAATAGCCACTAAACAATAGTGGTTTCTGAAAATTCCTCATTTTTTAATGGAGGAAAAAGTGGAAAGCTAAAAGTTATGAAAACTATTCATCTACACATTTTTAAGTAAGTCAAATTATTATTTTATTTATATATCTAAAAAAAATTCTTTCCTTTATATTAAAAACTCTAGTTTGATATTAAAAATATTAAATATTATTTTTTAAATACCTATAAACCTATTATTTTTAAAAAATGGGGCCCCCTAAATTTGGGGGCCTAAGGCACAAGCCTTACTCCACATAAGGTTGGAGCTGGCCCTGGCAAAGAAATTTAATTATCTATATTATTATAAAAGCACGAATGTTGGAACGCTAAATATTGAACGATAAAAATATCTCTGAAATATTGACTGACTTTTATACACTTCAAAATTGAATTATTTCTTCAAAAAAAAGAATATGGGATAAAATTGTAGCATTTAGTGCCTAAAATATAGGAGTGTGAAACAAACTAATACTAAAAGATTTTAAAATGATAAAATAACGTGAATTAAATTATAGTACCTAAAATGTAGGAGTTTGTTACCACTAGTAATAGAACTTTTTAAAGCCACATATCGTTGGAAAAAAAGAAGAATTTCTTAAGTACAAAATACGTAATACTCCAATGTCATTTTAACTCCTGGTTTAAACGTATGAAAGAATAACTAAAAGAAACAAAAAGTTAGAGTAAGTTTAAACGTGGAGAACCTATAATTAGCAGTCTATCTTGTTTCTGTGTCAAAATCAGAGGTAATCTTTAATTAGAATTAATTTTCTATTATTTATATCAAATGTCCTAATCATAATAAATTACTCGTACGTTTTTAATCCTACAGAAATTTAGAGACTACATAATAATATATATTTATATACCAAAATCGGAAGTAGTCTCTAAATTTCTGTAGGATTAAAAACGTACGAGTAAATTATTATGATTAGGATATTAGTTCCTTTTTTTCCCTCAAAGTCGTGTCCTTCTAATTCAAATATTGACAGACTTTTATACCATTCCAAATTGAATTATTTCTTCAAAAAAATAGAATATATGATATAACGTTTGATTTGGTAGGTATAACGAACTTTTAATATATACGCTAATTTGTAACTCGCAAACGCTAAATCTCAATTGATGACTACTCTTAATAAGTCAATTACTTTCAAAAATAGATATACTAAATTACATCGCAATGTTCTCTGTGACAAATAATTTGGAGATACTAAACAATTTTGATATGAGTAAGTATACTTGTGTATAGACACACGATGACTCATGTGCTTTCTAAGAGATTGGATTGATAAGAATTTAAATTAGAATAATTTTTCAGCGATAACTTTTGTATAATAACATTTCTTCAGTATAATTAAACAATTGTGTTTTCAATGTGTGGCTAAGAATTTAAAACTTTTAGACATAAAAATATGTAATAATTGAAACGTCCAACTGAAAAAAGTTCCATGAAAGACAATAATGACTAAATGACTTTTAAGTTTTGTTTTCTCCATTATCAATATATTTTTATCTTGAGATATATATTAGACGTCATATACCTTAAAACTTAAATAAAGTTAATCATAACTTCACATAAAATAATACTAAATAATAGTGCGTTCTTTAAGTTATTTTACAACTTTAATCACATAACTTTGTGATTGTAGAATGTTTAGTTTCAATTTGTCCTCCTATATTTGTCAAAACATTATTCATGACTTGATTTGTATGATATATTGCCTTTTTTTATTTTAAGAAACTAATTTTGTACCATATACATATGTATACATATTGAACAGTATATGCAATTAGAAAGTCATTATTGTCAGTATGTATTTCTCGTGCGACGCACGAACAGAGAGATTAGTTTAATTAAAAGAGGGTAGGAAAGGAAAAATTGGTAAGATTATAATTATTTTTTATTAATGATAAATAGCTTAAAAGAAAGGAAATCAAAATAGGAGAGTTAACTGTAATATTATTGTTTACCCACAAAAATGGATAACAATTAAATTTGTAAGTGATTTTAAAGATACGCGGATTAATTCAATACAAACGATAAATTGCGTTAGATTAAACAGATAGAGGACATAATAAATTATCAAACCGCTTAAGGGGGAGGTTCCGGAATCAACAACAACCTTAATGAAATATCTGCCATCGATCCCGGACTCACAATAACTGAGCTCTAATGAACAAAAGTGAGAATTTTGAATAACAGAGAAAATAATAGAATATTGCCTTTATATGCGTGTTACAGTGTGGTTAATGAATAACTAGATCTCCCCCCCCTCCCCCTCCTTTATATAGTAGGGGAGTCCTATTCTAAATACAATTTCATAAAAGGTAAAATCTTTTGTTTAACCAATCACCGGATTTCTGCCGATACATGTCGAGATTCACGTCGTGATATCTGGATGGTCACGGACTATTGTTGGTCGTGTTCGATCACCTAGTATTACTCTCAGATGCCTCTGGGATTCGAATCGAACCCGGGGTCATGCACAGATACTCCCGAGTTCGAGCGCTTTACCCGGATCTCGGCTCGAGGGGATCCTTGCCTCGATTCTGGTCCCTTGTCATCACGCCTCTTGCTCTGTTTACCTTATTGGAAACTGAGGCATCCCATGGGCCCAGTTTCACCCGTATACAGATAGTGCCCTCGTTTCTCGAAGGGTAAGTTTAAGTAAATGACGAGAAACGACATGAGCCATCGGCAGTCGCATCATAATGACTTCATACGCGTGTCAGCCATCGGCAGGCCGTCCCTGGATGTGAAACGGCACAAAGCCTCTATAAATACTCCCTCTTTCATTCATTTTTTACTTTTGACCAAACTTCTACCTTCGAACCTTCAGGATACCATTGTCTTTCTTCATATTCCAACATTTTTACCTTCGTTCTTCAAGATTTTTCAACAAGTTGCAAGCTTTTATTGATCTTCTACCCAAGCCATCATGCTTGATTTTCCTAGCAAGTTTTTACCCTTCATCTCCCAATATTCTTTCACACTTTCAACATTTTTTTCAGATATCAATGGCGAAGACTTCCAAGACTGTTCCCCAAAAAGGTGCTTCTTCTTCTTCTTCACGACTGACCACCGAAGTCGAGGAGACCGCTCCCGACGTAGTTGTTCTCGAGAGACTCGCTCCAGGCATGGCTGCTGATGAATCGGCAGTCGAGCCTCCCTTGAAAATTTTCATCCTCGGGGGATGTTCGGTGGCAGACGATTTTAAGGTCGAAAAGCCCTCGTTGGTACAAGGCCGATGCGAGGCGGTATCGAGGTACATTTGCTCCATCACCGATGTCGTTCTTCCTTTGGTTCAAAAGGATTGTGGCTAGGCGAGTAAGGACATAGTAATCCCCAGGCTTGACAACGACATTACTACCCATGTGGAGGGGTATTTGAGTGTTTATACTTACCCCTTCACACTGGACCCGGTCATACTGGACTTCTGTAGGAGGTTTGACGTATGCCTCGGTCTGATCCATCCGTCACTGTGGAGGATCATAATATTCCTACGATTCTTTATGAACAAAGTCGACTCGTGTTTGTTAACCATCGATCATCTACTCTGCCTATATAGTCCCCGAATCATCCGGGGGGACTGATAAAGCTCGTACGTTGAGCTAGCAAAGCCCCATTTTCGAGCATCGACGAGGACCGGGATCGGGGCTGGCAGGGACACTTTGTCCGGGTGAGGATCGTAGACCTGATCCCTGCTAAATTTAGGCCATTTCCCAAGAAGTGGAATCTATCACGTAAGTATACTTTCCTTTAGATATCGTTTTTACATTTTGTTTGCCTTTTCCTCATCGTTATTTGTGGTGATGCAGCCCTTGCTCGAGTCCCAAACGCCATTCCTCGGCTCAAGGAGTGGATCGAGGGCATTTGCTCGCAGATGCCTTACTCTGAGCGCTCGTGGCGCGAACTCTCGAAGGGCCGCTGGGAGGCCCGTTCCCATGGTAAGATTTCTTTTCTGAATAAGTAACACTAGGCCCCACTTTTCAGCATCATGTTCACATTCCCTCTCTTTTCTTTTTACATGCTTGCCTAAGACCATTGATATTAGGCCTTTAGTAGGGGGGAAGACCTGTCAGTTGATCCCTCCTCTTCGGGAAAACCCGGGGCTACAGCAGGAGAGAAGAAGAGAAGGATAGCTCCGAGTTCCCCGAGCTCAGAGAAGAAAAAACTGAGGAGACGATTAGTCCGCAAGTCAAAGGAGAGCTCCAGCTCCTGAGAGCACGACTCAAACTCACTTTTCCGGCTCAGGGACGAGCCCGAGGAAAGCGATGTTTCTGTGGGCCGCAAGCCATCTTTCCCCAAAGAGCAAGTGGCAGCCGAGAGGGAAACAATGGAGGCTAACCCCCTCAGGTTCAGGAGGTTAGTGCAAAGGTGAGGGCCAAGACATCTCGAGACACCGGTTACGCTCCGCCCGGTGTCATAGAAATTTTAGGGCCGCCTTCGTTCACGTAGTCTATGTTCGATGAAGTTCGAGCGATGAAGGAGCGATCCAACGAAGGGGCCCATAGTGTGGATGATCCCCTCCGTTCCTTTTTTGAAGGTGTGGACTCTACTACTCTAGAAGACTTTTCTGGGTTGGATGATTTAGAGGTGCCGAGGAAAGGCTCATCCTCGGAGGTCAGCGGGCCAAACTCGAGCCCAAAATTAATCGACAGGTTCCCCGCCCCAAGCATAGACCCCGACCGGAAGCGGTCAGTTATCATCACCATCTCGGAGGATGCCCGGATTCTTTCCTCCCACATCGGAGTAGCTAGCTACCTCCGGTGCCTGGTAACCGAAGAAGACCAGGCAAAAATGAATGAGGTGGATGCGTCGTGCTTGTTCAACAAAGCGCAGTAGGCACTAAACCGGGTAAGGCGTCATTACACATTTCCATTTCAGACTTAGTTTTTGATATCTCTCATGCCTCTTCTCTTTTATATTTTTGCAGGCCTCGGTACTTCATCATGAGAGTTTTCTCCGGTACTGGGCTGAGGTTAATCATATCGAGGCCGAGGTCAAGGAGATTGCTGAGAAGAGGGACATGTATAAGCTTCTCAGCGAGCAACGCAAAGAAGCTGTCAACAGTCTCCGGGCTAAGTTAGATGCGGCTTAAAAGGAACATGCCGACCTGGTGGAACAGGTAAAGATCTTTAAAGTTAGTGATGATGAGTTAGATGTGGCGACTAATGTCAAAACTCACAAGTCCAGCAGAAGGTTGACAGGATCGACCAACTCTGAGCCGAGATGAACGAGATCAAGTCCATGGCCAAAGGGTAGAAAGGAAAAATGGATCGATTGGCCTCATAGAAAGAGACTGTCCGGGAGCAGCTGGCGGCGGTAGAGTTCTAACTCTGAGTGGCGAGAGAAAAGGCTGACGCACGGGCTTAACAAATCGAAGACCTCCAATCTCAGTTGAGCTTGGCCACTGTTGAACGGGATAATCTTGGCAAAGAGCTCGAGATAGCGAGGTCCATGTCGGAAAAAATAAGGGTTGATACTGAGGAGATGGTGGCCCAGTACAGGGCTGATACAGAGGCAGCCCAGGACTGCCTGAAAGTCACTATTGAGTACGTGAAGTGGCAGTCCCGAAGGGAAACTCTCGAGGAGGTCCATGCCCGGGGCTTCGACCTGTCAGCTGAGATTGAAGATGCGAAAAGGCTCGAGGCCAAGGCTAAGAAGCTGGCTGGCCCTGATGATAAGGAGGGCTCTGAGGGCTCCGGTGAACCCAAGGATTGAGAAGACCCTGACGGTCCCGGTGATGAGGCAGGTTCTGGTGAAGATTGGGCTTAGGCGCCTTAGGGATTTTTATTTATTTTTGTATTTTGTTCATTTTGTTGAGGCCGTTATCATTGGCCTTTGTAAAGACTTTTATTGGAATGTATATAACGCTTTTTTCCCTTTGGCAATTTTTGAATTCATTTCTTTTGGTTTCCTCTTTATGATTGCAAAGATTTCAAGTGCCTTAGCACGAAATAAAACGTAGTACTAAGGTCTTGTTCGGAGGTTCGAACAAGACTCGTGGGGGCTCGGTATGACCGGAATCTTTCCCCGAAGTGCTTGTTTAGATGTTTTTAGATTATAATTTTGCCAAGGGTAGCTTTTGAATATGTTTGGAATTTTTTAAGGCCTTATATTTTGATTACGGGTTTCGGACATCTCCGAGTCGTTTCTAGGGTGGTCGTAGCCTTTTATGTTCAAGTATTGCCAAATACGCTTTGTACCTTTGGGCTTCGATAGCCCGAGCCGTCCGAACTTGCCTTGGATGATAGTCCCCGAGCGGGGGTGGCTGTAGCATTTTAAGTTTAGGCACTGCCTAATAGGCTTCTCTACCCCCGAGCTTAGATAGCCCAAGTTGTCCGAGTTTGCCTTGGACGACAGTCTCCGAGTGGGGGTGATCTCTTGGATCCGGATAGAGGCGGCCTTTGGGCTTGATATCCTTTAAGGAACAGAATGTAATAGTTTTAAGGGACAAAATATGTATCTGCAAGGTGAAAACTTTCTTTTATTTATGTACGCAATATACAAGATTGTAAAATGTGTACAAGCTTCGTATTATGGCTTAAGTAGTCTATGTGGGCACGGTTCATTTGACCGTTTGGCCCTTACAATAAATCCTATCCACCGAGCCCAGATTGTTCACGCACAAAGTTTCCTTCCTTGCTAAAATTATTATCCGAGGGTGCTGGCCCCCAGTATTTGAGGTCGATAGTCGAGGGGGCACAGATACTGTTGATGTGACCCTCGATTCTGGTTCATAACCGGTCTTCAATTCTAATTTAGCACGATCTATTGTTGCCTCATTAAAAACCTTGCCGGAAAACCCATTTGGGACAAAACTGGTTCAAGGGAAAAAGAGTGTAATGCGTGCTTTCGGGCCTAATAGTTGCATCATTCTTTGGTTGTTGCCTGCAAGTGTTAGTCCAATTAGTAACATATGTAAAGAAAATAATAAATGGGGTCATACCTTAGCAGTAGTATCGTTTTAAGTAAGTTACGTTCTAGTTGTTCAGTCGCTCACCATTCCCTGCTTCGAGTTTGTATGATCCTTTGCCGGTAATCTCGATAATTCGATATGGACCTTCCCAATTAGGTCCCAGTTTCCTTTCATTCGGGTTCCGAGTGTTCAGTGTCACCTTTCTTAACACCAAGTCCCCGATATTGAAGTGTCGGAGGTTGGCTCTCCGGTTGTAATACCTTTCGATCTGTTGTTTTTGAGAGGCCAACCAGACGAGGGCGGCCTTGCGCCTCTCATCCAATAGTTCTAGGCTCGTGCTCATGGCCTCAACGTTTGACTCTTCAGTCGCATACCGGAACCTAAAACTCGGTTCTCCTACTTCAATCGGTATTAGCGCTTCGGCACCGTAGACCAACGAGAACGGGGTGGCCCCGGTACAAGATTTTGAGGTCGTACGATATGCCCACAGGACTTCACGCAAAATTTCCTTCTATTTTCCTTTAGCGTTGGTCAATCTCTCCTTGAGGTTTTGGAGTATGGTCTTATTTGTAGACTCTGCCTGCCCATTCCCACTAGGGTGATAGGGTGTTGATAGGATCCTTTTGATTTTATGGTCCTCGAAATATTTGCTCACCTTATTGCCGATGAACTGCGTCCCGTTGTCGCATACGATCTCGGCGCATTCCGAATCGGCATATTATGTAGTCCCAAATAAAATCAATAACTTCTTTCTCCCTGACTTTCTCAAATGCCTGGGCTTCAATAGTCAGTCATAAATAATATAAATTGAGCCTTACCGGGTGCCCATGGCAGGGGACCGACGATGTCCATCTCTCATTTCATGAATGGCCTAGGTGACAAGACTGAATACAGTAGCTCCCCGGGCTGGTGGATCATTGGTGCGTGCCTCTAACATCCGTCGCATTTTCGTACAAACTCCTTCACGTATTTCTCCATGTCGATCCAGTTGTAGCCAGCTCTGATTATCTTACGAACCAGCGATTCGGCACCCGAATAGTTCCCGCATATGCCTTCGTGAACTTCCCTCAAGACATATTCGGAATATCCTGGTCCCAGACATATGGCGAGTGGGCCATCAAACATTCTCCTGAATAGGGTGTTATCTTTGGACAAGCTGATCCTGGCCACCTTCGTGCGTAGAGCTCACGATTCTTTAGGGTCCGAGGGCAGCTTTCTGGCCTCCAAGTAATCTATATACTTATTTCTCCAGTCCCAGGTTAAGCTTGTCGAGTTTATATCTGTGTTGCCTTCTTCCACTACCAATTTCATGAGTTGTACGACCGTTCTCGAGCTGAATTCGTCGTCATCAACCGACGATCCCAAGTTAGCTAGAGCATCGGCTTCACTGTTTTGATCCTGGGGTACATGTTGCAGGGTCTATTCTTTGAATCGATGTAGTGTTACCTGTAGTTTATCCAGGTATCTTCGCAATCATTCCTCTTTTACTTCGAACGTCCTATTGACTTGATTCACCATGAGGAGGGAATTGCACTTAGCTTCGATCACCTTGGACCCCAGGCTTTTAGCCAGTTCGAGACCTGCAATCATGGCCTCATACTCGGCCTCATTGTTAGTCAATTTTACTATTCTAATAGATTGCCTAACTACATTACCCGTCGGTGGCTTTAACACGATGCCAAGTCCGGACCTTTTTGTGTTTGAGGCATCGTCTGTAAAGAGGGTCCAGATCCCTGAGGAAGTCCCCGAGTTTAACAACAATTCCCTTTCGACCTCGGGTATTAATGCCGGCATGAAGTCGTCCACGAAGTCTGCCAAAATTTGGGATTTGATGGTGGTTCGGGGTCGATATTCGATATCGTACCCGCTATTTCCATAGCCCATTTGGCCAGTCATCCCGAGAGCTCGGGTTTTATGCATTATATTTCGCAACGGGTAAGTAGTCACGACACAGTTGAGATGGCATTGAAAATACGACTTTAACTTCCTAAAGGCGCTTAGCAAAAGCGAGCGCCAGTTTTTCCAGGTAAGGATACCTAGGTTCGGCCTCGCCTAGAGTCCTGCTAACGTAATAGATAGGAAATTGCGTACCTTCCTCTTCCCAGACCAGGACTCCACTTACCGCTATCTCGGATACCGCTAAGTACAGGTACAACTGCTTGTCTATCTTCGGAGTATGAAGAAAAGGCGGGCTCCATGAGAAGTTATTCTTCTTCTTCAAAAACGAGAAGAACCGATGGCTCTTGTCGGAGGACCTCGAAATGAATCGACCCAAGGCGACTATGCGCCCGGTTTGCCTTTGAATGGCCTTGACATTGTCCACGACGGTGATGTCCTCTATGGCCTTGATCTTATCGGGGTTGATCTCGATTCCCCGGTTGGATACCATGAATTCGAGGAATTTCCCGGACCCGACTCTGAATGCGCATTCTCCAGGTTCAGCTTCATATTGTATTTCTTTAATATGTTGAAGGTTTCCTCCAAATGTTTCAAATGGTCATCTGCTCGCAGGGACTTAACTAACATGTCGTCAATGTAAACCTCCATTGATTTTCCTATTTGCTCTTCGAACATTCGATTTACTAGGTATTGGTAAATGGCACCGGCATTTTTTAATCTGAATGGCATTACGTTATAATAGTAGGTGCCTATTTAGTGATGAAGGAAGTTTTTTCATGGTCGCCCGGGTCCATACGGATTTGGTTGTACCCGGAATAGGCATCGAGAAAGTTAAGATTTTGGTGGCCGGCCGTCGCATCGATCATGCGATCGATGTTAGGCAGAGGAAAAGAGTCCTTGGGGCATGCTTTGTTCAAGTCTTTGTAATCTACACACATTCTTAATTTATTTCCCTTTTTAGGGACTACTATGTTTGCTAACCAATCCGGGTACTTAATTTCCCGAATGGAGCCTATTTTAAGGAGTTTAGATACCTCGTTTTTTATGAATGCATGCTTGACTTTGGACTGAGGCCTCCTTTTTTGTTTAACCGGGTGAAACTTCGGATCCAGGCTCAGCTTGTGAGTAGTTATTTCCGGAGGGATCCCTGTCATGTCAAGGTGGGACCAGGCGAAACAATCTATGTTAGTTATAAGGAATTCAATGAGCTTTGTCCTGAGCTCGGGACTTAACCCCGTGCCCAAGTATACCTTCCGATCGGGTAGGTGCTCAATCAATATGACTTGCTCCAGCTCCTCGACCGTTGACTTGGTGGCATCGGAATCGTCAGGGGTTATGAAAGACCTGGGAACTCCGTAACCTTCATCCTCGCTTGTCCCATGCTTTTCTGGATCAGTCGGGACCGGTATCGATGATTGCTATTTGATTTCTTCCTTGGTGACCGAACTCGGGTTCTTTGATGTCGAGAGTGCGAATATCAGGACAACCTCATCGACCGCGAACATCTCTTTTGCGATCGGTTGCTCTCCGTAAACTGTTTTAATCCCTCTTGGTGTTGGGAATTTCAACACCTGGTGAAGTGTCGAGGGTACTACCCTCATGTTGTGAATACATGGCCTCCCGAACAGAGCATTGTATCTCATGTCTCCTTCGATCATGTAGAACTTTATTTCTTGAACGGTTCCGATGGTGTTCACCAGTAGAGTCATCTCCGCTTTAGTGGTCTCACATGCCATGTTGAATCTGTTTAGAACTCGGACTGCAGGCACAATTTGGTCTTGTAGACCCAGTTATTCTACGACTCTTGATCTGATGATATTGGCTGAGCTACCTGGATCAATTAACACACGCTTAACTCGAGATTTATTTATGAGTATAGATATTACCAGTGCATCATTGTGTGGTTGCACGATGCCTTCAGCATCCTCATCATTGAAAGATACGGTTAGTTCTCGCACGTAATGTTGAGTCCGTTTTTCCCTTGTGATGAACACTTTGGTGAGCTTTAACATCGGCCCCTGGGGGACGTCGACCCCACCAATGATCATGTTAATGACGTGCTGAGGTTCCTGTTGCTCGATCTGCTTATTGGAGTCCCTATTCCTGAAGTGATGTTTGGCTCGATCGCTCAGGAACTCTCGGAGGTGTCCGTTGTTGAATAACCAAGCTACTTCATCTCTCAGTTGTCGACAGTCTTCAGTTGTCGACAGTCTTCAGTTGTGTGGCCGTGAGTGCCATGATATTTACACATTAGGTTGGGGTCCCTTTGGGCAGGGTCGGACTATAAAGGTCGAGGCTATCTGGTGTCTTTGATGCATCCGATGTCAGATACGATGGCAGCAGCGTCGGCGTTGAAGTTGTACTCTGATAACCTCGGCGCTTCCTTAGGCCTGATGGGCCTGTGAAAACCGCTTTTGCTCATGAGTCCCCGATTATTTTGACCTCGGTCGCTTCTTCTTTCACTTCTCACAGGGTTTCGTCCAGACCCATTACCCCTTCGATTTCCATTATATGGTTGATACCGGTCTCTATTCGATCTTGGTTCACGATCAATGTCTCTTTTGGATCTGTCACTAGCTCTGACGGGATAAACGAACCCGGAAGGGGCCCCGAGCTAACCATTTTCGACCCTGATTTTTGATTGGTACTGGTTATGGACGTCGGCCCAAGTTACCGCCGGGTATTCTATCAGATTTTGCTTCAACTGCTGTGAAGCTAATGAACTTTGAGTATTGAGTCCTTGGGTGAAGGCCTGAATGGCCCAATCGTCCGCGACCGAAGGTAGGTCCATTCATTCTATTTGAAACCGGGACACGAATTCCCTGAGCATCTCGTTATCTCTTTGCTTCACTTTGAAAAGGTCTGACTTCTTGGTCTCGACCTTGATGGCCCCGACGTGTGCTTTCACGGAGGCGTCTGCAAGCATAGCAAACGAGTCAATAGAATTAGGGGGTAAGTTGTGATACCATATCATAGCTCCTTTTGACAAGGTCTTTCCAAACCTTTTCAGCAGGACGGACTCGATCTCATCATCTTCCAAGTCGTTCCCCTTGATGGCGCACATGTAGGAGGTCACATGTTCATTTGGATCAGTTGTTCCATTGTACTTAGGAATTTCGGGCATGCAGAACTTCTTTGGGATCGGCTTCAGAGCTGCGCTCGGAGGAAAAGGTTTTTGAACAAACTTTTTGGAATCCAGGCCCTTCAATATCGGTGGTGCTCCTGGGATTTGGTCGACCCTGGAGTTGTAGGTTTCTACTTTTTTATCATTGGCTTCGATTTTCTTTTCTCCCAATTCCACCCGTTTTGTCAGTTCCTCAAGCATCTTTATGATCTCGGGGTTGGTCCCGGGTTCAGCTTCACTCGGCCTTTCTACGATTGGTTCATTTTTGCGAGTGCTTTTCCGGGATGGTTTGGGCTCAACTCTGCTGGGGGTGCGGTTCTGGTTCTGCAACTGGGCTATCGTTGTGTGCTCAGCCTGCAACATTTCTAAGATTACTCGCAAGTTGATCCCATCACCTTCGTCGTCGTGTGTATTTTGGGCTACCGATCGGACTCCCCCACGGATGTTGTTCTCAGGATCGGTAGGCAAGTTTGCATTGATGGCCACATGTGAGTTAGCATCGCTCGGGTCCGTGGCTAGAACTCTGTTGGGGTCGACAGGGGGCACCTCGTTACTGGGTACCACATTGTTGTTCTCGCCATGGAGGCCAAACTCAGCATCCACGTTCAAAGGGGCATATTGGGAGTTCGTCGTTCTAAATTTTAACCTGAAAGTAAAAGTTCAAATAACAAGTGTAAAATAGGGTGTGTTATGAAAATTTATATCAAATTGTCACTATTATCCTTAGCCCCACGGTGGGAGCCAAACTGTTTTATCCTCAAAAATGGATAACAATTAAATTTGTAAGTCGTTTTAAGGATACGCGGATTAATTCAATACAAACAATAAATTGCGTTAGATTAAACAGATAGAGGACGTAATAAATTGTCAAACCGCTTAAGGGGGAGGTTTTGGAATAAACAAGAGGCTTAATGAAATATCTTCCCTCGATCCCGGACTCACAATAACTGAGCTCTAATGAACAAAGTGAGAACTTTGAATAACAAAGAAAATAATAGTATATTGCCTTGATACGCATGTTACAATGTGGTTAATGAATGATATACATGTCACAATATCCTTAATGAATAATCAGACCCCTCTTTAAATAGTAGGGGAGTCCTACTCTAAATACAATTTCATAAAAGGTAAAATTCTTCTGTTTAACCAATCACCAGATTCCTGCCGATACGTGCCGAGATCCATGCCGTGATATCTGGCTGGTCACGGATATCACGGCCTATTGTTGGTCGTGCTCGATTGCCTGGTAGTGCTCTCCGATGCCTCTGGGATTCGAATCGAACCCGGGATCATGGCCCCGATACTCCTGAGTTCGAGCGCTTTGCCCGGATCTCTGCTCGAGGGGATCCTTGCCTCGATTCTGGTCCCTTGTCATCATGCCTCTTGTTCTGTTTACCTTATTGGAAATTGAGGCGTCCCATGGGGCCGATTTCACCCGTATACAAATAAACCATATGGGAAGTTAGTTTTATATAGACAAACCTAAGGGATATCTGAAACTAGTCCATTTCATATATATATTGAAGCTTTCAGAGATATATATATATATATATATATATATATATATATATATATATATATATATATATATATATATATATCTTATGTCATATTTAATAGACACAAAAATATTATATGTGATCCAAAAGACCACAAGTTTCAAAATCTTATAATCACAAAAATATTATGACATATTTAAACATTAAAATTCAAAAAAAAAATCTTAAAATCCTTATCAAGTCAAACTAAAGAGTAATAGCATACTCCTACATCTCTGAAAGCTTCAATTTAATGAGCATAACTATACATATGTAAAAAACTTTTTCTGTTGTCAATTTAAGATTCAGATTAATTAAGCCATCCACTTTTTCTGGCCTTGCTGGCCAATAGATAACTGATATATTCATCCTATACGGATGGAAAATATATATTTTTCAAAACTACATGGTTGGTGGCACACATTTCCCTCGGATCAAATATTAGCTAGTGTTTGGCCATAAATTTTTAAATTTGTTCTGAAAAATTTAATTTAGGTGAAGTTTGGTTTGAAGATGAAAATGTGTTTGGACATTAGTTTTCAAAACATATTTCCCAAATTTATTTTGAAAAAACATGAAACATGACTTATACCCAAAAGTTCTAAAAACTATCACAAATATCCAACAGTACCATTATCAATAACATTTATTATATTATCGCAAACCATAAAACCATAGTCCTACATATAAATAAATTTGATACAAAATTATCATTTTTATAATGAACTACATGATACACTATCATGTGATCGAGAAGACGAAGCGACATTGTTACAAAATAATAAATTGTGGACTCTTTTATAAAATACAAAAGTTTGGGATAATTTTTAAAAAATGTAATAGTGATATTTTGGCCCAAACTAGTTTTAGAATTTAGAATTTTGCCAAAATATAAGTAAAATTTATGGCCAAACATATATTTGCCAAATAAAAACCCGAATTTATTTTGACAAAATTTATGATCATTCTGATCCTTAGGTGTAGGAAGTTTCAGATAAAGGGGCCCCATTGGATATTACGAGAAGAGGCATCAGAAATATTACGAGTATGAGTATGACTTCGACCTCTTAAACAAAGACAAGTAATTACGTTTCTACGACTAGAAGTTGTATATTTCAAAATTTTCGCCATCTTGCTTTCAATTTCAGCAAGAGTAACAACATTTGATTTTTTATTTATGCACTCCACTCTGGTCTTAGAGCAATGGTAAAATTATCTTTATGACTTATTGGTCACGGTTTCGAGCCGCTGAATTAGCCATCAGTGGCAGACGCACATGGTGGCAAGCGGGTTCAGTTGAACCCGCTTCATCAAAAAATAATACTGTGTATATGTATAAATTAGGATTAAAGCTGCGTAAATTTTGTATAAATATTTTATTTGAACTCACTTAACAATTACTATTTTACGACTAAAGTTATGTACTTCTAAGATTGAACCCGCTTGCATAGAATCTTGGGTCCGCCACTATCTACATCACACCAATACTTCGTGCATCGAACTTCACTACATTCTTCATATAATCATTCAAAGTCAACAATCGAAATAAATGGATTGGATGATACAATAACAGATAATGTACTATGTTTACCATTGAGGAATCTTGTCAAATGGTAAAGGTTTATTTGCTTATAATAACCATAGATCTTAGATTCAAGTTTTGAAAATGTGGAAAAAGTGCTAAACTCCATATAGGACCTTCTATAGTTTAAATTTGGATTAATGGTGTCAGTAATTTTTGACACCATTAAAAAAAAAAAACTATACCGGTTTCATCTAAAGGAATAATTAGATAAAACAAATATCTAGAGCCCGTTTGGCCATGAAATTTTTTTTACTTTTTTTCGATAATTTTTTAGTTTTTTCGAAATCAATGTTTAGCCATAAAAGTTTCAATTTTTACTTGAAAATAAATTTTGGAATTTTACGAAAATTTGAAAAACTTTAAAAATTAATTTTCAAAATTTTCACTAAGACCACTCACAAAAAATTCAAAAACAACTCAAAATTATATTTATATCCAAACACAACTTTAATTTTTAAATATCATTTTCGAGTGTTTGTTTTTTACATTTTACAATTCTTATATATATCCAAACGGGCACCTAGTAGAATAGAAAATTTTACAGAGCGGCCAAAAGCACCCATCGCCCAAATCCCTAGCGCCTCCATTTACGAAGAATCCAGTGGTTTTTGACGAAATATACTTATACATTTTATATTGAATACTCATAGACAACTACTAAAAGAGATGTGTCATGCCACCAACTAGTAGAATTCAAAAAGGGGTTGAAAAAAAAAAAACTAAAATGACTCTTTTGAAGTTGACATAATTCATCGTTCTTGGTGAGTCAACATTATACAACCACTAGTGGGGCGTACTGAATCAATATTGCTATAATGAACCAAATATCCAAAATACCTCTCACCAACTATTATCCACTTCCCCTATATAAATACCAACCTCAAACCTTTTCATCTTTGAAATATTCAATTACTTCAAACTATCCAAAAAAATGGCCATTATTCTTGATGATGAAGCCCCCATTCATGGAGATGTCTTAGAGGTTATTCTTTCGCACGTGCCACTTGTCGACTTGGTTCCCGCTTCGTGCGTGTCAAAATCATGGAGCCGAGCCATCACCTCTTCTCTCCGATGCTTCAACAAGCCAAAGCCGTGGCTTATTATCCACACCCAATGCACTCGCTCGCCCTATCACATTTCTGTACACGCTTATGACCCCCGCTCGCACGTGTGGCTCGAGATATCTCAGCCGTCCATTAAGTACGTCTCCGCCCTCCGATCATCCCATTCCAATTTGCTCTACATGCTTTCACCTTCAAAGCTCTCTTTCTCATTCGACCCAATGAATGTCACGTGGCATCACGTGGATGCACCGCGCGTGTGGCGGACCGATCCTATAGTGGCTCACATAGCCGGCTCCATCGTTATAGCCGGTGGCACGAGCGATTTCGAGGACGATCCTTTAGCCGTGGAAGTCTACAACATGGAGACTCGCACGTGGGAAACGTGCGAATCCATGCCCCCCATACTCAAAGACTCCGCAGCTTCCACGTGGCTGTCGATCGCCACCACCGGCGATAAACTCATTGTCGCCGAGAAATTCACTGGCGTCACTCACTGCTTCGACCCGAAAACCAAGAATTGGGCCGGACCTTATGAGTTAAGGCCCGACCCACGAATTTTCCACTCGATCATCGGATTCTCCAATGATCGTCTGACCCTCATTGGAATGATTGGAGACGCTGAAAACGTCACCGGAGTTAAAATTTGGAAAGTGAACACGGAGAATTTTGAGTGTGAGAAAATGGGGGAAATGCCGCCGGCGTTAATTAAGAAGCTGAAAAGTGAAACTTTTGGAGTTTCTTCAGTTAGTGTGTGCTTAGCTGGAGATTATGCATACATGTACAAGTCGTCGGAGATGGCGGAGGAGATAGTGGGTTGGGAGTTCAAGAACGGCGGCGGATTACGGTGGTGGAGCATGAATAATGCGGCGACTGGCGATGGAAATAGATCGGAGAGAGTGGTGTTTACTTGTTCTGTTATTGGGTTGCCCGATTTGCAGCGAGCTATGTCATTGGAAAATCGAAAATTTGCTGTGAAGTTGTGAAAATGTGACGCATGGACAAAATTATTTTTTTATTTTGTATGTTGCGGTTGATTTTTAGTTCTTTCTTTTTTAATTTAAAAATTGTTGCTACCAACCATTGGTTAATTGATTAAAGAGCAGCATTTGACCATTTTGGCAAGTCACCAATAACGGGTCCACTTTTTGTTAGTTGGGATATGACTGGTTTGCTAAAAAAGTAATTAGATTATTGGTTATAAATTAAGTAGCATAGTATTAGTTGAATCCTTAATCGTTACTTCTTGCTTCATTCTTGTCTCCTAGTTTAGGTGCTTATGGTTTTGGTCCTTCATTTAAAGATATTATTATAAGAAATTAAAAAAAATAAAGTATCAAAAACCAGAGAAAAAAAGAAAGGGATTGGAGCTGCAGTTTAGATGCCTTCCTCTTCTTTATGCTCTCCCAAATTCTATCGAGTACGCTGAAACCAAAAAAGATTGTTAACCCAAAACAAAAAAGAGAGGAGAAGAGAAGTTCCAACAACGACACCTACTTTTTGGGGCTTTTGGATTAGCTTATTTTGCCGAATGGGCCAATCTACTCAACGACCTTCATATCTGGAAGTGGGCCTAATCAGCTTCAGATTTGTTTCCCGTACCATTGCGTGGGATCTTTATACAAAAAGCGGGTTGGATTTTATTTTTCTTAACCAGCACACATATATTATAGAAGAATTAACCCAAATAGCCGCTCACCCAACCGCTTAAATTAAAAATAATCGGTGGAGATATAATATATATGTATTCCCTTCGTCTCATATTAGCAGTCGTGGTTACTAAAAATTGTTGTCTCAAATTATTTGTCATTTTAGAAGTTCAACTGTTCAAGACAAAATTGATTGTTTTTTTTTCTTTTTTACCCTTAGGAGTAATTGTTCTTGAAGATGGAGATAACACATAAATAGAATAAATATTCAATGAAGAGATATTATATCTTAAGATATAAATAAGGGTAGAATAGTCCAATCCCTTTCCTCATTAATATTTCTTAAGGGACGTGCAAAAGAGAAATACGACACATAATATGAGACGGATGGATTACCATTTATGTATTATATGTGTATAGTTAGTATAATCAATATATAAACTATGTATATGACTAAAAAAAGTAAACAATAAATATAACCGGCTATTTATGTAAAGGTCCCATTATTATACGCTGACTATACCCGATTATATACATATTATTTATGAGTTCACGTATATTATATATTTGCTGACTTTTTTTAGTTTAATTAGTTTGGTGGAAAGCTATTTAAATTAATTTTTCTTTATGTTGTTTGTTTATTGGCCCAAAAAGGCCCCAAAGCTTAGTAAAAGGCAGGCATTGGAAGCTTTTTTTATATGCAATTTGAATTTGATCTCTTGGACACTAAATTGTATTCAAAACATATTTTTTTCAATAATTTGATTTGAACTCTTGACCTACTTGTCTTTTTTTGGTCGAAAGTCAAAAGTTTTATTCAACCAAGTATAACTATATACTCTTGACCTACTTGCCGTAAATAAATATAATTCACTAATTGAGTCAATTCATGTTTTCACTTGAGACTTCAGGGTGCATAGTTGACCATAAAGAATTACTTATGATCGAAGCGTTAAGACCATATTTTTACAATTCATTACTTTCTTGACGATCTTGAAAAAGTGCACAACACAGTTTTTCAACTTGTATTGACAATTTAGTAGGATATTGCAATAACAAGAAAGACTGTCCCAAAGTTTCAAGTCAACAAAAACTAGGCTCAACTTGGCAACTTGTATGAATGGGACTTGTGCAAACTTAAAAGGACTCAGCCAGATTCTCCTCTTGAGTTGCTTATTCTCAGAAAAACATTTTCTGTATTATGCTTTCTCAAATATTTTAATTTGGTTTGTCAAATTTTTTTATTTAGTTTTAAAATATTTAAATGTTATTTTTAAAAGAGAAATAGAATAATAGTGATTGAAGTTTGACCTAAAATTATATTATCTACTTCTTATATTCTTAATCCCTGGTAACAGCTTATCCTCATTATCACAATGAACAACAGATTAAAAAATAAATAGGTAAGTAAATAAATGAAAATTTTACATACTATAGCTAAATAGTGCACCCTATTTATTATAAACCAAAATATTTTTAAAATATTATTATTTCTAGCCACTTTTTATATTTTATAGCAAAGTATAAATATATACAATTGATCCCTCAACTCTCTCTCTCTCTCTCTCTCTCTCTCTCTCTCTCTCTCTCTCTTCTCCCTCATTTCTCTCTCCCTTTTCGAGTTTTTGGCCAATATTGTCCCTTATCTTTGAAGGTATGTTTATTTTGGTCCCTCAAATATAGCTCTGAACATATTTAGTCCCTTAAGTATGCTAAAGTGGAGCATCTTTAGTCTCACTGACACAATGTGTTCAAAAATTAACGGTGTTACCCAACTCTGATTCATGAAGCAAATCTTCCGCTCTGAAGCAAAACGTTTCCTCTCCTTTTATTGGATAACGCAAATTATCATTTTAATTCCTCATTTTTAGATAATGTCTTGTAAAATTTTGACCTTGAAAATATCCCCTTCTGTGCCAATTTTCAATGAGAAAATGACGTTGTATAGCCGCTGTAAACATAATACCCGAAAAATATATAAAATTTGTATATATATTTATTTATTTATTTATTGTATGTTAATATACAAAAATTATATACTTTTTCCGCTACCAGATGTAAATAGTTTTAGGCATGACCTAGTTATTCGTTTGCTTCAATAATATGCCTAGAAGTGATCCCGGTAACTCTATTTTTTTAAAATTTTAACTTTTCTTTTTCGAAAAATCAACCGAAATTTTTAAATGTATATATATACAAAAAAAAATATATAAATTTTTTGGCTATTATTTTTACAGCGGCTATACAGTGTCATTTTCTCATTGAAAACTCGCGCAAAAGGGGATATTTTCAAGGTCAAAATTTTAGAAAACATTATCTAAAAATGAGGAATTAAAGTGATAATTTGCGTTATCCAATAAAAGGAGAGAAAACGTTTTACTTTAGAGCAGAAGATTTGCTTCATGAATCAGAGTTGGGTAACACTGTTAGTTTTTGAATTTTATGTCAGTGAGACTAAAGGTGCTCTACTTTAGCATACTTAAGGGACTAAATATGCTCAGGGTTATATTTGAGGGGCCAAAATAGACCTACCATCGAAGATAACGGACAATATTGGTCAAAAACTCCTTCATTTTGCCTCTCTCTTCGGCAAGGCTGCCGTCTTTTTCGGCAAGTCATCATAATGGCCAAATCTATTCAGATTTCTCGCGACTCTGCTTCAGATTTCCAATAGCTCAATCTGTAGCCATGGCCAGATCTCCCAAAAAAATCAAATGAGCAAAGTTGTTGTTCTATATCCAATTGATTGATATAATATTCACTCACTAAACTCTTTTCTTTCTTTACCCCTGCCTTTAGCTACCCTCCCGATCTCCCAAAAATAAAATCCTTTATTCAATATTACCGGTTACTTTTTATATATTATTGTTATAATTTTAATTATATTCACAAAGAGCGATGCCACCTATTGGGTATGAAATGCCGGAATGGTTCTTCTACACTTTTTCTACTTCACTGGAATCCTATTTCGATAAGATATGATTCAATTATTTTTCGCTAATACCTTAATCTAAAGTGTATTATGAGTGCGATTTTTTTGTTGTTTGAATACAGTCGAATTAAATACGGTGAATTTAATATCATGTAAAGTAGTTAAGAATGAATATATGTGAATTGAATATAGTGTATACAACCGAATTGAATAGAGCTTTATATACACCTTATTTATTGATTTTTTGTTGTTTGAATACAACTGAATTCAATATAGTGAAATTGAATATAATGTAAAATATATAATAACGAATATATTTGAATTAAATACAGTGTATACAATCGAATTGATACACGCTTATTTATTGTACTTTCCGTTATTAAACAGCTGTAATCCCTATTTTTTAGACGGATTACCTTGTTGTATTTATAAATACACTCGCGAATACATAGAATACAGAATTAAACAGCCGTAATCCCTATATTTTAGGCGGATTACGTCACTGTATTTATAAATACAGTCGCGCGAATACATGGAATACAACACAGTAGTAACGAATTTGTAGCTACGGCCAGTAAATATAGATATTATAGCTATAACACGTTAAAATAGCTACTTAACTATAGTAATTTATGAAAATTCCTCTAAATAAATTCCAGTATCAACGTCAAAATACCTATCATGTGATGCGCGCAAGTTTCAACTAGAAGCTGAAGGCGATAGCTGTCGGCCCAACTAAAGCCCAAGAAGAAAAGAATCCTTTGAGACACACAATCTATTGCCCATTGGACCAAGTGATGATATAGCTCATTTAAATCTTGTGTTATGAAACTCATAGTTTTACGATCCAGATTTAGGGGCCATAATCGACACCTGACGAGAGCGAGCCCAAAGTTCAAAATTTATTTGTAGCTTTTGAAAATTGAAGTTAACAATACGTTCAAAATTTTCACATTAAAATTCATAATTTTCTCGAGCACAAATGCTTGCTTAATTCGAGCTAAATCCAAATCCTAAAAGGGATGCAAACTAATTTATCCGTTGGTTGGCCCTAGAAAACATAATTTGTTTTGCGCATTATTTAATTTGACATAAGGTGTTGCGAATCAATTTGTATCTGATGATGAAAATAGTTTTTATCTAAAGTTAAATTTATAAAAAGAGATGTAGTAAGTTCCTATTTTGGAGGCTCATTTTGATCGATAAGCCTATATTGTTCGCCAAATTTCACAATTTGGAGCTGTCCACTTTAATCTTACATGTGCTATGGAATCTTTTTATTTCCTACTTTTGGCGGTTTCCAAAAGGTAAATATCACAAGTCGCATCAATGATTTGGTATGGTGTTTTCCAATAACCATGTGACAAACGTTGAAAACATAACAAAATTCTTCTTTAACACCAGTAAAAAAAAATTGTCCTTGAAATTAGGTGAAACTTTGGTTGGGACCTAAACCAGGCCCCATATTCTATTGTACTTGTCTAGTTGATGTGTGTAGCATTTTATTTGAGGTTGGTGTATGCATAAGTATTTCCAAAAAGAGATTCGGATGATTTTCCTCAACAAGGCATCAAAATCATATAAATCCTTTGCTTATTATTGTTTTTTATTATTTTCTAAATGGTCATGAATTTATAAACTAACACTATACCAAGTGTATCACCAAAAAAAATTAAAATAAAAATCAACATCGCTGTTTTGCATGTTAATGCCTTAGCTTGTAATAGAAGTTTCAACCTTTTTCCTTCCTTTAATCTCGTTTTGAATGGGAGAGACTTGGCTCATGAAAAGTGAAAGGAAAAAAACATGGTGAAAACTGAGATTGCATATATAATTAAGATACATATTTGTAACATTATCATTATCATGTACTAAATTCTCCAAATTCTGTTTAATCTCTCACATCCACGAACAATAATTACTTTAAATTTCATTAATCTAGCATGAAAAAAAGAATTATAAACTTAGTGGAACTTCAAATATATTTTTCAACAGTACATAAATTCAAGTTTAATAGTGATATTTACATTAATGATAAACATATGACAATACAGTAAATTATATACTACGATATTTAAGAAGCTGTTTTTGAGCATCTCATTCTCGAAAGCCAAGAAAAATCTCGTGGCGTGGAGTGAAAGGAATATTGGGAATTGAAATTGGAATTCCACTTTGCCTATAGAAAAAGTAAACTTGATAAGATTGGGAAAAATAATTAATTAATTAAAATATTAAACAAAAGGTTTAAACAATGCTCAGCAAGTGTAGACTAGAGAATATTCGGTCTTCCCAAAGCGACAAAAATACCCTTGAGCTTTAGGTTCCCCAATTTTAAAAATAAATTAATGCATTATAAACTGCAACTAACAGTTTTATTGAAAATTGAGAAATTCTGAAATATCGCATTATACCTATATACGGTCGAAATCGGCATGTCAGATTTTATAAGCACGAGGAGCTACCTCGAGAGTAAGCTCGTAATAGATCAGGCTCGAGTTCAATGGCAGAGTATGGAGCATGAAGATCGAAGTGCTCTCTAAAGATCGAGACCGAACATGATCGACTTAGAGTAAAACATAATAACGGAATGGCGAAATATTAGCAACCGACCGAATATCTCGGCGGAAATCCCGTAATAGATCGAATCAAGCAGTTATTGACACCAATCATGGGATTTGTTTCCGTTATTAGAATTGTACCTTATTTAGGATTCATCTACTAAATAAAGAGGGACCCCATTCATTTATACGGTGGATTGGATTATAAGAATATACACAAATGTTGCTCTCTATTTCACTTACTATCCATTACTGTTCATCATTGTTTATTTTTTGTTCTTTACTGTTCTTGTTACCCAACCTCGAGACCATCTCGAATCGAGGGTCGAAAGCACTACTAGAACACTGGTTTGATTTATTTTATTATTTAGATTATCTATTCAATTCCTTGTTTATCAATTGGTATTGGATTAAATCGCGTGTCCTTAAAATCACTAAATAAGTTTAATTGTTACTCGAATTTTAGGGTAAACAGTTTGGCGCCCACCGTGGGGCTAAGGATAATAGTAATTTTTCAGTACTGATTCTGGTGAAACACACTATTTTACGCTTGTTCTTGTCAAGTATCTTTGCTTTCAGGTTAAAACATGTCAAACTCACAAAATGCATCCCCACACGGTGACAATGACTTCGGATTCCATGGTGAAAACGAAAATGTGATTGCTCCAAGAATTGAGGTGCCACAGGCTAATCACGGGGGAGCACCGGTTGCCAACCCCATCGATGTCAGTTCGCACGTTGCTCTAAATGCGGACCTAGGCGCAGATCTCGATGGGAGTGTACGCAGAGAAGGCCGATCTAGTGGCCAAGGAACACATGGCAGAGGAGACGAGGGAGTCAGTCTCCAAGTAATATTCGAGATGCTTCAAGCTCAGCAAGCCGCTATTGCTCAGTTACAAAATCAACATAAAGCTCCAAATAGGGTCGAGTCGGAAATTACTCATCGTATCGAGCTAGTACCGGAGAGGCCGAATGGTAATGAATCGGGGACTGATCCTGCGATAATTAAAATGCTGGAGGAGCTCACCAAAAGAATTGAATTAGGAGAGAAGAGAATCGAAACCAACGATAAAAAAATGGAGACATACAACTCTCGAGTTGATAAGATACCGGAGGCACCACCAATCTTAAAAGTGATGGATTCAAAGAAGTTTGTACAAAAACCCTTTCCTCCAAATGCGGCTCCGAAGCCTATTCCAAAGAAATTTCGTATGCCAGACATACCCAAATATAATGGTACGACCGATCCCAACGAGCATGTTACTTCATATACATGCGCCATCAAGGGTAACGATTTAGATGATGATGAAATCGAATCTGTGTTGTTGAAAAAATTCGGAGAGACCCTTTCGAAAGGAGCAATGATTTGGTATCACAACCTGCCACCAAATTCCATCGACTCATTTGCCATGTTAGCAGATTCTTTAGTAAAGGCACATGCCGGGGCCATAAAGGTCGCAACGAGGAAATCGGACCTTTTCAAGGTAAGACAATGGGATAATGAAATGCTGAGGGAGTTCGTGTCCCAATTTCAAATAGAACGCATAGAGTTGACACCAGTCACAGATGATTGGGCCATTCAAGCTTTCACCCAAGGGTTGAACGAGTGGAGTTCGGTAGCATAACGTCAGTTGAAACAAAATTTGATCGAATATCTAGTTGTAACTTGGGCATATGTGCACAATCAATACCAAACAAAGATCAGGGTCGAGGACGATCAATTGGGGGCTCCTTCCAGTTCAGCACATCCAAACAGGTCGGTAGTTAAAAATTAGAGGGACATCGACAGGGAGCCAAGGTCGAACAGAGACCGATATCAACCATATACCGCAGATCGAAAGAACAATAAGGATAATGGTTTAGGATGCAATTCCGCCCGGAACGATCAGAGAAGTGATCGAGGACAGAATTCTCGGGGACTTATGAGCAAGAGTGGTTTTGACAAGTACGTCGATCCCACAGAAGCACCTCGGTTATCGGAATATAACTTTAGCATTGATGCATGAGGCATTGTATCGGCAATCGAAAGGATCAAAGATACTAGGTGACCCAGACCCATAGAAACTGATCCTTCTCAAAGAAACCCAAATTTGATATGCAAGTATCATGGCACGCATGGTCACAAAACCAAGGATTGCAGGCAATTAAGGGAGGAGGTAGCCCGTCTATTCAATGAGGGCCCATTTCGAGAGTTCCTCAGCGATCGAGCCAAGAATCATTTCAGAGAAAGAGATGCCAACAGGAAAAATGAATAGGAGGAACCCCAATATGTCATTCATATGATAGTCGGTGGGGTCGACATTCCACAGGGACCTATATTCAAACGCACTAAGGTATCAATCACTAGGGAAAAACGAACCGACATTATGTGCCCGAAAGCACTTTATCATTCAATGACGAAGAAGTAGAAGGCGTTTCTCAGCCCCACAATGACACTCTGGTAATTTCTATCTTATTAAATAAAGTTCAAGTTAAGAGTGTTTTAGTGGATCCAGGTAGCTCGGCGAATATCATCCGATCGAGGGTCGTGGAGCAGCTCGGCCTGCAAAATCAAATCGTGCCCGTAGCTCGGGTCCTAAACAGCTTCAATATGGCCAGTGAAACAACTAAAGGGGAGACTATTCTACCGGTGAACTTGACTAGAACCATTCAAGATACTAAGTTCCACGTGATCAAGGGCGACATGAGATACAATGCCCTACTCGGAAGGCCTTAGATCTACAATATGAGAGCAGTCCCTTTGACTCTCCACCAAATGATAAAATATTCGACATCAGGTGGTGTAAAAATAGTATACGGGGAGCAACATGCTGCAAAGGAAATGTTTGCGGTCGATAAGGTAACACCGATATCCACACTATCAGCCTCGCAAAAGGTCGAACATCAATAATAAACAGGAAGTCAAATAGAAATCACATCCACCAGCCTCGACCGAATCGGGGAAACGGGAAATAGAAGAAGAAGAGGAGGATTTTCTGACCCCTCCAACTTTTGTTGTTCCCTAAGATACTGACGCTACCAAATCAACGGTCGAAGAGCTGGAACAGGTTGTATTGATCGAGTACCTGCCCGAGCAAAAGGTATACCTGGGAACGAGATTAACCCCCGAACTCAGGAAAAAACTTATTCAATTTCTTATTGATAACATAGATTGTTTTGCATGGTCCTATTTAGACATGACAGGGATTCCACCGGAGGTAACGACACATCGGCTAAGCCTGGACCCTAGATTCAAACTGGTAAAGCAAAAGAGAAAGCCCTAGTCCGAAGTAAAGCATGAATTCATAAACGACGAGGTAACTAAACTTCTCAAAATAGGATCCATTCGAGAGGTGAAATATCCCGAATGGTTAACCAATGTAGTTGTAGTCCCTAAAAAGGGGGATAAACTTAGAATGTGTGTAGATTATAATAATTTAAACAAGGCGTGCCCCAAAGATTCTTTTCCACTGCCTAACATCGATCTCGTGATCAATGCCACTGCCGACCATGAGATCCTTACTTTTCTCGATGCCTATTCCGGGTACAATCAAATCCAAATAAACCCGGAAGACCAAGAAAAGACTTCATTTATCACCAAGTATGGAACATATTGTTATAATGTAATTCCCTTCGGGCTAAACAATGCAGGAGCTACTTACCAACGCCTAGTGAATAAAATGTTCGAAGAACAAATAGGTAAATCAATGGAGGTTTATATTGATGACATGCTAGATAAGTCCCTACGCACAAAGGACCATTTGGCTCATTACAGGAAACGTTCGATATATTAAGGAAATACAACATGAAGCTCAACCCCGAGAAATATGCTTTCGGGGTTGGTTCGGACAAGTTCCTTGGCTTCATGGTATCGAATCTGGGAATTGAGATCAACCCCGATAAAATCAAGGCCATCGAAAACATCACCGTAGTGGATAGTGTAAAAATCGTACAGAGGCTAACTGTGCAGATAGATGCCTTAGGCTGATTCATTTCGAGGTCGTCGGATCGAAACCACAGATTTTTTTCTTTACTCAAAAAGAAGAACGATTTTGCATGGACCACGGAATGCCAACATGCATTGGAAGAGTTGAAGCGATACCTATCGGGCCCACCACTGCTTCACACTCCAAAGGCAGATGAGAAGCTTTACTTGTACTTGGCTGTATCGGAAATCGCGATAAGTGGTGTCCTAGATCGAGAAGAGCAAGGTACGCAATTTTTTGTTTATTATGTAAGTCGAACCTTAGGAGAAACAGAAACTAGATATCCACACATAGAAAATTAGCACTTGCACTGATAAGCGCCTCTAGAAAGTTAAGACCATACTTTCAATGTCACCCAGTATGCGTATTAACCACTTACCCACTTCTTAATATTTTGCACAAGCCCGAACTATCGGGTCGATTGGCCAAATGGGCCATCAAACTCAGTGTGTACGACATCGAATATTAACCTCGGACGACCATCAAGTCTCAAATTTTAGCAGATTTCGTGGACGATTTCACGCCAAACCTCATACCCGAAGTTGAAAAGGAACTCTTGTTAAAATGGGTACGTCATCGGGGGTATGGACCCTTTTCACAGATGGTGCTTCAAATGTGAAGGGGTCCGAGCTAGGCATCATTTTGAAGCCACCCACGGGTAGCACTATTAGGAAATCTATCAAAACTTCTAGGTTGACTAACAATGAGGCCGAGTACTAGGCCATGATTGCAGGTCTCGAGCTAGCTAAAAGCTTGGGGGCAGAAGTCATTGAAGCCAAGTGTGACTCTTTACTGGTGGTGAACCAAGTAAACAAAACCTTCGAAGTTCAAGAGGATAGAATGCAAAGGTATTTGAACAAGTTACAGGTAACTTTGCACTGTTTCAAGGAATGGACTTTACAACATGTACCTCGAGAACAAAACAGTGAGGCCGATGCACTTGCAAACTTGGGGTCATCGGTCGAGGAAGATGACATCAACTCGGGGACTGTCGTTCAACTCTCGAGATCTGTGATCGAGTAAGGTCATGTCGAGATAAACTCTACAAGCTTAACATGGGATTGGAGGAATAAATATATTGAATACTTGAAGAATGGAAAGCTTCCATCGGACCCTAAAGAGTCGAGAACCCTACGAACCAAAGGTGCTCGATTCATATTGGCTAAAGATGGAACATTATACAGAAGAACATTCGATGGACCATTGGCAGTGTGCTTAGGACCAGGAGACGCCGATTATGTTTTACGAGAGGTCCATGAAGGCACTTGTGGGAACCACTCCAGTGCCGAATCACTGATTCACAAAATCATTAGAGCAGGATACTACTGGGATAGCATGGAAAAAGATACTAAGGAGTTTGTTCGAAAATGTGATAAATATCAAAGGTTTGCACTGATGATTCATCAGCCAACAACTTCATTCAGTCCTATCCTCATGGCCATTCATGAAATGGGGGATGGATATCGTCGGCCCTCTTCCATCGGCCCCAGGTAAAGCTAAGTTCATTTTATTTATGACTGACTATTTCTCTAAATGGGTTGAAGCACAAGCGTTCGAAAAAGTGAGATAAAAAGAGGTTATAGACTTCATCTAGGATCACATCGTGTGTCGATTTGGGATACCCGCAGAAATAGTATGCGACAATGGTAAACAATTTATCGGCAGTAAAGTGACAAAATTTCTCGAAGACCATAAAATAAAAAGGATATTGTCAACACCGTATCACCCTAGTGGGAACGGACATGCCGAATCGACGAGCAAGACTATCATCCAAAACCTGAAGAAAAGGTTGAACGAAGCTAAAGGTAAGTGGAGAGAAATTCTAACCGAAGTCCTTTGGGCATATCGAACAACATCGAAGTCCAGTACAGGGGCAACTCCATTTTCCTTAGTATATGGATCCGAAGATTTGATTCCAGTCGAAATCGGAGAACCCAGCGCCAGGTTTCGACATGCAACGGAGGAATCGAACCATGAGGCTATGAATACTAGCCTCGAATTATTAGATGAAAAACGAGAAGCGGCACTCGTTCGAATGGCTGCACAAAAGCAACGAATCGAAAGGTACTACATTAGAAGAACCAACCTTCGCCACTTCAGGGTCGGGGACTTAATCCTAAGGAAGGTCACCATCAACACTCGAGATCCTAATGAAGGGAAGCTCAGCTCAATTGGGAAGGACCCTATCAAGTCCTTGATATAGTCAGAAAAAGGGTCTTATAAACTCGGAGCGATAGACGGCGAACCAATGTCAAGCACCTGGAACATATCACTTCTCAAACGATATTATTGTTAAGGTATGAGTTTCTCACTTCTTTCGTTTATATATATTCGATGCTAACTTATTGCAGAAGTTTGACCAAAGACATCGAGACCTCGGGTTTTAGAGTACGCATTGCACTCTTTTTCCCTTAGATCGGTTTTTATCCCAAATGGGTTTTTCCGTTGAGGTTTTTAACGAGGCAACAATTATGTGCTACCTAAGGAAAATTCAACAGTATCCAAGGCTTCTTTGCAATTAACCTCGAATACTAGAGGGCATCCCCCTCAGATGTTGTATTCTCGAGAATAGTACTTCATGTAAAAGGGCCTCGATAGGGAAGCTTTGTAATGGGACAAACGGTCAAGTGAACCGTGTCCATATAAATTAGTCGAGCCCCGATGGAAAAACATGTGCGCATGTATAAACTATTCAAAGAAACATTTTCTCTTCATTTAAACATTTTGTGTCTCGAAGAAAATCATCTACTATACAAACCTCATGCTTATGATATTGTGAGAAACGACTCAAGAGCCAAAGTGCAAATATACACTCGGGGACTACCACTTATTATAGGCATATTCGAGTTATCTAAACTCAAATTCATAAGACCTCAAAGAGGCACCCCTCGATCTATAGGCCAAGGCCACCATTCTTGGGGACTGACATTTCAAACTAGTTCAAAATGTTATTGGAAAAAAAGCCCAAGAGGCATACCCGAAGGCTACGACCAAAATACATACTCGAAAGCTACGGCCAAACTAAAGGCTATGGCCTAAATAACATGGCTCGGAGACGTCCGAATTCTGCAATAATGATAGGCCTTCAAATTCTATGAAAAACCGGCTAAAAAAGGCTACCCTCGGCAAATAATCAAAAGGGCTTCGATAAAATCAGCCCTCGAAAAACCTTAAGAGGTATCAAATTACCTTTAACACAAACGTGCTAAGGCACAAAAATCAAAAGGGTTTCAACCGACATCGGACCCTCAAAAAACCCAATGGGTAAAAAATATTATACATGCTAAGGCATAAAGAAATTTTTACTAAGTCTTTTAAGCCAAAAGGGGAAAATAATAGCCTTCTTTTAGAGGCCATATGGGCCCAACCTAAAAGGGCCTAAGGGCCAATACATTTAGAGTTCGAGACTTTGTTCTCACTCAACTCGAACCTAGGGGTTCCACTATTCTGAGTTCAAATAAAGTTGACTTTAATTTAGCTCAAGGATCCTCTATTATGTTACTATAAGTTCGAAAATTACCCATTATTTGATAAAAAACCTAAGGGTTTGCTCTATTCTAAGTTCGAAATATACTCGAACTTAGTTATAAAAACAATGCAGTTATGGCATCGATCAAGCCATCCGAAATCTCGAACACATTATTGAGCTCGGGGACTCGCCCTTGCGTGTCTAAAAACCTAAGGGTTTATTCTAGAGTTCGAATTAGTATTCACTCGATTACAGAGGTTGCAACAACAAAATTTTCACAAGGCAAAAGCACAAAACACGTTTGAACATAAAACTGAGAAGACATTCAAAAGAAGTTTTTCAATTATATATTGGTAAAAAGGGTTATGTACAAAAGACCGATCAAGGTCTTACAAAAAGAGAAATTAAACCCTAACTACTGCCGGTTTCGACCTCTTCTCCGGGAGAAGCTTCCCCTTCAGGCCCCTCATCGGATCCGCCTCGTCTGCCTTCTTCATCATCGTCTTCGTCATCGAAGGAGGCAAGCTGCCTGGCTTCAGCTTCAAGCACCTTGGCTTGGGCTATCTCCTCATAGAGGTCAAAACCTCAAGTATGGATTTCCTCGAGGGTTTCCCTCCGGGATTGACACTTTGCCGAGTCAATGATCCATTGCTCTCGGCCAGAAGCCTCCCTTAGCTATATTTGAGCAGCCTCAGTATCGGCCCAATACATGGCAATGGAATTATCCGCCATGACCTTTGTCTTATCGATCTCCGACTTGGCCTCAGCAAGCCTAGTTTGAAGCTCCTCGATCCTCTTGGCTTGGGCAAAACTTTTCTCTTTGACGCCCCGAAGTTGAACCTTGACCGATAACAGTTTAGCCAAGGTAGTTTCTTTTTCCGCAGCCAAGCGGTCCATATTCTCCTTCCACCGATCACAATCGGCCTTTACCTGATCGACTTCTCCCCGAAGCAGCTCGATCCTTTCAACCTTTTGCTGCAGCTGAGATAATGAAGTATTAGCCTCCACAGTTGGGTCGAGTCCGTACTTTATCAAAAGGATTCTCACCTGCTTATCTAGCTCGGCCTCTTCCTCACGAGCCTTGGCCAAATCCGCTTGAAGGTCCTTTATAGTTTCGTCTTTTTGGCCACAAAGAAGCTTTAGAGCGTTCCTCTCCTCCGAGACCTTTTGGAGCTCAATGGCTGGGCCTGAGGATCCACATTTTCACACTGGCTGAGGTCAGCTCGAAACTTGGCAAAGGCCTATACAAAAAAGGAAAACAGAAGTCAGATTTAGAGGGGGGAAAAAGTGTAAAGAAAAGAAGTGCAGTAAACTGATTCTTACCCGAGATAAGAGACGTTGGGCCTCTTCTAAAAGAATAGAAGTGTCACTGATATCAGAGGCATCATCGACTCCAATAAAGCAATCCCGAAAGGGATCCCCTACACTAGAGCCTCCGCCTATATCAGGGGTCTTCAACTCTCGATCTTCCTTAGTGCCTCCTTAGAAAAAGTCAGAAGTGAAGGCAAGTGACCTGCTGTCATGGTCCCGAGCAAGTCGCTTGGGATGCTCTGATCGATCTTCGGGGTATCAGAACCGGCCCCGCCCGATGTAGTTGCAAATGGTTGAGAAACGATCTCGACCTCTGGTAATTTGGGATCCTCACCCGATTTCTTTTTGGAAGCCTCCTCGACACGAGGCTTGATTTTAGCAGCCGCCATCGGCTCAGAAGGTTTGGTGACCTCGACGGCTTTCCTAGGTCAGACCGTCAGTGCCGAGGCATTTTACTCTTCTTCGGCTCTCAGTGTTTGAACCGAGTTTGGGCTTGGGGTCCTCGGACTGCGAGGAAGTTTTCCTCTTCTTGTCTTCCCCCGGCTTCAGAACAGGGGACTTGGTTTCTTTCTCGCCACTTGAAGGCCTCAAAATGGCATCCTTGGTCAGGCCTGCATGAAAGAAAATTAATGACGAATGAAGTATAAAAAGTGTTTTAGAACATGAAAAAGGAGATCCTTACCGTGGTTCTTGGCCTCCCGTCTTCCTTTTGCCAAATCACGCCATGCGCGTTCGGCATAAGTGGAAGTTGAGGCTAACTTCTGAACCCAATCTTTGAGGTCAGGTACCGCTTGAGGCATCCAAGGAATAGCTGCATGTCGAAAGGAGATATCAGGCGAAGTCGAAGAAGGTACGAAGAACAAAGTTTAAAAGATCACTTACGGTCGAAGTTCTACTCCTCAGGGAATGGCATCTTCTCTTCCGGGATAATGTCGCAGGTCCTCACCCGTATAAAATGGCTCATCCAACCCCGATCCTTGTCCTCGTCGATGCTCGAGATCAAGGCCTTCATTGCCCCGCGTTGGAGCCTGATTAGTCCTCGGTAGATTCGAGGCTGGTACAACCGCATAAGGTGATTTAGAGTAAACTCTAGCCCCTCAGCCTTGCTAGAGAAAAGCGCAACGTGATTACTATGCGCCATAGAGAGGGTTGGATTTCGCCGAGGGTGACCTGATATCTTTTACAGAGATCAATAATCACTGGGTTGAGCGGACCCAATATGAAGGGGTAAGTGTAAACACTTAGGAACCCCTCCATATAAGCGGTGATGCTCTCTTCGAGAGCAAGCATTTGCACCACGACCTAAGGACCCCAGTTGCAGTCCCTCTTCACGGCCTCGAGGTGGCTCTTCGATATCGAGCACATGTATATCAACACATGCTCACATCAGTTCGGGATCGATGAAGGGTTTTCAATCTTGAAGTCAAATTTTAGAGAACACGGGCCGAGAACATATTCGTGGGGAAGAGGCTCTACCGGCGCCTTGTCGCCGGACGGTCGGGAAGAGAAGCAAGAAGCTTTCTCCTTCTGCGGTACGGTCTTTGAGGTTTTTGCCATTTGTATAAGTAAAGAAGAGCGAAGGAAAATGAAAAACTGGTGCTTTCGGTGCTAACGAGGGTGGCTCTACAGACGACGAAAAGGAGGAGACGAAAAGAGTGAGAATACTTAGAGGTTGGGTTAGAGCAAAAGTAAAGTTTGATTCAATGAAGGAGCGGGTATTTATAAGTTCACGACGACGGTTCGATGGCGTTAGTGGCCGACCGCTAACTGACAGGTATTAATGATTTGGGGAACTAAACTGATGGGACGTTTCGATCACATCAGTCACTTACGTCATAAGGACGACGTCATGATCGAGGTTTCGGAAAATCAAGGCTCAAACCGTTTCTTATCATTTTATTCCAAGAAATGCGGGGACTATCTGTATACGATCGAAATCGGGCATGTCAGATTTCATAGGCACGAAGAGCTGCCTCGAGAGTAAGCTCGTAATAGACGAGGCTCGAGCTCAATAGCAGAGTATGGAGCATGAAGATCGAAGTGCTCGCTGAAGATCGAGTCCGAGCATGACCGACTTAGAGTAAGCCATAATAACGAAATGGAGAAATATTAGCAACCAACCGAAGACCTCGGCGAAAATTCCGGAAAAGATCGAATCAAGCGGTTATTGACGCCAATCATGGGATTTGTTTTCGTTATTAGAATTGTACCTTATTTAGGATTCCTCTACTATATAAAGAGGGATCCCATTCATTTGTACGGGGGATGGATTCACTGAAAAACATATACAAAAACGTTGCTCTCTATCTCACTTACTATCCATTATTGTTCATCATTGTTTATTTTCTGTTCTTTACTGTTCTTCTTACCCAACCTCGAGACCATCCCGAATCGAGGTCGAAAGCACTGCTAGAACACTGGTTTGATTTATTTTATTAATCAGATTATCTATTCAATTTCTAGTTTATCAATTGGTATTGGATTAAATCACGTATCCTTAAAACCACTAAATAAGTTTAATTGTTACTCGAATTTTAGGGTAAACAATACAGATCTAGGAAGATGTTGTATAGTACAGTTCATTGGAAATGATTTGAGACAAGTACTCTTCTGACCCTTTAAGCATTCACAAATGAAATTCAAATAAATATCCTAAAATATTTACTTTTACCTGTTATGATCTAAAATAAATGACCATGCATGCATGTTGTTCGGCGTATTGAGATTTACAGCTTGAAAAATTACATCAAAAGAAGTGTACATTGCAATTTTTTTAAATAAAAAATATTTGAAAAAGTGGTGGTAAAGAGTTCCAGTTTTCCATTAAAGCATTTCTTTGGAGTATAATATATTTGTATATAATCTATCAGTAGGATATTGTGTACGGTCAAAACCGATTCTCAGTCATAAAGACTGGTCGAGACAATGACGTTTCAATCGAAGGGTATCCACATGACAAGCTCGGACGAATTCCGAAGTAGGGGCGTCGAGCTTCGAACTATAAGACAAATCGACGGCAAAACTCGATATCGTTATCGAGCCCGTGTCTGAATCGGACTACGGGGCAACACCGATCGACACAGACCCCGAATATCGATGCCCCAAGGCAGAATCGAGCTCGAACCAAGACTGGGGGTTCGATCTAACACCGAGCTCGAGCCAGTGCTAAGCTCGCAGACAAGAGCCGTTACAACCGTACCGAGGGAGAGAATCTTGGCGGAAATTAAGGCAGAGACAAACTATCATGGGTCTTCCACTATATGTATCATTTTATTATGTTGTTATAGATAAAGCAGTGACCCTCTACTATAAAAAGGTAGATAGACTGCAATAGACAGGCGCCGCGAAGAGACATGGAGATTTCATTGTGCTTGTTTTCTTTAACTCATTCAGTCTTCCTGTTCATTATTCCCACTTTATAGCAAAAATACATGTATTGTCATTTTGTATCAAAGGAACTTGCATACCCTTAGAACCGCATCTAAATTTAACATTATCCGATTTTTCGGGTAAACAGTTTGGCGCCCACCGTGGGGCTAAGGGTAACACTGATCGTTTGATATAAACCTAAAGTACACGCCAGTTTGCAACTTCAAATCAGCAATGGGTTCACCTATCGACCACGAAGTCGGCCTTCAAGATGAAACCAACAACTTGGCGCTCGGGACCGGAAGGCCACTCGATGAAGGCGCTGAGGCTCGAATCGAAGCACCCGAAATTCGAGCCGAAGTATCATTGGATGTTAATTCATAAATAGCTCTAGAGGCAAATCAGCATTCCGAACCGGAAAGAAGCATTCAGGGCGGTACTCGATCCGTAGCTCGAGATACCCATAACGAGGAGGAGATCGGAGTCAGCTTACGGATGATCTTCGAGATGTTACAAGCCCAACAAATAGCGATAGCTCAGTTGCAGAGCCAAACTCAAGTGCAAAGCAGGCCGGAGCCCAATCCGCTTCAAGAAGTCACCCACAGGACGGAACCAGCCATAGAGAAGCCAAATGAGCAAGAATCGGGGACTACTCCTGAAATTACTAAATTGCTCAAGGAACTCACAAAACGAGTCGAAGCCAACGATAAAAAAGTAGAAATATATAATCCAGGGTCGACCAGATCCCGGGGGCTCCACCAATGATAAAAGGGCTAGATTCGAAAAAATTCATTCAAAAGCCTTTTCCCTCGAGTGTAGCCCCAAAACTAATCCCCAAAAAATTCTGTATGCCCGAAATACCCAAATATAACGGAACGACCGACCCCAAAGAGCACGTCACTTCTTACACGTGTGCCATCAAGGGCAATGATTTGGAAGATGATGAGATCGAATCTGTATTATTAAAAAAATTCGGTGAAAACCCTGTCAAAGGGGGCAATGATATGGTATCATAATTTACCATCTAACTCCATTGATTCTTTTGCTATGCTTGCATATTGCTTCGTAAAAGCTCATGACGGAGCCTTAAAGGTCGAAAACAGAAAGTCGTACCTGTTCAAGATAATACAAAAAGATAACGAGATGCTAAGGGAGTTCGTAGCTCGTTTTCAAATGGAACGAATGGATCTGCCGCCAGTCACAGACGATTGGGTTGTTCAAGCTTTCACTCAAGGTCTAAATGAGCGGAGCTCGAGGGCTTCACAGCGGCTAAAGCAAAATCTGATCGAGTACCCAGCTATTCCTTGGACCGATGTGCACAATCGATATCAATCCAAAATAAGAGTCGAAGATGACTAGTTGACTTCTAGGTCCATTACAAAAAAGCAAAAGTCGACCGGAGATCGATACCAACCATATAGTGGAAACGATACTACTGCTGGTATCCGAGGCCTCTTTAAAATCAACCTCGTACACAAGGGGGCTTTATCATTGAACGCATCTGTGACGATTATCAAGTTCGGTGCAAAGGAAGTTACTTCGTTATTTCATGACAAACAGTGTCTCAACGGGAAACGTTGTAAGGGCCAAACGGTCAAAACTAACCATACTTATATAGTTGGCTCGAGCCCTGACGCAAAACATGAACCCATGTATAATGACCTTCAAAGAAAGCTCTCTTCTTTACCGATATTCTATGTTCAAGATTTATTCTGCAAACAGGATCGAGTTCGAATCATTCGCTCGATTGCCAAGCCTACGGGCTACCTTTGTTTCGAGTTCGAGCAATCACTCACTCGGCCATTAAGCCTACGGGCTACTTCAACTACTACGCATACGGGCTACATTACATCGAGTTTGAATCATTTGCTCGACTGCCAAGCCTACGGGCTACCTTTATTTCGAGTTCGAGCAATCACTCACTCGACCATTACGCCTACGGGCTACATTGCATCGAGTTCGAATCATTCGCTCGATTGCCAAGCCTACGGGCTACCTTTATTTCGAGTTCGAGCAATCACTCACTTGACCATTAAGCCTACAGGCTACTTCGACTATTACGCCCACGGGCTACATTGCATCGAGTTCGAATCATTCGCTCGACTGCCAAGCCTACGAGCTACCTTTATTTCGAGTTCGAGAAATTACTCACTTGACCATTACGCCTATGGGCTACATTGTATCGAGTTCGAATCATTTGCTCGATTGCCAAGCCTACAGGTTACCTTTATTTCGAGTTCGAGCAATCGCTCACTCGACCATTACTCTTACGAGCTACATTGCATCGAGTTCGAATCATTCGCTCGATTGCCAAGACTACAGGCTACCTTTATTTCGAGTTCGAGCAATCACTCACTCGACCATTAAGCCTACGGGCTACTTTGACTATTACGCCTACGGGCTACATTGCATCGAGTTTGAATCATTCGCTCGACTGCCAAGCCTACGGGCTACCTTTATTTCGAGTTCGAGCAATTACTCACTCGACCATTACGTCTACGGGCTACATTGTATCGAGTTCGAATCATTCGCTCGATTGCCAAGCCTACGGGCTACCTTTATTTCGAGTTCGAACAATCACTCACTCGATCATTTCGAGTCACTCTTCTCAGTGAGGCTCCGAACCTCGACATCATGCTCCTCCCTGATTCAGAGAAAAGCCCGGTGATGCAACATCGAAGCCTGCAAACAAAAGGAGAAACATTAGAATTACTTACAACTCTGTGTAAAAGAAGTGGCAAAAACGCCATCAGAAGTTACCCGATTCAAAGCATGTTGGGCCTCGTTGAAAAGACAGGAAGCCCCTCCGCATTCATCACTGATTGATCTTCTCCGGTCACTAAGGACCGAAGGTAACTGGCAATTCCCACAGGGGAAGAAAAAATTCGGGTATCCTCGATAAAGTCGGGGACTATAAAGACGCATAAAATGATCGAGCATTACATACGTCATGGTCGGGGTCGATAGAAACGTCAGCATAAACTTGATCGAGTCGCAGGGAAATCATATCGCTCCTCGCCACATCCTTTCCGAGAAACTAGGGGACTATCTGTGTACGGTCAAAACCGGTTCTCAGTCATAAAGACTGGTCGAGACAATGACATTTCAATCGAAGGGTATCCACACGACAAGCTCGGACGAATTCCGAAGTAGGGGCATCGAGCTTCGAACTATAAGACAAATCGACGGCAAAACTCGATATCGTTATCGAGCCCGTGTCCGAATCGGACTACGGGGCAACACCGATCGACAGAGGCCCCGAATATCGATGCCCCAAGGTAGAATCGAGCTCAAACCAAGACTGGGGGTTCGATATAACACCGAGCTCGAGCCAGTGCTAAGCTCGCAGACAAGAGCCGTTACAACCGCACCGAGGGAGAGAATCTTGGCGGGAATCAAGGTAGAGACAAACCATCATGGGTCCTCCACTATATGTATTATTTTATTATGTTGCTATAGATAAAGCAGAGACCCTCTACTATAAAAAAGGGAGATAGACTGCAATAGACAGGCGCCACGAAGAGACATGGAGATTTCATTGTGCTTGTTTTCTTTAACTCATTCAGTCTTCATGTTCATTATTCCCACTTTATAGCAAAAATACTTGTATTGTCATTTTGTATCAAAGGAATTTGCATATCCTTAGAACCGCATCTAAATTTAACGTTATCCGATTTTTCGGGTAAACAATATATATATATATATATATATATATATATATATATATATATATATATATATATAAAATTGTGTAGTGAGGAGATTTTGAAGAAGAATATTTGACTTTCATGGAAGCGCTGCATTTCAAACTTAGTATACCTGCTCATTTGGACATCAATTCAAAATATACTCCTCTTTTAGTTGTATTATACCTAAACTTGAGTTTATATTTTAGATCTAATTATCTTATGAACTGTTGCATGTTACCTAAAGATAGGAAACGAAAAAGTCAGCACTCAGCACGCAAGAAGTTTAGTTTTTCCTACATAAATTACTTTGGACAGAAAACGAAGGGGGAAGGAATCCTTTGATTATATCAATAAAAAACTAGTTTTATCAACTGCAGAGTTGCAAAAATCGATTAAATTGATACTTGTGATCTTTAGACTTCAACTTAAAAAAATGGCTTCACTTGCTCTGGTTTGACAGTTTTAATTTTGGGTTCCTTTTTAGCTTTTCTTTCTTTTCAAATTCTTTTGCTCTTTCAAATTAATTTATAACTAATTTTTACTCATTCTTTTTTCAAAGTCTGATTTTTTAGATGCATTAGTTCTGATTGATTTTTAGTCAATTGTTAATTTTGATTGGCACTTTAATTAAGACAAACAGTTCGATATAAATTTCTCTTATTTACATTTTGTTGAAATTTCTATAATTTATATATAATTTTACTTTCTTTGAATATTTATCTCTGTTATATTATTTTACTATAAGATAATGCCCAACGTCCTTGCAACTTACACCTCGCATCCTATCAGGTAAAACGTCTTACCTCTCCATTTAAAACACTGATCTAATGTACTCGCATGAGAATTGAGAAATGCAATTTAGAAAAAGAATACGTAGAAAGATAAGACGCTATAGACAAATTATCTAGAAATGTATTATTTATTAATATAAATAACATTGACTTCAACTTAATAGATGGCCTTAATAATGTAGGCAACTTTGATACTACTTCCATGTGATTCTGGACCTGTATATGTATATAGAATAAGTGTAATTATAAAATTTTCAATCATTGTAGATTGAATTGTCTTAAAGACGTCATGTATACTTCGTCTTATTTGCCTTCCTGGTATATGGTTCTGTAATAGTTTAAACTTTATTTGACAAAGTTATATTACTCTAATTTTGTAAGCAATTTTTAATATCGTGTATAGTTGTATGTATATTTATGTTCTTCATTTCTATGTTATTGAATAAACAATGACTGCATCAAAATTAATGACAAATATATGTAGGAAAGTTAACTTAATAGATGAAATTAATGCAAATGAACTTGAGAACAAAAAGCTCATTAATAAGATATTTGGAAATTAAAAATCATAATCAGAATAATGTTAGCCATGTTGAAGGGGGGGGGGGTCAGTAATAGGCTTATTTAAAATTAATAATTGAAAAATAACCACAGTTTCTAAATTAATCGAAATTTAGTCATTTTTTCACGTAAATATAAAATCTAAACGAAAACACCTTTAAAAATTCGTAAAAATCCAGCATAATACGTTAAAGTACAATTTTTTTTTTTACGTAATGCTAGAATTTTATAATGTGTTGGAGGCTGAAAGTTCATACGCATGACCTCCATAATCCAACATTTCTGTATTTCAGTTATGATATTTTTGTCTAAAGAACTATTTTTAATGACTTTAATATCATTAACTATTTTTTAATTACAGATATGAAAACTGACTATTTAGACCATACTATTTTCAAGAATTAGTCTATATTTCTAAGTCCAAATAAGGTGAAAAGTAAAAACACCAAAAGCCAACATTGACAAAGACAGGACGAGCATGTGACTTCTGCCAAAAGCTTAAGTAGTGCAGTTTCTTTTCCTTCTTGTTCTTCCTGAATTTCTGATCAATCAAACGCATTCCCTTTTCGGTTTTCAGTCCAATCACTGATTAAAAAGCAATTTTTTTCTTTGTTTTCAAACTTCTTTCTTTTTGACACTTTTATAGTTTTATTTAGGTAAAATACATAATATGCACATCAACTTGTCCCCAAAAGTCCATTTTCGATTCAACTTTTACGGGCCTTCTTTTTTTCATCTTATACTTGTTAGAAATAAATTTAATATCTCACTAAGACATATACAATACATATACAATCAGTCACAAAGTGGTAGGTGTTGCACACTTTTCCTATGTCTTGGCCACATATTACCACACCAGATTCAATTTGATTTTAACTTTTTTTAAAATTTTACTCCTTTTCCTTATTTTGTTTATTTATAAATTTGCATCTCTTTCCTTATATTTGTTCTAAAAATCTCTTCTCTCGCACTCCCTTCATACCCTTCACCCAATTAAAAACTTTTAATTTAGATAAATAGTTTTCAGGTTAATTAAGATTCTTGGCATTGTAATACCAAGAGGAAAATGATTGAGAAGAGAGATATGAACGTGATTGGAGTTTGACCGGAGAAAATGGAAGCTCGCCGGCGTTGAAGGAATTTTTCCGGCCAACATCTGGTCGGATTTTATAGTTTAATTGAGTTTTTCCATGTTAAATCCTTTTCATGGGCTTTCATTAATCAAATGTGAAAATACAGCCGATGATTTTTACACTCTTTGATTAATTTTTCATCTTAATTTTCTGTAAGGTATAGGAAGGGAGGATCGACATCAATGGAGGTTTTGCTGATAGAAAAATAAAAGGAGGAGGGAGGAAAAAGAAAAAGAAAGAAAAAAGAAAAGAAAAGAGGGTCACGGCAAATTAAATGTATTAGATACATAATGTCCAATAAATATTTGACATGTGTACAATTTAATGAGTTTTAAACTTTTTTTTTGGCTCTTCACTCGCGTTTAAGAAGATTCTTTTTTCTCTTTGCCACGTCATCTTTCAGGGAGGTATTAAATTCATTTTGGACAAATATAGGATGGAAAAGAAACGTCCGTAAAAGTTGAATTGGAAACTAATTTTTGGGGACAAGTTCAAGGTGTATCTTATGTATTTTTCCTTTTATTTACTCCCTCTATTTAAATTTATTCATCTTAATTTGGCTAGACATAAATTCTAAAATGTAAAGAAGACTTAAATCTTGTAATTTAAGTTAAACGCGTGTATGGTATACATAAATATTGTTTAAATTTTATGATTATAAATATACCATATCATTCGATAAAGGAGTATTATTAAATACAAAATATGAATGCATGAATTAAAAATTTATTAGATATAAATTGAAATGAAGGTTCTTTCAAAAGACTACGTATTCCTAATCAGGATTCAACTTTAATGTACTCACCTTATAAAAAATATTTTTATAATTGAGTTGTTTATAAAATAATTATAGACAAATTTTTAGAAAAGATATTTATATACAGTCGAAATCGAGCTCGTCTACGACATGGTAGATTAGGCTCGGAACATGACAACCAAGGGCTGAAGATCGACCTCGAGTCCCACCGAGCTAGAACCCGGGGTTAGAACGACTGCCTTCGAGAACATTGAGTCCATGATCCCGGAATCGACCTTAGCCTCGATCGAGCTCGAAAAAACATTGTTAGCATGACCAACAGAAGACCAAAATATTCGTGACCGGTCGAATATTATGGCGAAAATCTCGACGCGTATCAGTAAGGAACCGACAATCAGCTAATCAAGAGATTTTTACCTTTTATAGAATTGTACCTAAAGTTGGATTCCTCTACTATATAAAGAGAGGTCTCATAATTCGTTGGGAATATTGTAACACGTATTCCAAAGCAATACATTATTATTATCTTTAAGTCCTTATTCTTCTGTCTTAATATCGATCGAAATACGTTGGGCTCGAGGGTGGCTAACCTTTCAAGGATAAAACTGTTCAATTCGTGTGTTTTGCATTTACTTTATCATTATTTATTTCAATTGCAATTTGATTTATCATTTTGTGTCAAGTTAATCCACATATTCTTAAAACCGCTTACAAATTCAATTGTTATCCGATTTTTAGGGTAAACAGTTTGGCGCTCATAGTAGGGCTAAGGATAATATTGGTTATTTGATATAAATCTCCATAACAAATACTACTTTACACTTGTTCTTTGAAGTGTCTCTAATTACAGATTAAAACTCAAAATGTCGAATTCTCAATCAACACCCCTACATGTTGACAATGAGTCTGGTCATCACGATGAAAATAATAACATAGCGCCCGGTGATGAGGTACCGCCCGTTGATCCCATCAGAATTCCGATTGCGGGCACGATTGACGCTAACTCATATGTGGCTATTGACGCAAACTTGCCTACCGACCCCGAGAATAGCGTCCGTGATGCAGCCCGATCGGCAACTCAAAATACACAAAATATTAGAGGAGACGGGATCAGTTTACAGGTGATCTTCGAAATGTTGCAGGCTCAACATGCGGTGATAGTTCAGTTACAAAACCAAAGTCGTGCACCGAGCAAAGTTGAACCCGATCCACCCCGGGAAGTCAACCGCAAGGATGAACCGGTCGCAGAAAGGTCAAATGAGAATGAATCAGGGGCTAACCTCGAGATCATAAAGATGCTCGAAGAGTTGACAAAACGGATAGAATCAGGGGAGAAGAAAATCGAAGCTAATGACAAAAATGTGGAAACCTACAATTCCACGGTAGACCAAATCCCAGGAGCACCGCCAATATTGAAAGGCTTGGATTTCAAGAAGTTCGTGCAAAAACCTTTTCCTCCGAGCGCGGCTCCAAAGCCGATCCCTAAGAAATTCCCCATGCCCGAGATTGCTATGTATAACAGAACGACCGACCCAAATAAGCATGTAACCTCTTACACATGTGCCATCAAAGGGAACGACTTAGAGGATGATGAGATTGAGTCTGTCCTATTGAAGAAGTTTGGAGAGACCCTGTCAAAAGGGGCTATAATATGGTATCACAACTTACTTCCTAATTCTATTGACTCATTTGCTATGCTTGCAGATTCTTTCATAAAAGCACATGCTGTGGCCATCAAGGTCGAGACCAAGAAATCAGACCTTTTCAAAGTAAAATAAAAGGATAACGAGATGCTCAGAGAGTTCGTATCCCGGTTTCAAATGGAATGAATGGACCTGCCACTGGTCGCTGATGATTGGGCCATTCAGGCTTTCACCCAATGGCTAAATGTTCGAAGCTCGGTGGCTTCACAACAGTTGAAACAAAACCTGATAGAATATTCGATCGTTACTTGGGCCGACATGCATAACCGGTATCAATCGAAAATCAAAGCGGAAGATGATCAACTCGGGGCCCCTTCGGGGTCCGTTTATCCTGTCAGAACCATCGACAGAGTCAAGAGAGACATTGATTGTGAACCGAGACCAAACAGGGATCGGTATCAACCGTATAATGAAGACCAAAAAAGTAGTGAGTCCGGTCAGAACTCTATGAGAAATGAAAGGAGAAGTGATCGAGGTTAGAGCAACCGGGGACTCATGAGTAAAAACGGCTTCGACAAGCCCATCGAGCCTAAAGAAGCACCGAGATTATCGGAATACAACTTTAACATTTATGGTGCCGCCATTGTATCAGTCGCATCAAAGATACCAAATGACCTCGACCTCTACAATCCGATCCAACCCAGACGGATCCTAACTAGATATGTAAATATCACGGCATTCACGGCCACAGAACGGAGGATTGCCGACGGTTGAGAGAGGAAGTAGCCCAACTGTTCAACAACGGGCATCTTCGAGAATTCCTAAGCGACCAAGCCAAGAATCATTTCAGGAATAGGGATTCTAACAAACAAACCGAACAAGAAGAACCTCAACATGTCATTAACATGATCATTGGTGGGGTTGATTCCCCTCAGGGGGCGATATTGAAGCACACCAAAGTGTCCATCACGAGGGAGAAAAGAACTCGAGATTACATACCGGAAGGAACCTTGTCTTTCAACGACGAGGATGCGGAAGGGATCGTGCATCCCCACAATGATGCACTGGTAATATCTGTACTCATAAATAAAATTCGAGTTAAACGTGTGTTAATTGATCCAGGTAGCTTGGCCAATATCATCCGATCGAGGGTCGTGAAGCAGCTCGGTCTACAAGATCAAATCGTCCCTACAATTTGAGTTCTAAACGGATTCAACATGACATATGAAACCACTGAGGGTGAGATAACATTACCAGTGAACACCGCCGGGACCATCGAGGAAGCTAAGTTTTGTGTGATCGAAGGAGACACGAGGTACAACGCTTTGTTCGGGAGGCCTTGGATCTACAACATGAGAGCAGTGCCCTCGACACTGCACTAGGTGCTGAAATTCCCAACACCCAGCGGAGTCAAAACAGTTATAGGGAACAACCGGCCGCCAAGGAAAGTTCGCGGTCGATGAACTGATCTCAACATCGGAGGATCCGAACCAGATAGGCAAAAACGGGGCCAAATAGCAATGATTGATACCAGTCTTGATGGAATCGGAGAAACGAGGGATAGACGAAGACGATGACTATAGGGTCCCCTGATCTTTCATAGCCCCCGATGACTCCGAGATTACAAAATCAATGGTTGAGGAACTGAAACAAGTCGTATTGAGTGAACACCTACCCGATCGAAAGGTATACCTGCGCACGGGGTTAAGCCCCGAGCTCAGGAAAAAACTCATTCAATTTCTTATAGCTAACGAAGATTGTTTCGCTTGGTCCTACCTTTATATGACAGGGATCCCGCCGGAGATAACCACTCACAAACTAAGCCTGGACCTGAAGTTCCATCCGGTCAAGCAGAAGAGGAGACCCTAGTCCGAGGTCAAGCATGCTTTCATCAAGGATGGGGTATCTAAACTCCTTAAAATATGGTACAATCGGGAGGTTAAACACCCGGATTGGTTAGCAAATGTAGTAGTAGTCCCTAAAAAGGGGGAACAAATTAAGAATATGTGTACACTATAAGGATTTGAATATGGCATGTCCCAAGGATTCTTTCCCTATGCCCAATATCGACCGAATGATCGATGCCACGGCCGGCCACGAGATCCTCAGTTTTCTTGATGCCTACTCCGGGTACAACCAAATACGGATGAACCCGAGTGATCAGGAAAAAACCTCTTTCATCACTAAATACGGCACATACTACTATAGCGTGATGCCATTCAGGTTAAAAAAAATGCTGGTGCCACTTACCAACGCCTAGTAAATAGGATGTTCGAGGAACAAATAGGAAAATCAATGGAGGTTTACATTGACGATATGTTGGTTAAGTCCCTGCGAGTAGAGGACCATTTAAAACATTTGCATGAAACCTTCAGCATATTGAAGAAATACAATATGAAACTGAACCCGGAGAAATATGCATTTAGAGCTGGGTCAGGTAAATTCCTCGAATTTATGGTATCCAACCGGGGAATCGAGATCAACCCCGACAAGATCAAAGCCATCGAAGATATCACGGTTGTGGACAATGTGAAGACCATGCAAAGATTAACCGGGCTCATAGTCGCCCTGGGGTGATTCATCTCGAGGTACTTCGACAAGAGCCACCGGTTCTTCACACTATTGAAGAAGAAGAATAACTTCTCATGGACCCCGGAGTGCCAACGGGCCTTGGAGGAAATCAAGCGGTATCTATCGAGCCCGCCGCTGCTTCACACGCTGAAGATAAACGAACAACTATACTTGTTCTTGGCAGTATCAGAGATAGTAGTAAGTGGAGTCCCGGTACGAGAAGAGCAAGGTACGCAATTTCCAAATTACTATGTTAGCATGACCCTAGGTGAGGTCGAAACTAGGGACCCTTGCCTAGAAAAGCTGGCACTCGCTTTTCGAAGCGCCTCTAGAAAGCTAAAAATATACTTCCAGTGTCACCCCATATGTGTCGTGACTACTTACCCATTGAGGAATGTCATGCATAAGCCCGAGCTCTCGGGCCGGTTAGCCAAATGGGCCATGAAAATCAGTGGGTACGATATTGAATATCGACCCCGGACCGCCATTACATCCCAAATTTTGGCAGACTTTGTGGCCGACTTTACGCCAACCCTAATACCCGAGGTCGAAAGAGAGTTATCAATCAACTCAGGAACATCCTCGGGGATCTGGACCCTCTTTGCGGACGGCGCCTCAAACGCAAAAGGGTCCGGACTTGGCATCGTATTGAAGCTACCAACGGGCAATGTAGTTAGACAATCTATTAGGACTATGAAATTGCTAAACAATGAAGCCGAATATGAGGTCATGATTGCAGGTTTCGAACTAACCAAAGGCTTGGGGGCAGAGGTGATCGAAGCCAAGTGCGACTCCCTCCTTGTGGTAAACCAAGTTAATGGGACGTTCGAGGTCAGAGAAGAACGAATGCAAAGGTACTTGGATAAGTTGCAGGTAACATTACATCGGTTCAAAGAATGAACTTTGCAACACGTACCTCGAGATCAAAATAGTGAGGCCGATGCCCTTGCTAATTTAAGGTCATCGATCGAGGACGACGAGTTCAATTCGGGGGCAGTCGTACATCTTATGAGTTCGGTAGTGGAAGAAGGCCATGCCGAGATTAACTCAATGAGCCTATCTTAGGACTGGAGAAATAAATATATAGAATATATGAATACCGAAAAACTACCCTCAGATACAAAAGAATCGAGGGCTCTACGTACAAAGGCAGCCCGGTTTACCCTGTCCGAAGACAGAACCCTGTTCAGAAGAAAATTCGATGGCCCACTCGCGATATGTCTAAGACCAGGGGATACCGAGTACGTTTTGAGGGAAATCCATGAAGGCACCTGTGGAAATCATTCAGGTGCCGAGTCATTGGTTCAAAAAGTTATCAGAGACGGCTACTACTAGATTGATATGGAAAAGGACGCGAAAGAGTTCGTACGAAAGTATGATGAATGTTAAAGACACGCTCCGATGATTCATCAGCCCAGGGAGCTGCTGCATTCAGTTTTGTCACCATGGCCGTTCATGAAGTGGGGAATGGATATCGTTGGCCCCATTTCATGGGCACCCAGTAAGGCTCAATTTATATTGTTTATGACTGACTATTTTTCTAAGTAGGTGGAAGCCCATGCATACGAAAAGGTCAGGGAGAAGGAAGTCATCGATTTCATTTGGGACCATATCATATGCCGGTTCAGAATGTCTGTCGAGATCGTGTGCGACAACGAGAAATAATTCATCGGCAACAAAGTTAGCAAGTTTCTCAAAGATCATCAGATCAAAAGGATCCTATCAACACCCTACCACCCTAGCGAGAACGGACAAGCGGAATCGACCAACAAAACCATTCTCCAAACCCTCAATAAGAGGTTGACCGATGCCAAAGGAAAATGGAAGGAAATCCTGCTCGAAATCTTATGGGCATACCGTACGACCTCGAAGTCCATTACCCCGGCTACCCCATTCTTACTGGTTTACAGCACTGAAGCTCTAATACTAGTCAAAGTCGGAGAACCAAGTCTCAGGTTCCGATATGCAACCAAGGAATCGAATGACGAGGCTATGAACATGAGCCTAGATCTATTAGATGAAAGGCGCGAAGCAGCCCTTATCTGGTTGGCCGCCCAAAAATAGCGGATCGAGAGATATTACAATCGAAGGGCCAACCTTCGACACTTCAATGTCGGTGACTTAGTGTTAAGGAATCTCACACTAAACACCCGGAACCCAAACGAAGGAAAGCTGGGGCCGAACTAGAAAGACCTTATCAAATTATCGAGATCACCTGTAAAAGATCATACAAGCTCGGAACAATGAACGGTGAGCAACAATCGAACAACTGGAACATAACTCACTTGAAGCGACACTACTGTTAAGGTATAACCCCATTCATTTCCTTTTATTTATTTACATTACGAACTAACACTTGCAGGCAATCATCAAAGAACGATACAATCTTTAAGACTGCAAGCACGTGTTGCACTCTTTTTCCCTTGAACCGGTTATGTCCCAAATGGGTTTTCCGGCAAGGTTTTTAACGAGGCAACAATAAACTGTGCTAACTTAGAATTGAAGTCCGGTTATGATCCGGTATCGAAGATCATGACAGTAGTATTCGAGGCTTCTCTACGCTCGGCCCCGAACACTGGGGGGCATCACCCTCAGATAACGACTTTAGCAAGGAAAGAAACTTTATGATTGAATGGTCTCGGCTCAACCGATAGGATTTACTGTAAGGGCCAAACAATCAAATAAACCGTGCCCACATAGACTACTCTAGCCATGGCACAAAACTTGTACACATGTGTAACTACGACACACAAGAATAAAAAGAAGTTTCTACCTTGCGAATAAATATCTTGTCCCTTGAGAATTTCTCTTTTTTCTTTTCATCTTAAGGAATTTCTTACATTCGATCCTCTAAAGATATCGAGCCCGAGGGCCGCCTTTATCCGGGTTTAAACGATCACTCCCAATCAGGGGCTGCCGTCTAAAAACAAACTCGGATGGCTCGGGCTATCGGAGCCCGGAGGCACGAGACCTATTAGGCAGCGCCCGGACATTAAAGGCTATGGCCATCCCCATTCGAGGACTGTTATCTTAGGCAAGCCCGGATAACTCGGGGTAACAAGCCCACTGGGCAACATCCAAACTAAAGGCTACATCCATATTAAAATGGCTCGGAGACGTCCGAGACCCGTAACAAAAAACAAGGCCTTCAAAATTTCATAACCGGTTCTAAAAGCTACCTTCGACAAACTATAATCTAAAATATCATAAGTACTTTGGGTAAAACATTTTTGGTCATACTGAACCCCCACGATGCCTTAAATAAAATAATGTTGAGGCAAGGCCTATTCGAACCTTCGAACATAACCTAACTATTTTATGCTAAGGCATTTCGATATTTGCAAACATAAAAAATAAACCAAAGGAAAACAAAATTCTTAAACTGTCGAAGGGAAAAAAAAGTCTTGTATATTATACAGAGTCTTTACAGAGGCCAAATAGCCTTAACAAAAAAATACAAAAGTATACTAGTACAAAAAAACAAAAAAGCAAAAAATTTCTACAAAGGCATCTAAATAGCCTGGTCTTCTCCACCCCCGGGTCCATCGGAGCCCTCAGAGTCTTCTTCTTCTTCTTCCTCTTCTTCTTCTTCTTCTTCTTCTTCTTCTTCTTCTTCTTCTTCTTCTTCTTCTTTTTCTTTCTTCTTCTTCTTCTCCTCCTCCTCCTCCTCCTCCTCCTCCTCCTCCTCCTCCTCCTCCTTCTTCTTCTTCTTCTTCTTCGGAGTAGGCCAACATTTTGGCCTCGGCCTCGATCCCCTTAGCGGTTTCGATCTCATCCAATAGATCGAAACAACGAGCATGAATCTCCTTAAGGGCCTATTTTCGCCGCCTCGGCATCGGCCTTATATTGGGCCACCATCTCGTCGGCATCGACTTTAACCACCACGACCGCTGACTTGGCCGTTTCAAGCTCCTTTGCCATAATTTCTCGCTCAGAAGCGGACAAGCAAAGATGAGATTGGAGCTCTTCAAGCTTTTTGGCCTGCACCTCGACCTTTTCTTTTGCTGCTCGAAGCTGGGACTTAGCCGAAACCAGCTGTGCCCGAGCAGTCTCCTTTTTTTAGGCCAGGCGGTCCATCCTTCCCCTCCATTCATCGGCCTCGGTCTTGACAACATCCATCTCAGCTCGCAGTTGATCGACCCGATCGATTTTTTGTTAGACTTGCGAATTCCGACCGTTAGTCACCGAACCTAGTTCATCATCACTAACCTCAAAGACTTTTTCCTCTTCCACTAGAATGACATGTTCTTTTTGAGCCGCGTCCAACTTAGCCCGAAGACTCTTGGACTTTTTCTCGCGTTTCTCACTGATAAGTTTGTACATATCTCTCTTCTCAATAACCTCTTTGGTTTTGACCTCGAGGAGACTCAACTCTTCTCGATATCGGAGAAAGGTCTCGTGGTTAAGCACCAAGGCATGCGGATACGAGGAAAAAAATTAAGATCATTAAGTAACCAAAGCTGGAAAATGAAAAGGTTAGGTAGCACATTACACGACTCAATGTTTGTTGTGCTTCGTTGAACAAGCATAAAAATTCCATCTCATTTATCTTTGCCCGTTCTTCTTCAGTCACCAGGCACCGGAGGTAACTAGCTACCCCAATAAGCGCGAAAAGGACTTGGTCGTCCTCCAGAACAGAGATAATGATTGAGCGCTTCCGACTGGGATCGATACTCGGGGTAGGGAATCGGTTGACCAATCTCGAGCTCGAGCTAGACCCACCTGTCCCCGAGGGCAGACTTCTTCTTGGTACATCTAAATCACCCAATCCGGTGACATCCTCCGTGGCAATAGAGTCCACGCTATCAAAATAACTTTGGAGGGGATCGTTCGCTCCTTAGACCCCCTCATTTGAACGCTCCTTCGCCGCTCGAACTTCACCCAACATTGAGTCTGTGAACGAAGGAGATCCTGTTATATCAATGACACCGGGTGGAGAAGAACTGGCGTCTTGAGGGTTCTCGAACTGATGCATCGACCTCTTGAGTTTAGGAGGGATTGGCCTCTGTCGTCCCCCCTTCTGTTGATGCCCGTTCTTCAGGGACCGATGGCTCCCTGGCTACTAAAATTTCATCCTCTTCAGAATCGTCCCTGAGCCGGTAGAGGGAGTCCGAATCAAGTATTCGGGAGTTGGAGGTTTCTTTTGGCTTGCGGATCAGCCTCCTACTTGGTTTCTTTTTCTCCGATCTCGGAGAACTCGGAGCCCTTTCTCTCTTCTTCTCTACACCCTGTTTTGGAGCAGAGGACTCAATAGGAAAATCGTCACTACCGGATGGGGGCCTCATTTGGACATCCTTGGGTAAACTGGCAAAAAGAAATAAAACAAGTAAGGACTTAATCATGCAAAAGGGAAACAAAATATTACTCATGAAAGAGATCTCACCGTGCGAACTGGCCTTCTATCGGCCCTTTGAAAGCTCACGCCACGAGCGCTCAGAATAAGTCTTTTGTGATATGATGCCCTCGACCCACTTCTTGAGTCGAGGAACTGTGTTTGGGATCCGAGCAACAACTGCACCATCACAGAACATCGATAAGAAGGAAGGAAAATGGCGATAAATAAAATCTTGGGAGCAAAATTATATACTTACGTGACATGTTCCACTTCTCAGGGGACGACATGTGCTCGACCGCGATCAAGTCCGAGGTCTTCACTCGGACGAAACGGCTTAGCCAACCTCGATCCCTATCTTCATCGATACTCGAGAATGGGGCCTTACTGGACCGATGAGCGAGCTTGATCAGTCCCCTCCGGTAGAGTCAGGGACTGTATAAACGCATGAGGTGATCGATAGTGAAAGGGCACCCTTCGATCTTGCTTACAAAGAAACAGAGAAGGATTACGATCCTCCAGAAAGAATGGTGAATTTGACCGAGGGTTACGTCGTATCTTTTGCAAAAGTCGACGATAACCGGATCCAAGGGGCCCAACGTGAAGGGATAAATGTAAACACTTAAAAATCACTCGACGTGGGTGATGATGGCTTCGTCAGGTTCGGGAACCACCATATGTTTGTCAACCCAATTACATCATTTTTGACTTCGGAGAGAATATCCTCGGTGATCGAGCAGATGTACCTCAAGACATCCTCACACCGGCCTGATATGAATGAGGGTTGTTCGACTTTAAAATCAACATTGATCGGGCACCCCCGCGGAATGAACATTTTTAGAGAAGGTTCCGGTGCTGGTTCCTCGACAACAATACGTCAAGCGGTCTCTTCGGTAGACGACAGCGGGGTAGAAGGAGTTTTCTTTTGGGGAACGATTTTGGAAGTTTTTGCCATTTCTTTATGGAGAGGAAATAAGAAAAAAGAGGAAGTTAAAAGAGTACACTCGATGGTTTAAGATATAGACGAATGAGAGTTCTTATAAAAGATCTCAAAGTAACCAGAATATAAGTGTTTGGAAGTACTGAAATTTCTTAGGAACAAGGGCAGAAGGTTTGAATGTAAAGTTTGAAAGAACAAATGAGGGGGTATTTATAGTTTCCAACGACAGTTCACATCTAGGAGCGCCCGACCAGCAACTGACAAGCATTTAATGCCATTAAGACTTGACTGACGAGACATTTTGACTGTTTTGTTGTTTCTGTCACAGGGTATCGAAGTTAGGATCGGAAGCTCATGTCGTTTCACGTCGTCTTCTCTCCGAAAAATGAGAGAACTATCTGTATACAGTCGAAATCGAGCTCGCCTACGACATGGTAGGTTAGGCTCGGAACATGACAACCAAAGGCTGAAGATCGACTTCGAGTCTCACCGAGCTAGAACTCGCGGTCAGAACGCCTACCTTCGAGAACATTGAGTCCGTGATCTTGGAGTAGACCTTAGCCCCGATCGAGCTCGAAGAAACATTGTTAGCATGACCAACAAAAGACCAAAATATCCGTGATCGGTCGAATATTACGACGGGAATCTCGGCGCGTATCAGTAAGGAACCAACAATCAGCTAATCAAGAGATTTTTACCTTTTATAAAATTGTATTTAAAGTAGGATTTCCCTATTATATAAAAGGGGATCTGGTAATTCATTGTGAATATTGTAACACACATTCCAAAGCAATACATTATTATTCTCTTTAAGTTCTTATTCTTCTGTCTTGATATCGATCGAAATACGTTGGGCTCGAGGGTGGCTAACCTTCTAAGGCGAAACTGTTCAATTCGTGTGGTTTGCATTTACTTTATCATTATTTATTTCAATTGCAATCTGATTTATCATTTTGTGTCAAGTTAATCTACGTATCTTTAAAATCAATTACAAATTCAATTGTTATCCGATTTTGAGGGTAAACAATATTTGTTGGTAATTTGATTAAAAAAAAAAAAAATTCTAAAATAAGTTCAATTACATGAATAGTGTTAAAGATCTTTTTACTATTAGCCTATATAGCTCAATTCTTCCGTTTTATTTTGTGTGTGTATTTTAGTTTCAATGATAAAATGCATCCAAAATTTAAAATTGGCGGTTACAATTGAAATAAATTTGGAGAGGGAAAAGTACATGTTTTTTTACTCTGTATTCTTTACTTTTAAAAGTGTCCCCATCTCTATCTGAGAGTTTTTTGGCCTTCAGTTTGGCCTATTATGAGTGTCTATCTATATGTTTCTGATTATTAATAAATAATAAAAAGAATGACTCGACATAATAATAGAGAGGGATTGTGATGTTGATACTGAAAAGGATATAGTGTAAAGGAAAAAAAGCTACTTTAAGCTAAAACTCACCAAGAAGAAGAATAATTGAGTAAAGGAAAAATCCCATTCTTGTATACACTCAAATGGTGCCCATTTTAGTATAATTGAGTCAATTCTTGAAAGAGAAGAGCTGGTTTTGTATAAAGAACAAAAATTGGCATCTAGGTTTTTGAGACCTTTTTAGTCTTAAAGAACGAGCAAGTTTATCAGGTTCTTGTGGTTGAAACTGGATAAAGGGCATTTCTTTTTATGGCAATGATTGTTTAAGTTTGGCTAGCTTTGGATAATGTTGAAGAGGTGAGTTATGACAAAAATGGATAAAGGGCATTTCTTTTTACTTTGTTGGTTGTAGAAATTTGTACAGGTAAGAGTGTAGCAAGAATGTTGCATCTGCTTTGGAATGTGGGGCTGCTACTTATTTGTACATTGATGATGGAGAGTTCTTCTGCTACACTTTCTCCTACTGGTATAAACTATGAAGGTTGGCTTCTTTCTTGAAATTCCTCACTTGTCCTGAAATTTTCCTTTTGTTAATTAGGCTAAGTATAAATTAATTCCTCTCAAACTATGGTTTAATTCTTTACAGTGGAAATAATCTAAAAGAGTGACTGTTTCTATATGTAATAAATGTGCAGTTGTTGCTTTGACGGAAATTAAGAAGGCTTTACATGACCCCTATAATGTTCTGGACAATTGGGATGTGAATTCCGTAGATCCTTGCAGTTGGAGAATGGTTACTTGTTCATTTGATGGCTATGTTTCTGCTCTGTAAGTAGTTTAGTTGAATAGTATTTTTGCAGAAATTTTGTTGTGTAATCAAAAGGCCTGAGTTTTATCCAGTAATTGATTGATGAACATTTTCTCTTGCATCAGAGCACTACCTAGTCAAAGTCTATCGGGCACATTATCGCCTGGAATTGGCAATCTTACTAACTTGCAATCTGTGTAAGTTCTTGACTATATGCTTCTCTTAGTTACTGCTGCTTGGTTCCATTACAATCTTTGGTCAATTCCTATACGATTTTCTCAGTGTTCTAAGCCATTCTTTCAGTAAATTGTACTTGATCTTTCATGTAGATTGTTGCAAAACAATGCCATTTCCGGTCCTATACCTGATGTGATTGGGAAGTTACAGAAGCTTCAGACAATTGATCTCTCCAACAATAAATTTGAAGGCGAAATACCCACTTCTTTTGGAGACCTCAAGAATTTGAATTATTTGTGAGTTCATGAATTTTCACTTATAAGTCACTTTCAAGAGACCTGTTTGTTCATTCATTGTTGGTATCATTTTTCTGGCCTGTTGTTGATATTTACTTGTTTCTATTCTTCATCTCGAACCAAGTGTCTTTCGGAAACAATCTCTCTACCTCCCAGGGTAGGGGAAGGTTTGCGTACACATTACCCTCCCCAGACCCCACTTGTGGTACTCCACTGGGTTGTTGTGTCACCGACTAAAATTGACTCCTAACGATATATTTCATCGTCGAACAAGAGAGGTGATTAACGTTATAGAATGGATTCCTCCAGTCTCTAAGATTGAATGCCTTGCTCTTGCGTATGCCAGCATGCCTTCTTTTACACATTCGCTTCAAAGTTCATTATGCATATCCGGCAAAGACTTCATTTACTCAAATTTTCTGTTCTTTCATCATATATCTGACTGACTTAGCTGATCATTTCTTGCAGGGATGTCTCTTATAATAATCTAAGTGGTACCCTTCCTAAAATATCAGCACGAGCTTTCAAGTGAGTCGCCTTTTCTCTTGCCATAATACTCAGTCATTTCATTTTGAGGTAGTTATTCCTTACATTATTGACGTTAAGTTATGGTTGTCCCTGTAACTATCAATACCAACTTGACAAAAGTCAATTAGTTAAGAATACAGTAAATGTTTTAGGATAAATTGCTATGTTTGAAAAGTATTTTTCATTAGTATTCCTCACTATAAAAAATGAACTTCCTCTTCATGGCTTTTAGAGTGCTTGGAAATCCTTTAATTTGTGGTCAAAGTTCTGAGAACAATTGTTCGGCAGTCTATCCAGAACCACTGTCCTTCCCACCAGATAGTCTGACAGGTATGTATAACATTTCGTGCTCAAGTCCCTTCCTTTTCAACTGAACATGGAAAACTGTTAAAACATTTATACATATTGAGGAAGTTATGCTATTTGTACTGTTGAAGATGTGTTGCATCTAATGTTTTTGGTATCGTAGATCAACCAGGTGCTGCTCGCAAGAGCCGTCGCGTGGTTGTTGCATTTGTTGCAAGTTTTGGTGCTGCTTTTTTGGTCAGTGTAGCAGTGGCTTTTGTTCTTTGGTGGCACTACAGACATAATCGGCAGATCTTCTTTGATGTCAACGGTTAGTTGATTTTATTTTTGCCCCTCTTCTCTATGATAATTCCAGCTTTTATTGGTTCTGTATCTTCTGATTCTTTAGTTGTCAAAGATTCTATCTTTGTGCCTTTCTTCATGGATATATAAGTTGAGCCAAGAAAGATGTTTGGGATCAATTCTATGTTTACCCAGATTGAATAAACCTATTGAATGTGAAGAACCTTAGAACCCTATCAGCAAATTATGAAGGCCTTGGCGTACTCATAAATTCTGGTCAGTTTTCTCGGTGAGGACGCATAAAAGCCCTTTTCTTTCAAGTTACTTCTACCTATCAAAAAGAAAAAAAGGTTTCAATTTCACATAAATTTTTCGTTTATATTTCCTGAACCACTGTGGAGTAACTTTAATTGTTGGTATTTGACAGAAGAGTGGGTTGCTCTAGTGGTGAGCACCCTCCACTTCCAACCAAGAGGTTGTGAGTTCGAGTCACCCCAAGAACAAGGTGAGTAGTTCTTGGAGGGAGGAAGCCGAGGGTCTATCGGAAACAGTCTCTCTACCCCAGGGTAGGGGTAAGGTCTGCGTACACACTACCCTCCCCAGACCTCACTAGTGGGATTATACAGGGTTGTTGTTGTTGTATTTGACAGAAAGATTTTCTAATCACACATCTGAATAATTGTACTTGCATTTTCTTGTGAAGGTTGACGCATACATTTCTGTAGAAGGAAAATGATGGCATAAAAAAATGTCAACAAAATTCACCTTGAACTAGATGAATTCACTGCTTATAACATCACAAATTTCCAACTTTACTCTCTTCGTGCACCTTGCCTTGTCAATTGTTTTCTGCCCCTTGTACAGACCAGTTTTGGGACTTTGGCATTAATTCTTTCCAAATTATTTTCCATCACTTGTTACTGAACAAAGCACTATTATTTTCTTCTTGTCTCGCCAAATGTTTTTTTTCATCTGTCCTATCTAGCAATTCTGTATTGCTTTATCTGAGCAATGACTTCTCAATTGCAGAGCAATGTTATCCAGAGGTATGCTTGGGTCACCTGAAAAGGTACACCTTTAAGGAACTGTGGAATGCAACTGACCGATTCAGCTCAAAGCATATTTTGGGTAGGGGAGGATTCGGGATTGTGTATAAAGCCTGCTTAAACAATGGAACTGTTGTGGCTGTCAAAAGATTGAAGGACTACAATGCTGTTGGTGGTGAAAACCAATTTCAGACAGAAGTAGAGTTGATTAGTTTGGCTGTCCATCGGAATCTTCTCCGTCTTCTGGGGTTTTGTTCAACTGAAAATGAACGGCTTCTTGTTTACCCTTATATGCCAAACGGGAGTGTAGCATCACGATTAAAAGGTCAGCTCATGGCTTCAATATGTGTTATTGTTAATACTTAGTAATCACTACTTGGACTATTACCTTCCGATAATTAGTCCAACATTACCATTTATTGAAGTTAAAATATTCTCATGAAGGTGTTTTTTTATTAACTACTCTCTCCATTCCACTTTATATGACAGATAATCGACAGGACACATAGTCTAAAATGCTAATTTCACTCATTTATTATATTGGAGTCGAAGAAAATTTCAAAATAATGGTATAAACTAGTTATAGAGAATATCATATCAAATCTTAAAATTTGGATAGTTAAACAAAATTGAATTCTTGGAAGTTATAAAAGGTATATAGAATAATATCATTACTAGAGCAATGTCAAATTTTGGACCGTGTCAGGAAGTCATATAAGTATGGAATGGTGCGAGTAGTTTCTACTTCCTAATGTTGTTGCCATATTAACATGCATTTTAGGTGCTTGCTATCACCAGTCCTATTTTACTTGCTGACTACTCTAACTAAACTAGAATTTGGTCTCTTAAAGATGTGGAATTTGCTTGCAAAAAGGGTGCATGATGGAAGAAAATATTTAGTTACACAGAGAAAAGGAAACTAAGATGAAAATTTTGAAGCACAGAAAGAAGCATATCCGCAGATATTTCAAACCTTTCTTTTCTCTTAAAGTTTCTTATGGGTGACGGTTTTGGTTTCTCTTTTCATGATGTTTCTAGCTTCACTCTCTTGCGTACACCATATGTTATATTTTGACTGTCATGACCACGTTCTTTACCCTAGTTTCTTTGGTAGTTTAACTTCTAGTCGCCTCTACTACAAGAAAAATATTAAATGATGGAAACTCTTCGCAATTTGGATTGAGAATTTATTGAGGCATTTAAATACTTTTAGCAATTCAACCGATAGCACCTTCATCGAACGTTGTGAAGACCAGTGACTACTGCTATTACCACTGTCGTTGGTGATTTGAATTCACAAGATTCTGGCCTTGAATTTAAGTATTAACTTAGATGTTACGATCCACCCTCTCCTCAGTCCCATCCTGTACTACTGAAATTATATGTATAATCCATCATCAGTTTGCTGCAGGCTGGAACTATTGTTGTATGTTTATGCATGTTCGAAAGCCAAAGCAAACACATTTTCCTTTTCTAGAGCTTTATCAGCTACTACTATTTATTAGTTTCCAACTCACTGAATTTTGTATAAGTTGAAGAACTGATGCACATATTGCCTTGACTGAAAATGCGTCGTGGTTTCTCAATTTGCAGATAATGTGTATGGTAGACTAGTTTTAGACTGGTCAAGGCGGAAAACGATAGCACAAGGTACAGCACGAGGGCTAGTTTACTTGCATGAGCAGTGTGATCCCAAAATTATCCATCGTGATGTCAAAGCAGCCAACATTTTGTTGGATGAGGAATTTGAGGCAGTAGTTGGTGATTTTGGGTTGGCAAAGCTCTTGGATCACCGGGATTCTCATGTGACAACTGCTGTTAGGGGCACCATTGGCCACATTGCTCCGGAATATTTGTCAACTGGCCAATCTTCTGAAAAAACTGACGTTTTTGGGTTTGGAATCTTGCTGCTTGAGCTGATTACAGGCCAGAAAGCCATGGACTTTGGTCGAGGGGCCAACCAGAAAGGTGTTGTTATGCTTGATTGGGTGCGTCTCTCCTCTTTTTCTTTCTCCTGGATGTACTGAGTAATTTTTGGAATATGTATTGTGAATCCCGAGGGGAGTACGTTATGCAAAGGGGGACTGAGTTTTTGAACTGAACGCGATATTTTCAATACGTAACATAGATATATATACATAAGGGAAAAAACAATGAGTGTAGTGCTAAGAACATTAAAGGTTTGAACCCCTTAAGTTTAATTCTTGAATCTGCCTCGAAAGATTTGAGAAAGAGAAGCCGGTTGTTCTAGCTGTTTTCTTTTCAATTATGAGGAGTTAAAGGTTCAAACCTCAAATGTGGCTAGCTAGTGTTTTGTGCATCTAGTTTACCGGACCCTCTAATTAGCACACTTCAACGAACTCCCTCGTTTAATTACTGCTAATGTTATGCAGGTGAAAGAGCTCCATCAAGAGGGGAAATCGAACCTTATGGTGGATAAAGATCTGAAAAATAACTTTGACCGGATTGAACTGGAAGAGATGGTTAAAGTTGCCCTACTATGTACCCAGTTCAACCCTTCTCATCGGCCAAAAATGTCCGAAGCATTAAGGATGTTAGAAGGGGATGGTTTGGCTGAAAAATGGGAGGCATCACAAAAACTTGAGGCACCAAGAAACCGCGCTTTTGAACATACTCCACAAAGATATTCCAACTACGTTGAAGAATCGTCACTAGTTGAACCAATGGAACTTTCTGGACCTAGATGACATCCATTTTTCCTTCTCAGTTCTTATCATCCTTGAACCAATGTATGTATTCATCTGTAAATGAAAAGGGTAAAGTCATGTGTAAGCTTCTTGTTAGCTGAGTTCATATATCCTCTTGCTCTCTCAATTTTGAAATAATATGCCACATACATATAATTATGATTGCATTAGTGATTTATTAGGACGAAAGGTTTGAGATTTATGAGTAGAAAGGCCATACGGTTTGCTATTTTCATGTACAGTAAAGATTTGATGGAAGATATCTTAGTTCATAATATCTTATTCCTTGATCTTTTATACTTCCAAGCCATTTTGAGAAGTACAAACATACCTGATAAAGGGACTGTTTTGGTCCTTTAATGCTGTTTGGAAGCGCAAAAAAGTGGACATTGTTATCCAAGTCATATAAAAGTGGTTTCAATTCTTTAAAATGTTGCATATTGTATCAAAGATTTTTACCTCCAAATTTCTTAATTCAAATAGTAAAAGAAAAAGAACCTAATGAATCAAACTCGATCCCTCCTAGAAGTATTTCTTTTTCTAGGAATGCACGGACATGTGTGTGTGTGTGTGTGTGTGTGTGTGGGGGGGGGGGGGGGGGAAGGCATGGAATTTGACTTGAATTTTCTTAATGACACATTACCTAACGCGGAACAAAAAGAGGTACTTTCTGCAAAGATTTGGAATTTAATTTTTTCTTTTTGTGGCAGTGCTTTTACAAGCCATTGGATGGTGTTTACTTGTTAGATCACAAATATTTATGCTGAAATAATGAGTGATAATTCAATTTAACCATTTGTGTATCATAAATTGGCAAATCAAACACGATTTGGAAGGAATGAACATGACATTCTCAGCTATAACAACCCTTAAAGATTTGGGAACTACCCCTGACAACAATCAATAAAGATATAAACAAAGGCTCCATTTTTGGTTCAAACCAGGAGATTTCAGTAGCTAGTAAAAACAATCTCTCTGAGGCTTAGTGCAATTTCAACATGACACAAGATGATGATGCTATGAGGATCATTAAATGCAGAAAATCAAGGAAATGAGATTAATAATTGCAGAGGAGCAGCCTTTATCAGAAGAAGATTTCAACCACACTTATACATAAATACATACATACAGAGAAGATACAAAAGAAGCACAGATGCAACAACCTGAAATGGAGGCTTCCTTGTGTGTCCACAAAAATGTTTTTTTTCTGCTTTGAAATTGTTGATGAAGGTAGACAAACGGAGCTCTATGCACTATAAATCAGTTAAACACTAGAGGAAATATAGATTCTAGTTAGCCTACTCACCAACACAAGCTATTCTCTACATGCTGTAACAAAAAAGTCATTGGTTACTAGCATCAAGACACAGACATGCTGACTAAGATCATCTGGAATGAGCCTAACGTCGTATCTTCAACTCGAGAGGCTCCAGGTAACACCCCTTCATTCAGTAGTAAGCAGAGTGACTTCAATGAAGTTTCAGAAAAAGTGTCCCTTAACCTTGTTAATATTCCCTTTTTCTTCCTAAGCAATCAAAGAGATCTGAGAAGAGTGATTCGTAGCAGTGAGATCAAAGGACAGCATTAAACAGAGATGGCATCGATGCATTGGCTGTTCGAGAAGTAGGAATTCATGGAAGGTATTATGCCATCAGCAGACCAGAGTTTGAATCAAATAAGTCATAACAGCTACTAAGTGGTAATTGGTAATAATATATCCAAATGGTTCTGCACGACTTTAATAAAAAGGGAAGACTACACAAGGTGGAGAATGAAGGATCTTAGCAAAATGGGAGTGTCTGCAAGTTTGGGACTAAGATACATCTAAACTATGCTGGATTGTATGCTGGAAGTTATTCATACAAACAGATCAGAAGAACATGGAATGGAAGGAGCTGAAAGCATTATGGAAACTCCAGGCTGTGACCCTCACATAAAACAAGATCTATAAGAAATATGATGTTTGTTGACGCCACCTAATCACGATTGCACACGAACACAAACGCCTCAGTTATTCATTCATAGAACTTGAGAGATTTTAATTACTCATATGATCCTATGGCATTGAGATTAACCATATAGTTGAATGAAGCTCCTCTAATAATAGTTTTCTATCATGCCTTTAAAGATCCAAAACTACATGCATTTCATAACCCATATCTATCAAAATCCAAAAATACCCAAATCAACTTCTCTTACTTGTCCTCTTAACAACAGTATCACATATCAGTCTCATTAAAAGAGTGTTAAATTAAACCCAATCAGCGAATTCCTAATGCAACAAAAACCTATTAAAAAGACAAACATAACAGCAATAAAAAGGAACTACTAGCATATTTCAACAGATATAAGCTATAATCTTGATGCAAATAAACAACATACTCATAACATAAGCAAAAACAACACTTTTCTACCATGCTTTCATGAGATCCAGGATCTCATACTAACATTAACCCAAAATCTATCAAAATCCAAAAGTACCTAAATCAACTTTATTACTCCTAAAAGTAACAGTACTGAAGCCTTTACAATGTCAAAAAGAAATCGTAGCATTTATCAACAAATATAAGCTGAGATCTTAATGCAAATAAGCAACATACTCATAACATAAGCAATGACAACAGTTTTCATCCATGCATTCATTAGATGCATACATTTCAATAACCCAAAATAAATCAAAAGCAAAAATACCCAAATCAACTTCACTTACTCCTTTCTATCAACTGTAATATGGCCATTATTTTGTCAAATGAAGTCCATCTTACATAAGTATAATCATCTTTGCAAAGTGTAGACTTTGTTGGCAATATTTTTTGGGACCCAAAAATATTGCATTGTGTGTTGGACATCATTTGCACAAGTTGTATCTCTTCTTTTACACCTAAGAGGTCAAGACTTTTTTGCCTATAAAAGGGAAGGCCATTAGTTCATTTTAGACACACCAACAAGACTTGTCTTCAATTCTTGTTTCTTCCTTTCTTCCTTTATTAAGAGTGTTTTGTATGAGAGTTAAGTGTTGGGAAGCACTTGTGTGAACCCTTTCTTTGGAGTGATCTTGTGAAGTTATTCTCTTAGGGTATTTGGGATTAATTAGAGTGTTTATTCTAATTTTGTACTCTCTTTTGTACTCTTATTGTTATAGTAAATTGCTCCTCTCCGCTTGTGGACGTAGGTCACTTTGACCGAACCACGTTAAATTTGTGTCTTCTTTATCAACGTCAATTGTCTTTGTTATTATCATTATACCGTTGTTTGGCTATATTACGCACTACCCGGGTTCCCGATCCTAACAAATTGGTATCAGAGCCGGATCTAACAGGGTTAGTTTCAATAGCCAAAATGACTCTAACAAAGACCTATGTTGAGAAATTTGATCAAAAAGCAAACTTCGGAATGTGGCAATTAAAGATGGAAGCTATCCTAATTCAGGATGGCTTAGACTTGGCGTTGCAAGGAAAGGAGAAGAAATCGGATAAAATGACGGATGAGGAGTTTGCCATCATAGACAAAAAGGCAAAAGCAGGTATTATTTTAAATCTCTCAAATGAGGTTTTACGTGAAGTTTCTGTAGAAACCACAGCTAAAGGCCTGTGGAAAAAATTGAAAACCTTATATATGAAGAGGACGGTGGAAAATAGACTTTACCTGAAGCAGAAGTTTTATACAATTCGTATGGGTGAAGGTACCTCTATTCTCTCTCATCTTGACACATTTGATTCCATTCTTATGGATTTGAGTAATATAGATGCTTAAATTAAAGATGAGGATCAAGCCGTGTTACTGCTTTGTTCTCTACCCCCATTTTTTAAGCATATAAGAGATACTATGCTTTATGCAAAGGATAATATCTCTTATAAGGATATTAAATCTATCTTAAAATCAAAGGAACAGATAGATAATGATATTACTGGGGAAGCTAGTGGAACTCAAGCGGAAGTTGGCTTGTTTGTTAGGGACAACTCCGACTCCATATCCAGATACAATAATTTACAGTGTCGCTATTGTCATAAGAAATGTCACATTATCTCCGAATGCTATAAGCTGAAAAATAAAGAAAAGCATAAGGAAAGAAAAAATGAGCATAAAAATACTGACACCGCCGAAGCTAGTGTAGCAACTGATGAGATTGAGGGAACTATATTTTTAGCAACTGAAACTAGTTTCAGATTAGACAATGAGTGAATTTTAGATTCCGGTTGTTCATATCATATGTGTCCTAGAAGGGACTTGTTTTCTACATATGATTCAGTTGTAGGTGGAGTTGTCCAATTGGGTAACAATGTTACTTGTAACGTTATTGGCAAAGGTACAATTCGGGTCAGAATGCACGATGATGTGGTAAGAACTCTCACCGATGTTAGATATGTTCCTGAGTTGAAGAGAAATCTCATATCTTTGGGCACTTTAGAATCCCTTGGGTGCAAATTCACTGGTGAAGGTGGAGTTCTGAAAATGTTTCAAGGTGCTCGTGTGATCATGAAAGCACACAGATCTGGTTCGTTGTATACTTTATTGGGATCCACTATTATAGGCCCTACTACAGTTTCGGTATCAGACAATTTATCTGATTTTGATGGCATTAAATTTTGACATATGCCCATTGAGGCTTTTGCGGAGAAGGTGGAGCAAATTTACTATATCATCCAAAATTAGGCCAAGGTGGAGATTTGTAATATGGCCATTATTTTATCAAATGGAGTCCATCTCACATAAGCATAAGTATCTTTGCAAAGTGTAGATTTTGTTGGCAATATTTTTTAGGACCCAAAAAATATTGCATTGTGTGTTGGACATCATTTGCATAAGTTGTATCTCTTCTTTTACACCTAAGAGGTCAAGACTTTTTTGCCTATAAAAGGGAAGACCATTAGTTTATTTTAGACACACCAACAAGACTTGTCTTCAATTCTTGTTTCTTACTTTCTTCCTTTATTAAGAGTGTTTTGTATGAGAGTTAAGTGTTGGGAAGCACTTGTGTGAACCCTTTCTTTGGAGTGATCTTGTGAGGTTATTCTCTTAGGGTATTTGGGATTAATTAGAGTGTTTACTCTAATTTTTTTGTACTCTTATTGTTATAGTAAATTGCTCCTCTCCGCTTGTGGACGTAGGTCACTTTGACTGAACCACGTTAAATTTGTGTCTTCTTTATCAACTTTAATTGTCTTTGTTATTGTCATTATACTGTTGTTTGGCTATATTCCGCACTACCCGGGTTCCCGATCCTAACACCAACAGTATCAGATGTGAAGCTCTTTACACTTTAAACTTTCAGGAAAATCCTAAACGTAACATGCTGATTATCAAAACGCAGCGAAAAAAGCTAAAACTTTCAGCGAAGATAAGCCACAATCTTGATACCGATAAACAACATAGTCATACGGCGTAACATAATTAAAAACAGAAAATTTCTACCATGCATTATGAAATCCAAGATTGGAAACATTTCGTTAACCAAAACCTAACAAAATCCAAAAATACCCAAATCAACTTCACTTACTAAATCCATTTCCAAAAAGTAACATAGTACTAATAATAAAAATTATAACGAAAAGACTAGAACTTTCTTTCAGCAAAGATAGGCTGGGATCTTGATATGAATAAACAACAGACTCATAACATAAGCCATCACAACAAACACAACCCCAGCCAAAGCAATGACAAAAGGTTTCTACCATGCATTCATAGGATACAAGATTGCATACATTTCATAAAGCAAATATATCAAAATCCAAAAATACCCAAATCAACTTCATTTACTCTTCTACCAACACTCAAGCTCCTTAAGGAGTGACAAACTAAATCCATTCAGAATATTCCTAAAAGTAACATACTGATTACGAAAACAACGGAAAAAAACTAGCTAAGATAAGCTGGGATCTTAATGCAAATTAAAAAAATACTCTTAAGTCAAGACTGCATACATTTCATAACCGAAATCTATCAAAAGCCAAAAATACAGAAATCATCTTAAACTCCCCTTCTACCAACAGTGACAAACTAAACCCATTCAGAGAATTCTCAAACGCAACGTATTGATTATAAAAAAACGAACAAACAAGCTAAACATTTATGGGGCTTCAATAGGAAACCCAAGCAATGTACTATTGATGTAAGCTCCTCTACAATAAGCAATAATTGACCTATCAACAAAAAAAAAGAAGCGATAGTGGAATCAAAAGTGCAGATATCTTGCCAAAAAATATAGCTCCTTTAGATTTTGTTGTTGCCAAAAAAGATAGTTGTTAGGTTTTTCCCTCTTATTCCACAGTCACGGAGAGGCACTTTTCCACATCTGCTGCAAAGTTTAGTTCGCTCAGTGTCAACCCTTTTTCCTCCACGATTTTCCCCTCTTGTTCCACAATCAATCCCTTCACGATTTTTCCCTCTTGTTCCACAATCACAGATATGTTTTCTTCCATTTCTCAATTTCCCCAATCTTCTGTTTCTTTCTCTTCCCTTTTCTTCCAACTCTAGACTGTTTGGTGCTGTGCACTGTAATTACATCGATGATGAAGAAGAAAGTCACTTGCTGACATCGACATTGCCTTGGTTATCTTTGTCTTCCTGATTCTAGTGTTGCACTTCCAGAATTTGAATCAGACATTTTTCTTTCCCTTTTTTTCTACTGTTTCACTATCTTGACTCTTTGGCCTTCTTTCTTGATCAAAATATTCAAACTAGAGAATACCGGAGATGGAGCGTGCGTGTGGGTCTTTTGGGGATATTTACACTTAAGATTTTTGGTTCGATTCCGCTTAACGGTCAAATCAACGCTTCTCGAAATTACAAAAAAACCAAGGATTTTCAGTTTATTCCACCGGATATCCTTATAGTTCACCCATTCACACAGTTCCTCCTCTAAAATATTTAAAAAGTGATCCGAGAAAACATACGACTTTTGATTCCAAAACAATAATAATACCAAATGAATTGGGCCGGGACAAGCGAGTAATTGTCTACATAATTTTAAAGATATTAGCTTCTCCTATCTCACTATCCTTATTTAGCTTACATATAAAATTTAAAAATAAAACAATAAAAGCAAAGAAAATTGAATAATAACTAAAAAGTTGAAGGTAAAGATATAAAAAGGAAAACATACAAACACCAACTTCTATAATCTATTGGTCCTCCTTAAACTCAAAGTAAACCGCAAATGTCAAATGAAATTCTTGCATTTTAATGCGTGAATCTTAAACGCTAATTTTTTCAAATCCTAACTTTAACTTTTTAGCATTATATCCTAAACTTAACGTGTAAACTTTTAACGAACTCTATATATGCCTAAAATTACAAATATAAACTTTAATTTTGAAGATTTACGATGAATAATTTTTTGCTAAAGAGAAAGATGCAGAAGAAGTGTTCCAACCGTTGAAAGATATTCATTAATGTGAATCCTGTTGTGATGGTTTGAAATTCGTTAGAAAAATATTTCTTAACACATTAATACTAACTTCGTGATAGCCGAGACATTTCCAATTTCCAAAATATAAATGGCTGACCAAATTTACATTTTTTAATTTTTACTATATCATTGTTTTGTGAGCTGACTTATATTGTCATGATGATCACTTTTAGATATACATTTATTTTATAAATCAAATAACTAAATAAGCCTTACATAGTTTTTATAGGCGCCACATTGGCTATTATTAAAGCCTTAAATTAAACCGTAGTGGATAAAATTGGAAAGTACACCGATTTTGTAACGACCCGACTGGTCGTTTTGAGTATTTTAGTTTTGGATTGAATTGGGACACTTGGTCCCTTGGTTGGAGGCTTACGTTGTAAGCGTTGACCGAAGTTTGACTTTTGTATAGATGATCCCGGAATGGTATTTTGACGGTTTCGATAGGTTCGTATGGTGATTTTGGATTTAGGCGTATGTCTGGATTTGGAGGTCCCTAGATTGATTTAGTTCTATTTGGCAAAAGTTGGATAGTTGAAGGTTTGGAAGGTTGATAGATTTGACAGAAAGTTGACTTGATGATATCGTGTTCGAATTGTGGTTCCGAGAGTTAGAATAGGTCAGTTGTGTCATTTGGGACTTGCATGCAAAATTTGAGGTCATTCTGAGTTGTTTAGGCATGTTCGATGTAAGTTTTGAATTTGAAAATATAGATTAGTTCCTTAGGCTTGAATTAAGGTGTGATTCGTAGTTTTGATGTTGTTTGGTATGATTTGAGGCCTCGAGTAGGTTCGTGTTAGATTTTGCGATTGGTTGGTGTGATTGGACGGGTTTCGGGGGGCCTCGGGTGTATTTCGGATGGGTTCCAAACCATTTTGCTCTTGTTTTGAACTGCTAATGTTGGTGTCTGGTTTCCTTCATCGCGATTGCGACAAGACAGTCGCATTCACGGAGGGTATTTTGATGGCAGGTGTGTTTGTTCTTCGTGTTCGTGGAGCTTGGGGGGCAGTGTCCTTCTAGTTTACGTATTAGTGGTCACGTTCGCGTAGAGGAAGGCCGGCTGGAGGGATGGCAAGCATTTGGTCTTCGCGTTCATGTGCATGTGACCGCGTTCGCGTAGGCCCAACAGATTCGAGTATCACGTTCACGTAGAAGGGTGTGCAATTGGGCATGGAAATGGTCTTCGCGATCGCGACGTAGGTCCCGCGATCACGATGTATTTACCTAGGCAGAATTACATAAATATTTTATTTCGAGGGTTTTGGTTATTTTATCACATTTTGAGATATAGAGCTCAGATTCGGGCGATTTTGGAGGGAATATTTACGTTCTGGATTGGGGTAAGTATTTTTGACTCGGATTTGTTTATTATTCATAATTCCAACCTTGATTTTAGCGATTGATTGATGGATCTAAGCGAAGAAAATGAGAATTTTAGTAAAAATTGATGATTTGAAGGTCGATTTGAGGTCGGATTTGGATGAAACACATATATTTGGACTCGTCTTGAAATGGACGTTCGGAATTTGTAAGTTTTGACGAGTTCCAAGGTGCGATCCCGGGGTTGACTTGCATAATTGAACCAAGATCTTAGCTTTATTGTTTGGGCTTGTTTCCTATTGCTTTTATTGATATTAATAAGTTGTTTTGGCTAGATTCGAGATATCCGGAGGTTGATTCACTTGGGAAGGGCTTCTTAGAGTATTGACTTAGCTTGTTTGAGGTAAGTATCTTGCCTAACTTTGTATGGGAGAATTATCCCTTAGGATTTGATATATTTACATTAATTTCTCTATGTAAAACGACGTGTACATGAGGTGACGAGTGTGTACACGGGCGTATGTGTGATTTGTGACCAAATTAGACCTTAGTCTATTAATATGCCTTGAATTGGGGTTGTTCGCTATATGAACATGCTTTGTTGTTGAATATTTTTCTGCACTCTTGTACTATTGTCATGTTGTTGTATCTCGTTGTGAGCTGTGGGCTATGTCTTGATGTGACTTTGGGATATTATTATTTTTATGATATTGAGGCACATGTGAGCTTGTTGTGCGGGTTGATTGTTGTTGTGTGGAGTATATGGGTGGCGAGATGCGCATGCGGCGGCATAAGGGTGGTGTATTGATACGCATGCAACGAGATAAGGGGGCTTATGCGCGTGTAGCTATATAAGGGGAAATATTTCATTGTGAACCCTCACACATCGATATAAGGGTGGCTTGTTGATGATGTTATGTGGTATTTCAGGTTGATTCTTTATGTTATTCATGTGTTGGAACGAGTTTATGTTTTGAACATATCCTTATTTTTCTTAAATGACTTCACTTTGCATTTTTATGAGTTATTGGTCGATTTTTTCCTGTTATCACATGCCCCACTCTTGGTTGATATTTATTCTGTTATGTTTTTCGTTGTCAGTATTATATTGATATCTTGCACAGGTTATTTGACTAGTGAATGTCTTGACTTGAACTTCGTCACTACTCCACTAAGGTTAGTCTTGATACTTACTGGGTACTGACTATGGTGTACTTATACTACGTTTCTACACATTCTTTGTACAGATCTAGGTACCTCAGATCATGAGGGTCATTAGAGAGTGGTGCCAGGCCGTTGGAGACTTAAAGGTATACCTGTTGTTCTGCTCGCAGGCCTTAGAGTCACCCTCTTAGTTGCTTTATTACTGTTTATGTATTCCAAACAGTTATGTACATTTTGAGACTTATTATGTACTCCTTGTAGAGCTTATGACTCAATATTATTGAGTTTCAGGATTGTGACTGTTGTATTCGCTTTACGACTATGTTATGGTACTTTTCAGCTTAATATTTAAGTTGTTATATTCTGTTTGATCTCATCATGTGATAGGCTTACCTAGTCTTAGGAACTAGATACCATCACAACCCTTATGGTGGGATTTTGAATCGTAATAAGTTGGTATCAGAGCTCTAGGTTCATAGGTTCCACGAGTCATAAGCAAGTTTAATAGAGTCTTGTGAATCGGTACGGAGACGTCTGTACTTATCTTCGAGAGGCTACGAAACTATTAGAAAATTTCACTTTTTTTTATTCCTTAACGTTTGAATTTATTAATTTCGGAATTTTAGCCTTTGTATTTTTATTCTCTCACAGATGGTGAGGACACGAGCTTCAGTTATTGATGATGCTGCCCTCGATGCCGGTGTTGCTAGAGGCCGGGGCAGAGGTCGAGGCCGAGGTAGAGGCAGAACATGTGCCGCAACAAGGGGACATGCGAGGGCCACGACTGAGGAGCCACCAGTAACTCCGGTTGGAAGCAGGCACCTAAGCCTGTTGCTACCCCCGGACTTTAGGAGACTTTGGTGCATTTTCTATGCATGTTATGTACCTTGGCTCAGGCGAGGTTGATCCCAATTGCACCAACTAATTCTCAGGCTGGGGGAGGAGCTCAGACTCCCCCCGCCCACACTCCAGAGTAGCAAACTCATGTTGATCAGGCTCCGGGTGCCATACCGATGCAGCCCGAGATCAGACCAGCTGCATCGGAGGAGGAGCAAAAAAGGTTAGAGGGGTTCCAGAAGTATCATCCTCCTCATTTCATTGGTGGAGCTTCTTAGGATGCACAGGGTTTCGTAGACCAGTGTCATCATATTCTGTGTACTATGGGCATAGTGGAGTTAAGCGGGGTCAACCTTACTACTTTCAAGCTGGCATGGCCGGCATATAGATAGTGGAAGAATTATGAGGAGAGTAGGCCAGCTGGAGCAACGCATTTGTTCCCAATTCACTGATCGTTTCTTGAGGGAGTTCGTTCCACAGACCTTCAGGGATGTGTTGTGTATCAAGTTCGAGTAGTTGCTCCAGGGGAGTATGATTGTGTCCCAGTATGCTATGAGGTTTACTGAGTTATCTCATCTTGTACCTGCTTTGATTTCCACTGTTAAAGAAAGGGTCCGTAGATTAATTGAGGGACTTGGTTATAGCCTCAAATTTGGGATGGTACATGAGTTGGAGACTGAGATTTCATTCCATCAGGTTTTGGAGATTGCTATGAGGTTGAAGCATATCCAATACCAGGAGAAAAAGGGATAGGGAGGCTAAGAGACCTCGAGATTTTAGAGGGTTTAGTGGTTCCCATTCTGCGGTTTGAGTTTGTCATGGCAGAGGTTTTGCAGTCGACCAATTCATTTCGCACTTTAGGTTACTCGTAGAGCTTCATCTAGTCAGGGACCTCATGGTACTCATATTGGACAGTCATCTTTCAGTGCACCTTTTGCATGGGGTTCCTACATCGATTATTCTAGCCGTCCGGGTTAGACTCAGTACTAGCAGCCATGCTCGCAGAGAAGTTGTTTCGAGTATGGTGATACTAGCACATGGTGAGAGATTGTCCCACACTTCGGAGGGGTGGACCTCTGCAGGGTACTCATGCTATGGTTTTTGCTCTAGTTGCTACTCCACCTGCACAACCAGCTAGAGGTGGAGGACAGGCAGGTAGAGGACGTCCTAGAGGGGGAGACTAGGCCCATTGTTATGCTTTCCCTGGCAAGACTGAGGCTGTTGCATCAGATGCCGTCATCACAAGTATTGTTCCAGTTTGTCATAAGGATGTATCAATTTTATTTGATTTGGGTTCTACTTATTCGTACGTGTCTTCCTATTTTGCTTCATATTTGGAAATGTCTCGTGATTCTTTGAGTACTCCTATTTATGTGTCTACACCCGTTGGGAATTCGATTGTAGAAGACCGGGTCTATCGCTCTTGTTTGGACACTATTAGAGGCTATGAGACTAGGGTTGATCTTCTGTTACTCAATATGGTGGATTTTGATGTGATTTTCGGCATGGATTGGTTGTCACCATATCATGCTATTCTTGATGTCATGCTAAGACCGTGACGTTGTCTATGCCGAGGTTGGTGAGGTTGGAGTGGAGAGGTTCATCGGGTCATGTTCCTAGTAGGGTGGTATCCTTTTTGAAGGCACAATAGATGGTTGAGAAGCGGTGCTTGACATACTTATCCTTTGTGAGGGATGTTAGTGCTGACACTCCTACCGTTGAGTTAGTCCCGGTAGTGAGAGAGTTTCCAGATGTGTTTCCAGTAGACCTACCGGGCATAGGGATATTGATTTTGGTATTTATTTGGTACCAGGCACTCAGCTCAAATCTATTCCACCATATCGAATGGCACCAGTGGAGTTGAAGGAATTGAAGGAAAATCTCTAAGAGTTGCTTGATAAGGGTTTCATCAGACCGAGTGTCTCACCTTGGAGTGTTCCAGTTCTATTTTTGAAGAAGAAGGATGGTTTTATGAGGATGTGTATTGACTACAGGTAGCTGAATAAGGTTACTATCAAGAACAAGTACCCACTATCGCGTATTGATGATTTACTTGATCAGCTTCAGGGTTCTGGGGTATTCTCGAAGATTGACTTGAGATTGGGGTACCATCAATCGAAGATCCGGGCTTCAGATATTCTAAATACGGTTTTCAAGACCCGCTATGGCCACTATGAGTTCTTAGTGATGTCTTTTGGCTGACCAATGCCCCAACAATTTTCATGCACTTGATGAACAACATGTTTCAGCCGTATCTTAATTCCTTCATCATTGTGTTCATTGATGATATATTGGTGTATTCTCGTAGTCGAGAAGAACATGAGCAACACTTGAGGATCGTGCTCCAGGCCTTGAAGGAGACGATACTATATGCTAAATTCTCCAAGTACGAGTTTTGGTTAGCCTTGATGGCATTCTGGTCCACGTGGTGTCCAGTGAGGGGATTAAGGTGTATACGAAGAAGATTGAGGCAATTCAGAGTTGGCCCAAGCCTTCTACTACTACTAGGATCCAGAGTTTTCTAGGTTTGGTCGGGTATTATCGCTGTTTTATGGAGGGTTTCTCGTCCATTACAACTCCTTTAACTAGATTGACTCCAAATGGTGCACTATTTAGGTGGTTTGATGAGTGTGAGGAGATCTTTCAGAAGCTCAAGACTGCCTTGATTAGAACTCCTTCTAGTTTTTCCTTCAACATCGGGTTCTTATACAGTCCACTGTGATGCTTCACGGATTGGCATTGGTTGTATCTTCCTACAAGAGGGTAGAGTGATTGCTTATGCTTCGTGTCAGTTGAAGCCCCATGAGAAGAACTACCCAGTACACGATTAGGAGTTGATAACCATTGTTCATGCGCTTAAGATTTGGAGGTACTATCTTTATGGTGTGTATTGTGAGATGTTCACGGATCACAGGAGTCTTCGGCACTTATTCAAGCCAAAGGATATAAACTTGAGGCAACGAGATGGTTAGAGCTACTAAAGGACTACTATATCACCATTCTTTATTATCCCGAGAAGGCAGATATGGTGGCTGACACTTTGAGCAGGAAGACTGAGATCATGGGTAGTATTACTTTTATCCCAGCTAGGGAGAGATCGTTAGCTTTTGATCTTCAGGCTTTGGCCAACAAGTTCGTGAGGTTGGATGTTTCAGAGCCTAGCAGGGTTCTTACTTGTGTTGTGTCACATTTGTCTTTGTTTGAGCGCATCAAGACGCGTCAATATGATGATCGCCACTTTCTTGTCTTCAAGGAAATGGTGCATCACGGTGATGCAAATGAGGTGACTATTGGTGATGATGGGTATTGAGGCTTCAGGGATGGATTTGTGTGTTGAATGTGGATGGGTTGTGGGAGCTGATTCTTGAGGCCCATATTTTGCGGTATTCCATTTATCCGGGCACCGCGAAGGTGTACCATGATTTGAAGCACCACTATTGGTGGAGAAGAATGAAGAAAGATACTATGGAGTATGTGGCTCGATGTTTGAACTGTCAACATGTTAATTATGAGCATCAGAGACCTGGCAGTTTACTTCAGAGGCAAGATATTCCGGAGTGAAAGTGGGGGCTTCCACAGACCTTGAGGAGATTTGATGCAGTGTGGGTTGTTGTTGACAGACTGACTAAGTCTGCACACTTCATTCCAGTCATGACTACCTACTCTTCAGAGCAACTGGCTTGGATTTATCTTTGAGAGATTGTTCACCTTCATTGTGTGCTGATGTCTATTTTCTCCGATAAGGGCACGCAGTTCACATTGCATTTTTAGAGAGCCGTGCAGCGTGAGTTGGGCACACAAGTCGAGCTGAGTACGACATATCATCCACTGACGGATGGACAATCCGAGCGCATTATTTAGATGTTGGAGGACATGTTACGAGCCCGTGTCATTGATTTCGGGGGTAAGTGGGATCAATTTTTTCCGTTAGCAGAGTTCGCCTACAATAACAATTATCAGTTGAGTATCCAGAGGGCTCCTTATGAGGCCTTATATAGGAGGCGGTGTCGTTCCCCAGTTGGTTGGTTTGAGCTTGGGGAGGCTAGATTATTAGGCACTGATTTGGTCTATGATGCTTGGAGAAGGTGAAGATGATTCAGGAGCGTGTTCGTATAGCGCAATCTAGGCAGAAGAGTTATGCTGACAGGAAGGGTCGTGATATGGCATATATGGTGGGCAAGAGGGTTCTACTAAGAGTTTCACCCATGAAGGGTGTGATGGGGTTCAGGAAGAAGGGCAAGTTGAACCCTCAGTGTATTAATCCTTTTTGCGATTCTTGAGAGAGTTAGTGAGGTAGCCTACAAAATTCATTGCCACCCAACTTGTTGGGAGTTCACCCGGTGTTCCATGTTTTCATGCTTCGAAAGTACTATGATGATCTGTCACATGTTTTATATTTTAGCTCATTGCAATTGGACAAGGATTTGACCTATGTTTATGAGTCGATGGCTAGTCCGGAAGTTGAGGTCGAAGAACATTACATCAGTGAAGGTTCAGTGGAGAGGTCGACCGATCGAGCATGTGACTTGGGAGACCGAGCATGATATATGGAGCTGATATCCTCACCTTTTTGGCACTTCAGGTATGTCTCTATACTCGCTCGAGGATTAACATTTGTTTAAGAGGGGGAGAATGTAACGATCCGGCCGATCATCTTTAGTAATTTAGCACCATTTCTCTTTTGAAGATCCCCATACGTGTATTTGTAATCATGTGACTTGACGGAATGGTTGGTTTGGTTTTGGGGTATTTTGGATTGAATCAGGACACTTAGTCCTTTGGTTGGAGGCTTAAGTTATAAGAGTTGAACAAAGTTTGACTTTTCTGTAGACGATCCCGAAATAGTATTTTGATAGTTCCAATAGGTTCATATGGTGATTCTTCACTTAGGCGTATGTACAGATTTGGATATGGAGGTCCCTAGGTTGATTTGGTTCTATTTGGCAAAAGTTGAAAAGTTAAAGGTTTGGAAGGTTGATAGGTTTGACCAAGATTTGACTTTGATGATATCGGGTTTAGATTATGGTTACGTTATTTAGAACAGGTCCATTGTGTTATTTGGAACTTGCAAGTAAAATTGTGGTTATTCTGAGTTGTTTAGGCATGTTTGACGTAAGTTTTGAATTTGAAAATTTGGATTAGTTCCTTAGGCTTGAATTGAGGTGCGATTCGTAATTTCGATATTGTTTTGTGTGAGTTGAGGCCTCGAGTAGGTTCATGTTAGGTTTTGAGATTGGTTGGCGTGATTGGACGGGGTCCCGTGGGCCTGGGGTATGTTTCGAATGTGTTTCAGATTATTTCTCTTGTTTTGGACTACTGATGCTAGTGGTTGGATTCCTTCATCGCGATCGCGACAAGGCAGTTGCGTTCGCGGAGGGTATTTTGATGGCATGTATGTTTGTTCTTCGCGTTCGCAATCGGGATATTGCATTCGTGGAGCTTGGGGGTAGTGGCCTTCGTGTTTGCGTAGGAGTGGTCGCGTTTGCGTAGAGGAAGGTCGGCCGATTGGATGGCAAGCGTTTGGTCTTTGCATTTGCGTGCATGCGACCGCATTCGCATAGGCCCAACAAGTTTAAGCATCACGTTCATGTGAATGGCCCCGAGTTCACATATAATGGTCTATAGTTGGGCATGGAAATAGTCTTCGCGATCGCAATGTAGGTCCAGTGATCGCGATGTGTTTACCTAGACAGATTAACTTAAATATTTCATTTAGAGGGTTTTGATTATTTTATCATATTTTAAAATATAGAGCTCGAATTTGGGCGATTTTGGAGGGAAGTTTCACGATTTGGATTGGGATAAATATTTTTGATTCAGATTTATTTATTATTCATGATTTCAACTTTGATTTTAGCTATTGATTGATGGATCTAAGTGAAAAAATTGAGGATTTTAGTAAAAAGCTTTCTAAGTAAAAATTGATGATTTAAGGGTTTATTTGAGGTTTGATGTGGATGAAACATATATTTTGGAATCATAATGGAATTGGTGTTTGGAATTTGTGAGTTTTGGCAGGTTTTGAGGTGCAGACCCGGGGTTGACGTTTTGGGTTGACTTTGCATAATTGATCCAAGATCTTAGCTTTATCATTTTAGTTTGTTTCCTACGACCGTTATTGATATTATTAAGTTATTTTGGCTGGATTCAAGCCGTACAGAGGTTGATTCATGCGGGAGAGGATTCTTAGAGTATTGACTTAGCTTGTTTGAGGTAAGTATCTTGCCTAACTTTGTGTGGGAGAATTACCCCTTAGAATTTGGCCTATTTGCATTAATTGAGCTATGTGAAGCGACATGTACATGAGATGATGAGTGTGTACACGGGCGTATGTGTGATTTATGACCAGATTAGATCTGAGGCTATTAATATGCCTTGAATTGGGATTGTTTGCTATATGAACATGCTTTATTGTTGAATATGTTTCTGCTATTGTCATGTTGTTGTATCTCATTATGAGCCGTGAGCTATATCTTGATGTAACTTTGGGATATTATTGTTTTTGTGATATTGAGGTATATATGGGCTTGTTGTGCGGCTTGATTGTTATTGTGTGGAGTATAAGGGTGGCGAGATACGCATACGGTGGCATAAGGGTGGTGTTTATTGATGCGTATGCGGCAAGATAAGGGGGATTATGCACGTGTAGCTATATAAGGGAAAAAATATTTCATTGCGAAGCTCACGCGGCGACATAAGAGTGGCTTGCTGATGATGTTTTGTGGTATTTCAGGGTAATTCTTTATGTTATTCATGTGTTGAAACGGTTTGATGTTTTGAACATATCCTTGTTTTTCTTAAATGACTTCACTTTGTGTTTTTATGAGTTGTTGGTCGATTTTTCCCTGTTATCACATGCTCCACTCTTGGTTGATATTTATTTTGTTATGTTTTGTGTTATCAGTTTTATATTAATATCTTGCACAGGTTATTTGACTAGTGAGTGTCTTGACTTGAACCTCGTCACTGCTCCACCGATGTTAATCTTGATTTTTACTGAGTACCGACTGTGGTGTACTCATACTACACTTATGCACATTCTTTTTGCGGATCCATGTGCCTCAAATCATGCGGGTCATTAGAGAGTGGTGTCGAGCTGTTAGAGACCTCAAGATATATCTGTTGTTTCGCTCGCAAGCCTCGGAGTCACCATCTTTAGTTGCTTTATTACTATTTATGTATTCCAAACAATGATGTACATTTTGACACTTATTATGTACTCATTATAGAGTTTATGACTCAATATTATCGGGTTTTAGAATTTTGAATGTTGTATTCACTTTACGACTATATTATGGCATTTTTCAGCTTTTATTTAATATTTAAGTTATTATATTCTGTTTGATCTCATCATGTGATAGGTTTACCTAGTCCTTAGGAACTAGGTGCCATCACGACCCTTATGATGAGATTTTGGGCCGTGACAAATTTTATACAGCTTCCAAATTTTAAGTTATAAGTATGTGTTACCCATTTCATAAGCTTCGCTATAAACTTGTGTCTTCGTCGTTTAGTATACCATGTTGGTATAATGTATACATCACTACAAGTTATCGAGAGTCGTCTTAATTTTAGTTCCTCATATTTTACAGTGAAGTGAAATTGTACTGAACGAATATATTAAGCTCCCATTAGATAGAGATTTTGTTTTTTCCATAAAAAAAATGATAACACTGTTTGTTCATGAAATTTGCTCAATTTCTGAAATTTTTTTGAAGACAAACTTTCAAGTTCCAAAAACTTGTTTGGACTAGTTTTTGGGTGAAATTTTTTCTTCCACTCACGAGACTTCAACTTTTTTCAAATAAAATGCATGTCCAAACACAACTTCAACTTTTAAAAATTATTTTTCAACATAACTTCAAAAACGTTTTCTTTTCAAGTTTCAACTAAATCTATGTCCAAATGCTAGCTAAATCTTTTGCATTTTGTCTCATTTAAATACAAGAAGCTTTAAATTGTGAACTCTTCGATATTTATTAAAAAAGATGTGTTCAATTACGAACTTTATATATATATATATATATATATATATATATATATAAAATTTAAAATATATTAATTCTTTTTAATTAATCCAACAACTCAAGCTTTCTCCTCCCGTGGTGACGGGGGTTTGACATTTGCCCCCTACCTTGTTTATTAAGAAACAAATAGAGAAGATACATTAGGAAATGTACCGAAATGTAAAATAATAAATGAGAGTGAAAATGATAAAGGCAAAATAGATAATGCATAAAAAGGAGGGGGGAAAATATATTTCAAAGTTTGGGAAGATATTTGATTTTTAAAACAAAATTGGACGGAGAAGCAATTTTCACCCTTTAAAATTTTAATTCCACAAGAAAAATAAAAAAGATGCTAATAATCTGCAAATGCAATTGCCTATAACAATTATACTATGATGACAAAATAGGTCATTTTGAGTTTTACACTTTATTTTTGTGTTCCGAGACCTCGATTAGCCCCGTTTAGCATTTTTCGATTTGCGTGTGCAGGCCATTTCTCGTTCCGGAAAGTCTTTATGTGAACAATTAAAGAAAATATAAATTTGTGCATTAAAAATAATTTGAGTTGACTACGGTCAATATTTTATGTAAACGGACCCGGATCAGTATTTTGGCAGTCCTGGTGGGTCCGTATCGTGATTTGGGACTCAGGCGTATGCCTAAAATTGAATTCTGAAGTCCTTAACGTGATTCAATGTGATTTGTTGAAAACTAGTAATTTGAAGGTTTAAGGAATTCTGAAGTTTGACCGTAGGTTGACTTTATATCTACCGGGTTCGTATTTCGATTCCGAGACTTAGTATAGGTTCATTTTAATATATTTGACTTGTCTACAAAATTTGGTTCAAAACGGAGTTGATTTGATATGAGTCGGACGATCGATTATAAATGTGAAAGTTCTTAAGTTTCTTTGAAAATTTCATGCATTTTGATGTTCATTCGTAGTTCCATGTATTATTTTAGTGTTTCGATCGCGCGAGCGAGTTAGTATGATGTTATTACACTTGTGTGCATATTTGGTTTGAATCCCGAGGGGCTCGGGTGAGTTTTGGACTTAGAGATTGCTGGTTTTCAGTGGTTTCTGGTGTCTGGTGTGATGTGCTTCACGATCGCGAAGAAGCTCTAACGATCGCGAAGGGGAAGTTGGGCTAGGGGCGAATTTCTTCTACGCGAACGTGGGGTCTTGGTCACGAACGCGAAGTAGCGGGGGGTTTTACCCTTCGCGAACGCGGCCATTCCCTCATGAACGTGATGGGTTATGGGATCTGGAGGGCAGGCTAGGCAATAACTCTACGCGAGCACGGGCGTTGGCTCGCGAACGCGAAGGCAAGGGGGACTAAGCCTTCGCAAACGCGAATGGTTGATCGCGATGGCCATTTGGCCAGTGCTCTTCGCTAGCGCGTCAGGTGCTTCGCGAACGCGAAGAACACCTGACGCCCAGATATTAAACAATTCAAAAGTTGTGATTTTCTTCACTTTTAACCATTTTCAAGTTTGAGTTAGGCCTAGAGGCGATTTTTAATATAAATTTCATCCCAACTTCATAGGTTAATAGATTTTAACTCATTTTATTCTATTTTCATAAACACCCATTGATTTCTAGCCTTTAATCTATGCTTTTTTATGGTAGAAATTAGGGATTAAGGTAGAAATTGGGTATTTTGAGAAATTGAGATTTAGATCTCAAATTGAGGTCGAATTTCAAAACTAATCACATAATCGGGCTTGGGGGTGAATGGGTAATTGAGTTTTGGTCCAAGTCCCGAGTTTTGACCAAGCGGGACCGGGATTGACTTTTTGTTGAATTTTTCCAAAATAATTAAATATTGAAACTCGTAGGTAGTTTCTAAACCTTATTTTGAATTGTTTGAACTATTTATATTTGGTTAGATTTGATTATTTTGGAGGCGAATTTTAGAAAAAAGTCCCCGGTTGAGCTTTGTTTTGATTGCAGAGTGAGGTATGTGTTAGATCCAACTTTGACTTTAGGGAATTAGGAATTTGTGAACTATGTGTTGTGTGGATTATTTGAGAAAATGGCGTATATGCGAGGTGGCAAGTGTATATATGCCGTCAAGATATTTGTTTCCATATTTTCTCGTTATTTCATGAATTAGCTTATTTCATGCCTTAATTATTGCATGCTTTATTTGACTTCTATGACGTAATTGTTATTTGCTATTTAGTTATTTTTGTATTGAATTTTTTGTCCCTTCCATGTCTCCATGCTTATTTGCTACTTGCGCTTAACTGTTTTACTTGCACATCTTAATTGTCACATGCTTTTTGTCCTATTATTTTGTAATATTTGTTGCATCCTTGATTTTTACGTGGTCCTTTATTGCCTTGCACCCTTACTTTAAATGTAGAAATTCTTGTAAATTGAGTTGTTGGATTGTTTTTGTTATCTGAAATTGATTGGGGATTGGGTTGTGCGCCGCAACAAAAATTAAAAGATGATGAATTGAAATGGTGGAATAAGGGAGGATATTTGATACTGATAAATGATGATATGGTGGGACCGGGTTGCGCCGCAACAGATTGTATACAGATATTTGATGTTGATAAATGATGAGATGGTGGGATCAGGTTGCGCGCTGCAACAGATTGTGTGTGTTGTACTTGTTGTTGTCGTTGTTGTTGTTTTATGAGATTATGGGACTTGTTATTCCGGCTTTCTGATTGTGAGGTTCAAGTTCATTTCCACAAATTAATTGCTTTACTTCAATTTTTTGCTTTTCCTTCCATGTTATTATTATTATTATTATTATTATTATTATTATTATTATTATTATTATTATTATTATTATTATTATTATTATTATTATTATTATTATTATTATTATTATTATTATTATTATTACTGCATATAGGTTATTGTAGTGACCTGCTTAGCCTCATCACTACTTCGTCGAGGTTAGGATCGGCACTTACTTAGTACATGGGGTCGGTTATACTCGTACTACACTCTGCACTTCTTGTGCAGATACTAGAGTTTGTCCTAACAATGTCCAATAGCTTTTGCTCGAATCTAGTCACTGATGGAGATTTAAGGTAGACCTGCACAGCGTTCGCAGCTCTGAAGTCCCCTTCCCTCTTGTCTTTACTGTTTATCTGAGTTTCAAAATAGTGTATTTTATTCAGACCATGTTTGTAGCATTCTAGATGTTCATATAATCGTGACACCAGTTTCTGGGTTATGTTTAGACTCGTTGTTCAGTAATATTATACTATACTTCAGACTTATATCATTTTCATTGTTAATATCTTTTCATAAATTGTTAAAATTAGTTAATTTTCTGTTCACTTCGGCTTGCCTAGAAAGTAGATTTTAGGCGCCATCATGACCCCGAGGTTGGGATTTCGGATTGTGATAAGTTGGTACCAGAGCACTAGGTTGCCTAGGTCTCACGAGTCATGAGCAAGTTCAGTAGAGTCTGGAGGATCGGTACGGAGACGTCTGTACTTATCTTCCAGAGGCTATGGAGTTTTAGGAAAAATCCCGCTTCTTTCTTTTCCTATCGTGCGATTTTGTTCTATCATCGATGTTTGAATCATTACATTCTTACTCTCTCACAGATGGTGAGAACACGCACGATAGATACAACGGGGCAAGAGTCAGAGCCCTCTGTTGCAGCTACTACCAGGGGCAGAGGCCGAGGCCGAGGTCAAGCTCAGCCTAGAGCTCGAGAAGCAACACCCGCAGTAGAGCCTCAGATTGATCATGAGGAGGAGATCCCAGCTCAGATCGTACCCGTCAGACCAACTCAGATCCCGAAGGGATTTATAGCTACTCCAGTGCTTCAGGATGCTCTAGTCCGCTTGGTGGGTCTTATGTAGAGTGTGGCCCAGACCGATGTATTTTCGATGTCACCAGCCATCTCTTAGGTTGGGAGAGGTGCACAGACTCCCGTTAATCACACTCCAGAGCAGATGGCTCCCCTATATCAGATTCTAGCAGCCCAGCCAGTTGGGGTAGTTCAGTCGGTTGTTGCGGCACAGGCCGGGGATAGGCCCGCTATGTCTTCTAAGGCCTTGATGAGGCTGGATAAGTTTACCAAGATCTTTCCTGTTCATTTCAACGGTGCACCTTATGAGGAACCACATGATTACTTGGACCGTTACCATGAGGTGTTGCACAACATGGGTATTGTTGAGACTAGTGGGGTCGACTTTGCCATGATCCAGATGACCGGTTCTGCCAAGAGATGGTAGAGAGATTATGTGTTGACTAGACCAGCTGGTTCACCTTCACTTACCTGGGATCGGTTTTCACAGCTATTTCTAGAGAAGTTCATCCATTTTACTCTGAGAGAGGAGTATCACAGGTAGTTTGAGCGCCTTTAACAGGGTGGCATGAACGTTACCCAATATGAGACTCGATTTGTGGACCTAGCTCTCCATGCCATTGTCTTGCTTCCTACTGAGAGGGAGAGAGTGAGGAGATTTATTGATGGGCTCACTTTCAATATCAGGCTATAGATGGCCAAGGAGACTGGAGATGATATTTCTTTCCAGAGGACCGTAGATATTGCTAAATGGATCGAGATGGTTCGTGGTCAGGAGAGGGGGCTGATGTCTGATAAGAGGCCTCGTCATTCCGGTGGTTTAAGTGGTGTCTCATCTGGAGGCAGGGGTACTTTTGGTAGAGCCCATCCTCCTAGGCCATTTCAGTCAGAGCTTCAGGCATCCCACGGTGCTTCGGGTAGTCGTGGTCCTTATGTATCTCATCCTGGGCAGCTAGCTTATAGTGCACCATTAACTCCTATTAGTGCACCTCCGATCTAGAGCTACCACAATGGTTATCCGGCCCGTTTGGGTCAGTCTCAGTTTCAGTAGCCACAACAGCCGGGAGGGTATTTTGAGCAGCATGCCACAACAGAGTTCTCGTGCAATGATTTCAGCACCAGTTGCTTCATTGCCCGCTCAACCAGTTAGAGGCGGGGGTCATGCTGCCATAGGTAGATGTCAGGCCATTAGAGGTGGAGGTAAGACCATTAGAGGTGGAGGCCAGTCAGTTAGAGGCCGTCCGTGAGGATGAAGTTAGGGTGCTGGGGCCCAGCCCCATTTTATGCATCGTAGCTAGACCTGAGGCCGAGTCATCTAACGTCCTTATCACAGGTATTATTCCAGTTTGCCATAGAGATGCTTCAGTTCTATTTGATCCGGGCTCTACTTATTCCTACGTGTCATCCTATTTTGCTTCATATCTAGTTGTGCCTCGTGATTCTTTGAGTGCTCCTGTATATGTGTCCATGCCTGTGGGAGATTCTATTAGTGTAGACCGTGTCTATCACTCGTGTGTGATTACTATTGAGAGTCTTGAGACTAGTGTAGACCTCCTACTTCTTGATATGGTAGACTTTGATATTATTTTGGGCATGAATTGGCTGTCACCTTATCATGCTTTATTGGATTGTTATGCCAAGATGGTGACCTTAGTCATGTCGGGGTTGCCTCGATTAAAATGGAGAGGGACTCTTGGTCATTCTACCAGCATGGTTATTTCTTATGTGAAGGCTCGGCGTATGGTCAAGAAGGGATGTCTATCTTATTTGGTATATATTCGTGATTCTATTGCGAAGGTTCCTTCCATGATTTGGAACTAATTGTGCGTGAGTTTTCAGAGGTGTTTCCTGCAAATCTGTCGGGGATGCCACTCGATAGAGATATTGACTTTTGTATTGACTTGGCTCCTGGCACTCAGCCCATTTCTATTCCACCATACCGTATGGCCCCGCCTGAGTTGAAGGAACTGAAGGAGCAATTGCAAGATTTACTTGATAAGATATTCATTAGACCTAGTATCTCGCCTTGGGGTACACCCGTGTTGTTCGTAAAGAAGAAGGATAGTTCGATGGGGATGTGTATAGACTATCGGTAGTTTAACAAAGTCACTATCAAGAACAAGTATTTGTTGCCGAGGATTGATGACTTATTTGATTAGCTTCATGGTTCCAAAGTGTTTTCGAAGATTGATATGAGGTCTGGCTACCATTAGTTAAAGATTAGGGCATTGGTTATCCCTAAGACAAATTTTCGGACTCGGTATGGGCATTATGAGTTCCTAGTGATGTCATTTGGGTTGACAAATGCCCCAACAACGTTCATGGATTTAATGAATCGGGTATTTAAGCCCTATTTAGATTCTTTTGTAATCATGTTACTTGATGATATCTTGATCTACTCCCGCAGTCGAGAGGAGCATGAGCAGCATCTTCGAGTTGTACTTCAGACTCTGAGAGATAGTCAGTTGTATGCCAACTTTTCAAAGTGTGAGTTTTGGTTTCACTCGCCTTTTTGGGGCATGTTGTATCGGCCGAGGGTATAAAAGTGGATCCTAAGAAGATTGAGGCGGTTGAGAACTGGCTTAGACCTACTTTAGCTACAAAGATTCGGAGTTTCCTGGGTTTGGCGGGTTATTATCGCCGGTTCGTGGAGGGGTTTTCATCCATAGCTTCCCCATTGACTAGATTGAGCCAGAAGGGTGGTCCATTCAGGTGGTTAGATGTGTGTCAGTTGAGCTTTCAGAAGTTCAAGACTGCTTTGACTACATCACCAGTGTTGGTGTTGCCCACAAGTTCAGGATCATACACGATGTATTATGATGCATCGCGTATTGGGATCAGTTCAGTATTGTGATGCATTACGTATTGGGCTAGCTTCAGTATTGATGCAGGATGGCAAGGTGATTGCATACACGTCGCGACAGTTGAAGGTTCATGAGAAGAATTACATTGTTCATGACTTAGAGTTGACAATCATTGTTCATGCACTGAAGATTTGGAGGCATTAACTCTACGGTGTGTCGTGTGAGGTATTCACGGATTATCGAAGTCTACAGTATTTGTTCAAGCAAAAGGATATCAACTTGAGGCAGTTGAGGTGGTTGGAGCTGTTGAAAGACTATGATATCACTATTTTGTATCATCTCGGGAAGGCCAATGTGGTGGCCGATGCCTTTAGTAGAAAGGCTATGAGTATGGGTAGCCTCATGTATATTCTAGTTTGTGAAAGACCACTAGCATCAAATGTTCAGGCTTTGGCCATTCTGTTCATGAGGTTAGACGTTTTGGAGCCTAGTCGGGTTCTAGCTTGCACGGTCTCTCGATCTTCTTTGTATGAGCGCATTAGAGAGTGTCAGTATGCCAGCCCCCATTTGCATGTCCTTAAGGACACGGTGTGGTATGGTGGTGCGAAGCAGGTTACTATTGGAGATGATGGGGGTGTTGCGGATGCAAGGTCGGATTTGTGTGCCCAATGTGGATGGGCTTCTTGAGTTGATTCTTAAGGAGGCCCACAATTCGCGGTATTCCATTCATCCAGGTGCCACCAAGATGTATCAGGACTTAAGACGATTATTGGTGGAGAAGAATGAAGAAGGATATAGTTGCATATGTGGCTCGGTGTTTGAATTATCAACAAGTAAATTATGAGCATCAGAGGCCTGGCGATTTTCTTTAGAAGCTTGAGATTCCCGAGTGGAAGTGAGAGCGTATTACCATGGATTTTGTTGTTGGGATGCCATGGACATCGAAGAAATTCAACGCGGTATGGGTCATTGTAGACAGGTTGACCAAGTCAGCACATTTTATTCCAGTAGCAGTTACGTATTCTTTAGAGCAATTGACTGAGATATATATTCGCGAGATCATCCATCTTCATGGTGTGCTGGTGTCCATCATTTCTGATCGGGGTACGCAGTTCACATCGCACTTCTATAGGGCCGTATAACGTGATTTAGGTACACGGGTTGAGCTGAGTACAACATTTCACCCCAGACAGACGGACAGTTCGAGCGCACCATTTAGATATTGGAGGATATGTTTCGCACTTGCGTTATGGATTTTGGGAGTTCTTGGGATAGGTTTTTTCCGCTTGTGGAGTTTGCCTACAACAATAACTACCAATCGAGTATTCATATTGCTCCCTATGAGGCATTATATAGGAGGTGGTGCCATTCGCCAGTTGGATGGTTTGAGCTGGGAGAGGCTCGGTTGTTGGGTACCAATTTGGTTCAGGATGCCTTGGAAAAGGTCAAGATGATTCAAGATCGACTTCGCATAGTTCAGTCGAGGCAGAAGAGTTATGCCAATTGTAGAGTTCGTGATGTTGAATTCATGGTTAGAGAGAGGGTTTTGCTTCGGGTTTCACCCATGAAGGGTGAAGGGCAAGTTGAGCCCTAGGTAAATCGGACCCTTTGAGATTCTTGAGAGGGCTGGTGAGGTGGCCTACGAGCTTGAACTACCACCTAGCTTATCAGCATTTCACCCGGTGTTCCATGTCTCCATGCTCCGGAAGTATCACGGTGATCCGTCCCAATGTATTAGATTTCAGCTCAGTCCAATTGGACAAGGATTTGACTTACGAGGAGGAGCCGGTGGCCATTCTAGCATGGCAGGTCCGAAAGTTGAGGTCCAAGAGTTATCCTTTTGTTAGAGTGAAGTGGAGAGGTCAGCTGATCGAGGAAACCTATATGGGAGTCTGAGTCCGATATGCGGAGTAGATACCCCCACCTTTTCACCAGTCCAGGTACCTTTCTATGTTCGTTCGAGGACGAACGTTTATTTTAGAGGTGGAGAATGTGATGACCCGATAGGTCATTTTGAGTTTTCGCCTTTATTTCATTGTTCTGAGGCCTCGATTAGGTCCATTTAGCATTCCTCAATTTGCTTGCGCAGTCCGTGTCTCGTCACAGAAAGTCTTTATGTAAAAAATTAAAGAAAATATGATTTTTTGTCTTAAAAATGATTGAGTTGACTACAGTCAATATTTTGTGTAAATAGACCCAAATCAGTATTTTGGAGGTCTCGATGGGTCCGTATCGTGATTTGGGACTCAGGCATATGCACGAAATTGAATTCGGAAGTCCCTAACTTGATTTAACGTGATTTATTGAAAAACTAGTAATTTGAAGGTTTAAGGAATTCCAAAGTTTGACCGTAGGTTGACTTTATAGCTACCGGGTTCAGATTTCGGTTACGAGACTTGGTATAGGTTCATTTTACAATGACTTGTCTGCAAAATTTGGTTTAAAACGGAGTTGATTTGACATGATTCGGATGCTCGGTTGTAAATTTTAAAGTTATTAAGTTTCTTTGAAAGTTTCATGCATTTTAATGCCCGATTCGTAGTTTCAAGTGTTATTTTGCTGTTTTGATCATGCGAGCAAGTTCATATGATGTTATTAGACTTGTGTGCATGTTTGATTTGGAGTCTGAGGGGCTCGGGTGAGTTTCAGATAGGCTACGGGTCCTTTTTGGACTTAGAGATTGATGGTTTTCAGTTGTTTCTGGTGTCTGGTGTGATGTGTTTCGCGATCGCCAAGAAGCTCCCGTGATCGCGAAGGGGAAGTTGGGTTGGGGACGGATTTCTTCTATGCGAACGCAGGGTCTTGATCGCGAATGCGAAGTAGCGTAGGGTTTACCCTTCGCGAACGCAACCGTTCCCTCGCGAACGCGATGGGTTATGGGATCTAGGGTAGGCTGGGCAGTAACTCTACACGAATGTGGGCGTCGACTCGCGAACACGAAGACAAGGGGGCTAAGCCTTTGCGAACACAAAGGGTTGATCGCGATCACGATGGACATTTGGTTAGTGCTCTACGCGAAAGCGTCAGGTGCTTCGCAAACGCGAAGAACTCCTGACGCCCTGGTATTAAACATTTCAAAAATCGGAATTTTCTTCACTTTTCACCATTTTCAAGTTTGATCTCGGTCTAGGTTAGTAGATTTTAACTCATTTTCTTCCATTTCCATAAACACCCATTGATTTCTAACCTTTAATCTACGTTTTTTCATGGTTGAAATTAGCGATTTAGATAGAAATTGGGGATTTAGAGAAATTGAGATTTAGACCTCAAATTGAGGTAAGATTTCGAAACTAATCACATAATCGGGCTTGGGGGTGAATGGGTAATTTAGTTTTGGTCCGAATCTCGGGTTTTAACCAAGCAAGTCCAGGGTTGACTTTTCTTGACTTTTTTCAAAATCATTAAAGATTGAATCTTTTTCACTCGTGGGTAGTTTCTAAAGCTTATTTTGAATTGTTTGAACTATATTGGGTCAGATTCGATTGGTTTGGAGGCAAATTTTAGAGGAAAGGCCCCGATTGAACTTTGATTTAATTGTGGAGTGAGGTAAGTGTTGGATCTAACCTTGACTTGAGGGAATTAGGAATTTGTGAACTATGTGTTGTGTGGATTATTTGGTGTATATGAGAGGTGACGAGTGTATATACGCCGTCAAGATATTTGTTTCCACGTTTTCTCGTTATTTCATGTATTAGCTTATTCCATGCCTTAATTGTTACATGCTTTATTTGACTTCTATGTCGTAATTGTCATTTGCCATTTAATTATTCTTGTATTGAATTGTTCGTCCTTTCCATGACTATGTGTTTATTTGCTACTTGTCTTAATTGTTTTACTTGCACACCTTAATTGCCACATACTTTTCTTGTCCTATTATTTTGTAATATTTGTTGCATCCTTCATTTTTACGTGGTCCTTTATTGCCTTGGACCCTTACTCTAGATGTAGAAATCCTTGTAAATTGATTTGTTGGATTGTTTTTGTTATCTGAAATTGATTGGGGACTGGGTTGCACGCCGCAACGGAAATTGAAAGATGATGAATTGAAACGGTGAAATAAGGGAGGATACTTGATGCTGATAAATGATGATATGGTTGGGATCGGGTTGCGCGTACACAACGGATTGTGTACGTGGTAATTGATATTGATAAGGGATGATATGGTGGGATCGAGTTGCGCACCACAACAGATTTTGTGTGTTGTACTTGTTGGTGTTGTTTTTGTGTTGATTTCAGCAATTTTATTGTAACGACCTGGCCTGTCATTTTGAGAGTATTAGCCTCGATCCCTTATTTATTACTCCCTCTATCTCATTCTGTGGTTTTGTGACTTGCCGGGGTGCTTGGTGTCGGGTTCGGGAGAGTTTCAGAGTGGAAATGGGACTCATAGTCCCTAAATTGGAAGTTTAAGTCATAGGAGCCGACAGTAGTTTTATTTATATGAAGACAACTCTGGAATGGAGTTTCGATGGTTCCAATAGCTCTGTAGGGTGATTTTGGCCTTAGAAGCGTACCCGAATGTTGATTTGGAGGTCCATAGGTCATTTTGGCATTAATTGGCGGAAGTTGGATGATTTTTGGAATGTTTGACCGGGAGTGGACTTTTTGATATCGGGGTCAGATTCCGATTTCGGAAGTTGGAGTAGGTCTGTAATGTCAATTATGACTTGTGCACAAAATATGAGGTCAATCGGGCTTGATTTGATAGGTTTCGGCATCAGATGTAGAAGTTTGAAATTCTAAAGTTCATTAGGCTTGAATCGATACGAAATTCATATTTTTAGCATTGTTTGACGTGATTTGAAGGCTAGACTAAGTTTGTATGATGTTTTAGGACTTGTTGGTATATTCAGATGGGGTCCTAGGGGCCCCGGGTATGATTCAAATTGAATACGGAACAAATTTTGGACTTGTGAAAGTGTTGAAGCTCCTAGCTTTGGTGTCATCGCACCCGCGGTGGGGTTGGTCGCAGGTGCGGACTCGCAAAAGCGAGCATTTTATTACAGGAGCAAAGCTGGCTTGGCCCAGCTGGGATCGCAGGTGCGAGGTGAGAGTCGTATCTGTGCGTTCGCAAATACGGATGTTCGATCGCAGAAGCGGATAAGGCTGGCCTGGGATATGGTCGCAGAAGCAGAAGGTTATCAGCAGAAGTGGGCTCACAGGTGTGAGCCCTGGTCCACAGAAGCGAAAATCCTGGCCATAAGTGGAATCCGCACCTGCGGTGGTTTTTTCGCAGGTGCAGCGTCGCAGGTGCGTCTTAGAGGCCGCAGATGCGAAATCACTGGGCAAAAAAGGGCTAAGTTCGAGGGTTAGATTTCATTATCCATTTTGGACCTAGAGAGCTCGGTTTGTGGCGATTGTTCGAGGGTTTTGCAAGGAAATCATTTGAGTAAGGATTCTTAACTCATTTTTGATTAATTCCCATGAATCTATTGTTGTTTTCTTCATATAATTAGTGTTACTAGTTGGAAATTTGGAGAAAAAAATGGGAAAACGTCTTAGGCTAAAATTTGAGGATTTGAAAGGCGATTTGAGGTCGGATTTGAGTAATTCTTGTATGTTTGGACTCGATATCGAATGGGTGTTCGAATTTTATAAGTTTGGTCGAGTTCCGAGACATGGGCCCAGGTCAACTTCTTGGAGCGATTTTTCAATTCTTTGCTCAAGTTGTAGTTTCATTATTTAAATTAGTTTCTTATAGTTATATTTATAATATGTAATTGTTTTGGCTATATTCGAGCCGATCAGAGTTGGAAAATCGAGGGAAAGGCCTTCTTATTGATTGATTGAGCGATGTTTGAGGTAAGTGACTTGTCTAACCTTATGTGGGGGAAATTTCCCTTAGGATTTGGTACTGTTATGGTAAATTGTAATACGTGAAGGCCATGTACGTGAGGTGACGAGTGTGTACTTGGGCTAAATGTTGAAAATCTGATTTTTGCTAAATAATTTCTTTTTATTCCCTTAATTGAGTTACTCTAGCACGTGTAGTCATCATGTTTAGCCTAATGTCACATATCTACGTGTCTTATCTTTTACTTGCAATTTGTGCAACATGCTTAGTTGAATTACCTGCTTCCTTTGATTTCGTATTCATTCTTTAACTATAGGATTCCTTGCTGTAATTTCATTGTTCCATTTGTCATGTGTTGTTTTCGTGATTTTGTTGAGATAACTGTTTAGTTGTGGCACGAGGTTTCTGCCGTGCGGAGTATTATTGTGGTACGAGGTTTCTGTCATGTGGAGTGTTATTGTGGCATGAGGTTTCTTCCGTGTGGAGTGTTATTGTGGCACGAGGTTTCTGCTGTGCTGTTGTGAGATATTTACTTTTGGGACTACGAGGCGGTACCTCGGGAGCATCCCTATTGTTTACCTCTATTTGCTGTATTGTTGTTTTTGTTGTCATTATTGTTTCTTAACTTGTAAGATTCTTGTTTGCTTACGTGTTGTAGTTGTCTTCTTGTATTCCGTGTTGTTATCTTCTGTGAATTTCTATTGTTACACTTCTCTATCATTCAACACATTATTATATCTTCTGCACTATTTTTCCTATTATTTCCAGTAGGGCCCTGACCTGTCCTCGTCACTACTCTACCAAAGTTAGGCTTGGCACTTACTGGGTACCGTTGTGGTGTACTCATACTAACGCTTAAACATATATTTTTGTGCAGATCCAGATGCATCCTATCAGCCTTGATATTAGTGTGTTGTGTTGCTGCTTTGGAGACTTCAAGGTACACCTGCCCGCATCCGCAGGCCTAGGTGTCCCCTTCTATCCCGTTCTTTTCTTATTTATTTATATTTTGATAGACAGTGATGTATAGAATTATTCGGTACTGTACTTAAAGCTTGTGACTTATATATCACCAGGTTTTGAGATTTTACGTATTGAGTTTTAGTAGATTCTTTTTATGAAATTGTTAGGATGTTCAAGTTTTAATATCTTATTTAATGTTTCTATATATTATTTAGGCTTAGCAAGTCTTAGAGACTAGGTGCCATTACGATATCCTACAGAGGGAATTTGGGGTCGTGACAAGTTAGTATCAAAGCTCTAGGTTCATAGGTGTTATGAGTCACAAGCAGGTTTAGTAGAGTCTCCGGATCGGTAAAGAGACATCTGTACTTATCTTCGGGAGGCTATGAAACTTTTAGGAAAAGTTTCACTTCTTTGATTCCTTATTGTGCAAAATTTTAACTTCGGATTCTACATTTCTGTCTTTCTATTCTTTCACAGATGGTGAGGACACGTACAGCTGAATCAGATGACCAGACACCCGCGCCCCCGACTACACCCGTGAGAGGCCAGGGTAGAGGCCGATGACGTCCACGTGGTGCAGCCAGAGCACCCATACGAGATGCAATAGAGGAGCCACCAGTAGCTCCAGTTGGAGGGCAGGCACCTGAGACACCTGTTAGTGTACCAGCTCTCCAGGTGACTCTCGCCTAGTTTCTGAGCATGTTGAGCACCTTGGATCAGGCCGGATTGATACCACTTATTCTTGCCACATCTCAGGCTGTAGGAGGCGCACAAACTCCTGCCGTCCGTACCCCAGAGCAGCGGGTCCAGGTCGATCAGGTTCCGGAGGTCATACCAATGCAGCCGGTAGCCCAGTTCAGCCCGAGGTTATGGCAGTAGTTTCTGAGGAGGAGGAGCTCAGACTCGAGAGGTACAAACAGTACCACCCTCCTACTTTTAATGGCTTGGCGTCAGAGGATACCTAGGGTTTTCTTGAGAAGTGCCACCATATCCTCCGTACTATGGGTGTTGTGGAGTCTAGTGGGGTTTCTTTCACTATGTTCCAGCTTAGAGGAGCGGCCTATCAGTGGTGGCAAGCATATGAGTTGGGTGGTTCGGCCGAGGTAGATTCACTCACTTGGACTCAATTCTCGGATTTGTTCTTCAGGGAGTATGTTTCCTAGAGTCTTAGAGATACATGGCGCGTAGAGTTTGAGCAGTTGCGCCAGGGTTCTATGACCGTGTCAGAGTATGCGACCCGGTTCAGTGATTTGGCTGGGCATGCACTAGCCTTGGTTGCTACTGTCTGAGAGAGGGTTCGCCGATTTATCGAGGGGCTCAACCCAGTCTTAGATTTAGCATGGCCCGAGAGTTGGAGATAGATATCGCATACCAGTAGGTAGTGGGGATTGCTAGGAGGTCGGAGGGTATACTGACTCCGGAGAGGGAGGAGAGAGAGGCCAAAAGGTCTCGAGAGTCTGGCACATATAGTGGTACTCGTTCCCCAGCTGCAGCTCGTCAGGGTAAGGGCTATGGGAGTCGCCCTGTTCATTCAGCACTTCCAGCCGCCAGTAGTACTCCGTCCACTCCTAGGCCCGAGGCTCCCTATTATGCACCACCATTGTCTAGTGTACCCCCTACACAGGGTGCTTTCAGCGGTCAGTCCAGCCTATCAGGCCTGACCTAGCCACATCAGCCACGTCTTCCGAGAGATTGTTTTGTGTATGGTGACACTCGTCATATGGTGAGGGATTGCTGCAGACTCAGGAGGGGTGCACCCTCACAGACCACTCAGGCACCGGGTGCTCCACCGGGTCCTTAGGCTATGGTTACGTACCAACTACCACCCCACCTACACAGCTAGCTAGATGTGGAGGTCGGACAGGTAGAGGTTGCCTACCGGGGAAATCTAGGCCAGATATTATGCCTTTCCTGCTATGACAGAGGCAGTTGCATCAGATTATGTTATCACAGGTACTGTTCCGGTCTGTCATAGAGATGCATCAATCTTATTTAATCCAGACTCCATTTATTGCTATGTGTCATCTTATTTTGCTTCCATATTTAGGGGTATCCCGTGATTCTTTGAGTTCTCATGTCTATGTGTCTACACCCCTAGTGATTCTATTATTGTTGACCGTGTGTATCGGTCGTGTTTGGTTGTTCTTAGTGGTTTTGAGACCAGAGCCAATTTATTGTTGCTTCGTATGGTGGATTTCGATGTTATTTTGGGAATGGACTGGTTGTCACCCTATCACGCTATCCTTGATTGTCACGCCAAGATGGTGACATTGGCTATGTCAGGTCTACCGCGGCTAGAGTGGAGAGGTACTTTAGATTATGTTCCTAGTAGGGTTGTTTCATTTCTTAAGGCTCAACGGATGGTTGAGAAGGGGTGTGATGCGTATCTGATATATGTGAGGGATGTTAGTATTGATACTCCTACCGTCGAGTCAGTTCCAGTAGTGAGGGATTATCCAGATGTATTCCTGGCGGATCTTCCAGGCATGCCGCCCGAAAGGAATATCGACTTTGGTATTAATTTGTTACCGGGCACTCAACCCATTTCTATTCCACCCCTATCGTATGACCCCAACAGAGTTAAAAGAGTTAAAGTAACAGTTGTAGGAGTTGCTTGATAAGGGCCCATTCGGCCCAGTGTGTTACCTTGGGGTGCTCCTGTTTTGTTTGTAAAGAAGAATGATGATTCTATGCGAATGTGTATTGATTATCGCTAGTTGAACAAGGTTAAAGTGAAGAACAGGTATCCATTTCCACGTATTGATGACCTATTTGATCAGCTTCATGGTGCCAGAGTGTTATCTGAGATTGACTTGCGTTCAGGCTATCATCAGTTGAAGATTCGGGAGCCAGATATCCCAAGACTGCTTTCAGGACTCGATATGGTCATTACGAGTTCCTTGTGATGTCCTTTGGGCTGACCAACGCCCTAGCAGCATTCATGCACTTGATGAACAATGTATTTCAACACTATCTTGACTTGTTTGTCATTGTGTTTATTGACGACATTCTGGTGTACTCCCGGAGTCGGGAGGATCATAAGCAGCACCTGAGGATTGTGCTTCAGACCTTGAGAGAAAAGAAGTTATATGCAAAATTTTTGAAGTGTGAATTCTGGCTAGATTCAATGGCATTCTTGGGTCATATAGTATCAAGTGAGGGGATCAAGGTAGATCCGAAGAATATTGAGGCAGTGCAGAGTTGCCCCAGACCATCCTCAGCTACGGAGATACGGAGTTTTCTTAATTTGGCGGGGTATTACCGTTGATTTGTAGAGGGTTTCTCGTCTATTGCAGCACCTATGACTAGATTGACCCAGAAGGGTGCTCCGTTCAGGTGAACCGAGGAGTGTGAGAAGAGCTTTCAAAAGCTCAAGACTGCTTTGACTACAGCCCCAGTATTGGCAAAAGCTCAAGACTGCTTTGACTACAGCCCTAGTATTGGTATTGCCTATTGGTTCGGGGTCCTATACGGTGTATTATGATGTGTAGCGCATTGGTCTCGGCGCGGTGTTGATGCAGGACGGTAGGGTGATTGCCTACACGTCTCGACAACTGAAGGTGCATGAGAAGAACTATCCTGTCCCCGACCTCGATTTGGCAACTATTGTTCATGCCTTGAAGATCTGGTGGCACTATTTGTATGGTGTCCCTTGTGAGGTCTACACCGATCACCGGAGTCTACAACATCTGTTTAAACAGAAGGATCTTAACATACGACAGCAGAGGTGGTTGGAGTTGCTTAAGGACTATGATATCACCATTCTCTATTGTCACGACCCAATTTCACCTATAGGTCGTGATGGCGCCCAATACTACGGCTAGGTAAGCCAACTTAATAAATTAAGTATTCATTGAAAAAATTTAAAACCAATAGAAATAATAAAATCCAAATTCTACCAATGTGTGTGCCAAGACCTAGTGTCACAAGTGTATGAGCATCTAGAAGATTATACAAAACCTCAAATACTGTCTGAAATAAAAATAGACAGAATGAAAAATACAAAGAGAGATACTAGTAGGTGCTGAACGGATAAGATCAACAGCTCACCACTATGCCCCTGGATAACATGGGTGTAAGACGATAGGTCCCCCACTAGTACCTGCCTCAGTTCCTGCACAAAAAAGTGCAGCAAGTATAGTATGAGTACGTAAACAACGTGTACCCAGTAAGTATCAAGCCTAATCTCGAAGTGGTAGAGACGAGATGGCCGACTTTGACACTCACTATGGGTTAATAATAATAATTGAAATACAACTAGGATATTTAAATCAACATGATTTACAGAATTTAAAATAATTAATTTAATCAGCGGAGATAATCAAATTTCTTCAAATGCAACAATTCTCAATATATTAATTAAATTCTTTCAATTCAAATAATTTCCAATTTATCAATTAAATATCATTTAAAGGAATAACAATTAATTCTTTAACAAGCAAGAATAATAATTTATTAAATCCTAAGGATTTTCCAATTTATCAATTAGTTTCGCAAGCTGAAATAAGCTATTAAAGTATCGTGTAATTATTACTATTATTAAGCACGATTTCTGCCGAGAACGTACGACCCGATCCAGAGTGTCGTGTACACTGCCGAGGGACGTGCGGCGCGATCCATAGATGCATCTATCCTGCTGAGGCGTTCGGCCCGCTCCACAAGAAAGGAGGACATTTTCTTATGTACCTCCGGAAGGAGAGTATATTTATTATGAGATAAATTCGGGAGGAAGAACAATTTCTTTTAATAATTAATTGATTTAAATAGAAAATCAAGCATATGAAATTTTCATCCTTTAATATCTTTATCTAACAATTCACAATATATTCATATATATCAATTTAATATTAATAAATCAGGGAATACAATTTACACAAGTAATTCATGCTTTGAGTCCTAAACTACTCGGACTTTAGCATTTATAGTAGTTACGCACGGACTCTCGTCACCTCGTGCGTACGTAGCTCCCGCAATTAGCAACAATTATTCAATTTAATCCCTATGGGGTAATTTTCCCTTCACAAAATTAGACAAGAGACTTACCTCGTCTCGCGTAAAATTCTCGATTCAATGCCGAAAAATCCGAAACAATCCAAAAGTTATATAAAATAATTAATATATGTTCAATAATTCAAAATTCATCTATTAAATAAATTGCCCTATCCAAAATGGTAAAATTCCTAAAATTTACCCCGGGCCCACGTGCCCGGATTCCAAAAATATACGGATGAAAACGTTACCCATAATCTCAAGAACTCAAATATATAATTTCTATCCAATTCCATAACCATTTTAGTGGTTAAAATCTCATTTTTATAAATATCTAGGTTTTTCACCTAAACCTTTGATTTCTAAGATTTACTAGTTATAATCTACTTATAATCTATGTATTTAACTCAAGGGGTGTAGAATTAACTTACCTCCAATTTGTTAGTTGAAAACTTCTCACAAAGAGCTCCAAAATCGCACAAGTATAGAAGAAAATGGGCAAAAATGGTGAATTCCCGTTCTTTTAAGCTTTCTGCCAAACAGGTCTTTCGCACCTGCGGAAGTTGGAACGCACCTGCGGCTCCGCACCTGCGGAAAAATCCTCGCAGGTGCGAGTTTCACTTGCCTGGCCAATTCTTGCATTTGCGCACAAAGCTTCGCGCATGTGCGCAAATCTTCCGCATCTGCGGTGGATTGCCCCCTTCCCTTTTCCGCTTCTGCGCTCAAAATCTCGCATATGCGAGTGCCGCACCTGTGAGCTTTCGTCGCATCTGCGAATGTCGCACCTGCGACTGGCCAAGCGCAGGTGCGATTCTGACAGTAGCTGGGAGCTTCAGTTTTGGCTCCCAACTTCCAACTTGGTCCGAGCCTCGTCCGATTGATACTCGGGGTCCCCGGGACCTCGCCCGAACATACCAACAGGTTTGAAATCATAAAACGGACTTGCACGAACTCTCGGAATGTGTAAAATATCATCAAATCTAAGAATCATACCATAAACCAAATTGATTCAAACTTAAGAATTTCAAGTTCTTCAATTTACTTCTAATGCGCCGAAATATACTTAAACTACTCGGAATGACACAAAATTTTGCGTGTAAGTCTCAAATCATTATATGGAACTATTCCCAAACTCAAAATTCCAAACGGACTTCAATTACTCAAAATCCTACTCTAAACCAAATTTAAAGAATTTTAAACCTTCAAATAGTTGATTTTTACTATTAAGCTTCAAAACGCTCCCGGGTTATCAAAAACCTGATTCGGATATACGCCCGTCCAAAATTACCATACAAACCTATTGGAACCATCAAATCCCGATTCCTGGCTCGTTTTCTCAAAATGTTAACCGAAGTCAAACTTGACCTTTTAAGGCTAACTTAAGGAATCAAGTGTTCCGATTTCAACCCAAACGCTTCCAAATCTCGAACCAACCATCCCCGCAAGTCAAAAATCATTAAAAGCACATATGGGAGATTTTATTTTAGGGAATGGGGTTCTAAAAGTTAAAATGACCGGTTGGGTCATTACATTCTCCACCTCTTAAACAAACGTTCGTCCTTGAACGGGTTTAGAATAATACCTGGAGTGCTGAATAATTGTGGATATTTGCTCCGCATGTCCTCCTTGGCCTCCCAAGTCGCTTCCTCGACTGGTTGGCCCCTCCACTGGACCTTTACTGCAGAAATCTTCTTGGACCTCAACTGGCAAACTTGTTTATCAACAATGGCAAATGGCTCTTCTTCATAACCCAAACTCTTATGTAGCTTAACTATGCTGAAGTCCAACACATGTGATAGGTCGGCATGATACTTCCGAAGCATAGATACATGGAAAACCGGATGAACTCCCGATAGACTGGGAGACAATGCAAGCTCATAAGCAACCTCCCCAACTCGTCTCAACACCTCAAATGGGCCTATAAACCTTGGGCTCAACTTGCCCTTCTTCCCGAATCTCATAATTCCCTTCATCGGCGAAACCTTCAAGAGAACTTTTTTACCTACCATAAATGATATATCACGCACTTTCTGATCTGCGTAACTCTTCTGTCTGGACTGTGCTGTACGAAGTCGCTCCTGAATCAACTTTAGCATTTCCAAGGCATCCTTTACCAAATCAGTACCATATAAATTAGCCTCACCGGGATCAAACCATATAAAGCCTCAAATGGAGCCATCTCGATGCTGGATTGGTAACTGTTATTATAAGCAAACTCGGCCAAAGGCAGGAAACGATCCCACTGACCTCCAAAGTCAATCACACATACCCTGAGCATATCTTCCAAAATCTGAACTGTCCGCTCTGACTTCCCGTCTATTTGTGGATAAAAGACTGTGCTGAGCTCTACACGGGTCCCCAACTCACTCTGTACTGCTCTCCAGAAATATGAAGTAAACTGAGGGCCTCTATCTGATATGATAGAAGTTGGCACACCGTGCAACCGAACTATCTCCTGAATATAGATCTGGGCCAACCTCTTTGAAGTATACGTAGTCCCAACAGGAATAAAATGTGCCGACTTAGTCAACCTGTCAACAATCACCCAAACTACATCAAACTTCCTCAAGGTCCGCGGCAACCCAACTACAAAGTCCATAGTAATTCGTTCCCATTTCCACTCTAGTATAGTCATCTGCTGAAGTAGGCCACCTGGCCTCTGGTGCTCATATTTAACTTGCTAGCAATTTAGACACCCTAGCTACATACTCAAATATGTCATTTTTCATTCGTCGCCACCAATAATGTTGCCTCAAGTCACGATACATCTTAGTAGCACCTAGATGAATAGAATACCGAGAACTGTGTGCCTCCTCCAGGATATTTTTACTCAATCCATCCACATTAGGAACACATAGATGATCTTGGAGTGGCAGAACACCATCCACTCCAATAATAACTTCCTTGGCACCACCTCGTAGTACCGTTTCTCGAAGAACCATCAAGTGTGGGTCATCATACTGGCGAGCCTTGATCTTCTCAAATAGTGAAGACTGAGCTACGACACATGCAAGAACTCGACTGGGCTCTGAAATATCTAGCCACACAAGTCTGTTGGCCAAGGACTGGATATCCAAAGCTAATGGCCTCTCTTCTGCTGAAATGAAAGCCAAACTACCCATACTTTCTGCCTTTCTACTCAAGGCATATGCAACTACATTTGCTTTACCTGGATGATATAGGATAGTAATATCATAATCTTTTAATAATTCCAGCCATCGGCGCTGCCTTAAATTTAAGTCCCTCTGCTTGAACAAATCCTGCAAACTGTGATGATCAGTATAAACTTCACAAGACACCCCATAAAGATAATGCCTCCAAATCTTAAGGGCGTGAACAATCGCAGCTAACTCCAAATCATGTATCGGATAATTCTGCTCGTGGGACTTAAACTGCCGTGAAGCATATGCAATAACTCGCTCTTCCTGCATTAATACACAACCCAAACCAACGCGTGAAGCATCGCAATACACTATATACATTCCCGAACCGGAAGGTAACACTAACACTGGTGTTGTAGTCAATGCTGTCTTGAGCTTCTAAAAGCTTGACTCATAATCATCGGACCATCGGAACTGAACACCCTTCTGGGTTAATTTGGTCAAAGGTGCTGCAATAGATGAAAAACCCTCCACAAACCGACGATAATAACCTGCTAAACCCAGAAAACTCCTGATCTCAGTCGCCGAAGTAGGACGATGCCAATTCTGAACTGCATCAATCTTTTTGGGATAACTTTAATACCTTCGCCCGATACAATATGTCCCAAAAATGCTACAGACTCTAGCCAAAACTCACATTTAGAGAACTTAGCATATAACTTTTGTTCCCGCAATGTCTGAAGCACTACTCTCATATGCTGCTCATGTTCCTCCTTTCTGCGCGAGTAGATCAAAATGTCATCAATGAAGAAAATGACAAACAAATCAATATATGGCCTGAATACCCTGTTCATCAGATTCATAAATGCTGCCAGGGCATTAGTTAAACCGAAAGACATTACCGAAAACTCATAATAACCATATCTAGTACAAAAAGCAGTTTTTGGAATATCCGAATCTCGAATCTTCAACTGATGATACCCCGACCTCAAGTCGATCTTAGAGAACACCCTAGCACCTTGCAACTGGTCAAATAGATCATCAATATGTGGCAACGGGTACTTGTTCTTAATAGTAATTTTGTTCAATTGGCGATAATCAATACACATTCACATTGTTGCATCCTTCTTTTTCACAAATAATACCGATGCACCCCAAGGTGATACACTCGGTCTGACGAACCCTTTGGCTAGTAACTCTTCAAGTTGTCCTTTCAATTCTTTCAATTCTTTCGAAGCCATGCGATACGGTGGGAATAGATATAGGCTGAGTATCTGGAGCCAAGTTAATACAAAAATCAATATCACGATCAGGTGGCATACCTGGAAGATCTGAAGGAAATACATCGGAGAACTCCCGAACTACTGGCACTGAATCAATAGCCGGAGTCTCTGCAGTAGTATCCCGAACATAGGCTAGATAAGCCAAACAACCCTTCTCAACCATGTGTTGAGCCTTTATAAAAGAAATAACCCGATTAAATGAACTAACCGATGAACCCCTTCCACTCTAGCTAAGGAAAATATGGAATAGCCAAGGTAACAGTATTGGAATGATAATCTAGAATAGCATGATATGGAGATAACTGGTCCATACCCAGAATAATTTCAAAATCGATCATCTCGAGCAATAAGAGATCTGCTCTAATTTCATAACCACAGAATGTAATAATACAGGACCGATAGATCCTGTTCACAATAATAAAATCACCTACAGGAGTGGACACATAAACAAGAGTACTCAAGGACTCACATAAAACACCCAGGAATTGAGCAAATAGAGACGACACATATGAATACGTGGATCCTGGATCAAATAATACCGAGGCTTCTTTGCCTTAAACAGAAATAATACCTATAACCACAGCATCTGAGGCCTCTGCATCTGGTCTAGCTGGAAATGCATAGAACCGAGCTGGAGCGCCAACTGGCTGGCCTCCGCCTGGCTGACCTCCACCTCTAGGACGACCCCTACCCACCTGTCCTCCACTTCTTGGTGGTCGGACTACTGGTGGACCAACTGGTCCGGTAAGCATAGGCTGCTGACCTTGCTGTACTGGTCTACCCCGAAGCCTGGGGCAAAACCTCCGTATATGACTAGGATCCCCGCACTCGTAATAACTCTTCGGTGCGATGGGCTGCTGACTAAGTGTCTAGCCCTGGGGAACTGAATACCCACTGGGAGGATCCTGAATAGCTGGTGGGCGGTAAGAACTCTCTGGTATAGCACTGAGATAAGGTCGCACTGGAGCACCTCGAGGAGGTGGTGGTGCTAGAAATGGGGGTCTGCTGGACTGCCCCCTCACGAACTGACCTCTGCCCCAAGACGGAGCACCTCTGAACTCTCCAAAGTACCTAAATTGCTTATCTCTCATAATCTGCTCTCAACTCCGCTGACGCACACCCTCAATCCTCCGGGCTATCTCCACAACTCGCTCATAATAAGTACCCATCTCAACCTCTCGAGCCATAGTGGTCTGAATACCAGTATGTAAACTGGCTACAAACCTCCGCACTCTCTCCGCCTCAGTAGGGAGTATGATAAGTCCAAGGCGAGATAATTCAAAAAACCTCGCCTCATAATCAGTCACTGACATCTGACCCTGCTGGAGCTGCTCAAACTGAAACCGCAACTCTTCCTTCTAGCAGGGTGGAATATAACTGTCCAGGAAGATACGGGTGAACCTGTCCCAAGTCATGGGAGGAGAATCTGTTGGTTTGCCAAGAACATAAGACTGCCACCATCTACGGGCTCTGCCCTCTAGGTGAAAAGTAGCAAAGTCTACCCCATGAGACTCCAATATCCTCATATTGTACAGTCTATCCTTGCACCGATCAATAAAGTCATGCGAATCCTCTTGTCGCTCACCCCCAAAGACAGGAGGATGTAGTCTAGTCCATCTGTCCAATCATTTCTGAGGATCGGCGGCTACAGCTGGCCTGGGCTCAGGTGTAGCTGCTGCCACTGGCTGGGCTCCACCCACGGGTAGTGCACCCTGGGTCTGATATATAGCAGCAGCCTGTCCATGAGCCTGCATGGTAGGGGTCTGTGCTCCCCCGCCCGCCTGATATGTGGCTGGGTCTGCCGAAAATAAATCGGCCTGAGTCATATTGTCCATGAATCGCAGCATACGACCCATGACATCCTGAAATCCCGGTGCAGATGTGAAATCCACCGGAGCTAGCTCTGCCACAGGCACCTCATCCTGTTCCTCAACAATGGGGTTCTCTACTGGACCCACTGGTGGCATAACTGGAACAGTCCTGGGACATCCTCGCCCTCTACTACGAGCTGGAGCCTTTCCTCTGCCTCGACCTCTGCCTCGGCCTCTAGCAACTGGGGGAATAGCTCTTCCCTGGTCTGGAACTTCATTCGAGTGCGTTCTCACCATCTGTGAGAGAATAAGAGAAGGATATTTAGAACTACATCAATTGCACGATGGAATATGAAGAAAGGAAATTTCCTAACACCCTATAGCCTCTCGAAGATAAGTACAGACGTCTCCATACCGATCCGTAAGACTCTATTAGGCCTGCTCATAATTTGTGAGACCTACGTGAACATAGTTCTCTGATACCATGTTATCATGACCCAATTTCACCTATAGGTCATGATGACGCCCAACACTATGGCTAGGCAAGCCAACTTAATAAATTACGTATTCATTGACAAAATTTAAAACCAATAGAAATAATAAAACCCAAATTCTACCAATGTGTGTGATAAGACCTTCTGTTAAAAGTGTATGAGTATCTAGTAGATTATTCAAAACCTCAAATACTATCTGAAATAAAAATAGACAGAATGAAAAATACAAAGAGAGACACTAGTAGCTGCATAACGGATCAGAGAAACAGCTCACCACTATGCCCCTGGATAACGTGGGTGTAAGACGATAGGTCCCCCACTAGTACTTGCCTCAGTTCCTGCACAAAAAGTGCAGCAAGTGTAGTATGAGTACGTAAACAACGTGTACCCAGTAAGTATCAAGCCTAATCTCGAAGTGGTAGAGACGAGATGACCGACTTTGACACTCACTATGGGGCAATAATAATAATTGAAATACAACTAGGATATATAAATCAACATGATTTACAGAATTTTTAATAATTTATTTAATCAACGGAAATAATCAAAATTCTTCAAATGCAACAATTCTCAGTATATTAATTAAATTCCTTAAATTCGAAAAATTTCCAATTTATCAATTAAATATCATTTTCAGGAATAAAAATTAATTATTTAACAAGCAAGAATAATAATTCATTAAATTCCAAGGATTTTTCAATTTATCAATTAGCTTCGCAAGCTGAAATAAGCTAATAAAGTATCGTGTAATTATTATTATTATTAAGCACAATTTCTGCCGAGGACGTACGGCCTGATCCAGAGTATCGTATACACTGCCGAGGGACGTGCGGCGCGATCCATAGATGTATCTATCCTGCCGAGGCGTTCGGCCCGCTCCACAAGAAAGGAGGACATTTTCTTATGTACCTCCGGAAGGAGAGTATATTTATTATGAGATAAATTCGGGAGGAAGAATAATTTCTTTTAATAATTAATTGATTTAAACAGAAAATCAAGCATATAAAATTTCCATCCTTTAATATCTTTATCTAACAATTCACAATATATTCATATATATCAATTTAATATTAATAAATCAGGGAATACAATTTACACAAGTAATTCATGCTTTGAGTCCTAAACTACCCAGACTTTAGCATTTATAGTAGCTACACACGGACTCTCGTCACCTCGTGCGTACGTAGCTCCCGCAATTAGCAACAATTATTCAATTTAATCCCTATAGGGTAAATTTTCCCTCACAAGATTAGACAAGAGACTTACCTCGTCTCAAAGTCCACTTTCCGATTATCGCGTCGCGCAAAATTCTCGATTCAATGTCGAAATATCCGAAACTATCCAACAGTTATATAAAATAATTAATATATGATCAATAATTCAAAATTCATCTATTAAATAAATTGTCCTATCCAAAATGGTAAAATTTTTAAAATTCACCTCGGGCCCACATGCCCGGATTCCAAAAATATTCGGATGAAAACGTTACCCATAATCTCAAGAAGTCAAATATATAATTTCTATCCAATTCCATAACCATTTTCGTGGTTAAAATCTCATTTTTATAAAAATCTAGGTTTTTCACCTAAACCTTTGATTTCTAAGATTTACTAGTTATAATCAACTTATAATCTATGTATTTAACTCAAGGGGCGTAGAATTAACTTACCTCCAAGTTGTTAGTTGAAAACTCCTCACAAAGAGCTCCAAAATCGCCCAAGTATAGAAGAAAATGGGCAAAAATGGTGAATTTCCGTTCTTTTAAGCTTTCTGCCAAATAAAGTCTTTCGCACCTGCGGAAGTTTGAATGCACCTGCAGAAAAATCCTAGCAGGTGCGAGTTTCACTTGCCTGGCCAATTCTCGCATTTGCGCACAAAGCTTCGCACCTGCGCGTTCACAAGTGCGCAAATCGTCCGCATCTGCGGTGAATTGCCCCTTCCCTTTTCCGCTTCTACGCTCAAAATCTCGCATATGCGAGTGCCGCACCTGCGATCTTCCATCGTATCTGCGAATGTCGCACCTGCGACTGGCCAAGCGCAAGTGCGATTCTGACAGTAGTTAGGAGCTTCAGTTTTGGCTCCCAACTTCCAACTTGGTCCGAGCCTCGTCCGATTGACACTCGGGGTCCCCGGGACCCCGCCCAAACATACCAACAGGTTTGAAATCATAAAACGGACTTGTTCGAACTCTCGGAACATGTAAAACATCATCAAATCTAAGAATCATACCCTAAACCAAATTGATTCAAACTTAAGAATTTCAAGTTCTTCAATTTACTTCCAATGCGCCGAAATATACTTAAACTAATTGGAATAACACAAAATTTTGTGTGCAAGTATTAAATCATTATATGGAACTATTCCCAAACTCGGAATTCCAAACGGACGCCAATTACTCAAAAACCTACTCCAAACCAAATTTAAGAATTTTAAACCTTCAAATAGTTAATTTTTACTATTAAGCGTCAAAACGCTCCCGGTTTATCAAAAATCCGATTCGGATATACGCCCAAGTCCAAAATCACCATACGAACCTATTGGAACCATCAAATCCCGATTCCGGGGTTGTTTTCCCAAAATGTTGACCGAAGTCAAACTTGACCTTTTAAGGCTAACTTAAGGAATCAAGTGTTCCGATTTCAACCCAAACGCTTCCAAATCCCGAACTAACCATCCCCGCAAGTCAAAAATCATTGAAAGCACATACGGGAAATTTTAGTTTATGGAATGGGGTTCTAAAAGTTAAAATGACCGGTTGGGTCATTACATCTATCATCCCGGGAAGGCCAATATGGTGGCCGATGCCTTGAGTCGCAAGGCATAGAGTTTGGACAGCTTAGCATATCTACTAGTAGCAGAGAGTCCTTTAGCCTTGGATGTTCAGGCCTTGGCCAACCAGTTTGTCAGATTGGATGTTTCCGAGCCAAGCCGAGTTTTGGCTTGCGTGGTTTCTCAGTCTTCTCTTTATGATCGTATCAGAGAGCGTTAGTATGATGACCCCCATATGCTTTTCCTTAAGGACATAGTTCAACACGTTGATGCCTAAGCAAGTCACTATTGGAGATGGCGGTGTATTACGGATGCATGGCAGGCTATGTGTGCCTAATGTAGATGGTTTGCATGAGTTGATTCTCCAGGAAGCTCACAGTTCGTGGTACTCTATTCATCCGGGTGCCACGAAGATGTATCAGAATTTGAGGCAGCACTATTGGTGGAGGAGAATGAAGAAGGACATAGTGGAGTATGTAGCTTAGTGTCTAAATTGTCAGCAGGTGAAGTATGAGCATCAGCGGCCAGACGGATTGCTTCAGAAGTTAGAGATTCCAGAGTGGAAATAGGAGCGGATCACTATGGATTTTGTTGTCGGGCTCCCATAAACTCAGAGGAAGTTCGATGCAGTTTGGTTGATTGTGGATAGATTGATCAAGTCAACTCATTTCATTCTTGTGGTTACTACTTACTCTTCGGAGCAACTGGCTCAGGTTTACATTCGTGAGATTGTCAGGCTTCATGGCGTGCTGGTATCTATCATATCTGACTGGGGTACGCAGTTAACATCGTAGTTCTGGAGAGCCGTACAACATGAGTTGGGTACTCGAGTGGAGTTGAGTACAACATTTCACCCTCAGACGGACGGACAGTTCGAGTGCACTATTCAGATATGGGAGGATATGCTTCGTGCATGTGTGATGGATTTTGGGGGTGCTTGGGATCAGTTCTTGCCACTTCCGGAGTTTTCCTACAACAACAGTTATCATTCGAGCATTCAGATGGCATCATATGAGGCTTTGTATGGTAGGCAGTGCCGGTCTCCGGTGGATTGGTTTGAGCCGGGTGAGGCTAAGATTTTGGGGTATAGACTTGGTTCAGGATGCTTTGGAAAAGGTTAAGTTGATTAAGGATCGACTTCGTACAACCCAGTCCAGACATAAGAGTTATGCGGATTGGAAGGTTCAAGATGTTGCATTCATGGTTGGGGAGCGGGTCTTGCTCAGGGTTTCGCCCACGAAGGGTGTTATGAGGTTCGGAAAGAAGGGCAAGTTGAGCCCTAGGTATATCAGGCCTTTTGAGATTCTTGAGAGGGTTGGAGAGGTGGCTTACAGGCTTGCACTATAACCTAGTCTCTCTGGAGTTCATCCAGTGTTCCATGTTTCCATGCTCCGGAAGTATCACGATGATCCATATCATGTGTTAGACTTCATCTCGGTCCAGTCGGACAAGGATCTATCTTATGTTGAGGAGTCGGTGGCCATTTTGGATAAGAAGGTGCGAAAGTTGAGGTCAAAGAACATCGCTTAAGTGAAGGTTCAGTGGAGGGGTCATCCAGTCGAGGAGGTGACTTGGGAGACCGAGCATGATATGCGCAGCCGTTATTCTCATCTTTTCACCACTTCAGATATATCTCTATACTGGTTTGAGGACAAACGTTTATTTTAAGAGGGGGAGGATGTAACGACTTGGTCGGTCATTTTGAGAGTATTAGCCCTGATCCCTTATTTATTGCTCCCTCTATTTCATTGTGTGGTTACGTGACTTGCCGGGGTGCTTGGTGTCGGGTTCGAGAGAGTTTCAAAGTGAAAATGGGACATATAGTCCCTAAATTGGAAGTTTAAGTTGTAGGAGTCGACCATTGTTTGCTTTTTATGAAAACAACTTCGGAATGGAGTTTCGATGGTTCCAATAGCTCCGTAGGGTAATTTTGGTCTTAGGAGTATATCCGGATGTTAATTTGGAGGTCCGTAGGTCATTTCGGCGTTAATTGGCGGAAGTTGGAAAGTTGGATGATTTTTGGAAGGTTTGACCGGGAGTGGACTTTTTGATATCGGGGTCGGATTTCGATTCCGAAAGTTGGAATAGGTCCGTAATGTCAATTTTGACTTGTGCGCAAAATTTGAGGTCAATCGGGCTTGATTTGATAGATTTCGACATCAGATGTGGAAGTTTGAAGTTCTAAAGTTCATTAGGCTTGAATCGATGCGCAATTCATATTTTTAGCGTTGTTTGACTTGATTTGAAGGCTCGACTAAGTTTGTATGATGTTTTAGGACTTGTTGATATATTCGGACAGGGTTCCAGGGGCCCCGGGTGTGATTCGGATTGAATCTGGAAAATAATTTGAACTTGTGAAACTTGTGAAGCTCCCATCTTCTGGTTTCATCGCACCTGCGGTAGGGTTGGCCGCAGGTGCGGACTCAGAAAAAGCGAGCATTTGGCCACATGAGCGAAGCTGGCTTGGCCCAACTTGTTACACCCTATATTTTCGTACGTTAAAATGAATCGTAAGCAAACTAATGTAGGACCAAAAATGAGATAATATTTAAAAGTATATAAATTAATTTAATCATGTTACCTCTGAGGTTACAAATATTGAAGATCATGAACAACAAGTACAAAGAGGGTTGGACGGTTCAGAAGATAAAGCAATTGAAGAAAATAATGTTTCGTCGAAAGTCGACAAGTTGGGAATGTTATAACATATACCTTTGGGGTGAGACTAGGGTGCTTAACATGATAAGGAGATTATGTTATGATTTATATTAGTCGTATGACATCCGTGTGTTATGTTTTGAAGTCAAGAGAGTTGTGGAACAAAAGTCGATGAAAGTCATCACAAGTTACATTCATAAGTTTTACTGAAACTTTGGGTCATATCTAACTTCGATTTTCTCCCAATATACTTAGAGTTATGGGGTGTTCCACCCATCAAATTAAATATCTATGAGTCTATTTTCCAACTCATTAAACCGTTTGTCAATACGACATTGGAGTAGAAAGATATGGGCATTTGTGTGATACTGCGCAAGCTGCGAGGTGACAAGTATGTGTGTCACCTACTTGCTTAAATGAAAGCCCAAAAATGGGCCATTTCGGGTCGTCCAAAGAGGCCTTTTAAGGGCCTATTTTCTTCATATATTAGACTTAAAATAGAGCATAATAACCAGACATAAGCTCTGCTAAGAATCCTTCCAAAAATTTCCCAAAAACCCTAATTGATTTTCTCTCACTTTCAAGTTCCAATTAGAGGTAAAACCTAGAGTTTGAAGAACCAGATAAGAGCTGAGTTATCCAACAAATAAGGTGAGTTTACTTCTCTCTTTCATCCAATTTTTCTTCTGTAAATTCATGGTAAGTCGTTCTATACTTGTAAGAACTCACGGGACGGTGATCGGAAGCCGGGAGTTCGAGTTATTCACTTGTAGCGGACTGTTTTGTGGACTGTTTTGTGTTGCTGTTGGGCTGCGTGTTTTACTACTATTTTGTGAAGTTTTGGAGGAGGAAGGGGGTTTATAAATACCATATAAATGTAGGGTGGTTGGATGGTCGTTCGTCATAACATTTTTGGGTCGTTTGACACTACTACGGTGGTCGTTTTGTGTACGAAGAGATTGGGGTGTGTTGGGCTGTTTTGTAGTATTTGATGGTGTATATAGGGCTGGAAAATGATGTATATATGTTGTTATTGTTCTGTTCTTGTATTGTTGGTGTTATCTTGAATTTGGAGGAAGTAAGGATTATAGGGGAGATGCTGCCCGTTTTAATACAAAATAGGTTTGTCGTTCGTTGTGCGATAGTTGTACCTTTCGTAACTTAACAATAGTATTATTATCATTCTTGTAGATTAAGGTGCGAAGAGGTGAGTTCAACTTGGTGATTGGAAAGATTGTGATAAGGTATGTTAAGGCTAAGCCCTTCCTTCATTTTGGCATGATCTCGTAGCTACATGTGTTAATAATGAGACATAAAGAGAAGTTCGTATTCATGAATTTATTCACATTATTCTAGTCTCATAAGTTACAATATTATTCCTTATCAGGACTTCATATTCAGTTTAGTTTTGTCTTTATTCAGTCAAGAGAGCAGAGGGTCTATATATATATATATATATATATATATATATATATATATATATACAGTATTACACTATTTTCACCACCATCGAGCTATAATCGGTGGGCAGGCCCCTATTGTGCAACCTCTGATCAGATGGTAAGTTATATATACCGAGCCTACTGTGGCCGAGCGCCTATGAGTGAGCCCAGGATGGCCGAGATACAGAGCCCAGTATGGCCGAGCACCTATGAGCGAGCCTACTACGGCCGAGCATTTACACGTACCGAGCCTTATAGGGCCGGACATTTATTTTATTTAATATATTGAGAGAGTTGAGTCAGTATCAGCAGGTAAGTATATCTCCAGACCATCTTTGACTCCCAGTTAATTTCAATTATCATATTATCAGTTCAGTTTCAACTTTCATTTATTTTATTGCCTTACATACTCGGTACATTATTTTGTACTGACGTCCCTTTTCTGGGGGCGCTGCATTTCATGCGTGCAGGTTCAGACAGACAGACGAGTAGATCTCCTCAGTAGGTGTTTCCCGAGTTCAGCCTGATCGGTAAGCTCCACGTCTTTCGGAGTTGCCAGGTCTAGAGTGTTGTGTACATCTTATGTATATCTGTATATATGTTATGGGTAGGTCGGGGCCCTGTTCCGATCATAGTACATCTATCAGTAGAGGCTTGTAGACATATCCTGTTGGTTAGTGCAGTATGTTGGGTTTGTAGGCCTGGTATGTATAATTTGGTGGTTTGTTAGTTGTAGTAGTTATGGTGGCCTTTTTAGCCTAGCTTTATATTGATGTTTAGTTAGCGCTAGTTTCCATTCAGTTTTATATTTTGCTTTGCAAATTGTCTTGCAAGGTGGCCCCATGGCCAAAGTATGACATTATGTGTTCAGAGTACCTTAGTCGCAATTTGGTATGCCAGGTTAGGTGAGGCACCGGGTGCTTGTCTCGCTCCTAGGTTCGGGGCGTGACAAACTTGTGTTTGCATGCACAGATGACGGTGACTAGGAAGACTACGGCTAGCCAGAGGAGAGATATAGCAGTAGGTGAGGGGACCAGCAGGGTACCCCAGTAGATGGGGCCCAGTCTAAGGCTCAAGGTGAGACCCCTACTCAGCCATTACCGGCTCCTCCACCAAATACGGAGATTCCTAGGGAAACCGCACATCCAGTTCCCCCTCCACTTCCATCAGATCAGGACTTGAGGAATGCGGTGCATTTGTTGACACAGTTGGTAGCTACCCAGCAACAGGCTAGGGCATCAGTTAGTGCAGGAACTTCTGAGGAGTCTGGGAGTTCAAGGGTCCGAGAGTTTATTGCTTTGAGTCCCCCAGAGTTCACGGGGACAGATCAGAGAGAGGACCCACAGGATTTCATAGATCAGCTTCACAGGATCTTTCGTGTTATGCATGCCACGGAGAAAGAGGCAGTTGAGCTAGCAGCTTTTCGACTCCGAGATATAGCCATCCTTTGGTATGAGGGATAGGAGAGGTGCAGGGAACGTGATGCACCTCCAGCTATTTGGGAGAATTTTTCAGATGCCTTCCTTGACCAGTACTTACCACGGGAGATCCGACAAGCTCGAGTCGATCAGTTTCTAGCCCTCAAGCAGGGTAATATGAGTGTTCGAGAGTATAGTCTCCGTTTTGACTCATTGGCCAGATATGCACCATCCATAGTTGCTACTATGCGGGACAGGATTCACAGGTTTATAGCAGGGTTAGCCCCGGAGTTAACCGAGGCATGTGCCACCGCTGCATTGCAGGATAGTATGGATATCTCCCGGATTCAGGCATTCGCCCAGAATATAGAAAGGGGTAGGCGTCGGCAGCAGGGTACAGAAAGGGCTGAGCAAGGGCAACTTAAGAGGATGAGATTTCCCAGGTCTCAGGAGCAATATCAGGGTAGTTATAGGACCCAGTACTTCGGACGGCCACCTAGGCCTCCGCCACCTCAGTTACAGGGTTACAGGTATGACCGCTATAATCAGTCAGGACCAGGTGAGAGCTCACGGGCGTCGGGTTTGCAGCGACAGCGAGGATCTGCGCAGACATGGTCATTTCCTCCACGGTGTGACATCTGTGGTAGAGGACACTTGGGCTAATGCCGAGCAGGTTCTGATGCTTGTTATACATGTAGGCGTCCAGGGCATATGATGCGAGATTGCCCAAATAGAGATTCGGGGGGAATGGCACAACCAGCGAGTTCAGCAATAGGATCATCTATGTCCGTGCATCCTTCAGGGTGCGAGTCTCAGTCTTCGGCTGGTAGAGGTCAGGGCAGAGGTAGAGGTTCCAGTTCAAGTGGTAATCAGAACCGTATCTATGCTTTAGCGGGTCGACAGGACCAGGAGTCTTCACCAGACGTTGTGATAGGTATATTAACCATTTGCTCTCACGATGCTTATGCTTTGATAGACCCAGGATCTACTTTATCGTATATTACCCCATTTTTCGCGAGGAAGTTTGGTATAGTGCCTGAAATACTAAGTGATCCTTTTGCGGTATCTACACCGGTCGAAGAATCGATTATTGCTAGATGGGTTTACCGAGGTTGTACGGTGACAATTTGTAGTCGTCAGACCTCAGCTGACCTAGTTGAGCTAGATATGATGGATTTTGATGCTATCATGGGCATGGACTGGTTGGCAGCTTGCTATGCCACAGTTGATTGCCAAGCAAAGGTAGCCAGATTTCATTTTCCGGGTGAGCCAGTCCTAGAATGGGTAGGTAATACACCAACACCCAGAGGTAGGTTTATTTCCTATCTGAAGGCGAGGAAAATGATCGCAAAAGGGTGCATTTATCATATTGTGCGAGTTAGAGATGCAGATGCTGAGATACCTACACTTCAGTCTATTCCCGTAGTCAAAGAGTATGCAGATGTGTTTCCAGATGAGCTTCCAGGTATTCCTCCAGAGCGAGAGATTGATTTTAGCATCGATTTGCTTCCAGGAACTCAACCAATATCCGTCCCTCCGTATAGAATGGCACCTGGCGAATTGAAGGAGTTGAAGGAGCAGTTAAAAGATTTGTTGGAGAAAGGTTACATCAGGCCCAGTACCTCACCTTGGGGTGCACCAGTACTATTTGTGCGGAAGAAAGACGGCTCGCTGAGGATGTGTATCGATTATAGGCAGCTGAACAAGGTAACTATTAAGAATAAGTATCCACTTCCAAGGATCGATGACTTGTTTGATCAGTTGCAGGGGCTAGATGCTTTTCAAAGATAGATTTGAGGTCGGGGTACCACCAGGTCAGAGTTCGGGAAAAAGATATTTCGAAGACAGCCTTCAGGACCCCATATGGCCACTTCGAGTTCCTTGTCATGTCCTTCGGGTTGACTAATGCACCCGCTGTATTTATGGACTTGATGAATAGCCTATTCCGGCCATTTTTAGATCTGTTCGTGATAGTATTTATTGATGATATTCTGGTTTATTCCCATTCAGAGGATGAGCATGCGGACCACCTACGAGCGGTACTCCAAACCCTCCGTGATCGTAAGTTGTATGCTAAGTTTTCTAAATGTGAGTTCTGGTTGAAGTCTGTAGCATTCTTGGGGAATATTGTATCAGATGAAGGGATAAAGGTGGACACTCAGAAGATTGAGGCCGTGAAATCTTGGCCTAGACCTACCACTCCGACAGAGGTTCGTAGCTTTCTAGGCTTAGCAGGATACTATCGGAGGTTCGTAGAGGGTTTTTCTTCCCTTTCGGCACCATTGACGAAGTTGACACAGAAAGAAACTAAGTTTCAATGGACAGAGGCTTGTGAGCGGAGTTTTCAAGAGCTTAAGAACAGGTTGACCTCAGCTCCAGTTCTAACACTTCCAGAGGGTCTAGAGGGTTATGCCGTGTATTGTGATGCATCAGGTGTCGGGTTAGGATGTGTCCTGATGCAACATGGGAAGGTAATTGCGTATGCTTCAAGGCAGTTGAGGAAGCACGAGAGGAATTATCCGACCCACGACCTCGAGTTAGCTGCGGTTGTCCATGCACTTAAGATATGGCGGCATTATTTATATGGTGTTCATGTTGATGTATTTACTGATCATAAAAGCCTGCAATATATCTTCAAGCAGAAAGAGTTGAATTTGCGACAGAGGCGATGGCTTGAGTTATTGAAAGATTACGATGTTAACATTCTCTACCATCCAGGGAAAGCTAATGTTGTAGCAGATGCCTTAAGTCGCCGATCTATGGGTAGCTTAGCACATGTAGAGCCTAAGAAAAGACAATTAGCTAGAGAGATTCATCAATTGTCTTTGTTGGGGGTTCGGTTAGTAGATTCTGAGGATGGTGGAGTTGTACTCCAAAACACTACAAAATCATCCCTCATAGCGAAAGTCAAGGAAAGGCAGTACGAGGACCCAGAGTTGGTCGAGCTGAGAGAGCGAGTTCCGCAGCAGAAGAATCCACTGTTAGAGCTAAAGGGAGATGGGGTTCTCAGATATAGGGGTCGTTTGTGTGTTCCAGATGTAGCAGGGCTACGAGACAGGATTATGTCAGAGGCACATTATTCGTGGTATTCCATCCATCCTGGGTCGACGAATATGTATCATGACATTAAGGATGTGTACTGGTGGAATGATATGAAGAAGAACATTGCTGAGTTTGTCGCCCAGTGTACTAGTTGCCAGCAAGTGAAGGTAGAGCACCAGAAGCCTGGAGGGCTAATGCAGACTATAGAGATCCCGACATGGAAATGGGAGGCGATAAACATGGACTTTATCACGGGTTTACCTCGTTCTAATTGTAAGTTCAATTCCATATGGGTGATAGTCGATAGGCTCACGAAATCAGCTCACTTCCTACCGGTCAGATCTACATATACAGCAGAAGATTATGCAAAGTTATATATTAAGGAGATAATGCGGCTACACAGAGTACCAGTTTCTATTATATCTGACCGTGGGGCTCAGTTTACAACACATTTTTGGAGGTCATTTCAGAGAGGTCTAGAGACTCAGGTGAATCTCAGCACAGCTTTTCATCCACAGACTGATGGACAAGCCGAGCGCACAATTCAGACGCTCGAGGATATGTTACGAGTATGTGTGTTGGATTTTAAAAGAAGTTGGGATGAACATCTACCTCTTGTCGAGTTTGCATATAATAACAGTTACCACTCCAGTATTCAGATGGCTCCGTACGAGGCTTTGTATGGGCGTAAGTGCAGATCTCCTATAGGGTGGTTTGATGTTGGAGAATCTGGGTTACATGGGCCAGACCTGGTTCAGCAGGCCATAGAGAAAGTAAAGGTTATCCGAGAGCGACTGTTGACAGCTCAGAGTCGTCAGAAGTCATATTCTGACGTGCGGCGACGAGACTTAGAGTTCAGGATTAATGACTGGGTATTCTTAAAGTATCACCTATGAAGGGCGTGATGAGGTTTGGCAAGAAAGGCAAGCTTAGCCCACGGTATATTGGGCCTTATAGGATCATTCGGAGAGTGGGCCAAGTAGCTTATTAGTTAGAGTTGCCCTCAGAATTGGAGTCTGTCCATCCGATTTTTCACGTATCTATGCTACGAAAGTGCATTGGCGATCCTACTCGAGTGGTGCCCACAGATGATGTACAGATTACAGAGGACTTGTCATACGAGGAAATTCAAGTTGCCATCATAGACCGACAAATCTGCAATCTACGAAATAAGGAGGTAGCTTCCGTAAAGGTTTTATGGAGGAGCAAGAATGTAGAAGAGATGACGTGGGAATCAGAGGAAGAAATGAAGTCTAAATACCCCCACCTATTTCAAACTGAAGATATGGTTCGAGATGGGACGCTACAACATAGCTCTATGTAGGCTAGCAGGTCATCAGGTAAGCTTTTATTTTTCACTTTCAATATTTATGATTTACGGTCGGTGAGGCAAATTGCTGCTATTTATAAAGATTGGCCATGTGTGGCATGTATAGTATGTTTCTGGCTACGTGCAGGTTGGTTTTAACCTAGTGTACGAAGGATACTTTGGCAAAATTTTCCAAAGTCTCTAAGAGTAAACATTCGAGGACGAATGTTCCCAAGGGGGAGTGATGTTACACCCTATATTTTCGTACGTAAAAATGCATCGTAAGCAAACTAATGTAGGACCAAAAATGAGATAATATTTAAAAGTATATAAATTAATTTAATCATGTTACCTCTGAGGTTACAAATATTGAAGATCATGAACAACAAGTACAAAGAGGGTTGGACGGTTCAGAAGATAAAGCAATTGAAGAAAATAATGTTTCGTCGAAAGTCGACAAGTTGGGAATGTTATAACATATACCTTTGGGGTGAGACTAGGGTGCTTAACATGATAAGGAGATTATGTTATGATTTATATTAGTCGTATGACATCCGTGTGTTATGTTTTGAAGTCAAGAGAGTTGTGGAACAAAAGTCGATGAAAGTCATCACAAGTTACATTCATAAGTTTTACTGAAACTTTGGGTCAAATGTAACTGCAATTTTCTCCCAATATACTTAGAGTTATGGGGTGTTCCACCCATCAAATTAAAGATCTATGAGTCTATTTTCCAACGCATTAAACCGTTTGTCAATACGACATTGGAGTAGAAAGATATGGGCATTTGTACGATACTGCGCAAGCTGCTAGGTGACAAGTAGGTGTGTCACCTACTTGCTTAAATGAAAGCCCAAAAATGGGCCATTTCGGGTCGTCCAAAGAGGCCTTTTAAGGGCCTATTTTCTTCATATATTAGACTTAAAATAGAGCATAATAACCAGACATAAGCTCTGCAAGGAATCCTCCCAAAAATTTCCCACAAACCCTAATTGATTTTCTCTCCCTTTCAAGTTCCAATTGGAGGTAAAACCTAGAGTTTGAAGAACCAAGATAAGAGCTGAGTTATCCAACAAATAAGGTGAGTTTACTTCTCTCTTTCATCCAATTTTTCTTCTGTAAATTCATGGTAAGTCATTCTATACTTGTAAGAACTCACGGGACGGTGATCGGAAGCCGTGAGTTCGAGTTATTCACTTGTAGCGGACTGTTTTGTGGACTGTTTTGTGTTGCTGTTGGGCTGCGTGTTTTACTACTATTTTGTGGAGTTTTGGAGGAGGAAGGGGGTTTATAAACACCATATAAATGTAGGGTGGTTGGCTGGTCGTTCGTCATAACATTTTTGGGTCGTTTGACACTACTACGGTGGTCGTTTTGTGTACGAAGAGATTGGGGTGTGTTGGGCTGTTTTGTAGTATTTGATGGTGTATATAGGGCTGAAAAATGATGTATATATGTTGTTATTGTTCTGTTCTTGTATTGTTGGTGTTATCTTGAATTTGGAGGAAGTAAGGATTATAGGGGAGATGCTGCCCGTTTTAATACAAAATAGGTTTGTCGTTCGTTGTGCGATAGTTGTACCTTTCGTAACTTAACGATAGTATTATTATCATTCTTGTAGATTAAGGTGCGAAGAGGTGAGTTCAACTTGGTGATTGGAAAGATTGTGATAAGGTATGTTAAGGCTAAGCCCTTCCTTCATTTTGGCATGATCTCGTAGCTACATGTGTTAATAATGAGACATAAAGAGAAGTTCGTATTCATGAATTTATTCACATTATTCTAGTCTCATAAGTTATAATATTATTCCTTATCGGGACTTCATATTCAGTTTAGTTTTATCTTTATTCAGTCAAGAGAGCAGAGGGTCTATATATATATATATATATACAATATTACACTATTTTCAACCACCATCGAGCTATAATCGGTGGGCAGGCCCCTATTGCGCAACCTCTGATCAGATGGTAAGTTATCCTACTGTGGCCGAGCGCCTATGAGCGAGCCCAGGATGGCCAAGATATAGAGCCCAGTATGGTCGAGCGCCTATGAGCGAGCCTACTACGGCCGAGCATTTACACGTACCGAGCCTTATAGGGCCGGACATTTATTTTACTTAATATATTGAGAGAGTTGAGTCAGTATCAGCAGGTAAGTATATCTCCAGATCATCTTTGACTCCCAGTTAATTTCAATTATCATATTATCAGTTCAGTTTCAGCTTTCAGTTATTTTATTTCCTTACATACTCGGTACATTATTTCGTACTGACGTCCCTTTTCTGGGGGCGCTGCATTTCATGCGTGCAGGTTCAGACAGACAGACGGGTAGACCTCCTCAGTAGGTGTTTCCCGAGTTCAGCCTGATCGGTAAGCTCCACGTCTTTCGGAGTTGCCAGGTCTAGAGTATTGTGTACATCTTATGTATATCTGTATATATGTTATGGGTAGGTCGGGGCCCTGTTCCGATCATAGTACATCTATCAGTAGAGGCTTGTAGACATATCCTGTTGGTTAGTGCAGTATGTTGGGTTTGTAGGCCTGGTATGTATAATTTGGTGGTTTGTTAGCTGTAGTAGCTATGATGGCCTTTTCAGCCTAGCTTTATATTGATGTTTAGTTAGCGCTAGTTCCATTCAGTTTTATATTTTGCTTCGCAAATTATCTTGCAAGGTAGCCCCATGGCCAAAGTATGACATTATGTGTTCAGAGTCCCTTAGTCGCAATTTGGTACGCCAGGTTAGGTGAGGCACCGGGTGCTTGTCTCGCTCCTAGGTTCGGGGCATGACACAACTGGGATCGCAGGTGCGAGATGTGAGCCGCATCTGCATGTCCGCAGATCCGGAGGTTCAATTGCAGAAGCGGATGAGGCTGGCCTGGGCTATGGTCGCAGAAGCGGAAGGTTATCCGCAGAAGCGGGCTCACAGGTGCGAGCCCTATCCCGCTGAAGCGGAAATCCTGGCCATAAGTGGAATCCGCACCTGCGATGGTTTTTCCATAGGTGCGGCATCGCAGGTGTGACTGAGAGCCCGCAAATGCGAAATCGTTGGGCAGAAAAGAGCTAAACTCGAGGGTTTGATTTCATTGTCTATTTTGGACCTAGAGAGCTCGGTTTGTGGCGATTTTTAGAGGGTTTTGCAAGGAAATCATTTGGGTAAGGAATCTTAACTCATTTTTCATTAATTCCCATGAATCTATTGTTGTTTTCTTCATTTAAATAGTGTTTCTAGTTGGAAAATTGGAGAAATATTGGATAAATTTCTTATGCTAAAATTTGGGGATTTGAAAGACGATTTGAGGTCGGATTTGAGTATTTTCTGTATGGTTGGACTCGATATCGAATGGGTGTTTGAATTTTATAATTTTGGTCGGGTTCCGAGACGTGGGCCCGGGTCGACTTTTTGGAGTGATTTTTTAATTCTTTGCTAAAGTCGTTGTTTTATTATTTAAATTAGTTTCTTATAGTTATATTTATAGAATGTAATTATTTTGGCTAGATTCGAGCTGATCGGAGTTGAAAAATCGAGGAAAAGGCCTTCTTATTGATTGATTGAGTGAGGTTTGAAGTAAGTGACTTGTCTAACCTTGTGTTGTGGAAATTCCACTTAGGATTTGGTAATGTTATGGTAAATTTCAATACGTGAAGGCCGTGTACGCGGGGTGACAAGTGCGTACTCTGGCTAAATATTAAAAATTTAGTTTTTGCTAAATAGTTCCTTTTTATTCCCTTAATTGAGTTACCTCTAGCACGTGTGGTCATCATGTTTAGCCTAATATCACATGTCTACGTGTCTTATATCTTACTTGCAATTTTTGCAACATACTTAGCTGAATTACCTGATTCCTTTGATTTTGTATTCATTCTTTAACTGTCGGATTCCTTACTGTAATTTTATTATTCCATTTGTCATGTGTTGTTTTCGTGATTTTGTTGAGATAATTGTTTGGTTATGGCACGAGGTTTCTGCGGTGCGGAGTGTTATTGTGGCACGAGGTTTCTGTCGAGCGAAGTTTTATTATGGCACGAGGTTTGTGCAGTGCGGTATCATTGTTTGCACGGGTTTCTGACGTGCCGTTGTAAGATATTTACTTTTGGGACTACGAGGCAGTACCTCGGGAGCGCCTATGTTGTTTACCTCTATTTGTTGTATTGTTGTTGTTGTTGTTGTTGTTGTTGTTGTTGTTGTTGTTGTTGTTGTTGTTGTTGTTGTTGTTGTTGTTGTTACTGTTTCTTAACTTGTAAGATTCTTGTTTCCTTACGTGTTGTTGTTGTCTTCTTGAATTCCGTGTTGCTATCTTCTGTGAATTTCTATTGTTACACTTCTCTGTCATTCAACACATTATTATATATTCCGCCCTATTTTTCCTATTATTTCTAGTAGGGTCCTGACCTGACCTCGTCACTACTCTATCGAGGTTGGGCTTGACACTTATTGGGTACCATTATGGTATACTCATACTACGCTTCTGTACATATTTTTGTGCAGATCTAGGTGCATCCTATCAACCTCGATATTAGTGCACTGTGTTGCTGCTTTGGAGACTTCAAGGTATACCTGCCCGCGTCCGCAGGTCTCGGAGTCCCCTTTTATCCCGTTCTTTTCTTACTTCTTTATATTTTGATAGATAGTGATGTATAAGATTATTCGGTACTATACTTAAAGCTTGTGACTTATATCTCACCAGGTTTTGGGATTTTAGGTATTGAGTTTTAGTATATTCTTTTTATGAAATTATTGGGATGTTCAAGTTTTAATCTCTTATTTAATGTTTTCACATATTGTTTAGGCTTACCTAGTCTTAGAGACTAGGTGCCATCACGATATCCTACGGAGGGAATTTGGGGTCGTGACATTTATACGAGATTACGAGATTTGTTATTCTGGGTTTTCTGATAGTGAGGTTCGAGTTCATTTCCACAAGTTAGCTACTTTACTTCCATTTTTTGCTTTTTTCTTCCCTGTTATTATTATTATTATTATTACTGCGTACAGGTTATTGTAAGTAGCCGCTTAGCCTCGTAACTACTTTATCGAGGTTAGGCTCGGTACTTACAGAGTGCATGGGGTCGGTTGTACTCATACTACACTCTACACTTCTTGTGTAGATACCAGAGTTGGTCCTAGTGGCGTCCAATAGCTTTTGCTCGAATCCAGTCACTGACGGAGACTTGAGGTACAGCTGCACAACGTTCGCAGCTCTAAAGTCCCCTTCCCTTATGTCTTTACTATTTATCTGAGTTTCAAAATAGTGTTTTTTATTCGGACCATGTTTGTAGCACTATAGATGTTCATGTTCTCGTGACACCAGTTTCTGGGTTATGTTTAGACTCGTTGTTCAGTATTATTATACTATACTTCAGACTTATATCGTTTTCATTGTTAATATCTTGTCATAAATTATTAAAATCAGTTAAGTTTCTGTTCACGTCGGCTTGCCTAACAAGTGTAGATGTTAGGCGCCATCATGATCCCGAGGTTGGGATTCCGGGTTGTGACATATACTATATATGTGCACTCATTTATACACATGTGTATATATATATATATATATATATATATATTGACATTCAAACCATGCACCTTTTCAAGCATTTACAAATTACATACGAGCAACAAATTACATGCGCAATTCAGTAATCTCTAAGTGAATTAACAATATAAAATGAAAGTCTGATAAAGAAAATTCAACACTGCCTGCGAATTCAAATATATTACAGGTAACAAATTAAGTCACAAAAAGTTAGTAATAACCTCTAACATTGATTAACTATCTAATATAAAATCTCATATCATGAAGTAAAGTTCTTAGGCATGTGCTCAGCAGTCAGCACAAGCCAACTTTTACTAGTTTCCTTTAAATTGAAATCAAATTTCAATTTTTTCCGTGGAACATCTATTATAATAGTTTCTTTCTTTTACAAATTTTAAAAAAATATTTACATGGACCAACTGTTATAAATAAGGGTAGGCATGATTCGATGAAAAACGATTTATTTTTTATTTTAAAAATTGTTAATATGTTATTTGGTTTGGTTTTATTAGAAAATCCCGAATGAAAAAAAATTGAACCAAACCAACAAATTATATACACAATATTTTTTTGAAATTCTCCAACTCATTTTAAACCATTCCAACCCCCAGTCCTCTCCTCCGCCCCTTTGCCCGACCCCCCGGTCCCCGCGGGTCCATGTTCAGGGTCGGTGCCGATGACTTTGACAGATGTCAGTAGGCACGCCTCTGATAAAGGATCGATCCTGAAAATCTATCCCAATCGAATCTATGAAAGCTCTATCCTCTTAATCTTTAGAGGTTAAGACCTAGAGTCTAAGGGTCGGGGGTCGAGGTCACGTTCGATGACCCGGGGGCGAAGTTAGAGGTCGGTGGATCTGGCGGAGGGCAAGACGCGCACCGTGAGGAGGGTTGAGTTGGAGTCAGGGTGTATACTAAATAACGATATTTCTTATTTTGGTTCGGTACGGTTTCGGTTTGATGCATTAACATAATCGTATTTTTAAAAGAAAATATTTTACAAACGTAAATAGATGAAGTAAATGGAGAGTGGACAGTGGACACGCTGTGCTAAGCTAGCAGGTTGTATAAAGCATTTCACAGATAATTATTGTGTGTGAAATATGTAGAACCAAACAATTGAAGAAGAATATTAAGCGTTACTTTCTCCAATGTAAGGCATTGTTGCATTTTCTTTTATGTAAATAAAGTTCCTTTCTCAATTCTCATCATCCATAACTTAAACAATTCTGTCCATAATTATAACATGTAAAGTAAGCCTTAGAAAATACACTTTATCTAAGCGAGAAGGCAAAAAGTTTGATAAGGAAGCATGAGCAACCAGTACAATTGCAATTGCAAGTTTGCAATAGCAGGCCAACAACGGGAATTCATTAAAAGAAAATCATTTTAAATTTCTAACGAGCAACAGGCCAGCATCTAACGAGTAGCGGAATTCAAGTTTACACAGGGAATTAGGGGGCTTGGGGTGTTGGGCTCAGGCTTATTGGGCTGGAAAATAAAAATAAAGGTGGGCTTGGACTCAAAATATTTCGGTATTTCGGTATACCGAAATATCAAAAACTCAATATCGAATACCGTACCGAAATATCGAAATGTCAAAAATTATATACCGAACAATACCGAAATACCGAAAAACCGATACCGAAATATCAAATTAATTCGATTCTGTTCGGTTCGAAATTCGGGCGAATTTTATGCTAACCCCTAACTTAGACCCCTAATCCCATCCCCATAGTGTTTGTCTAGGGTCGGAGAATTACCAATCGATTTTTTTATTTTTATTTTTAAGCTTAAAAACCGACAATATTTGATTCCATTTGATTTTCTTAAAAATTTCTAAGAAAAAGTCGAACTCGGCCGAAATAATATACATAAATATATATATATATATATATATATATATATATATATATATATATATATATATATATATATATATATATATATATATATATATATATATATATATATATATATATATATATATATATATATATATATATATATATATATATATATATATATATATATATACTTTTTCATTGAAAAATTATTTTCACCAATGACGTTACAATTCCTCCGTTTAAGTTTATGTGAATCTTTTCGTATTGACCAATTTTTGTGTTAATTCAGACATAAATCTTTTTAATTTTTTGAAAGAAAATTTATGTATTTGAACAACATAAAAATAATATAAGTCACAAAAGTTAGCAAATCAAAATATTTAAAAATTATTAGCAAAACATAATTTAAGACGTTCATAAAGTGAAACAGATGAGGTAGTGTTTTTAGTTACTTCTCATCCAGTTAGGTTTGAGGCTGTTAATATTCAACCTCACCAAAGATATCATATTTGTAATCCATGTCGAACATTAGATGGTATATGATAGTAACTCTTGTTTGCATATAATCTATTCTTTAGTTATGACACACTCCAAACAAATTTATTTTAGTCCAACTTATGGTTCTAAAGAAATTAATTTGCCTTGGCTATATTAGATGTAGGTAAAATTATTTATTGTGTTAAAACTTTACTGTTTGATCAAAATTTTAAGTTAGTAAATATAAATTGAACAAAATCGAAATATCAACAATAACCAAATCAATAAATTTGTATTAATTTTTGTTTGGTTTGGTTTAAATAATTAAAAAAAAATACTAAATTAGTTTGATTTTGAACTAAACCCAATATTTTCAGCATGTAACATAGATAATTACGTAAAAAAAAAACTATTAATTAATAAACTGTAATTTTAAAAGTCATGAGTTCAGTCAGGAAAAAATAAAGATTTAACTTATCAACTTTAAAATCTTAGATTTATCTGTGAAGCTATACTGCCTCAAATTAGATTTGAGAAAGAGCACCTGGACTGTTCTAACTGTCTCCTTTATGGTGAATAAAGATTTGAAAAATAACGTTGGCCTGATTGAACTAGAAGACATGGTTAAAGTTTCCCATCTGTCTATCCAGTTCAACCCTTCTCATTGGCCAAAAATGTTTGAAGCATTAAGGATGTTAGAGGATGATGGATTGGCTGAAAAAATGGGAGACATCACAAAAGATTGAAACACAAGATTCCGAACTTTTGAACATACTCCACAAAGATACTCAAACTACATAGAAGAATTGTCACAAGTTGAACCAGTGAAACTTTCTGGAACTAAATGATATTGACATCAATTTTCCTTCTTCTAGGTTCTTATCATCCTTGAGTTGCCAAGATTGAAGCAAAGAAATACTTCATTGTTGTGGATAGATGTTGAACGGATGTGTTTAACTCAAAAATATTTTCAGGATAAAATAATTAAATATTTATTTAATGAGATCACTAAAATTTATTTGAAATCAAAGTTCAGTTGGATAAATCCATTAGCTAGATGAAATAAGAAGTAAATGATAATAACAACACAAAATAGATAAGAGAAAGAATAATTTTATTGAGACTATTTATGAGTCACAATGTTGCATAGTGAGGATCAATTACCTAGCTAGTAGAGCAGAATTAGAATGAATTAGAAATGAGGGAGGAGGAGACATTTATAGATTAAATCTAACGTTCACATCCTTAGTTCCAATTTCACACGTTACTCTAAGCGGTTGCTGATGGCCGAGATTCTCGTTAGTAATGAGATATGCGTCATGCAAAGTGGATAAGAGTGAACCCCAAATATAATAAAGGGGGTTGAAAATAAGAAAAGGCTCCGAGTTACAGATTCATTGATGGATCCCTAGGGTCGTCCTCACAATGCTTCTCAGAGATACTCCTTCCATCTCCGGATGGATGCTTATAATAAGCAACATTGTGTTGTCATGCAAACTCGCCACGTGTCAAAACTATATTTTATCAATACAGATAATTTTCCACTTTCCGCATAATTATTGAGAAATATTCGAAATATGACATGATCTTTGGTGTATTCTATAAGGGTTTTTGGGCGGGATTTATCACGCAATCCTCCCTATTTTTGAATCTAATAGACATCCAGTCACTTCTATTTAAAGCTTTGGGCAGGTGGCGATCTTCAATAGGTTCTGACACCACAACGGTTACCAAGGTCATGATAATTTTGCCTATAAAGCCCGATCATTTTTTCTGTCTTCTCTACTTTCTGCTCGAACTTCTTCTATGAATTTCTTTTGCAACTCCATTGTTGTCTCTTCTAACTTCTTCATTTCTCGTTTTACTTTGCTTTCATGCCATAAATTCCAGTGGCTTCTCAAGGCACTTCAATCCCCATTCACGAAGAAGCCTCAATTATTAATGTTACAACCATTACTTATCTGATGGAGGCCATCACGACCATGGAGGAATGGTGGTAGAAGAACCACCTGCTCCTTACTGGGAGGACAGGGCTAGCAAATCTGCCATGGTTTAGACGATGGCAGAGGGAAAGGGATCATCAACCCCTACCAACAAAGGCAGATTTGTTGAAACTGCCACCGCGGTGGATTCTCCTCCATGCTAAGAGGGGCAAGGCCACCAAGACCTATGGTGAGGGAAAGAAGGATCACAACAAGCCAAAACTTGTAGAGGTCCTCCCGAAGACAGTTAATTTCATTGGTTCTTGTGTTCCTCAGAGTAGTGCGTTGGAAAGAGCAATTGAGACTTTTCCCTTGGCCTTACAAGGAAAGCACCTTCTGGTGATTCTGAAAAACTACTCCTGGGAAGGTAAAGTTGGAGCAAACGAGAATATAAGGGTTTCTCGTTTGTGTTCACATATGTGTTTACTCTCAGGTTCAAGCTGGTCATTGATTCAGTAATAAAGGACCCTTAAAAGGCGTGTGATATGTTCTTGGGTCAACTAGGACTTGTTGTATGGCAAATCTTGGTATGCCTGAGGTTTCTTGCTGAAAGGTGCAAGAGAGTTTTACTTTCAAGCACCTCATTCAAATTTACCGCCCCAAGCTTTATAAAGGGTCGATGATAATGATGGCGAGTCGGGGCACCTGTTCCCTTCTTGCCAACACGGAGAGTGATTTTGACCGTAAATGGTATGGGAGGTTCCCTAGAGTACCAACACATAACCTCTTAGGCTAAAGCGATCTCTCTTTCCTGGAGAAAATGAATTTCAAACGTAAGTTCTTTCCCTCTTCTTCAATTTTCATTTCCTCCTCTAAAATTATGCCCTTCAAATATTTATGATGGACAACCGCTTTGACCTCCATTACTGGATCACTCCCGGATATAGAAGAGTGGGTTGATAAAATTTTGAAGTCGACTACCTTATATGTGAGAACATGGAAAGCGATCTCCATCATCGAAGGACGAGAGTTAAAAAATCATGGTATGTATATTCCAACCTAGGGACATTCTAACCTCTTCATCTTGTTAAAAGTCATAACACTCTCAATCTACTTTTGCAGGTGCTGTTCCTAAGAGATCATCAACCTGGATTGAGGTCCTGGATCTTGATATTCCCCAAAAACGTGTCTAGAAATCAACCTTGTAAAAGAGGGGTCCTCTGATCCAAACCCCAAAAAAAAGAAACAGAGTTCCAAAAAGGGGACTAAGGAGAAAGAGGATCAGAACAATTCCCGGATCCTACCTCTAGTTGCCTCCTTTGGGATTTGGTACGAGCCTGAGACGGATGACCCTCTTCCGACATTTGCTCCTCCTACTATTCTAATTGAGGATAATGATTTCAACAAAGAGCAAACAATGCTAGAGGAAGCTCTGGCGCTTCTATATGAAGTGTTTAGTGGGTTGGCCAAAGCTTTTTCAAAGGGGTCATAACTTCCGGATCATGGTCCTTCTGAGTTCGAGGTAGACCCGTACTGGATATCCTGCCCCAAGGTACCCCACTGCTTAGAACTCGAAGATTTCATGCCCCAAAGCGGAGGGTGATAGTAGAAATTCCTTGGAATATAAACCTTCTGGAGGCCCAAGAAGATCGCCCTGTGGTTCAAAGATTTCATTGGGCCTCTAGAAAGCGAATACATGGTTGAGGCTTCGACGATGACTCTGGAAAACCACGTGATATACTCAGGGCTCAAGGTATAGTCCCATACATCTTCTTCGATTTCCATTTCTTTTTCTCTTTTCTAATATCCTTTTTCTTTTTTATTGTTTAGATTAACTTGGTAGCAACAGAATTGCTTGCTAGGACCATAAGAAGTGATGTTATTCGACTTGAGTAAGGAAAAGAGATCGATAGGCTAAAGTAAACCCTAGAAGAGAGAGATTCGAAGAAGGAGGCTCTGTCCTTAAAAGTCAGAGAGACTGCCAAAAGGATTTACTAACTGCTATAGGAGAAAGAGGCCCTTGAGCTCGTGTTTTCTTAGCAGTTCGGGGAGCTGGATCTGGAGGTACAGGACCTCGAAGTCATTATCTAGAGAAAGGAGGACCATCTTGTTAGCCTGGTAGAAAAGTAGAGCAAGGCTATCTCCAAGAAACAGTGGAGGATCGGTGCCGGGAGTTGTTCGAAGAATTAATCAAGTTAATAGGGGCTCTAAAAATCTCTAAACCAGAGAAGAATAAATACTACTATCAATGGGCCGATGTTGCCTCGGAGTTGGAGACGGCTAGGATTGAGGCAGAGGAGGACAGAAAGTACGCCTGCATGCTGACCCATTAGAAGGTCCTTAGTGAGGTTCGCGCTGAGGGTTTTTCTAAGACGGAACGAAAATATAAGTCTGAAAGTTAAATAGCAATAGTGTCTGAAATAAGGACAACAATACAATATGAAAAGAGACGCCAAGATTACGGTCGAGAATGCAACTCTACCTCATCTCTCGATGATCAACTCAGCTAGCAAACTCCGCTACTGTTGACTGGGTCCGATACCTGGATCTCCACAATTAAGTGCAGATGTAGTATGAGTACAACCGACCCCATATACTCAGCGAGTATTATAACTAACTTCGGTGAGGTAAAAACAACAAGAATTATAAACAATACTTGCTATAACCTGTACAGTTCATAAATTTAATAAGTGCAAAATAGAAATATGACCAAATCATGAAATCACGGATAAAACTACCTTGGTGCCCATAATTATGCAAGAACTCTGCTCAGTCAATGATCCAGCATATAAAGAAGATATGCAAGTAAATCAGGTAAATAATCATGAAAATTACAAGTAAAGATGAAATACAATAACCAAACAACCCTGGCCTGATTTTCCTCAGAATTTCCAATACAAGAACCACTGATCAATTTTCCTCAATCCGCATGTACACCATCAAGAGAGAAACATGAGAGAGTGAGCCTAGGGGTATGGATCCATATCTACACGCTGTACGAACAACTCACGCGCTAATAATATCAACCACACAGACAACTCACGCGCCAATAATACCAACCGTACGGACAACTCACGTGCCAATAATCATAATTTGTTCGGCGTTGTCACAGGCTAACAACACAATCCTCCCGGCGTGGTCACAAGCACCCAGTCCAGATCATATTACACAAAAACAAATATACAAGAATACATGTATATGATCAATGAATATTAGATTTCATGCTCCTGGACTGGTATAACTGACATGCTAAGGTGTATGCATGTGCAAAGTGTGTTATGATCAACAATTTTATCACGGAAATAACAATTATCAAGTTCATTCAGGGGATTAGCCTCTATGTAACCTCAAACATGGACCAAATAGTTTACAACTGGGTTACAAATAGGAGAAACATCGCAGCATAAAGCTTATCAATCAATTCAAGGCATATCATAGCCTAAGCACTACCTAGAGCATGGATAAATAGACTGGTGCTCGCACACGGGCTCAACCCCCACACATATGCGCACCTATAACATGTAGCTATCATAAATAACTCAGGCAACTAGTGTCTAAACCAAGCCAAATCACTCCTCTAACAAGCTCTTCCCGCATGAATCAACCTCTGAACGACCCGAATCTAGCCAAATGAACTTAATATAATCAATAAAAGTCATAGGAATGGATACCAAATGATAAAGCTAAGATCTTTGACCAAAATCAAAAAGTCTACCCAAAGTTAACCCTGGGCACACACCTCGGAACCCAACCAAACTCGCAAATTCCGAACAATCATTCGATTACGAGTCCAACAATATTAATTTTATCCCATTCTAACCTTAAATGGACCTTCAAATCCTCAATCTACACTTAGGAAAGTTATTACTAAAATCCCCAATTTTTTCACTTTAATTCACCAATTAAATGCTTAAAACAAATATGGAATCATAGAATATAAACAAATTCGAGTAAAAAAATACTTATTCCAATCCAAATCGTGAGAATGGCCTCTAAAATCGCCCAAATCCGAGCTCTACAACTCAAAATATGTTAAACTGAACAAAACCCTCGAAAAATAAAGTACTTATGGTCTGCCCAGACATACCATTCGAGATCGCGGGACCATCTTCGTGATCACGAAGCACAATCAATACTGCCTCAAAAAATGGCCTACACGAACGCGATGAATAACCTACAAGACACTTCTCGAACGCGGGCAACCTTACGTGATCGTGATGACTTCCGCCTGAAGCCCCCAGCTGAATTCCCCTTCTTCGCGAACGCGACTACCTTTTCGCGACCGCGATGATCTCTTCCTCTCAAAGCTTCGCAAATGCAAGCTCACTACCTCGACAATCACTCTCCCAACACAATTCCTTCCGTGATCGCGACAGCTTCTTCGCGATCGCGAAGAAGGAAACAAGAAACTCTGCATCAGCAGTCCTAAACATGATGAAAGTGGTCCAAAACTCACCTGAGGCCCTCAGACCCCGTCCAATCACACCAACCAATCCCAAAATATAACACAGACTTACTCGAGGCCTCAAATCCAAAAACAACATCAAACCCGCAAATCTCATCCCAATTCAAGCCTAATGAACTTTCAACTTCCAAAACTCATGCCGAACCAAATCAAATCAACTCCGAATAACCTCAAAATTTTCATGTAAGTCCCAAATGACATAACGGTCCTATTCCAACTTTCAGAACCAAAATTCGAACTCGATATAAATAAAGTCAACTCTCGGTCAAACTTGTTAACCTTCCAAACCTCCAACTTTTTAACTTTCGCCACAAAGCTTCAAATCAACCTACAGACCTCCAAATCCAAATCCGGACATACACCTAACTCCAAAATAACAATACAAAGCTATTGGAAACATCAAAATTCCATTTCAGAGTTGTCTACATAAAAGTCAAACTCTGGTCAACTCTTTCAACTTAAGGTTCCAACATTTGGACTAAGTGTACCAATTCACTCCACAACCCCCCCTCCCCCCGAAGACAAACTAACTACCCCGACAAGTCACAAAACCTCAAATACATATAAGTAAAGCATCATATAGGGGGAACAAGGCTAAAAACATAAAACGTCCGGCCGAGTCATTGCAGCAAATGCGAAAAACGTTTCGCATTTGCGAAGCTTCCTTCCTACAACTCAGTGTCATAATTGCGACACACCAATGACAAATGCGACCCCCCTAACTCGTAAAAGCGACAGTGACTTCGCAATTGTGAAGTCTTCTAGCCCTTGTCCTACTTCGCAAATGCGAGCCTGAACTCGTATATGCAAGGCTCACATTTGCAAATAGGTTCTCGCAAATGCGAGACCTGTAGATCATGCACACCAACAGTTCTCAGCTTAGCCAAAACCATCCGCAATGCATCCGAAACTCACCCGAGTCCCTTGGGCTCCAATCCGAACATCCACACAAGTATAATAACATCATACAAACTCGCTCACAAGATCACACCATCAAAATAACGTCTAAATTTAAGAACCAATCCTCAAAACTCAAGATTTTCAAGTTCAAAACTCAATTTTTTGAATTTTTCACATAACGTGCCGAAACTGCCTCGGGTCACCCGAGACCCTAACCAAACATGCGTACAAATAAAAAATAATCATACAAAACTACCGAAATTATCAAAATGCCGATCTGAGGATGTTTATCAAAAATGTTGACCGTGGTCAATATTTTTGATAAATAGCCTGTCAATTCTAGCCACATTTAAAGTCAAAGATAACATTTTCTTTAAAATTTCACATATAACTTTCCGGAAATTGACACAGACTATGCACGCAAGTTATACATCACCAAATTGAGCCATTTTAAGTCTCGAAACACATAAAAGGGAGATAGTACTCAAAACAACCTATCAGGTCATTACACCTCTATTTTTCGGATGCTTCATAGGTGCTTGGGGAATGAAAAAGTCCTAACAGGATAAATCTTAACTGATATTTTCACCTAATCGGTAACCTTTCTTGCGGTGGGAAAGATTGATTTTCATATCCCTAGGATGACATAAATAGATATGTGATTACGAGACATACACAGTCTTATATTAACGCTCGTGACATGTAGCCGTATACTTCGAGTGATGGATTTAAGCATGAATCTTGAGATTCTAGGAATTTGGATTTTGCCAATATATACACACAAGTAGTACCTTCTCCTCTGCCATATATTTTATTTTCCCCACTTTCCTTCTTCTTGTATTAATTTTGTACAAAGTGTTATGGATCCCTAAGACATTTACCCTGCTACCACTACCGCGTTAGCAACTTTATCTACCCAGGCGACAGAGCCCTCTAGAGAGGTGGTCAAGATTACCCACGGAAAGAGGAATACAGTGGTAAAGACTAAGGTTGAACCCACTGTTTTAGATGTCTTGCAAAGTATGGCAATACTAGTGCGGACGACAGCATATCGAATAGCACGAAATGCCCTGGTTTCTCCTGTGCGACCAAACCATCTTTTTTTAATAAAGAAAGAAGTGGCTGGGAGCACATAGATGTTCAAGTGCCCTTAAATTCTGAGTGGATCACTATCTACATGGAGTTTCTTTTTTTGGTATACCTATATTTTAACTTTGAATTTGTCACACCCCAAACCATGGGAGGTGTGGCTGGCACCTGGTGCCATACTTAACCCAAGCATACCACTCTGTAACTGTTAACTTTGGGGGTAACCTTCAACCTAGGCCGACAAGGCCTACCTGCCAACAGACAATACCAACCAAGGCCGATGAGGCTGTATTTTTAATCACCTAGAAATAACATCTGCATCATCTGAAAGGTAAACATACCCAAAAGCTCATATACATAACTGTGCAGGCCGACAAGGCCGCCATAAGCATCTACAACAACAATACTAAAATGAGCATATACAAGGGTCAGCACGACCGCTATACTAACATACATGACTTATCTACAAGCCTCTAGAGATAATAAAATTGTATCATGGTCGGAACAGGGCCCGATCTATCCATTAAGTCTATATATACAAAATATACTCCAAAGTCTAGACTTGGTAACTCCAGGGGAGTAGAGCTTACCAATCAAGCTGATGTCTGGCTCTGTCTATTGGGAAGGTCTATCCGGCTGTCTATCAAACTTGCAGGCATGAGATGCAGTAGCCCCGACTAAAGGGACGTCAATATGAAATAATGTACCGAGTATTTAAGGCAATAGAATAACTGAAAGCTGAAACTGAACTGAAGTACATAGTAATCTGGAAGCCAAAAGAATGTCTGAGACATTCTTAACTGTTCCGACTCAACACAATATAATATAGTGATATCATAGCTAGCCGACCACATATAAGGCTCGATGTATCTCTCACTGACCAAGTAGCAGGCAATAGTAAACTGTCATTGATCGTAAGGCCAGGCAAATATCTCACTTACCAAGTATCCAGGAAAATATAAACTCTCACCGACCAAGTGGCCAAGCAAGAGAAAATATATGTGTATGATGTTGTACATCATGTATATAGTAGAATGTATGGAGGTACGTATGTAACACTCTATCTTTGTCCAATATCATGGAATAACATAAAGTGGATGGGAACCCTCTCAATAATAGTCAATGGAAGTACACGGAAAGATACAACACCTATTGAGACACAAGCTCTACAATATGGGTTTCTCGTATAAAATTTATCCAATTCATACTTACTACGGATTCATGCCACTGAAAGAAAAGGGGATAGGCACTACATACCATATCAAAATCTGTCCAATAACCATATTGAACTCGTCTCATCGCACCTTAATCTACAACAACGATAATAATGCTATCGTTAAGGTACGAAAGATGCAACTATCGTACAACGAACAACAAGCTTATTTTATATTAAAATGGACAACATTTCCCTTGTTTTTGTTACATTTCCCACGCCTATATTACAGCAACAACCCAAACAATAACCAATAGATATACAGAATATAACCAGCACAATAGTACGCCGAGCGTCAAGCTCGGTTCATGTCTAATAAAACTACATTGTCAAACCCTTTCCCATTCCTTTTTTTTCCAGGAAAATGTTAATAATAAAAACACATCATACTATGGTTATTCGATCAATTTTCCATCCATAAAACGCTCCAAGAACAGTTCTCAAACAGTCCAACAATCGACAACAACACCTTACACCAATTCAAGTGTTAACTTGTAGTTTTTCATCCAAATAACTTGACCAACATATAAATAAGCTTAAGCACTAGCAAGAGGAAATTATACTTACCCCAACCATAGAAACAACCTAGAATCCAAGCTTTACTTAACTCGCAAATCCCTTAGTCACACCATAACACCATAGAAGTGTTATTCTTCACCTTAGCTAAGTTTTGATGTTGTATTTGGATATAAATACTAGGTTTTCACCTCGAACCCTTAGGGAACTCTGGAGAGGTCTTAGAAGAGTGAGAGGATGAAGTTTGGTTGAATAATGACCAGAAATGAACCTTCCAACCACTTTAAAACGTTCACAGTTCGGCCACCGCCTAAGTGGGTCCCATAGGGGCTGCCTGCATAGTGTTGCGAAAATGCGAATATCTCTCTACTCCGACGTTATATTGACGAACGATTTAATGCATTGAAAAATAAACTCGTAGTTATTAAATTTCTTGGTTGTACCACCCTGTACATCCAAGTATATTGAGATTATAGCTCCGTGAAATTAGACCCAACTTTCAGTAAAATAGTGAACGTAACTTGAGATAACTTTTACCGGCTTTTATTTTACAACTTGTTTGACTTCAAAACGTAACATACGAATATTATATGATTCAATTACGTTAAAACATGACCTCCTTGGGATATTAAGCAATCCTAGTGTACCCCGAAGTACGAGTTGTAACATCTTTGATTCGTTTATCCTCCAACCCTCACGATACTTCCTTAACACTTATTTTAACTCATCATTATCTTTGTAAAAGTCCTCAATCTCTCCAGAATATATTAATTCACTTAAGACGTATTCTAACATGAAAGTACAGGGTGTAACATCCTTCCCCTCTTAGGAACATTCATCCTCGAATATTAACTCTTAGAGACTTGTGAAAATTTTGCAAAGTTTTCTCTGTACACTTGACTAAAACAAACTTGCATACAGCTAGAAATCACACTATACATGCCACACATGGCCAATATCTATAAATATCAATACTTGGCCTCACACGTCCGTCAATCATAAGTACTGCAAGTCAAAAATAAGAGCTCACCTCATGACCTACTGGTTTGAATCGAGCTATGTTGTAATATCCCATCTCGAGCTATATCTTCAGTTGGAAATAGGTGGGGGTATTTATATTTCATCTCCTCTGTGGCCTCCCATGTTATTTCTTCGAAGTTCTTATTTTTCCATAATACCTTCATGGAGGCTACCTTATTGGTCCTCAACTTACGGATATGTTGATCTAAAATAGCCACTAGAATCTCCTTATATGATAGATCCTCTGTAATCTGAACATCATCTCCTGGGACAACCCAAGAAGGGTCTCCAATGCACTTCTGTAGCATTGATAATGGATTGACTTTAACTCTGGAGGTAATCCAAGTTCATAAGCTACTCTATCTGTCCACTGAATGAATCTGTAAGGACACATATATCTCGGGCTAATCTTGCCCTTCTTACCGTATCTCATGACGCCTTTCGTAGGTGACATATTTAGGAATACCCATTCGTCTATGAATTTCCATACGTCCACACTTTAGGAATTTTTATTCTACGACCTTGGCCATCATATAGTTTTTATTCTGATTCTCTTAGACCCAAATACAGTCCTCACCTTGGCTCTCATAGTTCTCGCTTTACTTTTCTTAAGCTTAGTTACCAGTTTGATACTTGTAAGCTTGCTATTTAACCCTTCTGTCGCACCTTGTATAGATATATACATATATTTTTGGATGATTGAGGAGTTAGTGAATTAGGATAGGCTTCAACTTCTCAACCTCGTATTCTAGCCTCCTGACTTATCCAGGTCTGGTAAAAATTTATACTTGACTTGTCATCTTAGCTCACTCATATTCTTGATCTTTTATATTGTTGTACTTCTGTAAAAGCTCGCACATTTCTATTTTTAGCATAGCTTGTCCTAACAGACACTTTTGAACTAAACGGTCGATCTAGAGAGTCGTTCATCCATGTTATACTTTATAGTCCGCGATTATCTTTGAAGTGCCGACCACATGATGTTGCTCGTCTCAGATCATGTCTTCTTATTTCTGCAGTATTCTAGATTACAACTCTGCTGTCGTCTGTCTTCTTTACTCGAATGGTAAAATTGATGCTCCCTAGCTCTGGTAATGCGTTGGATTCCCGCAACAGTGGGGGCAAATATTTAGCCTGTCATCTCCACTCCATCTTTTGTTATATCTATGGTTGGTACACTTCTAACTGGCTTTATCATAGAGCTGTTATAGAATATGGCCGATGTACTATCTCTCTTGTATTTATTCTATTTAGAGTGATTCTGCAATGTTCTAAGTCACAATTTCTGTAATCATTTGGGTCTAATAATTGGACTCCTTATTTACTTAGCTAGTGTAACTCTCAAGCTTCCTCTTCTTTTTTTAGCCTTTAAGTAGGCTTAAGCTGTCTTCAAATATACGGCTCTGTGTATTATCTATTTTAATAACCTTTTGTGGACACTATGGAAAATCCATGTTATAATCTTCTAGCAATTCAATCCTTATGTGTGACGTGGACTCAATTCTTTCTTTTAACGATATACAGGATCTCCTATAACTGTAATAATGTCAACATATATGATGCATGGATAATACTCTGAAATTTGAGTGCGTTCATAATGTAATTAACTCTAGGTTATAGATCGAATAATTCCTTTCGTTCCTTCTCAGTTGTCTTTATACGTACAAAATTACTTTTCCTTGTCATTCTGCCACTTGTTGCATGAATGCTTGACTTATTTTAGTTTTCACGCATACTGAAATTTCGTGTAACTTATATGATCTTGAATATTATGTTTGATTTTACTTCCCGTTCATTAGTCATGATAGGTTCCACTTTCTCATGGAGTGCATACAATGTTCTAATGAGACTGTTATTACAAGATCATTTCTTCTATAATATCGAATTCGGGTTGCTATGCTTAGGTCGAATCCTTCTTCCTTATTTCCTCAACTAGTCTTTCGTCGTAGTACTTAGGGGAGACCCTCTGACTCTTGTAAATCTGCGAGCTTATTACATCATATACCCGGCAGAAATTTTGATGTTCTTACTCACCTATAATTATCTTAGTTACTTACCTCCATGCCCTTGTGCTTGTAGGGTTACTTTAGAACTAAAATTTTGATTGTCTCCCAATTGGGACTCTCTTTTATTTTCGTAACACTTATATGGTATCTTTAACTACCCCAACTCCTATCTGAATATTTCTCAGGGATAACGATCTCATATCTGTGAGACTGAATTTCTTATATTGGGGTTCAGTACGTTAATCTTGTATGATCTGCTAATTTATTGTGACCTCTTGTCTAGACATAACTAGGCTCGTCCTAAATCAACTACTAGCCACTCGTCGGACCATTCTCATATCTATATTCTGCGTAACCTCTCTTGGGTTATGTATTGTCTTAACTTATCTCTCACACTGGCTTCTTATGTATCAAGTGTCCATTTGCACTTATTTATCAATTAACGTCCTTTCTTGAAACCCTTGCTGTCTCTTTCCGGAGTCGTGCTTGCATAACGTTATAGTGTCGTGACATATCTATAGAATGTGAATAAATGCAATCTCATTCCTTTCACCTTTTATCGCATTCTTCATTTACCATTCTATATTTACCTGAACCACTTAACTCCGACTTAATACCATATCATACTATCTTGCCCCCTTTAGGGGAGTACTAATATTTAATGCTCTGAAGTTTTACCTATAGATGTTTTACCTCTTCATTTTCAGTGTCTTTTCACATTTTCAATAGACCTTACTCGTCTTGCGGTTGATAGGTTTAAGTTTAAGTTTCAATGATGACAATATTATATTATGTTATATTTGCAGGACTAACAAAGAGGAAAGAATGGAGATGCTCAACAAGATGCGATTGCTACAGGATTCGAAATAGCAAATAATGATCAATCAGGATTCGAATGAAGATGCTCAACAAGATGCGATTGCTACAGGATTCGAAATAGCAAATAATGATCAATCAGGATTCGAATGAAGATGATGTTGCTACATCAATGGTCAATCAAGAGAAGCAAATTTATTCATCCTCAATCAAAGGAACTCAGATTGCCAATCATGGATACTCAAATTTAGAAGCTCGCCAGCAATTATTTTGTGTCAAGAATTAAGCTCACTCCAGGCATAAATGTCTCCTTAATTCAAGCTGTGACAAGGAAAGTCACAATCGAATATGGACTCTTCAAAGAGCAGGACTCAAAGAGGCACCCCTTGGGTCAAAACCCTTTTGCAAAGATCTCGTGCCTTTGATTTTGCTGAAGACTCAACGACTCTTTTCTCTCCTATAAGAAGGCTGATACTTTCAAAGAGAAGACTGGTGCAACTACATACATTGTATTCTAAGTCCGTCTACTTCTTAGTTCAAACACTGTAATCTTTAGTTATCGGTGTCTCAAAAGATAGAAAGATCTAGAACACAAAAGAGAGTTGTGTCAATTACTCAGAACTCAAGGCGTAATACTGTTCGTTGGTGGTGAACGCGTTAAAACCATCTGTGTTGTAATATTTTCAAAGATCTTATGGGAACCCTTGTGACCCAAGGAAAACTGGATGTAAGTACCACAACGGTACCGAACCAGTATAAATCGTTGCGTGTTATTTACTCTTCTTTACTGCTTACTTTCATTCTGCATTGTGGCCAGTCAACTAATACTTGTGCTAGTCGACTAATTTTTAAATAGTCAACAATTTACCACCCCTCTTGTACGTTCAATTGGTATCAGAGCAAGGCTCACAATCTTGCCTAATCGCTAGTGAGGAAAAGATCATGGGATCCAATACTGTTGTTAGTGCTCTCTTTCAAGAATGAACCTCTTAGGTTCGACCCCCTTACTTCAACGGTCAGTATTTCTCTCACTGGAAAGTTCACATGGAAACGTATACTATGTCATATGACATCAAAGTATGGCGTGTGACCAAAAAGAGAAATCTTTCAATTTCTCCCAAGAAGGATGCAAATGGTCAAGTCATCGTATCTACTGATCCTCTTGACTTGGATGATTACACTGATGAACAAGCTGCTGTCATCACTGTTAATACAAAAGAAAAAAATCTACTGTACAATGCTATCACTAGAGAAGAATATGAAAAGATATCAAGTTGCAAAACTGCAAAAGAAATGTGGGACAAACTGGAAGTCACTTACGAAGGAACCAACAAAGTGAAAGAGACTAGGATAAACCTCTTGGTTTGGGACTTTGAGTTATTTCAAATGAAGGATGGTGAATCTGTAGAAGAAATATTTTTCAGGTTCAGCAAAATACTTGGAGACCTCAAATCATTTGGAAGACCTATTAAAAGTGGCGAACAAGTTAGAAAGATCCTCAGAAGCTTACCTACAATTTGGCAGCCAAAGGTCATTTCGTTGGAATGTCAAGATCTGGACAAAATTTCCTATGATGAGCTCAGAGGTGATGTAATTGCTTTTGAAAAAATTCATCTTGACAGACAAATTCAAGAGAAGAAGAAAACTATTGCTTTCAAGGGAACTGTGGCTGAATTAGAAAATGAAGAAGAAGAAGAAGGAGGAGAACAAGATGAAAACATTGCAATGCTCTCTCAAGTCGTAACCAACATGATAAGAGGAAATAGAAATAACAGAAGAGGGAAGTTCAACTTCAGGAAAGGAAGGATGAGCAATAAAGCTGATAAAAATGATGGAAGGTGTTACGAATGTGAAAAGTTTGGTCACATTCAAGCTGACTCTCCGGAATTAAAGAAGAAGCTTAGCAGAAACATGCAAAAGAAGAAAGCTTTCGGAGCATGGAGTGATGAGGAATAATCTGATCACGAGGAAATTGCTAACATATGTTCCATGGCTCTAAGTGACAATGAAGATTCGAGAGAACTTGGACTAATGACAGACAACAACAATGAGGAAGACGACTCAAGAAAACCTCGTCCAATGTCAGATGAAGGAACTAGTGAGCTACGTACTCCTTTATGACCTAATTGTTATGAACTTCAAGAATTTGTTGATGTTGCTCTTGCAGACATAGAAAGAGTAGTAAATAAGCTCAGAAGAACCAAGAGAGAAAAAGAGAGAGAGAAGAAAGACTGGGCCTTAAAACTAGAAGTGTGCGAAATTGAGCGTGATATGCTTCAAGATGAAGTAAATGAACTCAAGCTTCAATTGAATGGCTGGAAAAAGACCACGAGTCTCAGTCCAGTCAAGTCAAATCAGACTGCTCATCACAAGAAGAAAATCGCTTGTTCTTTTTGTGGTAAAAATGGCTATAGTACTAATAATTGCAGGAACCGAATTAGAGCTGAAAGTAGTACTGGTAATTCTAACAGCTCATCCTGCTCCTATTGTGGTAAAAGAGGTCACACCTCAAATCATTGCATGTTCAAAAATAACAGAAGATGGGCCTGGAGACCAAAATCTTCAAATCAAACTGACACTCAGCAGTCTAACCATTCAGGACCCAAGCAGGCTTGGGTACCTAAAAATGAGTAATCTTGTTTTGCAGGAACACCGCAGGAAGAATCGAAAAGGAAAATAGTATCTCGACAGCGCGTGTTCCAGACATATGACGGGTGACAAACAACTGTTCAAATCAGTCACCAAGCTAGATGGAGGAACAATTACTTTTGGTGACAAATCCAAAGGAAATGTTATTGGTGTTGGAAAAGTTCCTTTAAGCGCAACATGTGATGTAGATGAAGTCTACCTAGTTGATGAATTTGTCTATAATCTTCTCAGCATCAGTCAACTATGTGACAACAATTATGAGGTTCGTTTTAAAAAACATGGCTGGTTTATAGAAGACGAATCAGGTAATATCATTCTCTCAGGTAAGATCCCTGGGTTTGGCATAGAAAACTTGGCCATGCAGGCATGCATACTATTCAAAAACTATATAAACATGATCTTGTTATTGGACTCCCAAAACTAGATTTTTCGAAAGATCATATCTGTGATGCATGTCAACTAGGAAAACAAACTCGCTCATCTTTCAAAGTCAAAAATATTGTTTCTACCTCTAAACCTCTTCAATTACTGTATATGGATTTATTTGGTCCTACTAGAACTGCTAGTATAGGAGGTAAGAAATATGCTTTTATTATTGTAGATATTTTCTCTAGATTTACCTGGGTTATGTTTCTTAGTCACAAAGATGATGCTCTAAAGAATTTTGAAGTTTTCTATAAGAAAGTTCAACGAGAAAATGGATACTACATCTCTACTATCAGAAGTGATTATGGAGGAGAGTTTGAAAGCAGAGTTTTTGAAAATTTCTGCAACGATCAAGGAATCTCTCACAACTTCTCTCCACCAAGATCACCACAACAAAATGGAGTAGTAGAGCGTAAAAATAGAACCTTGCGGCAAGAACCATGATCGTGGAAAACTCTCTACCTCATCATTTTTGGCCAGAGGCTATGAGTACAGCATGTCACATCATCAACAGATGTTTGATTCGACCAATTCTCAAAAAGACTCCTTATGAACTGTGGGATGGTAAGAAACCAAATATCAGCTATTTCTACCCCTTTGGATGCAAATGCTTCATCCATAACAATGGGAAAGATAATCTTGGTAAGTTTGATCCAAAGAGTGATGAAGGTATATTTCTTGATTACTCTCCTTCAAGTAGAGCTTACAGAGTTTATAATAAGAGAACCTTATGTATTGAAGAATCTATTCATGTTGTTTTTGTTGATACTGACCCTCGCCCAAGGAATGAACATATTCCTGAAGATGAGAAAATTTCCTGTGCTCCTAAGTTAGTTATTGTAGGTAAGGATCATCAAAATGAGTCAGCTAATCAACAGACTCAATCAGCTGAAGTACCACCAGAATATCTTGACCTACCCCAGCAAGATCAGTTGACTACCGAAGAAAGGGTGACTCCAGTAAATACTCCAAATGAATGGAAGAGTGAACCGAGATATCCTCACAAATTCATTATAGGAGATCCACAGGAGGGAATAACTACAAGGAGATCTCAAAAGAACAAATCTCATGTAGCTCTCATTTCTCAAATTGAGCCCAAGAAAGTGGATGAATCTCTAAAGGATTCTCATTAGATTAGTGCTATGAAAGAAGAATTAGATCAGCTTGAAAGAAATAAAGTATGGGAATTAGTTCCAAATCCTTAAAACTCTTCTGTTGTTGGAACTAAGTGGGTCTTTAGAAACAAATTGAATGAATCAGGTCAAGTTGTTCGAAATAAAGCAAGACTAGTGGCTCAAGGTTATTCTCAACAATAAGGAATTGACTATGATGAAACATTTGCGCCTGTGGCAAGACTTGAATCCATTCGAATACTACTCGCCTTCGCTGCTCACAAAGGATTCAAATTATTTCAAATGAATATTAAAAGTGCGTTCCTAAATGGTTATATCTCTGAAGAAGTATACGTGAAGCAACCACCTGGCTTTGCAAATGCCACCTTTCCAAATCGTGTATACAAGCTGACTAAAGCCCTGTACGGTCTCAAACAAGCTCCTCGTGCATGGTATGAAAGGTTAAGTTCTTTCCTTCTAAATCAAGGTTTCAAACGAGGTAATATCGATACAACTCTTTTCATTAAGAAAGCCAGTTCAGGTAATCTTATTACTTAAATTTATGTAGATGATATTATTTTTGGTAGCCCTAACTCTGTTCTTTGTGAAGAATTTGCTCTTTCCATGAAAGGAGAATTTGAAATGAGCATGATGGGAGAATTGACCTTCTTTCTTGGGCTTCAAATCAAGCAGTCCCTTAAAGGGATTTTCATCTGCCAAACCAAGTATACCAAGGAGCTTATCAAAAAGTTTGGGATGGAAGATGCTAAGGCTATTGGTACTCCAATGAGTCCAACTACCGTGCTAGATAAAGATAGTAATGGAAAACTGATTGATGAAACTATGTATAGAAGGATGATTGGATCTCTACTATATTTAACCGCCAGTCGACTAGATATCATGTTCAGTGTATGCAAATGTGCTAGATTTCAGTCGGCTCCTAAAGAATCCCATCTCTCTTCTGTTAAACGAATTATTAGATATTTAATTGGTACATCTGAACTAGGACTATGGTATGATCACTCTAACAATTTCTCTCTAAGAGGCTTTTTAGATGTTGATTTTGCAGGAGACAAGATTGATAGGAAGAGTACCAGTGGGACATGTCAATTGTTAGGAAATGCATTAGTATCCACTCCTATCTTTTGTGACAATATTAGTGCTATCTGTTTATCAAAGAATTCTGTGCATCATTCTAGAGCAAAGCATATAGAAATTAAACATCATTTTATCCGTGATCATGTAGCAAAAGGTGACATTGTTTTAGAGTTTATTAGTACTGATTCTCAACTTGCTGATATTTTTACAAAACCTCTTTTGGAAGAAAGATTCTGCCTTCTCCGAAAAACGATTGGCATTTTGCCAAATTTGTAAATCAAATATTTCCTTGAGTGTTTAAAATATTTTACCCTATACTAGAATTTTTTATTTCCTTACTTATATGTGATCTAATTACTTTTCTGTGTAAGCGTAATTATTGCAAGTACCGTCGATCAGTCACTTCTGAACCATCTCTTTCGTCTGAACTTGGCCTTTCCATTAATCATGGCGTCTCTTTACTCTTCCCAAAATATTCAATAAAAACCCTCCATCTCCAATACTCCTCTCATTCTCTACCAAACAACTCTTCACACCATGGCCAAAAGAAATCCCTCCTCTGTAACCAGACGCAGTCGAAGGTTCCAAAAACCTCTTAACATTGAAGAGCCTGTGGATGTGGAGTCGTCCATTGACTCAGATTTTCTCAGAATAGATAATGAAAGCAGCGAATCATCTGAAAATCCTCCCATTAGCCAGAAAAAGGCCGGCAAGAGACCCATGGAGCAAACCCCCCAAAAGGCTGCATGCGAGAAGGGTAAAGTGGAATGCTTGGAATTTGATCCTGAGGACAAGCTAATTTTCTACAGCCCCAGTGAAAAGGCAAGGTTTGAGTCCTACAAGTCAAAACCCATGCTTATGGACGCTTTGTAAGTATCTCTCTTATGAAAAGTCTTCATTGTGATGTGACTGCAATTATCAATTTTCTGCACCTTTCCCATCTCTTTGACACTATTGGAAACTCTGAGTATGAAGAACCTGTTAGAATGTTTTATGCAAATCTTTTCGTGAATGATAAAGATGATTTGGAATCTATGGTTTTAGGGAGTAGAATTATTTTGGACTCGTACCAATTTGAAAAGATCTTTTCCGCCTAGTTTAGTGGGTATGATGTGTTTGTCCAAAATTCTTGGCCCAAAAACTTTGAAGTGTCTTTTGATGAAGCAAAATTTTTTCTGTCTGATAACCCCCCTGACATTGGCCCCGAAAATCTTAAGTTTGAACACCGTGTCTTAGTCCACATGATTGCCACTACTCTCCTTCCCAGATCTGGGTCCCTTTCTTTGTCCACTAGAGATGTCTTTGTCCTCTACTGTCTGGTTATTAATAAACGTCTTGATTGGTTTGTGTGGATTCTTCATTATATACTTGAGAGTATGAGGGATATATCCTCCTCTGCTGCATGTCTGCCCTATGGTCTTCTCATCTCTAATATTCAAAAAGTCATGAAAGTAGACTTGGCACCCTTTACACCCAAGTACATCAGCAGTACTTATGATAAGACAACTTTTTCAATGATGGGATACACTCTGGGTGATGATGGATGAGTTAGGCGAGCCAAGGTTGAAAGTGCTCCAGCGCCAGTTGAAGTCCAAAATGATCAACCAGCTTCTCAGTCAATTGCCTCTCAGAATCTTCAACAAATTCAACATTACCTTGATGGAGTCAAGCTGCTTCTTATTGAGATGAAAGAACAGGTAGATAAAATCAGGGACGTCACCAAGGAGACATGTACAGATGTGGCCAAGCTCAGGATGGACATAGGAGCCACACGGAGACAAGGAACCAGGGCTTTCAATTCTATGAGTGAAAAGATGGATAAACTCGTCAAGGACGTTGAAAACTCCTATGACTTCTTCTGCACCAAAGTGATCAACACCCTCAAATACTTCCTGGGAAGAAGTTAATGCATTTTTTTGCTTATGCTTATTTTTGTTGGTTGTTTCTCTTAGTTAATGTTTTGGGTCTGTACTAACTAGCCTCTGATGAAGACACTACTTCTGCTGCTCTAACCACCTTATTAGTATGTACATTTTATCCTATATCATTCTGTGTGCTTTTATTTCCTTTTTGATTGATGTCAAAGGGGGAGAAAAAATATGAGTAAACACCAGCAGGAGGACCTGCAATTACAGTTATTCAGGAGGAGATAGAAACAACATAACCTTAGGGGGAGCAACACAACTCAGGGGGAGCAACACAACTCAAGGGGAGCAACATCTTTAAAGGGAAGTATCTTAAACTACTGTTTACTCCTTCTTGATTGTCATCATCAAAAAGGGGGAGATTGATAGGTTTAAGTTTAAGTTTCAATAATGACAATATTATCTTATGTTATATTTGCAGGACTAACAAAAAGGAAAGAATGGAGATGCTCAACAAGATGCGATTGCTACAGGATTCGAAATAGCAAATAATTATCAATCAGGATTCGAATGAAGATGATGTTGTTACATCAATGGTCAATCAAGAGAAGCAAATTTATTCGTCCTCAATCAAAGGAACTCAGATTGCCAATCATGGATACTCAAATCAAGAAGCTCGCCAGCAATTATTCTGTGTCCAGAATTAAGCTCACTCCAGGCGTAAATGGCTCCTTAATTCAAGCTGTGACAAGGAAAGTCACAATCGAATCTGGACTCTTCAAAGAGCAGGACTTGAAGAGGCACCCCTTGGTTCCAAACCCTTTTGCAAAGATCTCGTGCCTCTGATTTTGCTGAAGACTCAACGACTCTTTTCTCTCCTATAAAAAGGTTGATACTTTCAAAGAGAAGACTGGCGCAACTACATACATTGTATTCTAAGTCCGTCTACTTCTTAGTTCAAATACTGTAATCTTTAGTTATCAGTGTCTCAAAAGATAGAAAGATCTAGAACACAAAAGTGAGTTGTGTCAATTACTCAGAACTCAAGGTGTGATACTATTCGTTGGTGGTGAACGCGTTACAACCATCTGTGTTGTAACATTTTCAAAGATCTTAAGGGAACCCTTGTGACCCAAGGGAAACTGGATGTAAGTACCACAACGGTACCAAACCAGTGTAAATCGCTGTGTGTTATTTACTCTTCTTTACTGCTTACTTTCATTCTGCATTGTGGTCAGTCAACTAATACTTGTGCTAGTCGACTAATTTTTAAATAGTCAACAATTCACCCCCCTCTTGTACGTTCAACGGTAACCCTTTTGTACCAGGGATAACTGAATATACACGAGGGTGACACCTAGTTTAACTGGCATACTTAGTCCCCTAAGTTTAACCATGCTCACAGCGCTTGCTAAAGGAAAGCGTCTTTCTGAATGACCTTTAAAGGTTATTCTTCTGTTGTCCATTCTATTATTGCCGGAATGCAGTCTCTAAAATTCTCACGATACTGAATATTATCGAATCTCCGGGTCCCTAATTCAAATTCGGTTTATCTTGTTCACTAACCCATACTAATTTTTATTACTCCGGGGTCTAACTTAGCCTTCTGGTATTCACGTTGGAGTCACAACCTCATTCTTGAAATGAGGATATGACTTTATGGCTTATAATCTTTTAGTCTCAAGGCCTTTCTTCTCATAATGCTTCATTTATTCTTTTCTTATTCTGCTGCTAATGTTTCAATCTATTACCTTATTTTAAAAACTTCAACAAAATATTCTTTCGCTTTTAGCTCTCCTATCTCCATCTTACTAGCTCTTCGGGTCGCCTAACATTCTTTTATTGACATAGGGTACCCGAGAAATCTTTATTTGAATCAATTTTTTTTACTCTTGTTCATTCTTTATCTGGAAGATGATAAAAAAAAGAAACAAATAGGTATGAAAGCTATAATTGTAAACCACGATCGAATCTAATTCTCTCTTTACTAGGGACAGAAAATATTTATTCGTTCTAGGATTCCAGTGCCTATCTTCAGAATTTTCTGAACATTCCAGTGTTCATATTCGACTGTACTATTCTGGAGTGTACCACCTGGGTGTCTCATGTCACACCCTAACCTCGGGAGGTGCGATCGGCACACGACGGCCAAAAGTCTGTGCGAACCAACATCAATACGTGGGTCCATCCAACATAAAATCTAGGCCAACAAAGCCTCCAAATTCACTACCAGATGGAAGTATTCACAACTGATAGGCGGCAGAAACTTCAACATTAAATATGTAGCTAATTGTTGGCAACAGAGTTATAGAAATTACTTATATACATCCGAGCACTAGTCTGCGAGCCTCTAAGAGTGCCATAATACATAAGTTGGTCAGGACAGAGTCCCACCATACCCAAAATGACTGAAATGTATACTTCAGTATCTAGGGACTTCTGTACAGCTACTCCAGAGAAGTGAAGTATGACAACCAACAACTAGAGCGTGCAACCTACTAAAGAGGGACGCCACCTGGTCTATTTATACCTTTGGGCATGAACACAACGCCCTAGTAAAAAAAGGGCGTCAGTATGAAAGATGTACTGAGTATGTAAGGCTGATAATGTAGGTAAACCCAAGACATAACATAAAGGATATGAATATAAAATTTTAACCTGAATACCAAAGACAAGCCACTGAGGGCGTACACTGTTATATCCATGAATCATAAGAATATGCAAACTTTATAAAAAGAAACTAGCCACTTATTGGGCCCATGCATTATATGTAATATAATATTATTCTACCACTCTTTTGGACATATCATCTCATATCGTGCCCGACCTCATAGAGGACTCGGTAAAGTCTCATACTTTCAACACATCATACCTAGCCTCAAGAGGTCTCGGTTGTACCCTGTCTCAGGAGAACTCAGTAGTACCCGATCTCAACAGAACTCGGTGTACCCGGTCTCAAGAGGGCTCGGTAATATCTCATAATACATCATTTCGTACTCGGCCTCATAGAGGACTCAGTAATTACTTCACATCATGTCTCATTCATACCCAACTGATCAATGGTTTCACAATAGGTGCCACACCTGGACAACTATAGCGTGACTCAGTAAATTAAAATATATATATATATATATATATATATATATATATATATAAATAAGTGCAATGAAAGATCAATATCAAGCGATATTAAGATTAGACTCAGAATGAATTATGTTTCACAACGTCAAGATATCATCCGGGAACATCTTAGACCGGAAAGAAAATGCCACCGGCAAAGAACGTACAAGAACATGAGTAACATTATCGAGAAAGGCTTAGAACAGTGTAGTCTTACAGCATAAGGACCATTCAAAAAGAAACGCTTTCTTCAAGTCATGCCAAGAAGGAAAAACTAACTTACGTACATTTTTGAAGAGACTAACTATGCTTCCTGAGTTCTTACGCTTCCTACAACAATAATTTCTCACTTCCCAAGAGCTTCCAAAATCAGCACAACACAAAGAAGGATAACTTAAAAATGATCACGAAATATTTTCATTAAAATTCACCAGTTTCACCCCCCTTGATTTAGCCTTGGATCGCTTGAGAGTTCTTAGAGAGTTTGGGAGAGTTTTGGAAAAGTTTAAAGATGGTAAGTTTGCATAGAATGAAAGATAGATAAGTTGCGATACTTTTTATATCAGGTTCTAGAAATTCCACCGCTCCAAATGCTAAACGGATCGCTCAGCAACAACCATTACGTCTGGTGGGGGCAACTAGCACAATTATGATAAAACATAATCATACCCTTGTTCCTATAACGTGTCGTTGACCGACTGGTTACGCTAAAAACCTCATTAATATTCAACTTCATGTGTGGGGGAAAAGTGTGGGGTATAACATCTAAGAAGGAGAACTATTATTATTTTGGGTTACTCTAACCCCAATTAGATCCTCATATCCCATCCTTCTCTTAAACTATATTTGTTAGATCCCATAAGGGATAACTGAGATGGGTGTGGCCAATTGTACATACCTCTATTACTGCTGAAAGTAAACTCAAAATGCTTATATTTCTCTATCTGAATTGTAAATATTGTTGATCTTCACTAACTAGGTACCTCGTACCCTTCTTCACCTTGATTCTTTTACCTACTGAAACATATACTTTTACCTTCTGATGCTCCCATGGCCTCCTATTCACAGGGTGTGTTAGATATTCCCATCTTAGGATCTTAAATAAGAAATTTGCATATCAGGTATGCACGATATGAAAGGGCCTCAAATTAGTGTCACGTCGTCAAGAACTCTCTCTCTACTAGTGCCCTTACCTGTTGTTGTATTAGCCCTCTGGCTAGCTGTAATCTTTCTAATTGCAAGCATCTCCGTATCATTAGCAAATTTAAGTCCTGAATCAAACTCTTATGACTCAGCTCTATAGTATGATTTGGATTTGAAAGAAGGGTAACAGACTCCTAAATGCCTTGTAGCTTCATGTTTATATAATGTGGTGCACAACACATCTATAAACACCCTAGGACAAACCTGCTTTGATACCAAGTTTATCATACCTCAAACCAGGGGAGGTGTGGCCTGCACCCGGTGCTACTATGTAACTGTAAACTCTGGGGGTAACCTTCAACTTAGGACGACAAGGACTACCTGCCAACAGACAATACCAACCAAGGCCGATGAGGCCATATTCTGAATCATCTGGAAATAACGTCTATCTCATATAAAGGGTACCCAAAAGCTCATATACATAACTGTGTAGGCCGACGAGGCCACCACAAACGTCTACAACAACAATAGCAAAATGAGCATATACAAGGGCTGGCAAGGCTGCTATACTGACATACAAACATACATGACTCGTCCATAATCCTCTAGAGATAACATAATTGTATCATGGGACAATGCAAAATAGGTATCTATCGGTTTCAGCAAACACACATGCTGAACAGAATAAATAATGGTCTCTCTGTAGGTTTTCATGTGCGAGACATGCTTGTTTACCAACTATCCATGTGAAATAAGTAATCTGTATAATGCTTTTGATTTTCATTATTTGCTTCCATGTCCAAGTTTCAATTTGGTTTCAGACTCTTATAAGGGCTTTATAACATGATAAAAACCTTTTACGACCGTGCGTCCAAATTAATACATCCTCTACATCAGAGAAAGTTGTCCAAAGGAAGCCACATACCAATATTCAGCAGTCCTAGGTAACTCCTAGTCATTATTGCCTCCTGAAGCTTATATTCCAGCTTGCATTATCTCTGCAATTTGCTAAAGTAATGACGAATTTGTGGTCAAAGTGAGCAAATCAGGGAATACATCATTCGAGGGCCGATTGGAGAAATTAATTTTCTGCCCTTATAGGAGACTAAAGCTATTTCCAAGAGGGATTGAGTTTGATCCATTGGTTATTTTTCTTTAATTCAACTTATGAAATTAGAGGAAATAATAAACAGCTTTTATTACAATCAAACGATAACAATATGCAACATTTTAAGAATCGTTGCCACTTTTAAATGACTTGAATAACAATGTTCACTTTCTTGCTACTAAACATCATTAAACAAACAAAAAGACTCCCTTTAGTGTGTCTATCACATGTCATCTTACTTCAGAATGGCTTGGAAGGTTGAAGTATAAAGATCAATAAATAACGTGCTCTGAACTAATAATTCGTCAATCAAATCTACCCTATGGCCCGTATGAAAGAGTAGCTTGTTATATTATTAGGAATGTGGGTTTTATCCCACATCGGTAGTTGAAGCCCTTTGAAAAGGTTATATAAGTTGAAGACCACGACCTTTGTTGGGTCCAAACGCACATGCAAATATACGCTATCGACACGTAATAAAGTGATGTCCCACGAGGATTTATGATTAACTATTGTCCATTCTAAACTACATATAAGTTAATTTGCTCAAGCGATTAGGAAGAAGATCAATGAGATGGAGAATATTCCGGGATTATGGGATTAAGGCAACTAGAATATGTCTATCCTAATCGCGAATCTATTCTCCGATGACTGGATTCAATAACTTAATCTATTCAATCTTATATGAAATCTATAGTTCCCACTTTCAAATTCAACTATAAATTCACATATAACATTCTACTATTGACTACAAAGTAAAATAATTAAGTGCAAGATTGAACAAACGAATTAATGTGATAACTCAAGCAAAATAATCAAACGTCAAATAACAATAGTCAATAACAACCCATAACTCTAGAATAATGAGGTGCTTAGCCACTCATATTCATAACAACAATCAAAGTATCGTTTTTAAACATAAAAGCCAGGAATACTTGATGAAGGATGGAAAAATCGATGAATTCCATGTTGTGTTCGTATTTCTAAGCCTTTATTGCCTTCAAATATTGACTAACCCTTCACTAATCACATTTAGGGGGTATTTATAGGCTAGATAGGAGTCTCTAAATTCAAAACCGAGTATAAAATATTTCATGCGCGGATTGAGAAAGGGTCCGGGCCCTAGATATCGCGAGGCCTGGATTGGGGCGAGCTGGGAGCCTCGCGTCGCCTGCCTAGACGGCAGCTTCACCTCGCCAGGAGCCAGGTGTCGCCTGGCCTGGTGCCTGGTTTCTAGGCTTCCCCGATTTTCGCCTTTTCGTGCTCTTTTTGTGTATTTCCGACATCCTTGGGTGCAACCTTCACTTGTTTTCTTCTTCCAATGATCCTACACATAAAAAAGACACAATTAAGCCCAAACATCGCACATATTTTTATTAAAATACCAAAATATAAGGCAAGTAATATACTAAATATATATATATATATGCATAGCCATTTATCAACCGTCAAGTTATTTTATTTGAGAATACATACAAATATGAGTGTGTTAAAATATCAACAACTTCAACTAGGGGCATGGGTTGGACCGAACCTTAAGGGGCATTTTCAAATATACTCACTTTTGGGGCCACTATTAAAATTATATCCGCATTGTATAAAATTTTATAAAGTGTACCCGTTCGGATCTGAAGTAGTTCTATCTCTTCAATGCAACTTCAGAAATCAACTTTCGATCTTAAGTATTTCAATCTCTTCAATGTAACTAATTCAAAAATCAAATCTGAAGTTCTTCTATCTTTCAAATGCAACTTCAGAAAATTCGAATCTTAAGTAATTCAATATCTTCAATGTAACTTCAAATTTCGAAATCTTAAGTTTTGAAACATAAACTTGTTCTTCGAATTTCAACAATCCATCACACGATTCAATGCTCAAATCTACTCCAAATGAGCTCAAATTTGAAACATAAATTTAAAATATCTTAAAGAACAAATCACAATCATCAAATTATCAAAACAAAAATAAATTTAACAAATTCATTTTATAACTAAGAAGAAGAAGAAGAAGAATCTTCTTCTTAGTTGTAAAATGAATTTGTTAAATTTATTTTAACCCTAAGCACAAAGAAGAAAAGAAAAGTATATGTATCTAAACTTACCCAAAACTTGAGTATCAGTTAAACTTTTTTTAAAAAAAAATGAGTACAAAAATTCAATGAGTGGAGCAAAACTGGGTGCCATATGAAAATTTATGTACCTTAAAAAGAATTTTTATTTTATTTTATAAACCAAAAATATCTTTTATTTGAATTTTAATATTTGAGTTTGGACATAACTGAACATGTCTAGTTAGGAAGAGAAGCGTCTCTTCCAAGAGGCTTGGTCTTGCTCTATAAATAACAGTTTTTCCTATTAAATGATATTAAAAAATTAGCACATATGATCGAGCCCACCGCTGCTTCACACACCGAAAATAAACGAACAACTATACTTGTACTTGGCAGTATCGGAGATAGATGTAAGTGGAGTCCTGGTCCGGAAAGAGCAAGGTACACAATTTCCAATTTACTATGTTAGTAGGACCCTAGGTGAGGCCGAAACTAGGTACCCTCGCCTAGAAAAGCTGGCGCTCGCTTTGCTAAGCGTCTCTAGAAAGCTAAAACCATACTTCCATTTTCACTCCATATGTGTCGTGACTAATTACCTATTGAGGAATGTTATACATAATCCCGAGATCTCGGTCCGGTTCGCTAAATGGGTCGTGGAAATCAGTGGGTACGTATTGAATATCGACCCCGGACTGCCATTAAATCTCAGATTTTGGCAGATTTTGTGGCCGACTTTACACCGGCCCTAATACCCGAGGTCAAAAGAGATTTATTAGTCAACTCAGGGACCTCATCGGGGATCTTGACCCTCTTTACGGATGGCGCCTCGAACGCAAAAGTCTCCAGACTTGGCATCGTATTGAAGCCACCAACAGGCAATATAGTTAAACAATCTAGTAGGACTGTAAAATTGACTAACAACGAGGTCGAATATGAGTCCATGATTGCAGGTCTCGAACTAGCCAAAAGCTTGGGGGCAGAGGTGATCGAGCCCAAGTGCGACTCCCTCCTCGTGGTGAACCAAGTTAATGGCACGCTCGAGGTCAAAGAAGAAAGAATACAAAGGTACCTGGATAAGTTGCAGGTAACATTACATCGATTCAAAGAATGGACTTTGCAACACGTACCTCGGGATAAGAACAATGAGGCCGATGCCCTTGATAACTTTGGATCATCGGTCGAGGATGATGAGTTTAATTTGGGGGCAGTCATACAACTTATGAGAACGGTAGTGGAAGAAGGCCATGCCGAGATTAATTCAACGAGCCTAACTTGGGACTGAAAAAAATAAATATATAGAATATCTGAAGACCGAAAAACTACCCTCAGATACAAAAGAATCGAGGGCCCTACGTACGAAGGCAACCCGATTTAGCCTGTCCGAAGATGGAACCCTGTTCAGAAAAACATTCGATGGCCCACCCGCGATTGGTCTAGGACTAGGGGATACCGAGTACATTTTGAGGGAAATCCTCGAAAGCACCTGTGGAAACCATTTAGATGTCGAATCATTGGTTCGAAAACTAATTAGAGACGGCTACTACTGGATCGATATGGAAAGGGACGCATAGGAGTTCGTACGAAAATGTGATGAATGTCATAGACACGCTCTGATGATTTATCAGCCCCGGGAGCTGCTACATTTGATTTTGTCACCATGGCCGTTCATAAAGTGGGGAATGGATATCGTTGGCCTTCTTCCATGGGTACCCGGTAAGGATCAATTTATATTGTTTATGACCGACTATTTTTCTAAGTGGGTGGAAGCCCATGCATAGAAAAGGTCAGAGAGAAAGAAGTCATCGATTTCATTTGGCAACACATCATATGCCGATTTGGGATGCCGGCCGAGATCGTATGCGACAATGGGATACAATTCATCGGCAGCAAGGTAACCAAGTTTCTCAAAGATCATAAGATCAAAAAGATCCTATCAACACCCTACCACCCTAGTGGGAACAGACAAGCAGAATCGACCAACAAAACCATACTCCAAAACCTCAAAAAAAGGTTGACCTTCGCCAAAGGAAAATGGAAGGAAATCCTGCCCGAAGTCTTATGGGCATACCGTACGACATCGAAGTCCATTACCGGGGCTACCCCGTTTTCACTGGTTTACGGTGCCGAAGCTCAGATACTGGTAGAAGTCGAGGAACCAAGTCTCATGTTCCGATATACAACCAAGGAATCAAACGACGAGGCTATGAATACGAGCCTAGATCTATTATATGAAAGGCGCAAAGCAACCCCTGTCCGTTTAGCCGCCCAAAAATAGCGGATCAAGCGACATTACAATCGAAGGGCCAACCTTCAACATTTTAATATCAAGGACTTGGTGTTAAGGAAGGTCACGCTAAATACCCGGAACCAGAATGAAGGGAAGTTGGGACCAAAATCGGAAGGCCCTTATCAAATTATCGAGATCACCGGTAAAGGATCGTACAAACTCGGAATAATGAACGGTGAGCAACTACCGAATCACTGGAACATAGCTTACCTGAAGCGATACTACTGTTAAGGTACGACCTCGTTCATTTCCTCTTATTTATTTGCATTCCGAACTAACACTTGCAGGCAATCATCAAAGTACGATACAATCTTTAGGCCTGAAAGCACGCGTTGCACTCTTTTTCACTTGAACCAGTTTTTGTCCTAAATGGATTTTCCGGCAAGGTTTTTAACGAGGCAATAGTAAATAATGCTAACTTAGAATTGAAGGCCGGTTACGAACTGGTATCGAAGATCACGATAGCAGTATTCGAGGCCTCTCTACGATTGACCCCGATCACCCTCGGATAACGACTTTAGCCGAAAAAAAACTTTATGATTGGATGATCTCGGCTCGATCGATAGGATTTCCTATAAGGGGCAAACGGTCAAATGAACCATGCCCTCATAGACTGCTCGAGCCCTGGCACAAAATTTGTAAACATGTGTAACTATTACGCACAAGAATAAAAAGAAGTTTCTACCTTGCGGATAAATATTTTGTCCCTTAAGAATTTCTCTCTTTTGTCTTTCCTCTTATAGAATTTCCTACATCCGATCCCCTAAAGGTATCGAGCCCAAGGGCCGCCTTTATCCGGGTCCAAACGATCACTCCTAATCAGGGACTGCCGTCCAAAAACAAACTCGGACGGCTCGGGCTGAGGGAGCCCGGGGGCCAAGACCTATTAGGCAACACCCGAACCTTAAAGGCTAGGGCCATCCCCATTCGGGGACTATTATCTTAGGCAAGCCCAAATAACTCGAGGTGACAAGCCCACTGGGAAACACCCGAACTAAAAGGCTACGTCTATATTAAAACGGCTCGGAGACGTCCGTGACCCGTAATAAAAAATAAGAGCTTGAAAAATTTCTAAACCGGTTCTAAAGGCTACCCTCGGCAAACTATAATCTAAAAAATTATAATTACCTTGGGGAAAAATTCTGGTCATACCGAACCCCCATGATGCCTTAGACAAAATAATGTCAAAGGCAAGGTCTGTTCGAACCTCCAAACATGACCTAACTAGTTTATGCTAAGGCATTTCGATCTTTGCAAATATAAATAATAAAGCAAAATACACAACAAAATTCAGAGATTGTCGAAGGGAAAAACAAGCCTTATATTATATATACAGTCTTTACAAAGGCCATATGGCCTTGACAAAAAGTACAAAAGTACACAAGTACAGAAATACAAAAAATGTATAAGTCACTTAAACGGCCTGGTCTTCACCGGAGCCCGCCTCGTCACCAAGGTATTCGAAGTCTCCTCCACCCTAGGATCCGCTCAAACCCTCGGAGTCCTTCTCGAGATAAGCCAATCTCTTGGCCTCCGCTTCGAGCCCCTTAGCACTCTCGATTTCGTCGACAAGTCGAAACCCCGAGCATGAATCTCCTCGAGGGTCTTCCTTTGAGATTGCCGCTTCGCATGATCGAATATATATTTCATTTGGACCTGGGCCGCCTCGACAATGGGTTTATATTAGGCCATCATTTCGTCGGCATTGGCTTTAACAATAACGATCACCGACTTGGCCATTTCTAGCTCCTTGGCAAGATTTCTTCAATCGGAGACGGCTACACTTAGCTGAGACTGGAGCTTCTCAACCCTTTTAGACTGTACCTCAGCATTTTCTTTTGCCGGTCGAAGTTGGGCCTCAGCCAAAGACAGCTGCGCCCGAGCAGTCTCCTTTTCCGAGGCCAGGCAGTCCATCATGTCCCTCCATTCGTCGGTCTCGGCCTTGACGACGTCCATCTCAGCTCGTAGTTGATCGATCCAATCAATTTTTTGTTGGACCTGCAGATTCCGACGGTTAGTAACAGAGCTTAGCTCATCGTCACTAACCTTAAATATTTTTACCTGCTCGATCAAATCGGCATGCTCCTTCCAAGCCACCTCCAGCTCAGCTCGGAGGCTCTTAGCCTCTCCCTCACGCTCCTCGTTGAGAAGTTTGTAAGAATTTCTCTTCCAGTAAGCCCTCGGACCTCGGCCTTAAGCTGGTTTAGCTCGTCCCGATATCGGATAAAGGCTACATGATGAAGCACCGAGGCCTGCAGACACAAAGGAAAATGTTAAGATTATCTACAAATTAGTCTAAGTATGAATTGAAATCATCAAGAAATATTTGAAGTTACCTGGTTTAGCGCCTATTGTGCTTCATTGAACAGGAAGGGTGAATCTACCTCATTCATCTTAGCTTGGTCCTCCTCGATCACCAGGCGTCGAAGATAGCTGGCCACCCCTACAGGGGCAGAAAGGATCCGGGCATCCTCTGGAATAGAGATGATGATCGACCGCTTCCAGTCGGGATCCACACTCGGAGCTGGAAATCGGTTAACCAACTTCGGGCTTGAGGAATGCCCTTTTGTTCCAGAAGATAGACATTTCTTCGGCACCTCCAAGTCACCCAACCCGGTGACGTCCTCCGTGGCAGTAGAGTCCACGCCATCAAAAAAGATGCGGAAGGGTCGTCCGCTCCGAAGCCCCCCTCGTTGGGACCTGCCTTCACCGTCTGAGACTCATTGAACATGGACTCAGTGAACGAAGGCGACTCGGTGATGTCGACCACACCGTGTACTTCCTTTAGGGCGTCGCCCACATCCCGAGAAGCTTCGGCCACGGCCTCCTCACCGGCCTCCCTAATTTGAGGCAGATCAGCCTCATCTCTCTCTGGTTCGTATTCCCCTTGCCCTTCGAGTCATGACGACACTCAGGCCACCAGATTGAAGGCTTCTTCTTGTTCTTTTTTAGATTCATCCCTTAGCCGATAGAGAGAATCTGAAGATGGTGCTCGAGCACTGGTGCTTTCTTTGGATTTACGCACCAGCCTTCTCCTTGGCTTCTTCTTCTCCGACCTCGGAGCCCTTTTTCTTTTCTTCTCTTCACCCTGTCTCGGAGTAGGGGACTCGGTGGGGAAATCATCGCTATCGGATGGGGGCTTCACTTTGACATCCTTGGATAAACCTGCAAAAGAAAATAAAACAAATAAGGACTTAATGATACAAAGGGAAAATTGAATAGTACTCATGAAGGATATCTCACCGTGCGAACGAGCCTCCAATCGGCCCTTTGAAAGCTCGCGCCACGAACGCTCGGAATAAGGCCTTTATAATACGATGCCCTCGACCCACTCCTTCAGTCGAGGAACTGCATTCGGAACCCGAGCAACAGCTGCACCACCACAGAACACCGATAAGAAGGAAAGGAAAAAAATGATAAATTAAATTTTGAAGCAAAATTATACTTACGTGACATGTTCCACTTCTCAGGGAACGACATGTGCTTGGCCGGGATCAAGTTCGAGGTCCTCACTCGGACGAAACGGCCTAGCCAACCTCGATCCCTATCTTCATCGATACTCGAGAATGAGGCTTTACTGGATCGACGGGCGAGCTTGATCAGTCCCCCCCAGGTAAAGTCGGGGACTGTATAAACGCATGAGGTGGTCGATAGTGAAATGGTACCCTTCGATCTTACTTACGAATAAACGGAGGAGGATTATGATCCTCCAGAAAGAAGGGTGAATCTAACCGAGGGTTATCTCGTATCTTTTGCAAAAGTCGATGATAACCGGGTCCAAAGGGCCCAGCGTGAAGGGATAAGTATAAATACTTAAAAATCCCTCGACGTGGGTGGTGATGGCTTTGTCAGGTTCAGGAACCACCACATATTTGCCGACCCAGTTACAATCCTTTTTGACTTCGGAGAGAACATCCTCGGTGATCGAGCAGATGTACCTTGAGGCATCCTCGCACCGGCTTGGTACGCAGGATGGCTTTTCAATCTGAAAATCAGCATTGACCGGACATCCCCCCCGGGATGAACATTTTCAAAGGAGGTTTCGGTACTGGTTCCTCGACAGCAATAAACGAAACGGTCTCTTCGGTGTTCGGCCGCAAAGTAGAAGGAGTTTCTTTTTGGGGAACGATTTTTGAAGTCTTCGCCATTTCTTTCAAAATGAAGGATAAAAGAGGAAGAAGAGGAAATTAAAAGAGTGCACTTGATGGTTTGGAAACATAAGTTCTTATAAAAAGATCTCAAAAAACTGAAATATAAGTGCCTGAAAATATTAAGATTGCTAAGGTACGAGGAATGTAAAGTTTGAAAGAGCAAATGAGGGGGTATTTATAGTTTTTCAATGACCGTTCGCATCCAGGAGTGACCGACCAGCAACTGACAAACATTTAATGCCATAAAGACTTGACTGGCGAGACGTTTCGACTATTTTGTCATTTCTGTCATGTGGTGTCGAAGAAAGAATCGGAAGCTCATGTCGTTTCTTATCGTCTACCCGCTAAAAAATAAGAGGACTATCTGTATACAGTCGAAATCGAGCTCGCCTATGACATGACAGGTTAGGCTCGGAACATGATAACCAAAGACTAAAGATCGACCCGGAGTCCCACCGAGCTAGAACCCGGGGTCAGAACGCCTGCCTTCGAGAATGTTGAGATCGTAATCCCGGAGTCGACCTTAGCCCCGATCGAGATAAAAAAAAACATTGTTAGTATAACCAACAGAAGACCGAAATATCCGTGACCGATCGGATGTTGCGGCGAGAATCTCGGCGCGTATCAGTAATGAACCGACAATCAGCTAATCAAGAAATTTTTACATTTTATAAAATTGTACCTAAAGTAGGACTCCTCTACTATATAAAAGAGGGTCTGATAATTTATTTAACGCATTGTAACACGCATTTCAAAGAAATACATTATTATTTTCTTTAAATTTCTTGATATCGATCGAAATACGTTCGACTCGAGGGTGGCTAATCTTCCAAGGCTGAAATTGTTCAATTTATGTGGTTTGCATTTACTTTATCATTATTTATTTCAATTACAATCTGATTTATCATTTTGTGTCAAGTTAGTCCACATATTCTTAAAATCACAGACAAATTCAATTGTTATCCGATTTTAAGGTTAAACATGGTTACAATTTTCCTTTTCTTAAATGGGTCTTTTATCTAAAAGCTTTTGGGTCTTGTATAGTTTTTAATTGTGATGGTTGAAACGAGTTGGTACAGAGAATCGGCTGTCTTTTTCCGTGTTGATCAATAGTTCTCTTACTGATTTGGAAACAAATTATATCAGCTTTTTGCATGTCGAATTTCATTTTATCTTTTCATTTGTTTGATGTTTCTTCAACATTATATATGTGAGAAATAGGAAACCGGTATTCATAATCATTGTTGCTGCATATGTTTCTTTTTCCATTTTTGCTCATCTTTCGTTGTAATTGTTTCTTTTGAAGCTTTTGAAAACCATGCACTAACTTTTTGGTGCCTTTGTTTTTCCTCTTATTTCTTCCTTCTATTTCTGGTCTGAAAATCGTGGTATCTGATGCATCTTTCATTGCATTATACACCTATCTTTTCTTAATTGCTGCATGCGTTTGAATTTTCATCATTTTGTTCCCACTTATGGTTGCGTAGCTTTATTTGCAGGTAAAACTCTCCACTCCAATGTCTACCATTTTTACACTTAGAGTTCAATTGCACCCATTAAAGACTTTCGGATTGATAGAAAAGTAAGAGAACATTCATCCTCCTTTCTTTATCTTTTAAATTTTTAAGATAAAAGCTCCCTTGTGGATTGATTTTGATCTAAGTGATTGTGTATTATTTATTGGTTAATATAGAGAACTCTAATTTACAGAGGAAGAGAACCAACTAGTCATTTTTTAAGAAGAGGCTGGGGTGTTTTTGGTTTGGGTCATATGGCTTGGTCCGATGGGTCGGGTTATATGGGTGCGTTTGACAGATATGGGGTGGGGTTTCAATTCGTCCAAAAAGAATTTGCCATGCCATTAAAATTTCTAATATGAGCTGTTAGATTTAGGGGCAGGTTTAAGCCAAAACATTAAGGGAGAAGTAAATTTGGCTCAATAGGCGGATGGAGGGTAATTTTGTACCAATTCTACTGATTTTTTTTGTTATTTAAATTGCTCGCAGTGAGCCATATATGTCGTCTTGGTAGAAACTGTCCAGTTTTCGTTGATGATAACAGTTAAGGAGTTCAAGTAAATTAAGGGGTCCTTGTGTACGACTCCTAAGAGAGTTCAAGCCTAGGATCCCGTTATTGTGCCATAAATTAGTAATGTGACCATTATGAGGTGTTATCTCCGCTCACTGGGTTGTGCATAATTTGGTAAATACCGAATTATCATATCGAAATTTTTGGTATTTGATATTTGGTATTTGGTATGGTATTTAGTTTACATTTTAAAAAAAATTGGTATTAGATATGAGGTTAGGATTGTTGTGAGCATGTTATCTTTGTTCGAATATTTTTAAAAGAATGGCTTAAGTAAAGCGAAGGGTATGTGATGCATAGCCTAGAGCCTAATTGTTGCAAATAACCACGGTCAGAGGTGCAGTGTGCTTTGAATGATAAGAGCTCAATTTTGTTTCGTCTACTATAGGATGGTTTGTTCGAGGACGAACAAAGGTTTAAGTGTGGGGTAGTGATGTTTGGCATATTTCGATATGTGTTGATGTTACTTTGCCCATGTTTTAACCACTTTTTGATGTTATTCAATCTTTAAAACACCCAACATGGTGTAATTATTGGTTTGATGACTAATTAAGTTATGTGTGACGATTTAAGGTGTTCGGAGTGCAAAATATGAAGAAAAGGTGGTTTAGCCAGAGGAAGAAGGGTTGGATGCGTCGCATCCAACCTAGGAAAACATCATCCTGCATGCAACCTTAGCAGTGAAGTTGGGCCATAGCGTCCGCCATCGCGTGCGAAACTGGGAAGTAGAAGTGAAGCTGGATGCGTCGCGTCCACCATCGCATGCAAGCTGAGAAATAGAGGACAAGGTGGATGCGTCGCATCCACCTTCGCAGAAGAAAAATTGAAATGGAGGACAAGGTGGATGCGTCGCATCCACCTTAGCATCAATCCCTGAAGCCGATTTGGACTAGGAATATGAGAGCTTTGGCCCACGACTTTTGTACACAATATATAAGCCAAAAACGCCTCCTTTAGGTTATCGAACATATTGGGAAGAGGGAAAAAGCCACGAAAAAGCTGTGGAGGCCGGAATTCATCAAGTTTCATCTTTCTCCTACCAAACTTAGTAATTTTTATGTTTCTTTATATGATTTGTTGTTTGGCTACCATGTCTATGTGGAGCTAAACTTCACGTTCTAGGGTTGTGGTTCTTTCATGACTATTGTTATTCGGATATTGATTTTGACTTCTTGATTTATCATATTAGTTTATTTATTCAATCTTGCACTTAATTATTTAATTGCTTGATCACCAATTGAATATTATCTACGAATCTAGAATTGAACTCGAAAGTGGGAATTCTATATTGCATATAGGATTGAGTAGGGCAAGTTCTTGAACTCGGGCATCGGAGAACGGATTCATGGTTAGGATAGACATATACCTAATTGCCTTGCTTGGTTGATTTACAGGAATTATAAATGCGTTCTTGTTGATTCTAACTCCATAGACATATAGGCGTTAGGTTAGCTTGAATAGGCGAGTAAGAACTTGACAGATTCTTATGAGCAATATTAACCCTGTCAACCAATAAGCTAGATAAATTAGTCGGTCAATTCAATTGAAGAATACAATAGGATTGTTAGATAGCCCATAACCCTAGATCGTTTTCATTACATTGATATCATAAAAATCTGCTCTTTCTCTGTTCAAAGTTTATTATTTATATTTTTCTTATTTAATTAGTTGGAATAAAATATTTTTAGATTTAATTCTTGTTTAGATAATTAGGATAGTCTAATTTAGTTAATAGCTAATCATAAGTCCTCGTGGGTTCGACATCCGACTTTTGGTCACTTTATTACTTGACGACCGCGTATACTTGCGTGAGTGTGTTTGGTCGCAACAAGTTTTTGGCGCCGTTGCCGGGGACTTAGAAATTAGCTACGTGACTAAGTTAAGCTTTTATTAGATATTTGTTTTCAAGTTTTAATTTTCAGTTTGCCTGGTTTGTGTCAACGCAGGGTTTTCTCTCGAATGCAGAGGAGTAGAAGTGCAAACAACCTCATTCCTCTTGATCCAGAAATCGAACGAACACTACATAGAGTGAGAAGGGAACACGAAGCTAGAACGAGAATAGAAAGAGATTTGGACATCGCAGTCCAACCACAGCCAATAGATATGGCAGGCAATGAAGAGCGTCCGGTAATTGAAGCCGCAAGGCCCAATCTTGCGAATATGACTCAGGCTATTGTGAAGCCTGATATCACTGGGCATTTTGAACTCAAACAGTACATGGTACAGCTGATTCAGTCCACAGGACAATATGTGGGTCTATCTCATGAGGACCCGCAGAGGCATATTCAGAACTTCTTGGAAATCACGGACACTTACAATTATCCGAACGTCTCCAAGGACTATGTCAGGCTGACACTATTCCCTTTTTCACTGTTGGGGGAAGCTAAAGAATGGTTGCAAAAGGAGCCCGCGAACTCTATCCACACTTGGGATGATCTAGCAAGGAAATTCCTAATCAAGTTTTTCCCAACTAAGAAGACAAAGTCGTTGAGGAGCCAAATTCTTGGGTTCCAACAACGGGATGGCGAGACACTTCGTCAAGCTTGGGAAAGATACAAGAAACTACTCAGAGACTGCCCGCATCATTGTCAAACTGATGAGGTATTGGGTCACACTTTTGTTGATGGGTTAGATGAAGCATCAAAGATGAATCTTGACTCAGCTTGTGGGGGTAGTTGCATGGCAAGACCGTATAGTGAAATACAACTCTTGCTAAATAATTTCACTGCTAATGACCATAATTGGCAAGGAGAGGGGGATTCACGAAGGGGAATTAAACAGAAAGCCGCCGGTTTGATTGAGCTTGATGACTTTTCCGCCATGAGAGCCGATATAGCAAAATTGGCAAATCAGATGAATAGAATGACAACACAACAAATGCAACATGTACAGCAGATGTCCATTTGTTGCGAACTATGCGGAGATAGTCATATGATTGACATGTGCCCCACGAATCCTGAATCTATATATTATGTGGGGCAACAAAACAGAGGTCCTATGAATCAACATGCGCAATATGGGAACACTTACAACCCAAACTGGAGGAATCATCCTAACTTCTCATGGGGCGGGAGTCAACAGAATCAGTATAGGCCTCAAGGGAATTTTACTCAACCTCAGAAGCCACCCCAACAAATGGAAGAAAGTATGAATGACTTGCTGAAAAAGTTGTTACTAGACAATCAACAGCTCAGGACCGATTTCAGAAATCTTGAGAGGCAAATGGGGCAGTTAGCAGCAAACCAAAATACTAGACCTACAGGCTCACTTCCCAGTGATACAGAGAAGAACCCTCAAATTAATGCAGTTACACTTAGAAACGGGAGGGAACTAGAGGAAGTGCCAAGGAAGATAAAAGAAAAACCTATACCTGAGGGGGAGTTGACACCTAAGGCAACACAAGAGTCAAAGGAAGATGATGCAAGTTCAGAGCGAATGGAGGTTACAAGGCCACCACCACCTTTCCCCCAAAGATTGCAGAAAAGGAATGACGATCGCATGTTCAATAAATTTCTCGCCATGTTGAGTCAGGTTCAATTAAATATTCCATTAGTGGATGTACTTCGTGAAATTCCAAAGTACGCTAAGTACATAAAAGACATAGTGGCTCATAAGAGAAAATTGACTGAGTTCGAGACGGTTGCACTTACTGAGGAGTGCACATCAAGGGTCCAAAACAAGCTTCCCCAAAAGCTTAAGGACCCTGGCAGCTTCACCATTCCAGTACAAATCGGTAATGTTAACGTGGGACGTGCTCTGTGTGATTTGGGTGCAAGCATAAATCTGATGCCGTTATCCTTGTTTAAGCAATTAGGTCTGGGAGCTCCGAGACCAACCACCGTGATGTTGCAATTAGCTGATAGGTCCATAGCCTACCCCGAAGGAGTGATTGAAGATGTGCTGCTGCAAATTGGAAAAATTCATCTTCCCAGCTGACTTCATTATTCTAGACTTCGAGGCTGATGAACAAGTTCCAATCATATTGGGACGACCTCTCTTGGCTACTGGCGATGCAATAATTAAAGTGAGAGAAGGGAAAATGATTATGAGAGTGGACAACGAGGAGGCAGTCTTCAATGTCTACAAAGCAATCCAACTCCCCCGCCACTATGAGGAGCTCTCTATGATATCTGTAGTGGAGGTGGATGAGAAACTTCTTAACACGAGTGTATATCTAGGCGACTGTTTAGAAAAAGCAATCATGATGTTTGATAGCTTGGAGATGGATGATGAGGTTGAGGAGATGAAGGGAATCCTAGATACATCATGTGGTTACATGCAAGGAATAATCCCGTTTGAGCCCCTGAATAGGCCAAGTGGCCCTCCACCAAAGCCGTCAATTGAAAAAGCTCCAAATTTGGAACTTAAACCCCTACCCCTCACCTTCAATATGCTTATTTGGGAAGTTCTGACACTTTACCTGTTATTATTTCTGCTCACTTGTCTAAATTACAGGAAGAAAAGCTATTAAGGGTGCTACGTGAGCACAAGCGAGCAATTGGGTGGACAATGTCTGACATTAAAGGCATTAGTCCAGCTTTCTGCATGCACAAAATCCTCATGGAGGACGGACACAAGCCAAGTGTAGAACACCAACGCCGACTAAATCCAATCATGAAAGAAGTGGTAAGGAAAGAAGTGATTAAGTGGCTTGATGCAGGTATTGTATTTTCAATCTCTGATAGTAAATGGGTAAGCCCCGTTCAATGTGTGCCGAAGAAAGGGGGATAACCGTAGTAGTTAATGAAAATAATGACTTAATTCCTACAAGAACTGTAACTGGATGGAGAATTTGCATAGATTACAGAAAACTGAACAATGCCACCCGGAAAGACCATTTTCCCCTTCCTTTTATTGACCAAATGCTTGATAGATTAGCTGGCCAGGAATACTACTGTTTCCTGGACGGTTATTCGGGGTATAATCAGATTGCTATAGCCCCAGAAGACCAAGAGAAAACTACATTTACATGTCCTTATGGCACGTATGCGTTCAAGAGAATGCCCTTCGGTCTTTGTAATGCACCTGCGACTTTTCAAAGGTGTATGATGGCTATTTTCACTGACATGGTTGAAAGATATGTAGAAGTATTCATGGACGATTTTTCTGTGTTTGGATGTTCTTTTGATAGTTGTTTAATGAACATTGATAAAGTGCTAGCTAGGTGTGAAGAGACGAACTTGGTGCTAAACTGGGAAAAGTGCCATTTCATGGTACGTGAAGGTATAGTTTTGGGGCACAAGGTTTCAAAAGATGGTCTACAGGTGGATAAGGCAAAGGTGGAGACGATCGAAAAATTGCCCCCGCCGACATCCATCAAAGGCATTCGCAGTTTCTTGGGTCATGCAGGTTTTTATCGTCGTTTCATTAAAGATTTTTCGAAAATTTCTTCCCCTTTGTGCAGGCTTCTAGAGAAAGACGTTACCTTCAAGTTTGATAATGCATGTCTGAAAGCATTTGAGGAGCTGAAGGGAAGATTGGTGACTGCACCAATTATCATTGGCCCCGATTGGGCACAACCATTTGAGTTGATGTGCGATGCAAGTGACATAGCAATTGGAGCGGTGTTGGGGCAAAGGAGGGATAAAATCTTTCACTCCATTTATTATGCAAGCAAAACCATGAACCCAGCTCAGATAAATTATACAGTGACTGAAAAGGAGTTGCTTGCAGTGGTGTGGGCGTTTGACAAGTTCAGATCCTATCTAGTGGGAACCAAAGTCATCGTCTACACGGATCATTCAGCTATCAGATACCTATTTGAAAAGAAAGACGCCAAGCTGAGGCTGATTCGTTGGGTCCTCCTCTTGCAAGAATTTGACTTAGAGATCCGAGATCGAAAAGGGACAAAAAATCAAGTGGCCGATCATTTGTCCAGATTAGAGAGCCGGAACCATGTAGCTGAAGGAGGGTCAATTAAAGAAACATTTTCGGATGAGCAAATATTAGCAATCACCTCAGGTGAAGCCCCATGGTATGCAGATTATGTGAATTTTATCGCAAGTGGGGTAACGCCACTAGAATGGACAGCTGACAATAGAAGAAGATTCTTACATGATGTAAGGTTCTACGTGTGGGATGAGCCATTCCTATATAGGCAGTGTGCAGATCAGTTGGTGAGAAGGTGTGTTCCTGAGGAAGAGATGAAGGCTATACTACATGACTGCCATGCGTCACCATATGGAGGTCATCACGGCGGGGATAGAACCGCCCAAAAAGTGCTACAATCAGGTTTTTATTGGCCAAAATTGTTTAAGGATACACATGCCTTCGTTAAAAATTGTGATAGATGCCAAAGAACTGGAACTATCACGAGGAAGCACGAGATGCCCTTGCAAAATATACTGGTGGTAGAACTTTTTGATGTTTGGGGGATTGATTTTATGGGACCATTCCCATATTCTAACGGACACAGATATATCTTGGTGGCGGTCGACTATGTTTCTAAGTAGGTAGAGGCCATAGCTCTTCCTACTAACGACGCAAAGGTCGTGGTAGGCTTTGTAAAGAAGCACATCTTCACACGTTTTGGGACCCCAAGAGTGTTGATAAGCGACGGGGGAACTCACTTTTGTAACAAACTGCTGAATAATATTCTTGCAAAATACGGAGTCAAGCACAAAGTTTCCACTGCCTATCATCCCCAAACGAGTGGTCAAGTAGAAGTTTCCAACAGAGAGGTCAAGCAGATTTTGGAAAAGACAGTAAGTATGAATAGAAAGGACTGGGCCGGGAAGCTGGATGACGCATTATGGGCATATCGCACTGCGTACAAGACCCCAATAGGCACTTCTCCGTACAGGTTGGTTTATGGGAAGGCCTGCCATCTGCCCGTCGAGCTTGAACACAAAGCATATTGGGCGATTAAAAAGCTAAATATGGAGATGGACTTGGCCGGTGAGAAGAGATTGCTACAACTCAACGAGCTTGATGAGTTTCGATTGCATGCGTATGAAAATGCCAAATTGTATAAAGAGAAGACCAAAAGATGGCATGATAAGCATATCCAACATCGTGAGTTTGAACCAGGTCAAGAAATTCTACTGTTTAATTCAAGGCTAAAGCTTTTTCCTGGAAAGCTTAAATCTCGATGGTCGGGTCCGTTTGAAGTGGTTAGTGTGAAACCTCATGGTGCGATAGAATTGTGTGATAAGGGGTCCAATACGACATTCCTGGTAAATGGCCAAAGAGTAAAACACTATTGGGGTGGTGACATTGCACGTCACAAGACCACAATGGATTTAGTGGAGGCATGAAGAACATGTTGCGTCGTGCCGCGACGTTAAATCAGGCGCTTCTTGGGAGGCCACCCAAGTTAGTTAGTTTTTTTTTTTTTTTTTTTTTTGTTGTTGTTGTTGTTGTTTTTTTCTTTCTTTTTCGTAGGACATACATTTTATTCAAGAAAACGAGGCGGATGCGTCGCGTCCCCCTCAGCAAAAAAAAAAAAAAAAACGTTTCTTGCGACGCATCCACTCGTCTCGTTTTGGCGACGCCTACGAACGCAGAACAGAATTCTCTCATCGAAATTGTAACGCAATAAGCTCAAACGCGACAGGTACTTAGATTCGTAAAATGACAGCAGCGAGTAAACCATCCAAGCAACAAGACAAAGATGGTAACAAGCAACCGCCCAAAAAGCCTACCGGAAGGGCAGCGGGCGGTCCAAATCCACAAGAAAAAAAGGAAGCGGACGGAGAAGGAAATGGAACTGCTGCCTAGGCAGTTAAGTGATGATTCAGAGCAAGAGGAGGAGGAAACATTGGTCAGGAGGACAGTGAAGAAGGGTATTACACCACGCAAAGGAATAGAGATACGAGAGCCTGTGACATACCAAAGAAAAGCTTCGAGAATGAGTGCTCCAACTGATAAAGGGAAGGAGAAGATTACTACAGAATCTGAATCCGATTCCGATTCGGACAATGACCACCTACAGATCAACATGAGTGATGAAGACGAGGGTGAACCCATAGACCGAGTTGATTGGGAGAAATACTTTGTTAATGAGAAAGCATTCCGAGCCTATAAGAAGATATTGGTTTCAAAGAAGTACATTCCGGAAAAGCCGATAAACATCGGACCACTTAAGACAAAGTACTCAGAGTTTCTCCAGTCAATTCGAGAGGTGCAAAAATGGGGACCCATTCTGAAAGGCCATGGCAAAGCCAACCTCACCATTGTTAGAGAGCTCTACGCCAATTGGCGTCACGCAAGGGGAAACATTGTGCGAGTAAGAGGGGTAGATATTAATGTGTCAGCTGAAGCTCTGAATAACTTCTTAAGGGTGCCACACACACTCACAGACAGGTTTGACGCCATATGCAAAACACCAGATTATGCACACATTAAGTCTGTCCTATGCCCTACCAGGAAGGATGCAGAATGGAAGCATGGGAGTATGGAGTACCACTCTATAGCAAAGGAATTCATGAGTGCGTTAGCACGTGTGGCTCTAAATTTCATTTGTAACCGACTGCTGCCATGCCAACATAAAACTGATGTCCCTTGTTACCGCGCACTCGTATTATATGCTTTATTAGAGGGGATACCACTCAACTTCGGAGCCATCATGCATGATCAAATGCAGCGAACCAGGATGAATTACAAGTGGAGGCTGTTCTTTGCTAATACCCTAACGGCTTTTTTAACAGAGAGGGGAGTACTATGGGACAAGGAGAATGACGACATTGAGGCTAAAGCTCCAGGACCATATGATGTCACTCATGTTCTAGAGCCGAACAAGGGAAGGTCTTCTAAGCTCACCATCCAACAATTATTTGAACATATGCAAGCAGATATGCAAGAGAACAGGGCTGAGCTGATAGCAACTCGTGTCGAGTTGAGTGCCACCAGGGATGAGTTGAGACAGACTCGTGCAGATCTAAGCCGAGTTCAGACCGAGCAGGCCACGATGATGAAGGAGATATCATTACTCCTCAGAGCTCTGGTTCAATGTGCAGGTACAGACATATCCCAGCTGATTGCATCATCCACTGCCGGACCATCCACTCCTGTTCCTCCCATAGTCACCGAGGCTCCACTCAACAGGCCTATTCAGGTCGCTGTAACACCTGATACAGAATCCGCACCAGTTGTTGATGATAGGAATGCTATGGATGCAGATGCTCCTCCACAGACTGCGGATGAGCCCTCCACCTTGACTTAAGGGAGTTCTTCTCACCCTACTTTACCTTGTTTGTGTGCGTTGGGGACAACGCACAGTCCTAAGTGTGGGGTGGGGGTGATTTATGTTTGATGTATGGATGAATGTACTAATATATTCACTGGATTAATGGCATAAAATAGCAGTAAATTCATCTATATGGAGTAATTATCAGTTTATCTAGTAGTTTATTTATTCAAAAAAAAAATATGGAGTAACTATCAGTTTATCTATTAGTTTATTTATAAAAAAAAAATTAAAAAAAAAAAGTATCTTTGTAGATAGTAATAATCCCCTGTGGTTTTTTTTGTGCCTCGGTTCTTTTCCATGGGATGTAGTTTGAACCGGGTAATTTTGTTTTCTTTTTAGAGTAGGAATGTAGGGAATAAAAGAAGTAAGAAGGGACCCTTCTCACTCTGAAATTATTGATGATGCCTTGTTAAAACGGATAGCATGTTTTGTCGCAGCCTATTTCTCACTTTCTTGACTTGTGTTCACTTTGCGTTTAATGCTTAATATCTCGTGGCTCCGTGAATACTTGCATCGCTTAAGAGTCGGAATGTGATCGTCCTTAGTGAGTCATGTGCCATGAGTGGTGAGTTTTTGTGTGTTGTCCATGTATTGTACTTGTGTCTAGAACTTGCCCGGTATGTGAGTTGAAGCGAAATTTTAGGTGATGCTCGGTTTGAAAAATGATTTTAGGCTTTCTTTGATCTTTTTGAGCTTATTGCTTATCACAAATAAAATCTATCCCTAGTTAACCCTTTTGAGCCTGTAGACCTTTTATTTGGTACCCACATTACAAGCCTATACCCTCTTTATTCTTAATTGATATTATTTTGATCCTTTTACCTCTTAAAGCACTTTAATTGTTAGATGAGCGCTAAAAAAAGTAAGAAGGGACTAAGTGTGGGGTGACTTTTGAGTGGAACCAATGAAAGAAAGAAGGGTGCACTTATTTTGTAAAATAATACGCCACTAGCGAAAAAAAAAAGAGAAAAAAAAAAAGAAAGAAAAATATAGAGGAATAAATTGTTGTCTTATTCTTGCTAGTGGGTATGAATTAAAGTAGTGCTTAAAGAAAGAGGAAATATTGTTGGGGTGATATTATTTGTGAAATTGAAGTGGTGTTGAAGAATTTGCGCTTAAAGTAATTTTGTGATGTATTAAAGTGCTTAGGAGGGTGAGTCACTATTCCTAAAATATATCCTACCTTTCCCTTAGCCCACATTACAACCATGAAAAAGTCCTAATTGATTTTAGATCGAGCGAGCTTACATTAGTAGAGATTTACATTAAGGGCAGGCATATGGTACCAACTACATGCATGTGACTTCTTTTGTGAGAGTGAGCGATTTTCTTTGTGAGCATGATATTCGAATGTGTGGATTGATTCTACTCGCTCTTTTGTTCTTGTTGTGAGGGCACATGGTTTCACAAGGGATAGGTAACGTTATTAGACTTCTCTATGATGTTGGGTGTTCAAGCCATGAGTGCATAGTGACATTGAGTCGGTTTTTGAGGTTAGGATTGTTGTGAGCATGTTGTCTTTGTTCGAATATTTTTAAAAGAATGGCTTAAGTAAAGCGAAGGGTATGTGATGCATAGCCTAGAGCCTAATGGTTGCAAATAACCACGGTCAGAGGTGCAGTGTGCTTTGAATGATAAGAGCTCAATTTTGTTTCGTCTACTATAGGATGGTTTGTTCGAGGACGAACAAAGGTTTAAGTGTGGGGTAGTGATGTTTGGCATATTTCGATATGTGTTGATGTTACTTTGCCCATGTTTTAACCACTTTTTGATGTTATTCAATCTTTAAAACACCCAACATGGTGTAATTATTGGTTTGATGACTAATTAAGTTATGTGTGACGATTTAAGGTATTCGGAGTGCAAAATATGAAGAAAAGGTGGTTTAGCCAGAGGAAGAAGGGTTGGATGCGTCGCATCCAACCTAGGAAAACATCATCCTGCATGCAACCTTAGCAGTGAAGTTGGGCCATAGCGTCCGCCATCGCGTGCGAAACTGGGAAGTAGAAGTGAAGCTGGATGCGTCGCGTCCACCATCGCATGCAAGCTGAGAAATAGAGGACAAGGTGGATGCGTCGCATCCACCTTCGCAGAAGAAAAATTGAAATGGAGGACAAGGTGGATGCGTCGCATCCACCTTAGCATCAATCCCTGAAGCCGATTTGGACTAGGAATAGGAGAGCTTTGGCCCACGACTTTTGTACACAATATATAAGCCAAAAACGCCTCCTTTAGGTTATCGAACATATTGGGAAGAGGGAAAAAGCCACGAAAAAGCTGTGGAGGCCGGAATTCATCAAGTTTCATCTTTCTCCTACCAAACTTAGTAATTTTTATGTTTCTTTATATGATTTGTTGTTTGGCTACCATGTCTATGTGGAGCTAAACTTCACGTTCTAGGGTTGTGGTTCTTTCATGACTATTGTTATTCGGATATTGATTTTGACTTCTTGATTTATCATATTAGTTTATTTATTCAATCTTGCACTTAATTATTTAATTGCTTGATCACCAATTGAATATTATCTACGAATCTAGAATTGAACTCGAAAGTGGGAATTCTATATTGCATATAGGATTGAGTAGGGCAAGTTCTTGAACTCGGGCATCGGGGAACGGATTCGTGGTTAGGATAGACATATACCTAATTGCCTTGCTTGGTTGATTTACAGGAATTATAAATGCGTTCTTGTTGATTCTAACTCCATAGACATATAGGCGTTAGGTTAGCTTGAATAGGCGAGTAAGAACTTGACAGATTCTTATGAGCAATATTAACCCTGTCAACCAATAAGCTAGATAAATTAGTCGGTCAATTCAATTGAAGAATACAATAGGATTGTTAGATAGCCCATAACCCTAGATCGTTTTCATTACATTGATATCATAAAAATCTGCTCTTTCTCTGTTCAAAGTTTATTATTTATATTTTTCTTATTTAATTAGTTGGAATAAAATATTTTTAGATTTAATTCTTGTTTAGATAATTAGGATAGTCTAATTTAGTTAATAGCTAATCATAAATCCTCGTGGGTTCGACATCCGACTTTTAGTCACTTTATTACTTGACGACCACGTATACTTGCGTGAGTGTGTTTGGTCGCAACAGGTATATTACGGAGATGCAAGTTAGAGCTCTAGACCAGACATACTTACATGTTGATGAAGTTTGTAAACGTTATTCTAATCTTATGCTCCTGTTTATATAAGTCCCATATATGATGTGTAGTGTTGTTCTATTCATAAGATTGATTTTGCTGGTTAGTTATAATTTTAATTTTACTAGCTAGTTAAGGTGTTATTCTTCCTTAAATATAATGTTCAGAAGCTACCTTAGAACCGAATAAATCAAAATTACCGTACCGAATAAACCGAAATCGAAAGGTAAAAAACTGAATCATACCGAATTTAATTAGGTACGGTACTAGTATAGCATTTTAGGATACCGAATACTAAACCGAAATGCCTAAATACCATACCGTACCGACCGACAACACCCCTATCTTTGGATGCATTTTCGAATTTCCATGATGCGTGTTGATGCGGTTACAGTACCAGTTTGCATTGATAAGCCAAGGATTGGTTTATCATCTTTCATTTTTTCAAAAGTTTCACTGTCATTTAAAATCACCGCTACAAAGTAACAGTTGTACGATCATATCTGTATTTTTATATTTAAATTGCATAAATCACATTAATATATTTGTATATTACATCAAATGAACATTTTCATGAAAACGAACTACAATAGGAAAAAGAAGATAGTTTATATTTATCCTCAGTTATACTATCGGTACAAAAACATTAACCAATAGTTCAAATATACCCATATTTCGTTAGGGCCGTCCGAATTCAATGCGATGACGTGGCTATAAAAACAAATAAATCAAAGACAAGTCAGTAAAAGACAAACAGAAAACGCAAGTCAGTCATCTTTACGCAGCTTCTTCTCTCAATCCCCCTCTGTTGTGAAGCTCCATTACTGTCGGCAACCCATCACTAACAAAATACATTACTACCGGATTACTTTCTTGAAACCTCTATACAAAAGCTTCGCCATTAATACCACCATAGCCATGGTAATTTTATTTCATATCGTGATGGAAAATATTTAATTTTGTTTATGTTGTTGCTTTCTGGAATTATGAATTTATGCGTTGTTTGTAAAGACCTTTTATTGAAGTTGGATTTTGTAACGACATGTGAGAAGCATTTGATATTTGTAGTAGTTAGGATCCATCTGCAATGATTTCAATGGGATTGTCTAATCTACTCAATGACTAAAAAAAGAATGTAAGGATTATTCATACCAAGCATTAAAATAGAAATGACTGAGTTTCAACTCCTAATTCATTTTATGACTTATTTTATTTGAAGATTTTAACAAATTTCACAATGGAGTATTCTCATGTCTATAGTGGTATTAATGGCAAATCTTTGGTATAGGGCTTTCAAGGTAGAAATCCGGTGGTAATATATTTTGTTAGTGGTGGGTTACCGGCAGTAATGAAGCTTCACGGCAGAGGGGATTTAGAAAAGAAAAATGTGGTCCTCCCTTGTAAGCTGCGTATGAAAATGACGACTTGCGTTTTTTTTTGTCTTTTGCTGACTAGTCTTTGATTTATTTATTTTTATAGCCATGCCATCGTATTGAATTCCATCTTGGATGGTCCTAAAGGAATAGGGGTATATTTGAACTATTGATTAACTTCGGGGATGTTTTTGTATCGATTGTATAATGAAGGGTAAATGTAGACTATTTTCTACGGTACGAGGGTGAATCTGAACCTTTTCCTATTACAATATCCAAAGTACGCTCCAAACGACAAAGACAGAGATGGGCTAGCAAAATATGGTTCCACGTTGCAGCACAATGGCAGCATCTACCTTTTCGATTCACCACCAGTTTTTTTGAAAGAAGATTTTCTGCTTGACCAAGCAGGCAGCTTACGCACAAGACGTGTTAAATCTTGTATTTTGAATCCCCACGATCCCAAGTGTTTCATGCACCATCCTCTGTTATAACCCCTAATGTACGCTCTTACATAGCTTCCCTTACTTTTTGTAACGATCCCACTGAGGATCAACCCTTAGTATCGGTTAGTAACTTAGACATAGCTAGTACGTCTAACACATCGGTGGATGCCCTCAGCCTCACACTTCCTGTAACTCATTTACTGCATAAATTTATATATATCTATATATTATTATAATGCAGGGCCATAAAAGTCTGACGTGACACTTTGATCGAGCAGCATTCTCATTTATCTTTTGTCTCAAATAATTGACCATGCCTTTTATTTTAATTTGCGGGAAAAAAGTACCTAACCGTCACGTCTATAATTTTACAAAGATGAAAAGTCACGTCCTTATTTTTGTTAATTGCCCTCCGTCTCTTTTTCTTCCTTTTCCCAGCCAACATTGGTTTTGCTATTTTTTTGTTACCTCACGATACAAACTTCACTCGCTTTCAATTCTTTGATTTTTTTAAAAGTGAACATCTTTGTAAGAGTGACACGATTAGTAGACTGCAATTTATGGAAATTTGAATCCAACATCTTTTTCAAATTGACATGACGAATGCTTACTCCGACGGCTTGATACAGTCGACATCTCTTCCCCTCATCGCTGCAAAACATCTTAGGCCTGAATGTGGTACCTATATCTATTAAATGCTCTCTTTGAAGTGATTAAATTTAGTGAATTCATCTTACGTCGTTCTCTTCTGAATTAGCAAAAGCTACGGTTTGTTCTTTTACTCTGTACAAAACTTATGTATTTATTTGTTTGTCTTTACACAATTATTGGATGTAACAGTCATCTCTACCCTTCATCAATTGAGCAGTTTTGGGTGGGCAAGAATTACCCCCGAGTGATTTCTAACAGAATTTGGGGGCAGTTGAAACTCCAAATTATTGATTTTGCAATGAATAGGTTTGAAGGATTCATTATTTCTGACATATATGACCCATCTATAAAGTAGCTCTTTTGTCCTATTTTTTCCTTTCTATTTAAAATGTCAGTAGCAACTGATAGCTATTCCTCAACAATATAGTAATATTTTCAAACCAAAGTGTAACATACGGTTTATTGCAATGTGTTCATGGTATGGTTTGCTTCAGTTCTGATTATATTTGTAGAATATTCATTAAATAATTTAGTTGTGTTGTTATATGCTCCTAGGATTCTACTTTCTTGGTATATATTGAGTGTGATAGACGCTGCCTGCCTATAAATTTTATGCTTGGAATTCTTTTGCGTAACAGATATTAAAAGCAATTGTTGTTGAATTCATAACATTTGGTTCTTTAGAAAATAAAACTTTTATTGTTACCACTATGATCTGTATGTAGTACATGGTTACTGCTACTAAGCATTTTTCATTATAGGGGAGTGGAATTCAAACATGTTAAGCTTCTTATCTTATTAGGTTTCTCCCTCAAGTGTTTCATTCCTCAAAGTATCCTTATCTATGTTTCTTGAAGCTTGATCTTTTAGTGCACTTCATATTAAATCTTGTAATTATTGAATTCTTCTTTTGCTTTTCATGTTCAATCTTTTTTAACTCTGTTATCAAGCTCAACAAGCATAATTCAAAACTTTTCTCTTTTTGTTCCTTTCTTTGTTTTGCTTGGTATTATTTTTGGCAACTACCTTGTGGGCTATGACATATCTAATACTATATCTGATAATACACAAGAAATATAGCAGATATGTTAATACAGAAGCCAATGTTGAGGTGTGTTAAGAGGGACCAAGACAGATACCTCTATTGCTTGCCGCAATTAATAAAATTTTAATAGATTATTCTGATTAATTTCTCTCAGGTACAGGCAATTTGAATAACATTGCCTCCTCTCTAGAATATTAAAGACACTTACTCCACTTCTTTCTGTCAGAAGTGGACTAATTTGCCATATTTTCGTCCTCTTTTTATTGGCATAATTAGAAATCCAGTTCTCTTGAAACTAACCGACGTTGCATAATGCATTGGCCAAGAATACCTCTCTTTTCTTTTGGCTTCTTTCGATTCAATTTGTTAACTACATATATTTTCCTATTCCCCATGCCATTTGTCTTTGTTTTGTTAACTGCTTCTTCTTTTCATTAGTGTTGTGTATTTTCCCTACTCTTTTAACTGTTAAATAGTTATTACTTTCATTTTTGTTAATTATCACATGTAGTTTTCTCCAATTAATTAATCTGCTCATCCTTTTCAGTATCTAATATTCTCTAATAAAAATGAGTAATCGATGTGTACTAAACTACTAATCCCTATGTCTACGAGCAGATTCATTACTATGTTTTTATACCCTATATATAGACTATAGAGCTTAAGTAACCTGAGCAAGCATGTTGTAAAATCATGAAGCCGCATTACTAATAAGTAATAACAAAGGGTCAAAGCCAGTGCCATCCAAATGTTTCATCAATATCTTAAACGAAAAATGGCTATTCTTTTAGATTATTGTATGATTTCTTAACTATGGCTACTCCTTAACTAGGTAACAGGACTAGTATAATATAGTTAACTTCAGAATATGCTCTCATAGAGTTGTTCGATTTTCACTATCTAATTTTAATTACCATAATTTGTAAACTGAAAAAGATGTTATTTATTTATCTGCAGGTTTTACAGAAAATAATGAATCAAAGCCAAAAAAAGCAAGCCTCATGAAAAAAGAAAAGTGCTAAATACGCTACAGAGGCGAAGGAACATGATAAGAAGTGATGCAACATGCAGCCGGAGGGGATGGAAAGCAAAAATAAAAATAAAGATAATTAGAAGCCTACAGAGCCACCATAGGATTATATTCATGAGAGCAAGAAGGGGCCACACTACAGATCCTATAGTCCTGCTCAGGGGCATATGTACCATAACAGTACGTGTTCAGCCGAATCAATAGCTTTTGTCCAATCTTTATATTTGTCTTCAAAATTCAATGCAGTAACTTCAAAGGGGTATAATCCAAAACCGATAAAATTTAAATTTTGGATTTGTCTCCTGTCTTGCTGAAAAGGTATGATTAATTTTTTTAAATTTTATTTTGATGTATTTCGATCGAGTTACACTGCTTTTTTACTCATTCTTTTGATTGGACATGTCAAAACAGAGAAAATTAGTGAATGAATGAAGCTTCCCCAAGATCTTCTACCACTTTGCAATAAAGCAAGAGAATACTTCTTTATGTGCTCTATTAATTTTAAGAGAAAGTATACTGAATTCTGATATGGTAAGCTTATTGTGTTTTATAAGTTATTAGAAAAATTGTGATGCTTGATGAGATATTAACAATGTGCAATCCTTCCATGGCCAAGATGAGCTAAATTACTTAGATGGTTTATTTTAGAGTTTGCAAAAACTAACTTTGCAAACTTAATTGGTGTTCGAGTTTTTGGAAAGGTGTTTGTTTGATCTGTTTTTGCAAACTTTTTTTAAAAAAATATCTCCAACCTTAGTTTTTGAAATCTTTCAAAATAATTAGCATGAGATAAAGTTTATATTCCCAATGATGGGGAGTTAAACATTAGCGAGATGGCTGAATTCTATTGTGTACATTCAGGTAGCTCCTCTCAGCGAAGTTAGTTATTTTGAAGCAATAAATGGACTTCAACATGGAATGGAATGTCTTCTCTCCGTGGATCTAAGTCGGTCAAACTTATGGTATCACTCATATTATTTTGGCTTCTTGGATATAATTGTTTGAGAATTGTTTGACACTTCATATGATTCAATACATTCGATCGTTGCGTTATACGAACAAATGTGTAGCTTTGTAGTTTGAATTTTTAGAATTATGAAGCCGGCTTAGAGAAAGTTCATCTAAATCAGTTGAGGGAAGTAAAAGCCAAAAAACTCTTTGTACAAACCCTATTGCTATATCAACTTGAAATAGCCATTTTCTTGTGGCATAATGACTTATTACCTCCTTTGCAATAGCATTATAATATACGCTTCATCATCCTGCTTCTTTTCTGTTGTAGCATGTCATATTCGTATTTTTCTTCTTCATAACTATTCTGTTTAATATGGTTTGCTTTCATATCTGTTCTTTTTTCTACATTTTTCTTAATTTACCTAATGCTAGAATGATTGGTGATTTAGAGTATAGCTATCGCATTTTTAATTGTTATCTTAGTCATGCTTATACATTTTTTCATTGGTGATTGGGACTATCAATAAGACCTATTTAAGTGCTATCAATTTGACTCATGCTTTATGCCCTTGTGCTATATCTTCATCTCCAGCCTTTGTCACCTTTTTTTACTTATCTTAACCGTTACAAATGGACCACAATTCTATTAATATGAGCCTTTGTTAAATGAATGTAATACACGATCGATTGATAGAACTGACTACAAAATACTAAGTAGCAAAGAGCTTCTTGCAATTAATCAGAGTAAAAGTTTTATATTACATGAACAAGTTTTATTCTAAGCTGATAACACTGCTTGCTGGTGGAATGCCTTCTTGATTGATCGATTATTGTTTTATGCACGAGACTTAGATGGATGATTCCTTCTTTTGATTTGTATTCTGTCAACTTTAAATTTCTTTACTTTTCACTTCATCAGCATGTTTTTTGAATAAATGAAAATTTTTAATAAACAAATATTCTATTATCGAACGCAATAAATATATCAAAATACTTAAATGCCAGTATTAATAACATGTACATAAAAGATTCATGTTAGGCTTCACACGCCTACATATTTATCTTTTGTAAATATGCTAACAAGAAATGCAATTCTACTTCTAATAGAATTATTTATATCTGTGATATGATCAAATATATAAAATATACAATAAAATTTAATCTATTATATTTTAAATAAATTTACAACTACATGAATAGATATAAATTTACTAATTTCATTTACAATCGCGCGAAGCGCGAGTTATATCACTAGTATATATATAAAAGAGGGATGAAAAATGCTGACTTGGCACCTCTCATAGGCTAGGAAGGGTATTTATCTTTTTTCTCAAATTTTTGCCATCTTAATTCATTTTTTCTGGTTGAAAAATCAACATATTCATGCATTTACACCATAATTTTATTATATTAACAACAGTTATGAGAAATGGCCGTTAAAATACCACCCTTTAATGTACAGTTGTGTCTGTTCTAAGAATTGCCGTTACTACACTACCCTTTCATAATGAAGAAAAAATGAATGCTAAGCATTCACATTTTATAGTTGAAAAAAGAGTGACAAATCTATTCACAAATCTATTGACGCCTTGGATAAATGGGTATAGATATTATACAAACAGGAGACTTGATGCATTCAAACAGTACTTATCGATGTAACTCTCCTCTCTTTTCAATTTTTCGGGTTTGAATGGGGTGTTCTCTCTACTTATCTGTTTGGGATTAAATTCACTAATTATTTTATTCCTTTAATATTTCTAACTTTAGTTTGATTATTCGCTCATGTAGATGTTGAAAAAACTCATCGATTAAGGTAAAGACTAGATTCCTTCGATATGTACAACCTAGCCAATATGATCCATAAGAGTAAGCACGCAGTTATCTCGCATTATGTTGACATTTTCGCTATTTTTTTAATATTGAGAATTTTACAAGATCCTACTTTTAATATTTTTATACATTTTAATTATTACATAAACTTGACAAAATATTTTGTATGACTGCGCGAAGCGAGGGTAAATTTATTAGTTATATTAGTAATCTTTATGACCAAAAAAATAAAAGTTACAATAGAGACAAAGACTTTATTGTTAAGCATGGGGACAATGCTTATTTTTATTCGGGGGGTGGTCTGGGGAGGGGGAGGGGGAGGGATGGACTTTATTTGATAATACATTTGGAATATAATAATTGGATGATTTTGTTTCTTTTTACTTTATCTATCTTTAGTTAGTTATTGATTTTATTAGCTTCTTTATTTTTTTACTTTGATTTTGTTTATGTTAGTAGTTTTTTTTATGTTAGTAACTTTTATGTTTTACATAATAGTGTGGATAATAAGCCTTTAGTTTTTTAAATATCACGGTTCTTTCCAAAGGTGGTCTTTTGTGTGAACCGGGTGACTTTTCTCGAGGATGGATGGTGTGACAACTTTCTTAAGGGAATGAGTCCGTTTTTATGTTAAGGTAATAATAGTAGTAGTAGTAGTAATAAATAAAAGCCCTAATCAAGTCATTCTCCAAATAGAGTTATTCATGCTTCATTATGCACCAACACACTTAACTGCATGCTTATGATTTTAAACAAGGTTTTTGAAATAGCTCTAATTAGTGACTTTAAGATTCTTGAGGTGACTTTGGTAATCATTGAGTGGTTGATTGGACCATAGTGATCTTTAACTTAATTGTGATCGTTGTAGGCTTTAGATTCTATCCTCTTTTATGGTCTAGTTGCATGAGAGGTGAGATGATTTTTGTTGCTAGTCTAAGTATTTGTGTGAATGGTCTAGAACTTGCCCCAAATGTGTTTCAAGGCGAAATTCTAGGTTTGCTTGGTTTGGAAGATGATTGTAGGCTTTCCTTGGTCCGTTTGAACTTTCTATTGCCACCTAATGCTTTTTATACATAGTCAACTCCTTTGAGCCTTTAGCCTTTCTCTATTGGTAACCATGCTACAAGCCTTTACCCGTTTTGTTTGCAATCTTCACTTGGCACCCGGATATTCCTTAACACTCTTATGAAATAAGTGGCTTAAGGCATAAGTTTGGGGGAAAAAAATTTGAGGAATATAAAAGAGGTATCAAGGCACCAAAAGGAGAGAAGAAATGATCTTTATGAAAAGAGAAGGCAAGAAAAGAAAAGAACAAAAAAAAAATGCCAAAAAGAGAATAAAAAGGAAGGTTGATGAAATCAAAAAGAGGCAACTATCTCTAGTATGAGCATCAAGGGAGAAAAATAATAAAATGAGCAATAAAGAGTGATGCCAAGTCTCTCTAGCCCCTAAGAAAAGGAAATGCCTCTAAGAGTTGGTAAATGTGAGCCAAAAAATGAAAAAAGTGGAGTGCTTAAGGAAGGGTGTAATCACTTGTCCTATATAGTATCCTACCCCAATTCAAAAGCCTTCATTACAACCCAAAAGAGATTCTACTTAATTTTGAACCGAGTGAGCTTACATTAGTGGTGATCTAAATGAGGGGAAAGCCTATGGTACTTGAAGCTTTACTTGTGGCATTCCTTTGTGAGAGAAGAGTGAACCTTCATTGATCTAAACATTGAGTGTTAATTCTTGAAATGAGCATGGCAAATGGAAGGTAGATGAGGAAGAGTTTGGAGTCCACCATGATCTACATGATAGAACAAGAGTCCTTGATGAGTGAAGCCAATTCTTGAAGCTCAAATGTCACATTAGAGTTATATGCACATAACATATGATTTGTCACCTTGTTGAAAATGCATGAGTATTGTGGGTAATTGTTGGTCCCAACTGAGTATGAATGGCTTACAATTGACTCTTTGAAATGACCCTTCACTTTGAGGAGGTGAGAACTAATCTATTTGCTTGAGGACAAGCAAAGACTTAAGTTTGGGAGAGTTTATAAGTGTGGATTTTAACCACTTATTAGTACCTTTTTGCTTTAGTTTTAGTCCAAAAGTATTAATTTTTGTTTTCAAAACTAATAAAATTGTACAAATTGGAGGCATATTGGAGAATTGGCCCTTAACAAAGAATTCTAACTCAAAAAAGAGTGTTCCAGCTCAAAAAGTCAAGAAGGAGTGCATAAGGCCAAAGTGCGGTCCGCCGAACCGCAGAAGAGACACCTTAAGCTTTAGGGATTTTGAAGAAGTGCGGTCCGCACACTAAATTGTGCAGCCGCAAACGTTAGTCGCGTTGACAAGAATTCAAAAGTTCATAGAAGGTGAAAAACGACCAAGGTTGAAACCTTGCCAAAAGTGCAGCCATAGAAGGAAAAGTGCGGCCGCAGAGGCTGAAATGCAGCCGCAGATGGAATTTTGCGGCTGCAGAATCTGTCCAACTGAAGAAGACAAGAAAAGTGCGGACCACACATGGAATTGTGTGGCTGCAGAACCTCCCGAAGGGCATTTTTGTCTGCGAATATCAGGGCACTATAAATAGACAGGAAACAGTTTTTAGGGCAAGTTTTGTATTATTTTGAGTAGTAGCGGTTATATTTTGCTGTTTTGGGAAAGTAGTGACTATTTTGGGTGAAAACTCATTAGTTTATTCTTAGTTTATGGCTTTAATTTTTTTTTTCTTTATGTCTTCACTTTCTAGTATGAGTAGCTAGATTTTCTCTAGGGTTGTGACCCAACCCTAGTGTGTAAACTTTATGATAATTAATTTAGTGCTTCTTTATGATTGAGTGTTTATTATTAGCTTTGTTTATGCATTATTTCTAGAATTAATAATTGCAAAATATTGATTCATGCCTATTTGACTTGGTTCTTACTTGAGAAAGGGGGACTTAGTTTAGGAAAACTTGGCTAACAAGAAATTTGGCTAGTTAAGATTTTGGATAGTTTAATTAAAGGGTTTGAACTAGAGATAGGAAAAACCCGACGTGAGCTCATATCAACTGTTTGAATTGATACCCAATTGGACTTGAGAAAGCCAATTTGAGCATAATCACTCTATAACCGAGAGATAATGAGTGGATAAATGAGAGTTGAGAGTTATAATATACCCTGATCACTAAAACAAGCATTAACGTAACTTACCCATTAGGTTAGCACCTAGGCAAAGGATACATCCGTAGGCGTTTTCCCATTGGATTTAAAAACATCAAAAATAATTACTCGCTTTCAAGTTTCTTCTAATTAGTTTACATATGTTAGTGTTCATTTTAGAGTTAGATTACAAACACCCTTTGTTAGAAGTGTAATTGAGTTATTTAACGTACTCTTATCAAGTGTCTACTCTAACACCCCTTATAAACTCCTTGTGGAAATCGACTACGACTCTTGTTGGGTAATATTCTTCCAACGATCGTCTCTACTCATTATTGAGTGCTGATTGGACGTGGATCAGTTATGCTGAGTTTAACATCGAAGACGATGAAACTCTGCAAGATTTTTTGAGGACTCCAGATGAACACTAGGATGTTCTTGTGTTAAAAATGTTGGAAATTTACGTCAAGTCTGAAGACTTCAACAATATTGATATTCCGCAAAATATGGATAACCCTCAATCATCTGGTGGTGTTTTAGGAGGAGTTTTATCCGAACAGGTTCCGTATGAAAGAGTCTGGCTAGATCTAAACTTATCTCCACGGGCGAATGAGGAGCTAAGACATAATTTCTCCACAATGGAGCATCATGGAGTGTCGCCAAGTTTACATAATTCACACGCCGGGTGGTAAATTTCAATTTTCCTTGTTATAGTATGGTTGCTTTTTTTTTTTTTTTTTTATGTATCATACTCGTACTAATACTTATATATTTTAAAGAGGGTACCAGCATGATGTGAATTTTACAAGTTATGAACCAACCAACAGTTGGAATATACCTAATTTTGGAGGTGTGGATCATGTTGGTCCATCCGCGAGTCATCAACAACTCGATAATGTACTTCATTGGCTATCTACAGATTATGAATTGTAAGTTAATAAATAAAGTTAATATATTATGTTGGGATGACTTTGTGAAACTGATTATTATTTTTGGTTGTGCAGTGAAAACGAGCAACATGATAGTCCTGTCCTAACTCAGTTGCGCGATGACAATATATTGAATCAGGATATTGCAGATGCACAAAGTGATGAAGATGACAGTGATTATGACAACAACACTGATGAGTCTGGAGATGATACACCCTTCCTTGATGAGAGTGACGATGATGAGGAACCACACTTTGCTGATTAAAATGAGAATGAGCAACCTGATTTGATGAGGGAGCATGATGCCACAACTGAGCATGCTCCATATATGCGGACTCCCCTTACAGTTAGACCCACAATGTATGATTCCCATGTGCCTTTTTATTCAAGGGAGATTCCTTACCTTGATCACTTTCCCAGTATGCCTGATGTGGATTCCCTCACAAGGGATCTTGATGAAATTCATACATCCATGTGGGATGAATCTAGACTAACAGAGCTTTGTAAGAATATGCTTTTTGCTGACAAGTCGCGTCTTACCAGCGGGGTGCGAATTTACAGCATCAAAAATTGTCGTGAGATTGAGGTTGTTGAGTCATCTAAGATATTATATATAAGGTTGTTTGTCGTAGATGGGATCAAGGTTGTAAGTGGATGCTGCGTGCGAGAACGTTGAAAACTGATATGTGGATGGTGAGAAAATATATTGGCAAGCACATTTGTGATATGAACATATTCAATGGGAATCATTTTAACTTGAATGTTGATTTGATTTCCCTTGTCTTGATTCCACACATTGAATCATCCATAAGGTACAAGGTAAAAGAGTGTATAACATCAGTTGCGCAGGTATATGGGTGTGCCATTACCAAAAGAAAAGTATTTCTCGGGAGTAAACATGCGTTGAGATTGTTTATGGCAATTGGGACAAGTCATTTGCCGCTCTATCGAGGTACATGGTTGCTTTGCAACACTTTAATCCCAGGACTGTTGTTGAATGGAAACTTGATCACAGTCCTAACATACCAGTATACATATTCAGATATGTGTTCTGGGCATTTAAACCATCCATTGACAGTTTTGTTCATTGTCGGCCGGTAATCTTCATAGATGAGACATATGTTTATCGAAATTATGATATAAAGATATTGATTGCTGTTGAAATAGATGCTAATGGAAGCACATTTCCCCTCGCATTTGCTATTTGTGCCAATGAAAGTCAACAAACTTGGACATGGTTTTTAAACCACTTGAAGCAACATGTTGTGAGATAACATTTGGGTATTTTTCTAATATCTGATCGACATGGTGGGATTTTATGTTTATGTGCAGACTTTGAATGCATAGAAGGAGCCGTACGCCTACCACGGTTACTGTGTTAGGCACTTGAAGTCCAACTTCCAGCGGGCTCATCCGAACAAGAGCTTACATGATTTAATGTGGATGGCTGCAACATACCATCAAGAGTGTAAATTTAGGATACGAATGGAATTGATTAGGTAGGAAGACGAAGAAGTCATATCCTTGGTTGATGAGACATGAGCTTGATAAGTGGACTTTGCATAAGGTTGGTGGCAGAAGTTGGGGAATTTTGACTACAAATATGTCAGAGTCTTTCAAGGGTTGTTGAAGTCTGCTCGCGGATTGCCTATCACTGCCATGGTGCGGATGTCATTTAAGAAGCTGGCGGAGAGGTTTGTTGAAAGGTCCCGCAGTGCATCGTCCTGGTTGGAAATGGGTGTTCAATTTATGCCACAACCGATGAAATAATTTGAGAAATATAGGAAGCGGGCATAGTGGCATACATATTTTCAATATTGCAGCGATCGAAATATTTTTGAAGTTCGCACCGGTTTGCATCAAAATCGCGATAATAACACCCACACCATCAATGAATCCAAGAGATTATGTTCATGTGGGAAATGATCGATTTATCACTTGCCATGCGTACATGCCATGAAGCGCTTTCAACATGCTGGGTTTGCAGCGACGAGGTATATTGATAAAGAATATAGTGTGGCAGCATACACAAACACCTATAGCGGCCACCTCCAACCAGTAGGTTTTGAGCATTATTGGCCATCAGAACCATTTAAAATGATGTGTAACAAGGATTTTGTGTGGCGCCGACAAGTGCAAAAATGAACGTGGATACGGAACCAAATGGATGTTAGTGATACCGTATATGCGCTTAAATATGGTATATGTTCCCAAACAGGACACGATCGCCGTAAATATATTACAGTTGTTTTGGGAAGCAGTGGCAATTCGGCTCCTAGTGGCAGTTCATTCAATGTTGGCAAGATTCAAGCATAAATGTAGTTTTTTGTAGTAGTATATTTAGTTGTATTAAGTGTTCTGTAATGGTTCATGCTTGCAATATTGATGAAATAAAACTATGTTTCCAATAGTCTTAAATCTAATTGACATTTAGCATTGAAGATTCAATACAATACTTAAAAATAACTTGAAGAAATAAATAATGATTTTCATTCGCCAATCGTCACTGTCGGGCACTATTTCATCGTTACTTTCACCGGTCTCTTTATTGCGATTGTCTTCATCTTATTCATCAACGTCTTGTTCGCATCCGTCCAGATTGAGGGCATCATAATCTAGGCCCCAGTTGACATACATTTCTCGTATTTCATCGCTATCATCAATAAAACCTCTTTCTTGATTTCTACAACAATATGGCACTTCTACATCCAACATCTACGCAAGAAATTTTGGTAGCCCCTCCCACTCCACAACTGTTGGGAATACAGGATAATCAAGGTCTGTATGCAATATTCCATTCTCTAATAAAGCCCAATGCCGATCCTCCGTTCCTCGAGGTTGTTAAGATCATCCAATGCATGATGAACGGCTAGTGCCTTTTCCATCTCTAAAATATCCTTCATCAAATGCCAAATAACTTTTGGTTCATCTTTATATGTGTTTGTTTGGAACATTGCAGACAATTCTTGTGGTACAACTAGCCCATGCCAATGGCATAATACTTCATAATCACACCTTTTTTAGTATAGGGGAACCCATTGTAGTTTTTCACCCCAAATTCGCATACCTTCAGGCTTTGTAGAATGTGTTTCCCCCTCAATAATGTGCCTTGCAATTTTGATATCAATATATATATATTGATATGCTTATTTTTCAAGGGACACAAAATATCATACCACCTGTCATCCACTAAATCAGTATAGCAACCTAGCATATTTTTTTTAAGGTAGGGATCGATTGTGTTATGACGTATTTCATGTGAATCTTTTGAACTACCTTTACCCTTTTGCCTCTTATTAAACCACTTATTAAATGTAAGTGGCATTTTTGAAATGGTTTTTGCAATGAATAACTGAAAATTTGGTTCAACTTAAAAAGAACCAAATAGGAGGTATTTCAACATGGCGCATGAACAACATACGTTATGCGCCTTGTCTTGTCGACCTGAAAACTCCTGTGCGCACTTATACTGTAAAGAATCCTTTGTACGTGAAACATAGAGCATCAACAATATACATTATGTGTCTTGTCTTTGCGACTTGACAAAACCTGCACGCACTTGTATCGTAAAGAATACTTTGTACGTGAAATATAGCGCATCAACAAAATGTATTATGTGTCTTGTCTTGTCGATCTGAAAAAGCATGCACGCACGTGTACCGTAAAGAATCCTTTGTACTGAAACATAGCGCATCAACAATATGCGTTATGTAGCCTAAAATCACTCATTCTAACCTATTAAAACACCGCGCATTTTACATTATTCTTTGCGGATCATTACTGCTTAACCAAACAAAGAATACAGTTTTCCATAACTTTCAAGTTTAAGTAATATGATATGTCTGGACGCATGTTACTATGGAAAATGTGCGATTTTGAATCTATGTTGGTCAACTTACAATCTAGGATGCATACGTTGGATGTGTAAACAAGTTGTGAGTTATTAATATTGAAATTTATGCTGGTTAATAGATTATTTATAACATGTTCATTAATATTCGTTTGTTATCCTCACCATTTGTAGGACAAAAATCAATGTGGTTTTGAAAAATGGTATGATGAACCCATTAACTAAGAATACTACAAATCATGTTTGCTAAACCTTTGGAATCATACTGGGGAGTACGAAATACAGATCTGAAAACTCGAAGAACAGCTTGTGGCAGTGAAGGAGCAACTGAAAGAGGCAGAAGAAGAAAATAATCGGTTGCAAGAAAACTTTCAGTGGTTGAAGTAGAGAATAATGGGCGATAGTGACTAAACAAACACATGGCTATTTTAAGAGTAATTTTTATTTATGTTGTAGGTTTTACGTATTATGTGTTTTTTTATCGTATTTTTATTTATGTTAGTATGCCGTATTTTTTGTGTTCTAGTATTAACCTAATTGATAAGATTAAAATTAAAAACATATGCGATTATAATGTAAAAATATCAATAATATTAACAAAAGTATTTAATGTTATATATACAAATCAAAATACATATCAATGTTCCCATGACTTGTATGCTTTAGCTGGCTAGAGGCGCATACCATCCCGACCGGGTATGCTATCCGGATCATCCTCATCCTGTCGTCTCTTTATAAGAGGATGTGCTGCAGCATGATTGTCTAGAAGGCTAGCAGGATCAGTAGAGGCATCCATTGGGCCATCAATAAGCTACAAAATATTAACATATTTTAGTATATGATATATAGAATAGTAACATAATAGTTAAAAAAAATATAATAGTCAAACTAGTGTCTCAGCTGACTCCTAAATAAGATCCCGTGTCTCCGAAAATTGAGTACCACACACTATGACCTCCGTGATAGGTGATGGAAAAATCTTTAAAAAATATAAACGGATTAGATATAAGTGACTAATAATTAAGGTAAAATAAATTTAAAGTAATGTTAATACAAACAAACTTGCATCTGAGTAGGCACACAATGCTCTGGGGAAACTCCGAGGCGCACTGGAGGGTAAGAAGGTTGTGACGTCTCCACCGGATGTGATATCTCCCTCTCTATGCCTGAAGTATCCTCATCATCCCTCGATGAAGAGCCATAACACAGTCGTCTACCACTCTGCACATCTCATATCGGACGATCCTCTACGAACCTCGATGACTCTAGAACATCAGGAAAATATTGATCCCAATCATACGCCATAATGGCAGTGCCCGCGATTAACACTAGAGATGTCGGGGTCAATTTTGAAGTCCCCGGTGATAGCAGGCTGAATGACGGCATATAATCACGAGCATAATATGGCTCAGCAAAGTCACCTGGCAGATCCTCGCTAATATCCTCCACGGGTGCCTCAGCGCCCCCTTGTTGGGGACCCCATCCTCACCGACCACCACGATAATGTGGGCCACCCCTTCCTCTCTGGACACACCTGACACGTCTACCACGTGCTGGGGGTATGCTTGGCCCATAATGGTAATCCTCAGGCGGTACATACGCACATCAAAACCTAATCGCGCATCCTCTCGGGCAGCTCTCAATCTGTAAGCAGCAAAATCAATAACCTGACGACCCCAATCATGCACAAATGACACTTCGTCGCCTACATGATGCTGTATCTACAGACCCATCTTGTAGAAACGGTGTAAGCTAATAGCCTGCATATCATATTAATTAAGGAAGGATGCTAAGGAAATCTAACATGATAAGTAAGTATATCAAATAACATACCAGTGTTTCACACCTCCCGACTTATGGAACGTACCGACCACCCTCCCGATGAGTGAGATTACTGATCAGAGTGCGAGTAACACGGCTATACCAAACTATGTACTCATGCTCCTCATCAACATGTTTATGTGGAGGGTATTTCAGAATCAGGACCAGTCTCTCCTAGTCCTCTATTTGGGCCTCTAGGCAGGCCAAGTATGCTTGGTCAACTGACCCTGCTACGATCATCCCGCTCGTAATATGTTGAGTGCTAACTGGGAGGAATAGGTATAAGCTGCCGGCAACCAAACTATCACAGGACTCGTTCGGTGGCATGATGCTCGATTATATCGGGACATATCAGTGTGACCTCAGACATCCACACAAATCGACCGCGTGAGCAATAATCTGGCAAATCAGAGATGAGCTCATCGCTGTATGGCCTCCATATGAACTATTTATTAAACGCAAGAATAGTGAGCAAATGTAAAACAGATCAAGTATTATCAAACAACCTTAGTCAAATATTTACTTGAGTATCTTCAAGTAGATCCAACAGATCCCTGTAATAAAGGAGATGATGTCGAGCCTCGACCTCGCGGGCGTGGCCTCGCCTATCTACCCACCTCCTAGCATGTGGTAAAAATGGCGGAGGTGGTGCATCTAAAGCTATCAGTCGGGGAGGGGGATGGATCGACAAGAACTGATCCCAAGCCCAAACCAAATATTGAATGTGGACGTAAATTTGAGTAATTTTTACTATCTCTATGATAATCATGAAAACAATTGATAATGTTAGCTGCAGTAGCAGAATAAAACCGGCGACATTTCTTATGGTACCCATGGACGCCCTGCACAATTGCCTTTAAAGGTAGGCTAGAACAGCTCCACCCCAGCTCAACATCCGCGACTGCTGCTCAATAGCCTCAAATGGTGAGTCATCCGCGTTCTCCTAGTACAGTGCCTCCAAATGCTGACTAATAGGCGATAGCTGCAATCGACTAGCGCCACTCATTGCAGTCGGCTCCGCCGGCTGGAATCTAGTGAGCCTCTACAACATCTGTAGATAGTCGATCCTCCTATAATCCCTAAGAGCGTGCGGGTGGTGGACATCCAAACCATCAACCGCCAATCCGAATAATACCTCCACAACCTATAGCGTGATGGTCGTCTCGTCGATAGGATGATGAAATGTGTGAGTCTCAGGTCTCCGCCGCTCGATCATAGCCGTGATCAGGGGCCAGCTGACCTCTACAATCCGGTAAAAATAGTCCGCTGAAGGCATACGACTGTACGACGATGAAGTGGGTGGTCCCTAATAAACTCCCAAAAATCGTCAATACGTCTGGAGTGGAAGATCTGGGACAACAACTGTCCATCCCAGATATGTGAAGGCCTATGGACACCCTGGAGCAAAAGTAGCTCTCGAATAGCAGGTCGAGGATGCACAAACGGACGATCCATGACGATGTCTGTAAATTGAATAATATTAAATAAAATATTGTTCTCTTTAATCGTTTAACGTCTTGAAATATATTGCGATATCTTTAATATTAATATTTAATTGATCAGTTTTTATATTATTGCTTAATTTGATATAAGGTATTTATTTATATGTTAGTTGTTTGGATTTACGACTAAAGTTTTGCATAGTTTTGTTTGTACTGTCAACTTTTTTCATATTTATCCATCATTATAAGAAAATTAAATATTTAATTCGTTTAACTTATCAAGATATTTTTAATAATTATTTTATAAAAATTACTATTAAATATTTATTGTATTCGTAACGATTTATATCTTAATTTGTTAGTTTTAACCAAAAAAAGGCATGGCCTCTTTTATATACTGTCAATGTTTTAACAATCTTATTCCTGTGATGACCCGATAGATCATTTTAAATTCTAGCACTTATTTTTGTGTTTTGAGATCTCGATTAGATCCAATTAGTATTTCTCAATTTGCGTGTACAATCCATATCTTTTTTCGAAAAGATTTTATGTGAAAAATTAAAGAAAACATTATTTTTAGCTTCAAAAATGATTTTGGTTGACTACGGTCAACATTTTGTGTAAACGATCTAGATCGGCATTTTGACGATCCTGATGGGTCCATATCATGATTTTGGACTTTTGGTATGCCCGAAATTAAATTCGAAAGTCCCTAACTTAATTTGTTGAATACTAGTAACTTGAAGGTTTTAAGATTTTCTAGGTTTGACCGTAGGTTGTCTTTATTACAACCGGGTTCAGATTTCAGTTTCGGAACTTGGTATAGGTTCATTTTACTGTTTAAAACTTGTCTGCAAAATTTGGTGCAAAACGGAGTTGATTTGATAGGATCTGGATGCTCGATTGTGAATTTGAAAGTTCTTGAGTTTCTTTAAAAGTTTCATGCATTTTGATGTCTAATTCGTAGTTTTAGATATTATTTTGGTGTTTTGATCGTGCGAATGAGTTCGTATGATGTTATTACACTTGTGTACATGTTTGGTTTGGAGCCCGAGGGGGTCAGGTGAGTTTCAGACGTATTTCGGATGAGTTTGTATTGTGCAAAGATTGTTGGTGCAATGCCTAGTTTTGGTGTCTGATGCAGATCTCGCATTTGCGAGGTCTGGCTTACATTTGTGGACAAATATTCGCATATGCAAGCAAGGTCTGGGATTGGGTAACCTCGTATTTGCGAGGAAATGGTTCGCAATTGCGAATAACACATGATCGCTTTTGCGATCATTTGGTCGTATTTGCGATACCTGGCAACATTAGAGTATCTTCGCAATAGTGAAGATTGTGGTCTCAATTGCGAAGGTGGGATCTTCGCATTTGCGTTCATTCTGTCGCAATTGCGACTTCTGGGCTTCTGAGCTAGTGCTCGCATTTGCGACCCTTGTCTCGCATTTGCGATGGTTGCAATTGCGAACAAGATATCACAATTGCGACATCTGAAGCTGGGTAAAAGTGGGGGGAAACGGGAAACAAATCAGTTTACACCATTTCTCAACCCTAAATACTCTATAGGCAATTTTCCAAGATGTTTTTCTTCCCAAATTCATTGGTAAGTAGATTCCATGTCTATAGGGCCTGAATTGATTAACTATTTGGCTGTTTTTGTTGTTCGTATCACTCTACCGCCTAGATAACATGCCTATAGGAACAATCGTGATAAATCTGCATTCAAATACCAACTATTAGAGAACCTGCCTATAGGATACTGCTACTCGCTTAGAAAGCATGCCAATAGGATCAAAATTGAGAAATTCTGAGTTTTCCAAGGGCTTCACTGCCCCAAGCTCAATCATTTAGAGATCATGTCTATAGGCTTTCATAAAGCTTGTAATATGTAATTTCGATAATATGGACAACAGAACTACCCATGAGATGTTCTTAAACTGTGTGGTCATATAGAAGCGATGCCTATAGGTTTTTAAAAAATTCCAATATATCTCGATTCCAAAACTGCTTATTACAGAATCTGAAATCTGTTTGCGTGCTTTTATTGTTTATGTGTGGAGGCTAACTTGAGCCATTCACTGTCTTTATGTGTAGTCCTACTTGTTTTGAATGTGCGCAAAGTTTTATCATTTTGAGCACCCTAAGTAAAGTCTAGAACCACACGAATAGTAGGTCCAAAGCCTCCTAGACCATAAGCCTGGGACGGGTAGTGCACGCTTAGGACATGACTTAGAATTGAACTAGAGCGCTTTAGGTAAATAATTTTAACATAGTAATTGGGTAGCATGAGATGATAGTCTGTGACCGCTGAATAATACGAGTAACCCCTACCCTAAGGGAGTTGCGAAGTATTATTTATGTTGCATGGGGTGATCCTTTAGGCTAAAAAACTTAGGACCCCCCACATTTATGTTTGTTACTCATGCTTGTGTTTCTTTAAACTTAGAACAAATTAGCTTGTTTTATATCATAGTTGAACATTTATATTCCATGTCTTCCTTCACTTACATGATCACATAGGACAATTATAATTCAATAATCCCACATAGCATTAATATTGGTCGGGACCCATAGTTGTAGACCTCGAAGAGTACCTGACACATTCTCTTCGAGGTAATTGGATCCCTTACCCGATCATTGATAGCACAGACTAGTTAAAACAGATTTATTTGCATATAGGTGCCTTAACGCACCTCAAAAATATTAGGTGGCGACTCTTATCCTTTAATACCTCCATTAAAAGAGTTGTCACACGTCGCAACCTGCTTTCACGAGAAAATGGGGTGCGATATGCGCAGTCCGTATTATTTTTCGAAACGTTTTTAAGTAAAAATGTGAAGAAAATATGATTTTTATTTTTAAAAATAACTTGAGTAGACTACAGTCTATATTTTAGGTAAATAACCCTAAATTAGTATTTTGACAATTTTGGTAGGTCCGTATTATAATTTTAGACTTGGGCATATGTCCGGAATTGAATTTGGAGCTCCCTAGGTTGATTTGACTTATTTTGTCGAAAGTTAGCAATTTGAAAGTTTGGAAATTTTCTAAGTTCGACTGTGGGTTTAATTTATGGATATTGGGTTCAAATTTTAATTTTGGGACTTGGTATAGGTCCGTTTTGATATTTGACACTTGTTTGCAAATTTTTGTGCAATTCAGAGTTGGTTTGATAGTATTCGGACGCTCGGTTGTGATTCTAGAGGTTCTTGAATTTTCTTTTGAATTTCATGCATTTTGATGTCCGATTCGTGGTTATAGATAATATTTTGGTATTTTGATCATGCGATCAAGTTTATATGATGTTATTTCACTTGTGTGCATGTTTGGTTTGGAGCCCGAGCGGCTCGTGTGAGTTTCGGATATGCTTCAGACCATTTGAACATGTAAAAACTGTTGTTTCTGATGTCTGGTGCGTTGTGCTTTGCGATTGCGAAGCTTCTCTTGCGATCGCAAAGGGGAAGTTTTGGTCTGGGACTGGATTGTTCATCACAAACGCGAAGCGAAGGGGGGAGGGCTTACCCTTTGCGAATGCGACAAGCGTTCGCAAACGAGATTTATTGGGGTGACCTGGGGGGAGGTAGTTGTGGTCTTCATCGCGAACACGGACCTGGGGACGCGAACGCGAAGGCATGCTGGGAATAAGACTTTGCGAATGTGAAGTAGACCTTGTGAACGCGAAGGCCAATTGTGCAAGTGAATCACGAAAGCGTCAAGTGCTTCGCGAATGCGAAGAACACCTGACGCCCAAGTATTTAATGTGCTGAAAGTCGGGGTTGAAACATTTTCCACCATTTTTGAAAGCTAGAGCTCGGCCTAGAGGCAATTTTAAGGAGATTTTTCATCCCTACTTTATTAGTTAGTGAATTTTCACTTGTTTTATTATATTTCTATAATCACCATTGATTTTAACCTTTAATCTAGAATTTTTATGGTAGAAATTCAAAATTTGGATAGAAATTGAGTATTTTGTAAAATTGAGATTTAGACCTCAAATTGAGGTCAGATTTTGAAACCAATCACATAACCGGGCTCGGGGGTGAATAGATAATCGAATTTTGGTCCAAACCTCGGGTTTTGACCAAGCGGGCCGGGATTGACTTTTGTTGACTTTTTCTAATTTCATCAAAGATCAAATCTTTTTCACTCATGGGTTAATTATAAAGTTTATTCTGAATTATTTGAACTATAGTTGGCTAGATTTGACCGGTTTGGAGTCTAATTCTAAAGGAAAGGCCGGGGTTGAGTGGTGATTTTATTGCGGAAAGAGGTAAGTGTTGTGCCTAACTTTGACTTGAGGGAATTAAGACTTTATTGGTTTAATTGCTACTTGAGTTTTGTGTGGGGATGACGTATATGCATGGTGACGATTGTATATGCATAGTCGCGGATTAAGCATCAGTGAAATTAAAAGCGCGCTTAAAGCGCGCAAAAGCGAGGCGCACAAATACTTTGTCACTCTGCGTGACCTCAAGTGAGGCGCGTGTGTCAGAAGACCTTTACATTCCTTTTTTAAAATTATAATAAGTTAGTCGTTACAGTTTCATAGACCATATTTATGGCAAATAGCAAGGGAAATATGAAAAAATTAATTAAGGGAGCAAATCAGATTTCCCAAAAAATTAAGAAAAGAGAAGATAATGGAATTATAAGAAGACTAGAGGAGTTGAAGGAATACAAGAAAAAGACAAAATTGAACAACTGCAGCGGGACAAGCCTCTATCACAGGTATTCTTCTCTTCTCTGTTTCTTTATCTCTTATACTTTTTGTATGCCTCTCTCTCTTCTACTCATTTGTTTTCTTCTTTTACTCCTTTGTAATAAGAGATAAAGACAAGAAGTCTCCATTAAAGATGAGAGTTGACTGAGTTGACTTTTTCTTGTAATTACATTTTTTGTTATTTTTCCTTTTGGTAAAGTGAATAAATTGGTAAAGCTAGAAAATAAATAGGTTTGGTGCTGAAATTTTATAGTTAGTCCTTTTTGTCTTTGTAGAAAATTTGTAGAACTAAATGGGACACTTGTCCTCGTTTGATGATTGATGTTATCTAACTTTTATATAACTATCACTATATATGCAACACTGTAAAGAGACTAAGAGAGGATAATAATAAAGATACAAATAGTGGACTCAACACTTTCTTAGAAGTAATGGCATAGTGGTGGACCCCAGTGGTGTTCACCTTTATATTCTTGTTGTATGTTGTATATCATTATTTAACAATTATAATTACATGCAAATGTCATAATATTAATTTATTTTATTTCAGAATTAAATGGCAGGGGATCTGTCTACCTTATATTTTTGTTGTATATTATTATTTTAAAATTCTTGTTGTATATTATTATTTAAAAATAATAATAGCATGCAAAATGCATTACGTATTAATTTTTAAGTAGATTTTAGAATTATAAATGACAGAGGACTGTCCAGCTTTGTGTTCTTATTATGTATTACTATTTGAAAATTATAATTGCTCGCAAGATGCATTATATATATTTTTTAATTTTTTTTTTCAAAATTAGAAATGGCAGAGGACTTGTCCAAAGGCAATCGAAGGGATACTGGCTGGAAATATAATCATTTGAAGGATCCTAATGACACTACAAGAGTCACATGCAATTTTTGTGAAAAAATTACCACTGGTGGAATTAATCGGGCAAAACAACATTTGATTAGAAACTTTGGGAATGCAGCAAAGTGTGCAGAATGCCCACAGGAGGTTAGAGAGGAATTGAAAAATTACATGGAGGAGAAAAAAATAAGAAAGGAAGTCTATACTAACGAATTTTTTGGACTTGATGAGTTTGATTATCAAGATGATGTTGGTGGAGAAGATGAAGTCCACGAAATCATTCATAAGAAAAGAGGTGGAGGAAGCTCACCTAGTGGCTCTAGTAAGAAATTGGCCAAAGGAAAGGGACCCATGGATATGTTTCTACAAAAGTAAGGAACACTTAGGCAAACAAATATCAAAGATTCATGTGATACAGAAGCAAAAGCCATGACAATTCAAAAAGTTGCTCGCTTCTTTTACGATAATGGGATCCCATTCAATGTTGCTCGCTCAAAAAGTTTTAAGGAAGCAGTTGAGGCTATAGGAAGGTATGGTCCAAACTTGAAGCCTCCAAGATCCCACGAATTAAGGGTTTCGTTACTTAGGAAGAAGGTTGAGTTAACTAATGAGATTATAAACAAACATAGAGAAGAATGATTGAAGTATGGATTTTCGACTATGGCGGATGGATGATCAGATAGAAAACAAAGAAATTTGATAAACGTTTTGGTGAATTCTCCGCATGGAACAGTGTTTATGGAGTCAATAGATGCTTCCTCATTTGTTAAGACCGGAGAAAAACTATGTGAATTGCTTGATAGATATGTGGAGCGTATTGGAGAGCATAATGTGCTTCAAGTTATAAGTAATAATGGTAGCAACTTTGTGTTGGCCGGTAAGAATTTATTACTTTAAATGTTTAAGTTTTATGTTTTACTTTCTAATATCGATTCAAGGTTCTGATTCCTAAATTTTAACATATCTATTTACTTTTTTTTATAGGTCAACTCTTACAGAAAAAAAAAAGAAGAGACGCCATGTGCAGCGCACTGTATAGATCTTATGTTGGAAGACATAGAGAAGATTCCAAACATTAAGAAAGCCCTTCAAAGAGCAATTGCCCTTGTCGGTTTCATTTATGGGCACTCAGGAGTCTTAAATATGATGAGAGATTTCACAAAAAATAAAGAGTTGGTAAAATTTGGGATTACTCAATTTGCAACGAGTTTTTTTGACTTTGCAACGATTGCACTGTCAAAAACTAATTTACGAGCAATGTTTACATCTGACAAATGGGTGATTAGTAGATGGTCTAAGTTACCAAAGGGAAAAAGTGTAGCTCATACCGTTTTGATGGCAACATTCTGGAACCAGGTTGTGTATATTTTGAAAATAATAGGGACTCTTGTTAAAGTGTTGTGATTAGTTGATAATGAGAAAAAACCTGCAATGGAGTATATTTATGAAGCCATGGCTAAGGAGGCTATTGCAAAGGCATTTGACGGGAATATTGCAAAGTATAAAGATATCTTTAAGATTATTGATGAAAGATGGCAATGGCAATTGCATCATCCATTACATGCAGCTGGACATTATCTAAATCCAGAGTACTTCTATCAAACTTTAGCTATTGAAAATTGTAGAGAAGTAACAGATGGACTGTACGCTTGTATTGAAAAATTGGTTCCAAGCATTGAAGTACAAGACAAGATTATATCTGAGATACCACTGTACGCTAAAGCTGAATAACAATTTGGCTTTTCGATTGCAAAAAGATGTAGAACGACAAGATCTCCTGGTAACTGAAAATATTAACCTTTAAATTCTCAATTATTAGTTTATATTTAAAATTTTACTTAATACTTGCATAGTTCCATTAACTTAGAAATAATGATGGTCAATATAACACTTTTTACAGTTGAACAGTAAAATTTATATGGTAATTCAGCTCCTCATCTCCAAAAACTAGCCATTAGAATTTTGGGTTTAACGACTAGTGCTGCTGGGTATGAGCGTAATTGGAGCGTATTTGAGCATGTAAGTACTCATAATGGTATACTTCTTATTTATTTTCTTTGCTTAGTTAATCAATTAGACTATATCACTAATGTTACGATATTCCATGCAACAGATCCATACCAAAAAAAGAAATAGATTGGAGCATCAAAGATTGAATGACCTAGTGTATGTCAAGTATAATCATGCTTTAAAAGCCCATTATGACTTGCGTAGTGTTATTGATCCAATCTCATTGGATAACATTGATCATAGCAATGAGTGGCTGGTTGGAAAGATGGGTGTTAAGAAGGTTAGTTGGTGTTTGGTGATGATAGCTTGACTTGGGGTGATGTTGCAAGAGCGTCGGGTAATGAGAACGCATTGACATATACAAGGCGACAAAAGAGACAGTCAGGAGATATTGCAGCCAATGCCTCAAGCTCCCGAGCTCCACGTATTGAGTCCATTGACATAGAAGATGAGATTTTTTCTGATGAGTCAGGGGAAGAGGAGATTGGAGGCTATAGTTCTAGTGACACCAATGAGAATCACTCTATTGAGGAGGATTATATGGAGGAATATTATTTTAGTGATTAGAAGTGGAATCTAGAATGAGTTTATCTTTTCTTATTAAGATTTAAGTTGATAATTTGATGAAGTTTTACTTCATTATAAGCAATATATATTTATTATTTATGTGTCTATTATGTTCTCTAAATATTATATATATATATATATATATATATATATATATATATATATATATATATATATATATATATATATATATATATATATATATATAAAAAATTCTTCATAGTGCGCTTTTTATCAGTGAAGCCCACGCTTTAAGTGCGCTTTGCGCTTTAAGCTCCAATAGGGCTTTAGCGCTTTTTGCGCTTTTCGCTTTTGACAACACTGAGTCTGATAGGAGCTGATGGTGCACTGTAGGCTGGCAGCCCAGAATAAGACACATAAGGATCACGACCCCCAGAAGCACTGTGAGATGCCTGAAGCGCTGAATGAAATGGCCTTGGATGATGGTCTCTACCAAAAGCACCCCTGCCTCCAGATGAGGCACCGCTGAAACTACCAAAATGATAGAGCCTCTTATCTCACACCGGCCCCATCTCCTGAGCACGAACCAACTCGATTCGTCTGGCAATATCTACAACCGTCTGGAAGGAAATATCACTCCATGTCTCCTTGGCCATTTGAAGCCTGAGAGTGTAAGTGAACCCATCAATAAATCTCCTCGCTCGCTCCATATAAGTAGGAAGCAAGATAGTGGCATGGCGAGCTAAGTTCACAAATTGAGTCTTGTACTGGGTGACAGTCATACCATCTTGTTGAAGTCGCTCAAACTGCCTGCGATACTGCTCTCTCAAGGTGACATGGATGAACTTCTCTAGAAATAGGTGTGAGAACTGATCCCAGGTAAGTGCAGGCGACCCAGTAAGAAAGAAGTGACATTTTTCCTAAACTCCATAGCCTCTGAAAGATAAGTATATACGTCTCTGTACCGATCCTCCAGACTCTACTAAGCTTGCTCGTGACTCGTGAGACCTAGACAACCTAGTGCTCTGTTACCAACTTGTCATGACCCAGAAATTCTGCCCTCGGGACCGTGATGGAGCCTAACATTTCACTTGCTAGGCAAGATAACGTTAGAATAGTTTATCCATGTTTTTAACAGTTCAGATTAAATAATAGTAAAGAAACCAAAATAATTGAAATAAATCTGAAGTAAAGTGCGAAAAACCATAACAACTGAAGTATCTAATACAACCCCGAATCTGATATCACAAGTGCACGAGCTATTAAAATACTACAGATAAAGGTCTGAATAAAAGTAAAGATATCTGAAAAAAAATACACAGCTAAGATAAAGTAGGAGGGGACCTCAGGGATACGAACGTCGAGCAGCTGTACCTCAAGTTTCCACACTGATAGTCAACCCGAGCAATCTACTGACTGCTGCTGGGACCGACTTCAAAATCTGTACAAGAAGTGCAGAGTATAGTATGAGTACAACCAACCCTATGTACTCTGTAAGTGCCGAGCTTAACTTCGACGAAGTAGGGAGGAGGCTAAGGCGGGGTCACTTACAATGTAACCTATACGCATTATAAAATAATGACAGGAAAGGAAAATAAGGAAACGAAATAAGGCAGATAACTCATGAAAATAACTCAATCTTTAAAGAAAAATCAGTAAATGCCAAAAATACCAATCCCTAGAGTCTCTTATGAAAGTACCGAAGCCAACACAACACAATAAGAAATAGAAATACATAAAATATTGCGGTGCGCAACCCGATCCCATCATACAACACTATCCTCCCTTATTCCACCATATAAATATCAATAATAATAAGAAAATATATGTTACGGCACGCAACCCGATCCCACAATATCAATATAAAGTCACTCTTATTTTACCATATAAATCCACCCTTCTTTCACCTATTGCGGTACGCAACCCGATCCTACCATATCAATATAACTACATCAATAAATGCAATCGATTTAACAACTCGAATCACAAAAATCTCTACGATTAATGAATATGAAAACTACACAACAAGAAGGAATCTCGTACCAAATCATGAAAAGTCACGCTTAATACTGAGCAACAAGACAGTCAAATATATAACAGGTAAAGAGGTACAAGTAATACAATTAAGGCAAATGTCAATTAAGCATAGAAGCATGAGAGAAATTAACATTTTATGATGCGAGGATAATAAATGACAAGTATCAAGTTAAGGCATGGGAATCAATTAAGGCATGTAACAATCAAGACATGAAATACTATAATTAATGAAGTATGGCTAGACATGTAAAGAAGTAATTGACGGCATATACACACTCATCACCTCGCATATACGCCGCTACTCATGTAATTCACATAACACATAGCATCAAGGGTTGCTAATTCCCTCAAGTCAAGGTTAGACTCAAATTTCAATCACGGTCTTGCCTTTTGAATAAGCCTCCAAACCGACCAAATATAGTAAATTATTGATCAAACGATTTAAAATAAGCTTTAGAAACTACTCACGAATGGAAGTGGTTCAATTTAGATCATTATTGAAAACGTCAATAAAAGTCAATCCCGGGCCCACTTGGTCAAAACTCGAGGTTCGAACTCATTCACCCCCAAGCCCGGTTATACAATTCAATTTGTAATCCGACCTCAATTCGAGATCTAAATCTTAATTTTACAAAAATCTCTAATTCTACCCAAATCCCTAATTTCTACCATGAAAACCCTAGATTTAAGGTTGAATTTCTTATGGAAGGTAATGGGTAATTGAAAAAAAGTAGATTAGAGTCACTTACCAATGAATTTAGGAAGAAAAGCTCTTGGGAAAAACGCCTCTAAGGTGTTTAGGGTTAAGAATAAGCAAAAATCCCGTCTTTCACAACTTTTGACCTGGTGCAGATTGCGACCTGGGATTCGCATTGCGAATGCGAAGGTTTCACACCTCTGTTGCCATTGCAAATGCGAATAATTTGTTCGCAATTGCGAACATGATACTATCGCAAATGCGACAGAAATCCTGGAAATGCGATAACCACAGTCCTTGCCCATGCTCGCAAATATGAAGTGTCCTTCGCAAAAGCGAGGCTCACATTTGCGAGCTAGACCTTGCATTTGCGAAGTCTGCAGTCTAGCACCAGATGAAACTTGTACCAGCTATGATTCTAAGTTTAAAACCACTCCGAAGCCTATCTGAAACTCACCGAGCGCTCGGGGCTCCAAACCAAACATGCACACAAGTCCAAAAAAATCATACAAACTCGCTCCCGCAATCAAAACACCAAAATAATACTTAGAACTATGAATCGGACACCAAAGTAAATGAAATTTTCAATGAAACTTGAGAACTTTTAATTTTTCAACTGGACGTCTGAATTACCTCAAATCAACTCTGGTTTGCACCAAATTTTTCAGACAAGTTATAAATACAGTAATGAACTTATACCAAGTTTCGAAACCAAAATCCGGATCTGATAGCAACAAAGTCAAACTTTGGTCAAACTTATTAATTCTTTAAACCTTTAAGCTTCTAGTTTTCAATAAATTGCGATAATTCGAGTTAGGGACTTCCGAATTCGATTCCGGGCATACGCTCAAGTCTTAAATTACGATGTGGACCTACCGGGATCGTCAAAATATTGATCCGGGTCCGTTTGCTCAAAACGTTGACCGAAGTCAACTCAAATTAGTTTTAAGACACGATTTCATATTTTTGTCAATTTTTCACATAAAACTCTTTCGGAAAAAGACACAGAATGCGGACGCAGATCGAGAAAGACTAAAAGGATCTATTCAGGGTTTCGAAACACATAATTGAGGGTTAAATCTATAAATAACCTATCGGTCATCACATTTTTGCACAATACTTTCTCACGTTACTTCTTCTAGACTTAGAGTTGGTCAACAGACAACAAGTGTGACCTTAATGCCGGCTCAATGATTGTACATGTCCCAAATAAAAATACCTTTGTTCATGATTTCAGTATCATTGAGAAACATAGTGTTGAAGGGAAGACTTTGCCACTAATCAGAAGATATATATAAGCTAGTTATCTCCAGTAGCAGTTGTTTCAGAGCTTGCTGTATTGTTTCTCTTCATAGTTTTGAATCCTAAAGCCATAGTTTGAACTTAATGTAGCTTACACATAGCTTGGTTAAATGGGTTGTTCCTTGATGCTTAAGACATAAAAGACCCATCCAATCTCCTAATTAAGCATCTAAGTCTTTAACTTATTTGACAAGTTTTCCTCGGTTGTCATGGACCGTTTCAAAGGTTCAACGCTTGATTTTTCCGTCTGTCCATACAGTTGCACGTTTCACCATCCTTTCAACGTAGGCTTTACATAATTTCACTGGTTGGAGTTCCTCATTGATCAACCAGTCAATTTACCATGAATTAAAAAAATTGAGTTGCTTCTTTACGGCCGTTTGAATTTTATTTCATGCAAAATTAACCAAGAACGATGTAGGCTCTACAGAGTGGTAGTCAAACCAACGATGTATGAGGCTGAGTGTGGCAGATCGCTCATGTCCAGAAGATGAAGGTATCAGAGATGAGGATGTTGAGATGGATGTGCGGGCATACCAGGTTAGATAGGATCAGAAATGAGGTTATTCGCGACAAGATGGGTGTGACCCTATTGAGGACAAGATGCGGGAAGCGCGGCTTAGGTGGTTTGGTCATGTAAAGAGGATGAGCACAGATGTCCCGATGAGGAGGTGTGAGAGGTTGACATTGGAGGGCCTAAGAAGAGGTAGAGGTAGGCCAAAGAAGAGGTGGGGAGAGGTGAGTAGGCAATACATGGCGTAACTTCAACTGACCGAGGACATGACCCTTGATAAGAAGGTATAAAGGTCGATGATTAGGGTAGTAGATTAGGTAGTCTAGAGTGTTTATAATAATAGTATTTGCACGCAGTCTCGCTTTCTGTTGGTAGTAGATTTTTATGACTAACCGTTGTTTTCTTTCATTGTTGATCACCTTACTATGTTGTTTTTATTCTGTTTCTATATAGCTTTTTGGTACTGTCTCTTCTTGTCTATATTTTCATTAATGCGATGCTTATGCTTTCTTGAGCCGAGGGTCTATTGGAAACAACCTCTCTATCCTCACAAGGTAGGGGTACGGTCTGTGTACACACTACCCTCTCCAAACCCCACGATATAGGATAATACTGGGTATGTTGTTGTTGTTGTTGTTGTTGATGTAGGCTCTCTGGCCTTGGCCTTAATAATACCAGAGCCCGGTTTGAAGCAAATACGTAGTAGTGTCAGTTTATGTTAACTGCTTCTATGGAATAAGTCAATGCGTTATAATTCGGGTTTTCTGTCATAAACCATTGTTGTCGTTCAAATGTCACATTTTGTTTGTCTTGTGATAAATAAAGTTGTTTTGCATGGACTGGTCTAAAGCCTGTTTCTGCCTTTGCAGTGCCATTAGCTCGGCCTCTTTTCCGCCCGAGGTCATAACATATGACCAGTGGATGCAACTAAAACCAGAATATAAAAACATGCTTTCTGGTTGGATTAAAGGTGCATTTCGTAGTGGGGAGAAGGAAATGCAGGAATCAATAAATGAGAAGCTTAACTTCGTTCTTAATACAGCTCCGACATCGGATAGGTCTGTTGTCTTGCGTATATTTTTGTTTGTTTTCATGTCTAAATTCGATGATGTTTTCAGGAATTGGAGGGAAACAGTTGGTCCAACTGTTTGTCCAGAAGTAATGTATTTCAATTGTTTCTGTAATTAAATTATTTGCATTGTGACAAACTGGGCAGATATTGAAGAATAGCATCTATCTAGAGGAAGCTGGCTGTTTAATCCACATGGTCATAGGAAGTCTATCTAGTGATGAAACCCACTATTTGGATTTTGGTGACAGAGTGCAGTTAGCATTTGGTAGCATTACTAGTCATTCAACATCCAAGATATGTCTTCCGTGTGATTGAGACTTGAGAGAGGAGGAATGTGAACTTCAAAGAAATGAAAGGCATTCAACAGAAGCACAGCAGCTTGATGTGGAAATAATTTCCCTTATATTCTGTTAAATGAAATTTGAACGTGGTATACTCTCAGTCAAGTTTAACCTTTTCGTTCTACGTTTACTAAAATTCTTCTGAATATATGCAGGTTAGAGCTTAAAGGTAATAAATGTCTCCATGGAGAGTTTCTGGAGTTCAAAGGAAAAAGAGAAGATGTTCAGGAAATGAGAAGTATCAGGAGATCAAAAGTTAGTGGATTAGAGATCCAGAAAACGAGCATGTTTGGTCTGGGTAAGGAAACTAAAATACTTTGTAGAAAGGAAATTCTGCTGGCCTGATTCAGTAGAAGGATTCCTTATAATATCTTCATTATGTTGGCTAGACATGTTCTGCATGGCAAATCGATCTTATACTTAGCTGAAATTCTAAATAAAGCATTGTTGCTTTTCGAGATGCAGCTCATTCAAAGCTCAAAGTTCTATAGTTTATCGGGGAGAAGGAGTATCGGCTTCTAAATGGAAGGAAGTCACTGTTCGATCCAGCACAGAAGTGAAATTTCAAACCCAAGGTTCAACTAAACCACGCAAATATAAGTTGTCCTCTGTCATTTCCATGTCACTGAGTGCCTGAGGTTAGCTGTCGTGAGTATAAATACTCATAATTCTCGAGATCATTGGCGAAGCCAGGAATTTTCGCAAGGGTGTTCAAGCTTGAAAGAAGTGAAAAATTCTCCAACAAAGGGTGTTCAGTATATGTTAATACACCTCTAAAAGCTAATATTTTATCTATATAAACAGTATAATTTATCAACGAAGGGTGGTCAATTGACCATCCTTCGGATATAGTAGCTTCGCCCTTGCTCGACATGGAGCAATGGTTTTATAAACGGTATAAACTATAGTTTATTTTTCCTTCCCATATTTTAAGCTGATATGCATATTAAGTCAACTGTTCATGTCCATTGAGAATGGCAATTTCATGATCCTCCATGTCAAAGTCAATGTGTAATGTCGCTATTGCGCCCATGCCATGAGGTCTTTTCCCATACGTGGTGTACTAACTCCAGAAAGTAATGGAAAGAGTGGAGCTTGGATGTGACAGCGGAGCAGTTACTATATAATAATAATTGGGTTTACATTAAATATTTATAGATATTTAGGTGATTTCTTAATACATATACAGGGTCTAAGCAAAAGTTATTGGGATTCTGTGAACCCATATGCTCTAGATCCGCCAATGAACGGATGTATTCCAGGTATAACTTATAGAACTTCCTTTTTGATGTAAATGCACTATCTAGCCTTCACTTGTTTTAATAGAATGTTGTAAGTGAATTGCGTGCCTATCATCATCCTTGCATGGCGGTCATTTTATTCTTCTCTGTATGATTCGATTTTGTTGGATGTCCCAAAGGGATGATTGCTGTTTAGTGTTTATAAAGGAAATTCCTTTTTTGTAGTTTGTCTCTTGCAATGACAGTAAACTAGTGCGACTGAACTCGGGATATTCTACAATAGTTTATTCACTTTGGGGAGGGTTATTCTCTTTATTTATTCAAAAAAATCCTTGTTTTTAATTCTGAAGGCAAAATAATTTTGTAAGTAAGAGCGTAATCTCTTTGAGGTGGAGATGCTGAGACTATAACGGATGCTTAGTAATGCTTGTCAGTGCAGCGGGACTAGGATTTAAAGGAAGTATGTTATGAAGATAATTCTTCTACCGTCTTATCCCTCAGGTGTTATGTCTTCAATCCTTCTCTATGTTAATCTAGCGTGCACCTGGGAAGGTGACTTGTGTCTCGCTCGATTTTTGCGTGTTAAAGAATTTGGTTCTTTAACTTAAAGATTTCAGTATCAACACGAAGTAAAGTGCATAAACTTAAAGATACAAATAATTTTATGTGAAAAACTTTCTTACTTAAGGGAGTAAAAATCACGACATACGCGAGTAGGATTTTTTCAAACTTCACTAAATAACAAGAGCGATTTTAGGTTACAACTCAATAATTAAGGGGACTATAAGCTCTAGTACCTTAATCCGCTACAATCAAGTCAATTATAGCTAATCCTTCTGGACTATAAACTCTAGCTTAGAACTTCAAAATGCATCTGTCAATTTTTTTTTCTATCAATACACTTCTCAAAAGCAGAGTAGGTTACACTTAAAGAACGACGACTCAAGACTTAACCAACTAAAGAACTAAACATCTTCGTCTTCTAACTAGGTTCTTCCGTTGAATAACTTGAATCTTTGAAAGCACCTTCTTACTATGATTGTTATTTATTTGCTGAGAGTGATTTGTTATGTGCCTATGTAAAAGTATCCAAGGCGATAGCAACAACATGATGCTTATATAGGCATGAAATAGATAGAAAATATTCTCCAAAATTTTGTCACGACCCAAAATCACTATCCGATTGTGAGGGTATCTAACTCACTTGCTAGGCAAGCCAAACATAACAATAGCGGAACAAGTTGTCAAAATTAACGGAATTAATACAAATCTAAAGCTAAATGTCATAAATAAACTGCGGCAATACATAAAATCTCCCAGAATTGGTAATACAAAGTCATGAGCTCTATAATAGAAGCATAAGTCTGAAAATACGAAATGAAAATACTGTCTGAATGGGAATAACAACTGAAATGGAAAGAGACGTCAAAGACTGCGGTCGGAATGTAGCTCTACCTCGTCTCTTAGCAACTCACAGCAAATCGCAATTGCTCTCGGTTAGGTCCAATACTGGATTTGTACAATTAAATGTAGAGTGTAGTATGAGTATAACCGACCCTATGTACTTAGCAAGTATCATAACTAACCTCAGCGAAGTAACAGTGGCAAGAATTATCAATAATACTCACTAATAACCTGCTCAGTTCATGAATTTCACAAGTACATAACAATAGTACCATCTAATCAAACAACACAAATAAAATCACCTCCGTGCACAAAGAGATAATGTGCAAGGCCCTGTATAAGTTAACAACCTAGCACATAGAGAAGATATGCACATATATGATCAAGTCTTATATACACAGATAGAAATATAGAGAAGATATGTATTGTGCTCTTGCTAATAGAACCAAACAACATATAGATAAGATATGCAGAACGAGGAATGCATACATTCTAAATCTAGCATATGGAGAAGATATGCGGATAAAACATGTATACATCCAAGGTATTTGCAAATAGAGAAGAGATGCAGTAACCAAACACTGATCAGTTTTCCTCATACCCCGTGTACACCATCAAAAGAGAAACATGAGAGGGTGAATGGTGACATCCAATTCCACTACTAAAAAGTAAATGGACACGACCGCATGCAATATAATATACCCAATTATGGGTAGGGGTTGAATCTCACAGAGAAAAATATGTAGGCGATTAGGCAATGTAAGAAAATTATCGCTTATTATACTAAGTCAAACACTTAAAAAGGTATTGAAAAATTATTTATGTCTAAATGCGAAAATGTAAACTAACCTAGAAAGCAAGTAAAATGATCAATGGTCGTAAGCATGGATGCAACTAAAATTATACTCAAGTAACGATCCAATGTATTTCATGATTTTACAAATATGAGCGAATTTATGTTAATTAGCCTCGGATATTAATTTTTTATTATCTTCTTCCAAGACTATCAATACTTCCTAATTGAATTATCCCTAAAATAATTAAGAGATTAAGAGCACCCAAAGTGGCTACAAGTAGTTCAATCCTATCCCTAGGTAGAATCTATAAAATGAGGGTTAACGCCTCAATTTCTTGTTAATTAATCTTTTTCAACTCCAAATTACCCTTTCCAAGATTAATTTGAAGTTAATGGGCGAGTTCTAGGGTTAGCTATTCCTTTTGGAAACAATACATCAACAACAACAACAGCAACAACCCAGTAAATTTCTACTAATGGGTTCTGGGGAGGGTAGTGTATACGCAGATCTTACCCCTACCTCGAAGGAGTAGAGAGGTTGTTTCCGAAAGACCCTCGGTTCAAAAAACAAAAGACAAAATGGGCAAAAAGGGAGACAATATTAGTATCACAACAACAATTATAGGATAAATAGAAACACCATGAAATCCAGAAGAAAGATGCAAAGTAAAGGGAGACAATATTAGTAAATATTAGTATCACCACAACAGTTATAAGAAAAATAGGAACATCATGAAATCTAGAAGAAAGATGTAAAGCAAAAGTGATAGCTAGTAAATAGGACCTGCACTGAAAAGCAAAATAGTAAGCCACAACATTTTCACTAGTTATCTTAGACAAAAACCCTACATGGCTAGTCCCACCATGTTACGAAGTAAGGCACGACTCAACTGCCTCCTAACCTAAAATCCTAATACTTGACCTCCACATCTTCCTATCAAGTGTCATATCCTCGAAAATCTGGAGCCTCGCCATATCCTTCCTGATCACCTCTCCCCAATACTTCTTAGTCTGCCCTCTACCTCTTCTCGTGCCCTCCGTAACCAGTTGCTCACACCTCCGTACCGAAGCATCTAGGCTTCTCCTCTGAACATGTCTGAACCATCTAAGCCTCGCTTCCCGCATCTTGTCATCAATGGGAGCCACATGCACCTTCTCCCGAATATCATCATTCCAGATGCGAACCTCCACTTCATCCATCCTACCCCAATATGGTGTGTGACATCCTCGTCGATCTCCCCTCCCCCTGGATAACCGAACCAAGGTACTTGAAGCTGCCTCTACTCGGGATGACCTGCGAATCAAGCCTCACATCCACGCCCACTTCCCCTGGCTCAGCGCTGAACTTACACTCCAGGTATTCCGTCTTCGTCCTGCTCAGCTTGAAACCCTTAGACTCAAGAGCCTGTCTCCAAACCTCCAGCCTCTCGTTAACACCGTCTCGCGACTCATCAATCAGAACTATGTCATCAGTGAATAGCATGCACCATGGCACATCCCCTTGAATATGGTGTGTTAACGCGTCTATCACTAGGGCGAATAAGAACGGACTGAGCGCAGAACCTTGGTGTAACCCCATTACAATAGGAAAATGCTCAGAGTCGCCTCCTACTGTCCTAACCCGAGTCTTAGACCCATCATACATGTCCTTAATCGCCATAATGTAGGGAACCGACACACCTTTTGCCTCTAGGCATCTCCCGAGAATTTCTCTAGGAACCTTGTCATACGCTTTCTCTAGGTCAATAAACACCATGTGCAGATCCTTCTTCCTCTCTCTGTATTGTTCCACCAACCTTCTAACAAGGTGTATAGCTTCTGTAGTCAAACGACGCAGCATGAACCCGAACTGGTTGTCGGATACAGACACTATCATCCTCACCCTCGCTTCAACCACCCTCTCCCACACTTTCATGGTATGACTCAGTAATTTGATAACCCTATAATTGTTACAACTCTGGATATCATCTTTGTTCTTATACAATGGAACTACCGTACTCCACCTCCACTCATCTGGCATCCTTTTCCCCTTAAAATTAATATTAAACAACCTAGTCAACCACTCCAAACCTGCTCTCCCAACACACTTCTAAAATTCCGCCGGAATCTTATCTGGCCCGGTCGCTCTGCCCCTAATCATCTTACGCATAGCTCCCATGACCTCCTCAACCTCGATACGCCCGCAGTACCCAAAGTCATGGTGACTCTCAGAATGCTCCAATTCTCCTAGCACAATATCCCGATCCCCTTCTTCATTCAGAAGTTTATGAAAGTAAGTCTGCCATCTCCTCTTAATCTGGACATCTTCCATCAATACTCTACCATCTTCATCCTTGATGCATATCACTTGGTCCAAATCCCGAGCCTTCCTCTCTCTTAACTTGGCCAGCCGAAATAACTTATTCTCCCCACCTTTTTCCCCCAATTCCTCGTACAAACAACCATAAGCCGCAATCTTAGCCTCTGTGACCGCCAGCTTAGCCTCCTTCCTAGCTGCCTTATACCTATCCATGCACACTCGCCTCTCCTCCTCATTCCACCACCAGTCTCCTTTGTGCCCACCAGAGACGCCCGTCGAGACCCCTAACACCTCTCTCGCAGCCTCCCTAATATAGTCTGCTGTCGTTGACCATATAGTGCTCGCGTCACCACTGCTCCTCCAAGCTCCCATAGCTGACTACCGCCCCTCCAATGCTTGGGCTTTATCCTTAGTTAAGGCTCCCCACCTGATTCTCGGTCTTCCTCGAGTAGACCTTTTCCTCCTCTTTAACATAATACCAACGTCCATCACTAAGAGCATATGCTGCATCGCGAATATCTCACTCGGAATCACCTTGCAATCCTTGCACAACCCTCTGTCACACCTCTTGAGGAGGAGATAATCAATATGGGTTTTCGCCACCGTATTTTGAAAAGTAACCAAATGCCCCTCCCTCTTCTGAAAGCTAGAGTTCGCAATCAACAACCCAAAAGCCTTAGCGAAGTCCAACAATGATGTACCTTCTCTGTTCCTCTACCCAAAACCAAAGCCTCCATGCATCTCGCCATAACCACCTGCTGTCGACCCAATATGCCCATTGAAATCCCCTCCTATGAATAGCTTCTCAGCAAGCGGAACATGACGCACAATCTCATCTAACCCTTCCCAGAAGCGCCGTTTAACCTCCTCATCTAGGCCCACATGCGGCGCATAGGCGCTAACGATGTTTAGGGTGCACTCTCCAACCACCAACTTAATAGTCATCAATCTATCATTCACTCGTCTAACCTCAACCACCGACTCTCTAAGTTCCCTATCCACTAAGATGCCCACTCCATTCTTACCTTTCTGGACTCCTGAGTACCAAAGTTTATACCCGTCCATGTCCCTCGCCCTCGACCCTACCCACCTTGTCTCCTGGACACACGCTATATTGACCCTCCTCTTCTGGAGGATCTTCACCAACTCTATAGATTTACCCGTTAATGTACCTACGTTCCATGACCCAATTCTCAACCTACAGACACCCTTGTTCCCTTTACCTCCCTTGCCTCCTGCCCCACCCCCTAAACCCTGCCCTACCTCCCGCCCCACCCCCATTCCCCCCGAGGACATGACCTCACTCGACCATCCCAGACCACAGCCACTCTACCTACGGTAGAGTAAGGGGAATCACTATCACACAAGGCAACAGACCAAACCAGAAGAATACAAGTTGCAACAACAGGCACACTAATACGATAAATAAACTAGTACGAGGTAAGATGTCAGCAATTTAACTCACATAACAAAAGGAAACTGGAAAACAGGAGGTACCAACTCCCGCGAGCAAAAAAAATACAATAAAAATACTGATACCACGAGTACCAGATATAGAACGAAAGAACCTGGAGCAAGTTTTCCTGAAGCGTGTCGGATCTGCTCAAGAGCACTGGTAAGTCCTGTTGTGTCTCGCCTGAAAGTTGTTCGGAAGTCGCCGGAATTTATGAAACTTGCCGGCAATCTGAACTCACCGGGAAATAGTCTGTCCTCGTCGGGAAGAAGCTGCACAAAATTGATTTTGCCGTGCCGGCAAAAGAGATCGTGAGTTCGTCGTTTGCTTTGGAGTGACAGAGTGAGGGTGAAGAGAAAAGCTATGATTTGCTTAGCCAATCTACAATGCTAAAATGGGTATTTAGATTTCACGGCCAGATTCAGTGACGGAGACGGTGGTCCTTATTGCAGCGGCAGAAAATCTCAGCTCAAATACAATTGCAGTTTTGCGAAAATGTCCAATGAGATAAGAAGAAAATGAGAAAAGAGAAAAGGAGAAACATCAAAAGCAGTAGAGGAAGAAAATCTCTTGAAATCCAAGTCTGAACCCTTTTGGAAACAATAAAGAACAAGAATAAGAAACAATTAACTCACTTTATAATTAACAAAAATTAGTCAATACATAAGCATGATAAGATATTTAATCCAAACTTTAAATATGAATATTCCCATAAATAATATTCAAATATTGGAATAAATACATCACACTTAGATATTCAATACAAAGCAAGAAAATTAAGAAATGAGTAAAAATGGGTAAGAAAATCTCAACCAAAAGCTTCAAATCTTCAAGTCCCAAGTGTGTGTGCAAGAACCCTTGCTCCAAAGCTTGTTTCTCTAGGTCAAGAGACTGAAAATTAGCCAAAGATGTGTTTCCAATAAGCTAGGTCGTGTATTTTTGGGTTTGGAATAGAGAAAATGTGAATTGGCAATTCTGCCCAAGTCTGAAGCCCATTGACCACACTTGCGGAAGGATCATCGCAGGTGCAGCTTCGCAAATGCGAAATTTCTCTCGCAGGTGCGAGCCTTGTGGAAAATTGACTACTCCACAGAAACGGACATATTGCCGCAAAAGCGTATCCGCAGATGCAGACTTTCAGCAGAAGTGGCTCTGTAGAAGCGATATCTAATCGCAGGTGCGATTCCAGTGGACTTTATCCTTTACCGCAGATACGACCTAATTCTCGCAGGTGCAGGCCCGCATAAGCGGGCACTATTCTGCAGATGCGATTTTACTGAAGCAATTTTGCACTTCTTTAACTCATTTTTACTCAGTTCCACTTCAATTGAATTCAATCCTCTTCATAACTACTTTCACCTGAAAATCTAGCAATACACACAATAAATAACCTCATATTATAATTAAAGGATTTAAAAACTAAAGAAAAAGGACTCAAATTGTCACGGCCCAATTCCATTTTAGGCCGTGATGGTGCCTAGCACCATTGCTAGGCAAGCCAACAGTGAACAATCTAGTGATTTTCCTATTTTAATAAGTTTTTACCAAAAAAATAACTTACCTTAATTTACTAGGTTTAGTAAGAAACAAATTTGAATTAATAAAACGAAAGCAGCTGAATGTATTTATGGCCATATGAATAAAACCAAAATTACAAGTCTACTAGTGTGTGCCAAGATCTAATGTCATAAGCGTGTGGGCTACTAGTAGAATATACAAAAGTTCTCTACTCTACTGTCTGAAATAGAATAAACAGAAAATAAATCAAAAGAGAAATTCTGGCTGCTGCTGAACGGCTCGTAAGGGAAGCTCACCGTGTGGTCTCGGACCGGAAGTCAAGCGTGCGCGCTGGATTGATAACCAGATGCACCTGCCTCAGATCCTGCACATCAAGTGCAGAAGTATAGCATGAGTACATAAACAACATGTACCCAGTAAGTATCTAGTCTAACCTTGAAGAAGTAGTGACGAGGGGTCGACTTCGACACTTACTGTGGGCCAAAAATATAATAGTATGAAGTTCTAATTAAACATGATATATAAAATGATAATAGAACTCAGAGCAGGAAATATAAGTAAATAATCCTTCCATTTCAAGTAAGAACCAAGTCATTTCTCTCGTCTAATCCTTTCACCTTCCAAGTCCATGGAACAATATTAAATATAAAGGGGTTCCAATATCTTTACGCACGAATTATACCAAGGACGTACGGCCCGATCCAAATATACATATAAATATACTGTGCACCGCCGAGGGTCGAACGACCTGAACCATAAATACATCAATTAACCCACCGAGGCGAATAGCCCACTCCCATGAGATTAATGGAAATTTACCCCGCTCGCGGAATATACTTGCGAAGCTGTTGAATATAGATTTTTCTTAAGTTATCATAATATTTCTCAATTCTTTTTTCAAAATAAGAAATTGAGCTATGAACCTTTAAAATATTGAAATCCCCAACCTCCGCTTTAATCCAAACAATTAGTAAGCATAAACAGGCAACGGTATCAACTAAAACTTGGTTTAAGCCTAAATCTACCCGGACAAAAGCATGAATAGTAGCTACGCACAGAGTCTCATCACTTCGTACGTATGTAGCCCCCACAAATAGAAGTACATAATGATTAAGTTCACCTATGGGGTTAATTCCTTCTTACAAGGTTAGAAAAGAGACTTACCTCGTTTCAAGGCCTACTTCCTGTTCCAAGAATGTGCTCACCCTAAATTCAGTGTCGAATCAACCCAAAACTAATCAAATAGTATATAAACTAATCAATACATGCTCAAAAGTTCGTATTCTAACTATTAAAGCTATTACCCAACCCCAATTGAAAATTCCCAAAATTCACCCATGGGCCCACGTGCCCGGATTCCAGAAAAATTCAAAGAAAATTGTTACCCATAACCTCATGAACTCAAATATATGATTTTTACTAAATTCCATAACAAATTCTGTGGTTAAATCTCATTTTTGTCAAAAACCTAGGTTTTCATCTAAACCCATGATTTTCACTAATTTACATGTTATAATCTACCCATGAACTATGTATTACACTCACATTATGTGAAAATTACTTACCTCAAAGTGCTAGGTAAAATCCCCTCTCTAAGAGCTTCAAGAATCGCCCAACAATGAAAGAAAATGAGCCAAAATAGCCTAAGTCCCGTTTTTAAAAGATGATTCTGCCTAGGGGTCCTTATACGCGATCACGGCCAAGCTCTCGCGATCGTGATGGCTAAACTGAAGAGCCCAGGAAAAGGCTCTACGCGAACGCGAGAGGATCTATGTGAACGTAATACACTAGGCTGCCTACTCCCCGCGAACGTGGGGCCCAACACGCGAACACGTAAGGCAACTAGGTTGCCCAGGCCCAGGCTTCTACGCGAACGCGGCCTGCTCAATGCGAACGCGAAGGCCAAAGGGCCCAGGCCTCCTTGAACGCGTCCCTGCGTATGCGAACGTGAAGGGAAAAAACCTACAGTCCCCAAATCCTTCACCGCGAATGCGAGGATCTGTCCGCGTTCGCGAAGAAGGAAACCAGAACAAAATATCTGGTGTTTTCAACTTAACTCCGGGTGGTCCGAAACACACCCGAGCCCCTCGGGACCCCGTCCAACTACACCAACAAGTCTATAAACATAATACAGACTTACTCGAACTCTCGAAACGCATAAAACAACAACAAAATCAAGAATCACACCCCAAAATCGAATTAAATCAAAATATGTATTCCAAGTTTCCAAATTTCTCCGAGCGCGCCGAATCATACTTAGACTACTCGGAATGACACCAAATTTTGCGTGCAAATCTTAAATGACATTACGGAATATTCCCGGTCTCAGAATCCCATTTGGACCTCGATATCACAAAAACTTACTCCAAACTAAATTTAAAGAACTTCAAAACGTTCCAAGAACAAACTTTCACTATTAAGCGCCGAAACGCTCCCGGTTCATCCAAAATCCGATCCGAACATACGCCCAAATCCGAAATTATCATACAAACCTATTGGAACCGTAAAATCTCAATTCTGAGGTGGTTTACTCAAAACATTGACCGAAGTCACACTTAGCTTTTTTACCCAACCTTAAAGAACCAAGTGTTCCGATTTCAACCCGAACTCTTCCAAATCCCGAACGAACCATCCCCGCACGTCATAAAATAGTAAAAGCATGTACGAGAAGTTTTATTTAGGGGAACGAGATTCTAGAAAGAAAAATGACCGGTCGAGTCGTTACATTCTCCACCTCTTAAACAAACGTTTATCCCCGAACGGGTTCAGAATCATACCTGGAATGCTGAATAGGTGTGGATATCTGCTCCGCATGTCTTCCTCGGACTCCCAAGTTGCCTCCTTGACTGGTTGGTCCCTCCACTAGACTTTTACTGAAGAAATCTTCTTAGACCTCAATTGGCAAACCTGCCTATCCACAATGGCAACTGGCTCCTCCTCATAACCCAGGCTCTCATCTAACTGAATCGTGCTGAAGTGTAACACATGTGACAAGTCGGCATGATACCTCCGTAGCATAGACACATGGAAAAATAGATGAACTTACGATAGACTAGGAGGCAAAGCAAGCTCATAAGGAACCTCTCAAACTCTTCTCAACACCTCAAATGGGCCTATAAACCTTGGGCTCAACTTGCCCTTCTTCCCGAATCTCATAATCCTCTTCATCGGCTAGACTTTCAAAAGAACCTTCTCGTCCACCATAAATGATAAATCACGCGCCTTCTGATCTGTGTAACTCTTCTGTCTGGACTGTGCTGTGTGAAGTCGCTCCTGAATCAATTTTACCTTTTCCAAGGCGTCCTTTGCCAAATCAGTACCATATAACTTAGCCTCGCTGGGCTCAAACCACCCGATGAGAGAACGACATTGCCGACCATATAAAGCCTCAAATGGAGCCATTTTGATGCTGGACTGATAACTGTTATTGTAAGCAAACTCGGCCAAAGGCAAGAACCGATCCCACTATCCCCCAAAGTCAATCACACATGCCCTGAGCATGTCCTCCAAGATCTGAACTGTCTGCTCCAACTGCCCATCGGTCTGTGGATGAAATACTATGCTGAACTCTACACGAGTCCCCAACTCACTTTGTACTTCTCTCTAGAAATGCGAAGTAAACTGAGGACCTCTGTCTGATATGATAGAAACAGGCACACCATGCAGCCTAACTATCTCCTGGATATAATTCTAGGCCATTCTCTCTGAAGTATACGTAGTCATCACAAGAATGAAATATGCCGACTTGGTCAATCGGTCTACAATAACCCAAACTGCATCAAACTTCTGCAAGGTCCGCGGCAAACCAACTACGAAGTCCATAGTAATGCGCTCCCACTTCCACTCAGGTATAGTCATCTGCTGGAGTAGGCCTACTAGCCTCTGGTGCTCACACTTAACCTGCTGGAAATTTAGGCATCTGGCTACATATTCAACTATGTCTTTCTTCATCCGCCGCCACCAATAATGTTGCCTCAAGTCGCGATACATCTTCGTAGCACCTGGATGAATGGAATATCGAGAACTGTGCGACTCCTCTAGAATCCTCTCCCTCAAGCCATCAACATTTGGAACACATAGATGACCCTGGAGTCGCAGGACACCATCCTTGCCGATAGAAACCTCCTTGGCACTACCCTGCAGTACAGTCTCTTTGAGAACCGTCAAGTGCGGATCATCAAACTGTCGAGCCTTGATCTGCTCCAATAGTGAAGACTGGGAAATGACGCATGTAAGAACTCGGCTGGGCTCTGAAATATCCACCTCATAAGTCTGTTAGCCAAAGACTGGATGTCCAAGGCTAGTGGTCTATCCTCCGCTGAAATGAATGCCAAGCTACCCATACTCTCTGCCTTCCTACTCAAGGCATTTGCGACCATATTTACCTTGCTCGGATGATAAAGAATGGTGATGTCATAGTCCTTCAGTAACTTAAGCCGCCTACGCTGCCTCAAATTGAGATCCCTTTGCTTGAACAAATGTTGCAAGCTACATTGATCATTGTAAACCTCATAGGACACCCCATAAAGATAATGACTCCAGATCTGAAGAGCATGAACAATTGCGGGTAACTCCAAATAGTGCACATGATAATTCTTCTCATGGGGCTTCAGCTAACGTGAAGCATATGCAATAACTCACTCCTCCTGCATCAATACACAACCTAAGCCAACTCTTGAAGCGTCGCAATACACAGTATAGATCCCTGAACCGGAAGGCAACACTAGGACTGGTGCTGTAGTCAAAGCTGTCTTGAGCTTCTGGAAGCTCGTCTCACAATCATCGGACCAACAAAACTGAGTACCCTTCTGGGTCAATCTAGTCAAAGGTGCTGCAATAGATGAGAAGCCCTCCATGAACCGGCGATAATAACTTGCTAACCCCAAGAAGCTCCTGATCTCAGTCGCCGAAGTAGGACGAGGCCAACTCTGAACTGCCTCAATCTTCTTGGGATCCACCTTAATGCCCTCGCCTGATACAACATGCCCTAAGACTTCCACAGAATCTAACCAAAACTCACACTTGGAGAACATAGCATATAGTTTTTGTTCCTGCAAGGTCTGAAGCACCACTCTCAAGTGCTGCTCGTGCTCCTCCATGCTACTTGAGTAAATCAAAATGTCATCAATGAAGAAAATGACAAATGTATCAATATAAGGCCTGAACACCCTGTTCATCAAGTCTATAAACGCCACTGGGGCATTAGTCAAGCCGAAGGACATCACCAAAAACTCATAATGGCCATATCTAGTACGGAAAGCAGTCTTCGGAATATCCAAGTCCCGAATCTTCAACTGATGGTACCCCGACCTCAAGTCGATCTTAGAGAACACCCTAGCACTCAGTAACTGGTCAAACAAATCATCAATACGCGGCAGCGGGTACTTGTTCTTGGTGGTAACTTTGTTCAACTGGCGGTAATCAATGCACATCCGCATAGTCCCATCTTTCTTCTTCATAAATAGCACTGGGGCACCCCAAGGTGATACACTTGGCCTGACGAACCCCTTTGCTAGCAACTCCTCAAACTACTCCTTCAAATCTTTTGGAGCCATACAGTTCGGTGAGATAGATATAGGCTGGGTACCTGGAGCCAAGTCAATACAGAAGTTGATATCACGATCTGGGCATGCCTGGAAGATCAGAAGGAAACACATCGGAGAACTCCCGGACTACTGGTACTGAATCAATCGCCGGAGGCTCTGCAGTAGTATCCCGAACATAGGCTAGTTAAGCCAAACAACCCTTCTCGACCATGTGTTAAGCCTTCATAAAAGAGATAACCTGACTGGATGTACTGACAGACAAACCCTTCCACTCCAATCTAGGCAACTCTGACATCGCTAAGGTAACAGTCTTGGCATGGCAATCAAGGATGGCATGATATGGGGATAGCCAGTCCACGCCCAGGATGACCTCAAAGTCGGTCATATCAAGCAATAGAAGATCCGCTCTGGTCTCGTATCCATAGAATGTGACTACACGGGACCGATAAATGCGATCCGCAATAACAGAATCGCCCACAGGAGTGGACACATAAATAGGAGTACCCAAGAACTCCCGAGGAATATCCAGAAAATGAGCAAATAGAGATGACACATACGAATAGGTAGACCCTGGATCAAATAGTACTGAAGCTCCCCTACCACAGATAGAATTAATACCTGTGATCACGGCATCTGAGGCCACTGCATCTGGTCTAGTCGAAAAGCATAGAATCTGGCTGGAGCGCCACCTGGCTAGCCCCCGCCTGCCTGACCTCCACCTCTGGAAAGGCCCCTACCCACCTGCCCTCCACCTCTGGGTGGCCGGATGGCTGGTACGACTACTGGTGCTGAAATTATGGGTTGCCGACTCTGCTACACCGCCTTGCCCCGTAGTCTGGGGCAATGTCTCTTCATGTGACTAGGATCCCCGCACTCATAACAACCTCTCGAAGCGGTGGACTGATGCCCTGAAATCTGACCCTGATGGCCTGAATACCCATCGGGAAAATCCTGAAGAGCGGGTGAGCGGTATGAACTCTCTCGCATGGCACTGAAATAGGCACTGGAAGAACCCTGATGACCGGAGTACCCACTGGAAGAACCTTGAATAGCTGGCAGGTGGTAAGAAATCTCTAGCATAACACTGAAGTAGGGTCGCGCTAAAATACCCCGAGGAGGTGGTGGTGCTGAATATGGGGGCCTACTGGGCTGACCCCTCCCAAAATGACCTCTGCCCCCAGCTGGGGCACCTCTAAACTCTCGAGAAAAAATGGGACCTCTTGTCCCGCTGCATCTTCTCTCTATCCCTCTGACGGTAACCCCCAATCCTCCGAGCAATCTCCACTACCAACTGATAAGAAGTCCCCATATCAACCTACCGAGCCATACTAGCCTGAATACTAGAGTGCAACCCCGCAACAATACTCTGCTCTCGCTCCGCCTCAGTGGGAAGTATCATAAGTGCATAGCGATACAACTCAGAGAATCTCGCCTCTTAATCAGTCACTGACATCTGACCCTACTGGAGCTGCTCAAACTGAAGCCGAAACTCTTCCCTTTGAGAGGGTGGAATATACCTGTCCAAGAATAGGCGTGTAAACTGGTCCCAAGTCATGGGAGGAGAACCTGCTGGTCTGCCAAGGAGATAAGACTTCCACCACCTACGTGCTCTACCCTCTAACTGAAAGGTAGTGAAATCCACCCTGTGAGACTCCAATATGCTCATGTTGTGCAGTCTGTCCCTGCACCCATCAATGAAGTCCTCATGATCCTCATGTTGCTCACCCCCAAGACCGGAGGGTGAAGCCTGGTCCATCTATCCAGTAGCTTCTGCGGCTCGCCGGTCGCAGCTGGTCTGGGCTCAGGTACAGCTGTTGTAACTGGATGGGCTCCACCCACAGGTAGTGTGCTCGGGGTCTAATATACTGCAGCTGCATGCCCAGGAGCCTGAGTAGTAGGGGCTTGTGCTCCCCCTCCTGCCTGAGATGTGGCCCTCCTGCCTGAGATGTGGCTGGGTATGCTGGAAATAAACCAGCTTGGATCATAGAATCCATGAACCGCAGCATACGGCCCATGACCTCCTGAAATCCCGGTGCTGACATGAAATTAACCGAGGCTGGCTCTGCTGCGGGCACCTTGCCATGCTCCTCATCAATGAGATCCTTCACTGGATCGGTTAGTGGTGCAACTGGGGCAACTCTGGGATGTCCTCGTCCCCTACCTCGGGACGGTGCCCTCCTCTGGCCTCTGCCTTGGCCTCTAGCAACAGGTGGAGCAGCTTCTCCCGGGTCCGGAACATTTGTCACGCGCGTTCTCACCATATGTGAGAGAGTAAGAGAAGAAACTTAGTACATCATCAACTGCACGATAGGAGATGAATAAAGAGTAGTTTCCTAACACCATATAGCCTCTCGAAGATAAGTATAGACGTCTCTGCACCGATCCGCAAGACTCTATTAGGCCTGCCCATAACTTGTGAGACTTACGTAAACCTAGTGATCTGACACCATGTTGTCACGACCCAATTCCATTTTAGGTTGTGATGGCGCCCAACACTATTGCTAGGCAAGCCAACAGTGAACAATCTAGTAATTTTCCCATTTTAATAAGTTTTTCCCAAGTAAATAACTTTCCTTAATTTACTAGGTTTAGTAATAAACAAATTTAAATTAATAAAACGAAAGCACCTGAATGTATTTATGGCCATAGGAATAAAACCAAAATCACAAGTCTACTAGTGTGTGCCAAGATCTTGTGTCACAAGTGTGTGGGATACTAGTAGAATATACAAAAGATCTCTACTCTACTGTCTGAAATAGAATAGACAGAAAATAAATCAAAAGAGAGACTCTGGCTGCTGTTGAACGGCTCGGAAGGGCAGCTCACCGTGTGGTCTCGGACTAGAAGTCAAGCGTGCGCGCCAGACTGATAACCAGATGCACCTGCCTCAGATTCTGCACATCAAGTGCAGAAGTGTAGCGTGGGTACATAAACAATATGTACCCAGTAAGTATCTAGTCTAACCTCGAAGAAGTAGTGACGAGGGGTCGACTTCGACACTTACTATGGGCCAAAAATATAATAGTATGAAGTTCTGATTAAACATGATATATAAAATGAAAATAGAACTCAGAGCAGGAAAAATAAGTAAACAATCTTTCTATTTCAAGTAAGAACCAAGTCATTTCTCTCGTCTAATATGTTCACCTTTCAAGTCCATGGAATAATATTAAATATGAAGGGGTTCCAATATCTTTACGCACGAATTATGCCGAGGACGTACGACCCGATCCAAATATACATATAAATATAATGTGCACTACCGAGGGTTGAACGGCCCAAACCATAAATACATCAATTAACCTGCCGAGGCGAACGGCCCGCTCCTATGATAGTAGTGGAAATTTACCCCACTCACTGAATATACTTGCGAAGCTATTGAATATAGATGTTTCTCAAGTTCTCATAATATTTCTCAATTTTGCGGCCAAGATCTCGCGATCGCGATGGCTAAACTGAAGAGCCTAGTAAAAGCTCTACGCGAGCGCGAGAGGACCTATGCAAACACAATACACTGGGCCGCCTACTCCTCGCGAACGCGGGGCCCGACACGTGAACGCATAAGGCAACTGGGTTGCCCTGGCCCAGGCCCAGGCTTCTACACGAACGCGGCCTACTCAATGCGAACGTGAAGGCCAAAGGGCCCAGGCCTCCTCGAACGCATCCCTGCATATGAGAATGCGAAGGGCAAAACCTCCAGTCCCCATATCCTTCACCGCGAACGCGAGGATCTGTCCGTGTTCGCGAAGAAAGAAACCAGAACAGAAAATCTGGTGTTTTCAACTTAACTCCGGGCGGTTTGAAACACACCCGAGCCCCTCGGGACCCCGTCCAACTACACCAACAAGCATATTAACATAATACGGACTTGCTCGAACTCTAGAAATGCATAAAATAACAACAAAACCAAGAATCACACCCCAAAACCGAATTGAATCAAAATATGAATTCCAAGTTTCCAAATTGCTCCGAGCGCGCCGAATCATACTTAGACTGCTCGGAATGACACCAAATTTTGCGTGCAAGTCTTAAATAACATTATGGAACTATTTCTGATCTCGGAATCCCATTTGGAACTCGATATCACAAAAAATTACTCCAAACCAAATTTAAAGAACTTCAAAACCTTCCAAGAAAAAACTTTCACTATTAAGCGCCAAAACGCTCCCGTGTCATCCAAAACCCGATCCGAGCATACACCCAAGTCCGAAATTATCATACGAATATATTGGAATAGTCAAATCTCGATTCTGAGGTCGTTTACTCAAAACGTTGACCGAATTCAAACTTAGCCTTTTTAGCCAACCTTAAGGAACCAAGTGTTCCGATTTCAACCCGAACTCTTCCAAATCCTGAACTAACCATCCCCGCAAGTCATAAAACAGTAAAAGCTTGTACGAAAAGTCTTATTTAGGGGAACATGATTCTAGAAAGCAAAACGACCGGTCGGGTCGTTACACAAATAAATGGTAAAATTACTACTCATCAACACCCCAACTTAAAACTTTTGCTTGTCCTCAAGCAAATCAAAATCAAATACTCAATGAGGCTCTACTATTTAAAGCTCAAGTAGCATCGCTATCATTCCCAAATCATATTCTCCAATTAAGCACAACACATATGGCTTTGGTTGGTACTAATAATTAGGCTCAAGCATGTGAACTTCAACCAAATAACTCCCTCATTTAAAACTCAATCTCAAGAATGCAAAGGAGTTTCAAAATAATCAAGTAACAACCAAGCCTTAAGAAGTGATTCAAAAGCATTTGTCTACTACATATGCTCAATTTACTTAATTCAGAATCTATCAATGTCACCAATCCATCATAATCCATGTGCCATCTCAAGAAATAAAGTCCCAAAAATTACCATAGTTACAATAACAACACAAGGGACAACTGCACAAAGACACTCACTCTCCACAAAGAATTTCAAGTGTTACCAATATCATGCCATAAGCTTGCCCTTATTTTAATCTGCCGCCAATCTAAGAAAGTTCGGTTGGAGATCGCATAAGGACTTTTTAAGCTTGTAATATAGGCTCAGGGAAGGGTAGGATACGCATTTGGGATTCAAGTGACTACACCCCCCTTGAACACTACTCATAAATTTATCTTTATTTTTGCACTTTGTTTCTTTTTAAACCACATAGCCCTTATTGACCTCTAGTTACCAACATAGAACCACCTTAAAGTACCTCTCAATTTTCATATATATATATATATATATATATATTGTTTTGCTTTTCTTTTGGAGCTTGAGTATCTTCATATAAACAACTTTGAAGTATATGCTTTTATACATAATGTACATCTTCAACATTTTTCAATTAATACCAACACCGCCAACTTAGGTTTTTAGCCTCATGCTTAACATTCAAGGAGGAAAGGGTTCAAAAGAGGAAATTATTTCACAAATGGGATAAATGTTTGTAATGTGATAGCCAAAGAAAATGTTAAAGGCTTAAATGAGGTTAACTAGTGATAATATTTATGCAATGATATGCTCGAAAAGCTAAATTGGCTTTTTTTAAAGATCACAAAAAATACCTAAGGTCATCCCTCCAACCAAACATAATTAGCATTAGCATTGAAAGACCAACCGGGTAAGTTCTAGATGATAACAGTAAATAAAAGAATTATTTTTAATAAAAAATTAACACACATGGCACATGAACTTATCAAGGTGATTAATTTAACTTCTTAATAAGAACAATTAGAGCAATATCATGCCAACTAGTGGGCAAGGAGTCACAAAATGAGCCAAAACGTTATCATAAAAATTATTCTTCCCCATGCAACTTATTTTTTTAATTTACAACCAAAAGTCAGAAGGGTATTCTTAATTCACACTTAACATACAAGAGACTAATTTTATTAGTACCAAACAATCCAAAAGTCTCCACATAACAAAACAAGACTAATTCTCTTAAAAAAGTTGTCACGCCATCCATCATAGGCAAAAGTCACCCGGTTCAACATAAAAATATTCCCTGGAAAAGAAACGTAGCATAAAAGAAAACTCATGGAGATTTATTATAAAGTATATTATTACTTAAAGAAATAAAAATAATATAAACTAAAAACTACTAAAGAAAATAAAATAAACACTAAAGGAATAAAGATAAAGGAACAAAAAAAAAAACATAAACTAAAAACTACTAAAGAAAATAAATAAATAAATAAAAATAAAATAAAATAACAAAACCGACTAATCCGCAAATACACCACCAGTCACAAACTACGTCCGGCAAAAACACACGATACAAAATAGTAACACAAGCCCTGTAAGGGCACACAATATTCCTACAAAAGCATAAACCCGGCAAAGGCACAAGTTAGACATTAATGTACAAATAAAGTATATTCCCTGAAGCCACCCCCAACTAAAAGCATTGCATTGTCCTCAGTGCACAATATCAGAATAAAATAAGAGTAGTTTGAAGGTCTCCCTGAGGTCTGCATCAGACTAGCAGACTGCGGGAAAAGGCTCATCACTGCTGTGTAGAGCTCTTGGCCTCATCATCAGCGGTATCATCAATATCAACATCAACATCATTCTACAAGAAGGAATACTCTTCACTATCATCTTTGTCCTCGACAGGTATCTTCTTGTTCGGCTGCCCCCATTTGAAGATGGCCTTGATGCCTCTCCATATCTTTACCATGAACGTGCCCTTCTTCTTGTATTTCTCTCTCTCCTTCTGGAATTCTACCTGGAGATCAACATGAGCCTTGGCCATATTATCATATGCTTCCTCGAGCCTCTTAACAAAACCTGCTAACTTTTCATGATACTTTGCCTATTTTTATGGGCCTCTAGGTATGTCTTCATCTCTTCTTTAGTACAGTACTCAAGCATAGACTAGGAGTGCGGGGGTCCAGTCGGGAGCCGTGACACTAAGTCACGTATGGAGACAAGCTGGGAGTTCAGCAACCCAAATGGTCTCTCGGGCAGTGTCGTCTATGAGGACTATGGTCCGGCAACTGTGGTGATCTTCTTCTTCTTGCTTTTCACTGCACTACCCTCACCGGTCACTCTCAACGGATGAAAGGGTTTGTCAGCCGGTAACCAACGATCGGTGCTACACACATCAATATATGCCTGCCGGCACAACTCTCTAACCAATAAAAGGAACATCAAGCCCGCATTGTCTTTTAGCAAGTACTATTTAATCTCCAGGATGATATAATAACAGACATTCACATGAATGTCATTAAGTATGCAATAATCAGGGCTCAGCCATATGAAACATCAGAGACATTGCCACAAGGGGAGACTCTGTTACAGATGATGTAGAGCCATATCATGGCCTCAACTGTGAAGTCAATGGATTTAAAACCCTTTCTCTTGTTGGCCCACATCGCTCGCCTATCTGAGGGATAAAGGTTAGAATCTAGCCATTTTTCATTTGAGCAATAATCTTTTTCTCGCACCGGCTCAAGTGGATGATTCGGAAGCTCATAAATATCATTGATCTGCTCAGGTTCAAATCACAATATTTTGCCCATTATTATGAGTTATGGATACTTGTAGTTTGTACGCTTCAGGTTGGCATAAAACTCATAAACCCATTCCTCATTGTCATCACATGGAGTAGGCATGAAACAACTCCAACCGGTAGTCTGTAGACGGCCAAAGAAATCTGAAAGTAGCTCGGCCAATCTATTCCCGGAGATCCCCTTTTCAAGTAGAACCTTCTTTGTAAGAAGGTTGTCATAGTATCGGTGGTGATAATTAGCAGACATGAAGAGGTCAGTGTCAAATTGTTCCTCCACAGCCTCTTCCTTAATTTCATGATCAATTGCCACATTTTCATGTTTGGGTCCATTTTTGAAGCTCAAAGTACCTAAAAAAAATCAAAACCAAGTTATTCGGGCATTAGAATCAAGTCAATCAATTCAAAACAATGCAATTAGGAAAAAGAATCAAGCCAAACGGCCCCAGCAAGCCATATTTGCAAAGCTACTGCCCTGCTGAAAATCTGTCCAGTTATCGCACCTGCGGAAACAGCATCGCAGGTGCGGTTTCGCTTCTGCAAATTTTCACTTATGAACAAAAATCGCACCTGCGTAATTTCATCGTAAGTGTGGTTCCGCATCTATGGTAAATTCCCGCTTCTTGGATTTTCCAAATTTCAGCCAAATTTCGCACCTGCGAAATAGTCAACGTAGGTGCGAGCCCGCATCTGTGGCATTTTCTTCACAGAAGTGATGTTCACCCAATTTTCAAGGGCTCAGAAACTTCCGACTCTTTTCAGTTCAAATCATTTTTTTGGCTCAAAATTTATATTCAAGAATTCTAAACTTGTACACTAGATGATTATACGACTTGATTAAACCTGCTTTTAAGGTACTTAACATCTAAAATTTTCTCGGACAAACTATCGAACACTTAACGAGCAAAGAGAATGCTATGCTTCTTTAAACTAATTGGGTACTTAGACTTCCCCAATTTTTATTGTTAGACACATAGCAGAAACAACTCATAACTACACTCAACCAATTTTCCTCACCCCTAGAACTAGCATTGATTAAAGAACGAAAAAAACTGTGGGAATTCGGCCATGGAGAAGTGTTAGAAGAAAATGAGAGAAGAAGAAAATAGAAGTAGAGGATAAAAAGAGAAAGATGTTACTTGAGTTGCATGTGTGCACATAGTGGATTGAGATCAACAGTTGTGTGAGAGATGAGAGGATCTGGGGATGGGATTTGAGAGTGCAAGAGAAAGAGTTTTACCTTCTAAAAGAGGGTCTAATTCATTAAAGATACCTGACATGCCGCATCTACGGACTTTTGAGCGCTTCTGTGAAGCCACTTCTACGGTTAGAAGATTTCTTCTGCGCAAAACGCGCATCTGCGCCCCATTTTACGCTTCTGCGTTTCCGCATCTGCGTTCCTTTTTTCGCAGGTGCGGCTACACCAAAAATCAGAAAGAAAACTGGGCAGCCACTCATTTGGCTTGAGTCCAACATCTCAACCTGCTCAAATCAACTTCAAAAAATCTGAAACTTTGTAGATTAGTTAACAATACTATAATAAACTATTCTAAAAAAGAAAATTTCAAAAACGACCAAAACATTTGAAAACGATGGGTTGTCGTCTACCTAGCGCCGCATTTAATATCATGGCACGACACTTACCAACTTCATCACTTTTCTCACCACTTGGAGGATATGAATTGGAAACCTAACTTGGACTCAAGTTTGTGATCATGAGCGGCAGGGGGGTGGTAAGTAGATGAGCAAGCCAAATGATATTTGCTTCATTTTGCATTTCTTGGCTTTCATGAGAGGAATGTCATTTTGCCTTCTTACACCTTCAAATTGTAAAATGTATGGCCCTTGACTTTCCTCTTTGCAATCCCTCATTGACTCGTGTAGTTCAATTCCCATATCACTACGCAACTCCAATGTTGAGAAATGCTTGAAACGTGACATCAAGCCTCCAAATTGCAATTCTTTCCGGACTTTGACATCCTCTTTTTCCCCCGAACTAGAGTCAACTTCAACCATATTTTCAATTACACCGGTTGACTCAAACTCTATATTTTTCTCGGCATCACCAACAAGCATGAGTCAGTTGGTGGATGTTCAATCCTTGATTCCTCAAAATGAATCTCACTTTCTTCCTCGAAGTTGGACTCTTCTTGACCACTTTCCACACTCTCAAGTTGGTGAGCATTATGAGCCTCAACCAATGATTTCATTTGATCTTCCAAAGTGCGGATAGTCTCATCATTCTGATTTAATACTTGTTTCATGTCTTTGAGTGCAAAGTTTTGCTTCTCCTCATTTTCAAGAATGGCCTCCAACATGAGCATTAATCTCTCATTTTGAGCATTTGAGAGTTCTTCTTGATTTGGATCAAGTGCCAAAGAAGGATTTTCAGGTTCAACCTCTAAGGAAGGTTCTTGGCTATCATTCACTTTCGAGGCTTTATGTACCTCTAAATCTTCAAGCATTTCTCCCATTTGTAAGTTCAACCTTTCAAGCGCCAAATCATTTTGGAGACTGAGCTCCTCCAAGGATTTTTGCTCTTTGTTTCCTCCTTCAAGTAAGAATTCCATCATGAGCTTGAACTCTCCATTTTGACTATGCTCAATTTCTTCCACTTCCATATCCCTATACTTGTCATCACAAAGTAGAATCGTCATAGCGAGGGTTCGGGAAAGGGAAGGACAAATAAGCACAATTAGCCCAATGACCATTTTGACCACCACACCTATCACATGTACTCCACTCACGGGTTTGAGATTGTGCGCACAATCCGCCCAGGGAGAATTTAAACAATTTTGTCATGAGTGTGATCCTCCACAATAAGGACAAAGGTCATCAAAATATGAACAACTACCATCCATCCAATTTTCATTATGCGATGCTATTTTTAAAAACTAAGAAAATACACAAGTAAAATAAACAAGAAAACAAACAAGAAACTAAATAAAGATAAGAAAAATAATTACACAAATATTCACAAGTTTGGATCAAAGCACGTACGCTTACTTCTCAAACAACCTAAATGTGCCATATTGTTCCCCAGCAACTGCGCCAATTTTGATGACATCCAATTCCACTACTAAAATGTAAATGGACACGGTCGCATGCAATATAATATACCCAACTATGAGTCGGGGTCGAATCACATAGAAAAATATGTAGGCGATTAGGCAATGTAAGAGAATTATCATTTATTATGCTAAGCCAAATACTTAAAAGGGTTTTGGGAAAATATTTATGTCTAAATTCAAAAATTGTAAACTAACCTAGAAAGCAAGTAAAATTATCAATAGCTACAAGCATGTATGCAATGAGAATTACACTCAAGTAACGACCCAATGTATTTAACGATTTTACAAATATGAGCGAGTTTATGTTAATTAGTCTCGGATATTAATTCTTTATTAGCTTGTTCTAATGACTAACAAGACTTCCTAATTGAATTAGAGATTAAGAGCACCTAATGTGGCTACAAGTAGTTCAATCCTATCCCTAGGCAGAAGCTATAAAATGAGGGTTAACGCCTAAAGTTTTTGTTAATTAATCTTTCCCAACTCCAAATTACCCTTTCCAAGATTAATTCGAAGTTAATGGGCGAGTCCTAGGGTTAGTTATTCCCTTTGAAAACATTAAAGAACAAGAATAATTAAAGAAACAATTAACTCACTTCATAATTAATAAAAATCATTCAATACATAAGCACAACAAGTTATTTAATTCAAACTTTAAATATGAATATTTTCATAAACAAGATTAAAATATTGAAATAAATGCACCACACTTAAATATTCAATACAAAGCAAGAAAATAAAGAAATGAGTAAAAATGGGTAAGAAAATCTCAACCAAAAGTTTTAATCTTCAAGTCCCAAGTGTGTATGCAAGAACCCTAGCTCCAAAGCTTGTTTCTCTTGGTCAAGAGACTAAAAATTAGCCAAAGATGTGTTTCTAATAAGCTAGGTCGTGTATATGTGGGTTTGGGATAGAGAAAATGTGAATTGTCAATTCTGCCCAGGTTTGAAGCCTATTAACTGCAACTACGGAAGGATCATTGCAGGTGCGGCTCCGTAGATGCGGAATTTCTCTCGTAGGTGCGAGCCTTGTGGAAAAATGACTCCTCCACAGAAGCGGACATGTTGCCGCAGAAGCGCGTATGTAGATGCGGACTTCCAGCGCAAAAGTGGATTTCCAATCGCAGGTGCGATAACAGTGGACTTTCTCCTTTTCCGTAGATGCGGCCTAATTCTCGCATGACTGTTCCGTAGATGCGATTTCACTGAAGCACTTTTACACTTCTTCAACTCTTTTTTGCTCAATTCCACTTCAATTGAATTCAATTCTCTTCATGACTACTTTCACCTAAAAATCTAGCAATACACACAATAAATAACCTTATATTATAATTAAAGGATATATAAACTAAATAAAAGGGACTAATACAAATGGTAAAATCATCACTCATTAGTGACTTTAGGGGGATGTATCCTTATCTACATGATGCACGGACAAGTCACGTGCTACATATAACAACCGCACAGACTACTCACGTGCTGTCAACCTAATCCATATCACACATAAAGCATATACAAGAATACAAGTACACGAACAATGGCTATCAAATTAAATACTCATGAACTGATATAAGTGACATGCTAAGGTGTATGCACGCGCGAAGTATACTGCGATAGATCAAATTAGGAGATTACGCCACAAAATAGCAATTTTCGTCATTTGAATAGGAGATTAACCTACATGTAACCTCTAACATGAATCAATTATATCACAAAGGGAAAAAAATATAAGAAGCATTACCCCGAGCATGGATAAAACTCCGGTGCACGCACATGGGCTCAATCCCTCGCATGTGCGCCACCCATAGAACGTAGCTAATACTAATAACTCAGGAAACTAGTGCCTCAACTAAGTTTAGGTAAGATACTTACCTCAAGCAAGCCAAGTCAATACTATAAAAATCTCTTGCCGTGAATCGACCTCCGAAAACCTTGAATCTAGCCAAAAATAACTCAATAACATTAAATAACGCCATAGAAAACAACCCAAAATAATAAAGATTCGATCTTTATATAATTGCACAAAGTCAACCAAAAAGTCAACCCGGTCTTGCACCCCTAAACCCGACAGAACTCATAAATCCTGAACACCCATTCGAATACGAGTCCAACCATACAAGTTTCATCTAATTCCGACTCTGAATTGGGGTTCAAATTCCTATTATTTATTTTAGAAATGTTTTCCCAAAACCCCTAATTTTTCTCACTTATATTCACCAATCAAATTCCAATATCAAGGATGAATCATGAATAATAATCAAATCCGAGTCAAAAATACTTATACCATTCCAAGTCGCGGAAATAACCTCTACAATTGCCCAAATCCGAGTTTCTAATCACAAAATATGATAAATGAAATTAACCCCCCCCCCCCCCAAAGATATATTCTGCCCAAACACTTTTGCTTCTATGATACTGTATCTGCAGAAAAACCATCGCAGATGCAGAATTCACTTAACCCCCTTCCATCCACTTCAGTGGGCTACACATTGCTTTTGCGGATCCCCTTCTACGGAACAAGCTTCGCACCTGCGCTAGAGCATCTGCACTCAAATAACCGCATCTACAGACTGTGCCTTTCCCAGCTAATCTTTGCATCTCTAGCCCAGGTTCACTTCTACGAACTCGCACCTAAAAACCTCGCAGGTGCGAAAGCACCAGAACAGGACTGCCAAACAAGATAGAAATGATTCGAAACTCATTCAAAACACACCTGAAACCCCCGGGACCCTGTCCAATCACACCAACCAGTCCCAAAACATTACTCGGACCTACTCGAGGTCTCAAATCACACTAAATAACATCAAACCACGAATCACATCTCGATTCAAACTTACCAAACCTCATGTCGAACCATGTTTATTCGGCTCGTAATAATCTCAAATTTTGCACACAAGTTCCAAATGACATAACAAACTTATTCCAACTCCATGAACAATAATTTGAATTTGATAACACCAAAGTCAACCCCGAGTCAGACCTAAGAACCTTGCAAACCTTCAAGTTTCCAACTTTCGCCAATTCAAGCCAAAATAACCTAAGAACCTCCGAATCCAAATTTGGACATACGCCTAAGTAAAAAATCACCATATGAACCTATTGGAATTATCAAAATACCATTCTGAGATCATCTACATAAAAGTCAAACCTTGATGAACTCTTACACTTTAAGCTTCCAACCATGGATTTAAGTGTTCCAATTCACTTCAAAAACCTTCCCGAACCCAAACCAACCACCCCCTCAATAACATAGTACCAAATACACATACTGGAAGCATAAAATAGGGGGACGAGGCTAATGACCGGCCGGGTCGTTACATATTTGCTCCTATATTTTCTCTAAGATTTGTAATAATTCATTAGAAAATATTGTCCAAGACTTGCTCCAATATTTTCTCCAAAAGCTAGAATAATTTGGTTAACCAAACAACAATAACAAACCCAGTATAATCCCACAAGAAAGGTCTGGGGAGGGTAGTATGTACGCAGACCTTACCCCTACCTTTAAGAAAGTAAAGAGACTATTTCCGGTAGACCCTCGGCTTAAGAAAGGTAAAAGAAAGGAAAACCACAAGCACACCAATTAGAAAACTGAAGAAAAAATAGAAAACTAATCCTAGTACTGCAATCAGAAAGCTGAAAGCAATAACAAGTAATAAGAGGAGTCAAGGAATACGAAAATACATATATAACACTAAGTCATGTACTAAAGCTACAGTTACAGAAAAGGACAATGCTTGACTACCTATCCTAACCATTTACCTTTATTCTCAACCTCCACATCTTCCTATCCATGGTCATGTCCTAGAACAATGCCATATCTTGCCTAATCACCTTTCCCCAATACTTCTTCGGCCTGCCTCTACCTCTATTTAGGCCCTCCAAGGTCAACCTCTTACACCTCCTCACCACTGCATCTGTGCCTCTCCTCTTCACATGCCCGAACCATCTAAGTCTCGCCTCCCCTGTCTTGTTCTCCATAGGGGCCATGCCCACCTTGTCTCGAATAACTTCATTTCTAATTCTATCTAACCTGGCATGCCCGCACATCCATCTCAACATACTCATTTCAGCCACCTTCAACTTTTGGACATGGTAGTTCTTAACTGGCCAACACTCTGCTCCATACAACATAGTCGGTCTGATCACCACTCTATACAGCTTATATTTAGGTTTAGGTGACACATTTTTATCACACAAACCATCAGAAGCGAGCATCCATTTCACCCACTCTTCCCCAATACGATGTGTAACATCCTCGTCGATCTCTCCATTCCCTTGTATAACTGACCCAAGGTATTTAAAACTTTCTCTCCTAGGGATGACTTAAGAATCAATCCTCACGTCTTCATCCACTACCTGAGTTGCACCACTGAACTTGAACTCCAAGTATTCTGTCTTTGTGCTGCTCAACGTGAAACCTTTAGACTCCAGGGTTTGCCTCTAAACCTCTAACCTCTCGTTAACACCGCCTCATGTCTCGTCAATCAGAACAATTTCATCTGTAAATAACATGCTCCACGACACCTCCCCTCGGTTAATCCATATAAGGAAAACAAATCTTAAGAGGATAATTTCTTAAAAGATCTCCTTTACACGCCCTTTCTTTCTATGCAAGTATTCCTATAAATTGAAGTCTTTGTTCGTAAGACCTATGCATTCCAGTAAAACACTTATGATGTACTCAATAAGTATCGTAAATAAACACGGCAAGGTAAGAGAAGCATAAATTGTTAATGATACTAGCTATCACCTGTGCAGTTCCATCTTTTAAACCGACACAAAACAATATTGAAAATTAACTCATCAAGTTTCGCGAGAAAACAACCGTGTGTGTATGTGTACAGTTCTCAAATACTCTGCTCGGACAATATCATGGCATGTAGAGATGATGAGTAGTTAAATCAGGTAAATGATCAAGGAAATACAAAATCCACACAACACTGGTCGGATTCTCTCAAATTCCATATCCGTTCCAAACCACTGATCAGTATTCTCAATAACCGTGTGTACACCATCAAGAGAGAAACATGAGAGAGTGACCCTAGGGGATGGATCCATATCCACACGCTGCACGGATAACTCACGTGCTGTATGGATAACTCATGTGCTAATAATAGAACCCCGCACGGACAACTCACGTGTTGCACGAACAATTCACGTGCCAATAACATCAATATATGGATCTGCATGGACAACTCACGTGTTGCACGGACAACTTACGTGCCAATAATACAATCCGCCTGGTATGGTGACAGCCTTCTAATCCAAACATATCATACAGGAGAAATTAAACAAGTATACATATGTGTGATGAATGAATAACAATTCTCACACTCCTGGACTGGTATAAATGACATGCTAATGTGTAGGCATGTGCAAAGTGTGCTATCATAGCTCAAATCGAAAATTTCATCACTGAAAAGCATTTATGAAGTTCGTTCAGGGCTTAAACCTTTATGTAGCCTCAGCATGGCTCAAATAGATAACACAAACTGTTACAAATATGACAAATATCATAGCTTAAAGCTTAACAATCAAATTCAAGGCTTGTAAGAGCCCGAGCACAACCCGAACATGAATAAATGAACCTGGTGCCCGCATATGTGTTCATCCCCACGCATGTGCGCACCCAATAACACATAGCTATCATAACAATTCAGGCAACTAGTGCCTCAACCGAGTTTAAAAAAGATACTTATCTCAAGCAAATCAAATCACTCCGCTAGCAAGCCCTTCCCACGCGTATACGCCTCCGGAAGGATCGAATCTAGCAAAAACTAACGTAATACTATCAACAAAAGCTATAGGAATTGATTCCAATTAATAAAGCTACGATCTTTAACTAAGGTCAAAAGTCAACTCAAAAGGTCAACCCCGGGCCCACAAAAAACCAACCCCAGACCCACGTCTCCAAATCCGACAAAATTGATAAAATCTGAACACCCATTCAATAATGAGTCCAACCATACCAAAATTACTCAAATCCGATCATAACTCGACCTTCAAATCCTCAAATTAAAGCCTATAAAGTTTCTACAATTTTCCCCAATTCTTCCAACCCAAAACACTAATTAAATGATGAAAACAATGATATATTCATGTATATTAACCAAATCCCAGTTAGAATCACTTACCCCAATCAATCCGTTGAATATCCCTCCAAGAATCGCCTCAATCCGAGCTCCCAAAATCAAATTATGAAATATAACTCAAACCCTCATCTTTGAAAACTTATATTCTGCCGAGATGCCCCTTAATTGCGATCACGGGAAGTGCTTCGTGATCGCGAAGCACAAACCATAAGCTGCCAAAATTTACTCTCCACGAACGCGAATAACCCGACGCAAATGCGACTCACAAACTCCCATACCTACATGATCGCGAACCTCTTCACGCGATTGCGAAGAACAACTTCGCGTGAACCTCAGTCTCTTCCATTCTTCTTCGTGAACCCGACTCCCTTCACGCGATCACAGACTTCTTCTCGTGATCGCATGGAACAAATCTTACACCAACCCAAACAACTCTTCGTGATCGCATATAAGGAAACCACCAACAGAAATCAGCAGTTCTTCAAAGTTTCAAAATGCACCGAACATGATCCGAATCACACCCGAGGCCCCCGAGACCTCAACCAAACATACCAACAAGTCCTAAAATCATATACGAATTCGGTCGAAGCGTCAAATCATATCAAACAACATCAAAAACATGAATTGCATATTGATTCAAGCCTAATGAACTTATGAACTTCTAACTTCTACGTTCGATGCCGAAACCTATCAAATCAACTTCGATTAACCTCAAAATTTGCACACAAGTCATAAATGACACGACAGACCTATTCTAACTTCCAGAACCAAAATCTGAGCCTGGTAACCATAAAGTCAAGTTTCGGTCAAACTTCTCAACTCTCCAAACTTTTATTTTTCCAACTTTCGCCAATTCAAGCCAAAATCATCTACGGACCTCCAAATCAATATCTGAACACACTCCTAAGTCCAAAATCACCCTACGGAGCTATCAGAACCATCAAAACTCCATTCCAGAGTCATTTACACACAAGTCAACATCTGGTCAACTCTTTCAACTTAGGCCTCCAACATTGGGACTATGTGTCCCAATTCATTCCGAAACATCTCCGGAACCAAACCAACCACCCCGTCAAGTCACATAACAACAATTGAGTACATAATAAGTAGTAAATGGGGAAACAGGGATACAACACTCAAAACGACTGGCCAGGTCGTTACAACTGCGTACCCTTGGACTGCTTTGCTTGTTACCTTGCTCATCCCTTTTCTTATTCTTAAGTTTTTGAATAGCTCATTTACTGTTTTGTTGGGAAATGAATGTGCTTATTTGGGGAATTTTTTTTCTCGATATTAGGCTAATCAGAAACTTGAGTTGGATCCTCTTTGGGCCTTCTTTATCGTTGTATATTGTGAGGCCTATTAGTTTTGGGTGGATCACTAGTGGAAGCAAAAGTAGTCCTTAAAGGTGAAAACCAACACATAAACGAAGTCATATCACGGACTACAGCCAAAAAGAATATGACTATTAGAGAATAATTTAATTTACATTAGCTAACAATGAAAATAATTTTACACTATTAATATTAATTTAATCAGTAATAGTAGATTAGCACATTTCTTATTTCACAATATCATACTTATTATAAATAGTTATCTATTGTTGCAAGTCAACTTAACATAATTATAACGAAGTTAAACTCATCAGAAATACTACTCCCCCCATTCCAATTTATATGACCTTATTCCCTTTTTGGTCTATTCCAAAAAGAATGAACCTTTCTAAATTTGGAAATAATTTAGCTTAAACTTTCAGTTCTACCCTTAATGAGAAGCTTTTATAACCACACTTATACTTTTGCATGTTTACCACCATACGTTTCAAAAGAATTATAGCCATACAAATATTCTGACTAGTTTACGCCACAAATTCCAAAAGTCTTCATTTTTTTCTTAAACTCCGTGCTCGATCAAACGGGTTCACATAAATTAGAACGAGGAAATATTGTATACTCCCTCCGGTCCACAATAAGTAATTTTTTGGATATTTTTACACAGATTAAGATATTCACGTTTTAACGTTAATTAGCAATAAAATTGACCATATTAACCTTTACTATCTCTTCACATATACACACCTAACACATACTCCAATATTATTTACTCCAAGGGCAATGTAGGGAAAAATAATTAATTTATTCTTGAAATCTGGAAAAATCACTTATTTTGGACCACAAAAAAAGGTCAAAAAATCACTTATTATGGACCGGATGGAGTATCTAAATACTATACATGTCATTCTCGAGATTGCAAGGAAGTAAAATTTGATTATTATTTTTAATATTTTTTGTACAATTTCGAAATATCTAAATGTTTATCTTAAAAACGGATAACAATTGAATTTATATGTGGTTTTAAGGACACGTGATTTTACTTGCAAATTGATATTGAAATTGACTGTAAAGAAAAGTAAAAGCAAACCAAATGAGATGTGTAGCTTTGGCCCTCGAACCAAATGAAATAGCAAATGAAATATGAGTAGAGTAACATAGTATTGAGAACCTAAAGAAAAGAATAGTATATTGGTTTTTACTACCTCAGTCCCCTCTATAAATAATCAGATCCCCTTTATATAGTAGGGGAGTCCTACTCTTGATACAATTCTAAATATAGTAAGGAATCTCATGATAAGCTAATTAATCGGCCTCTTCTTGATATGTGTCGTGATTTCCGTCGAGATCCTCCCCTTAATTGCGGCTATAACGGCTTTTTTGCTTCTTGGCTCGATCTTGATCCTGGCCAATCTCGATCTTGGCCGAACTCGATCTTGATCGATCTCTGGGTCTTTGAGCTCGATCTTGGCCGATCTCGATCTTGATCGGTCTTTGGGTCTCGAGTTCGACAACATATACTTCGCACCATGGATCAATATTACAATTATGATACTTGGGCCATCATGTTCCAATCTCTATTAATCATACAAAGGGAAAAACTCGGTTTTGACCGTATACAGATAGTCCCCTCGTTTCTCGGATAGAAGATAATGAGAAACGATATGAATTTCTGAACTCCGACTTAGTTGATGATGATATCAGCGACGAGCCCGATTATGATATATGTAACAAACGTCCCGTCGGTCCAGTTACTAAGGCATTAAATTCCTATCAGTCGTTGGTCGGCCACTACCGGTTCTGAACCGTCATCACCAGGCTATAAATATTTTCACTTTCATCCTCATCCAAACTTTTCACTCAAAAGCTTTTTCTTTACTCTTGCATCTTCTTCAAAAATTCCCTTTGCTTTATACATTTTACATCGCATACAACCCTAATTCTCATTCCCTTTGTTCATCAATGGCGAAAACCTCTAAAATGGTGCCGCAAAAGGAGGCCGCTTCTTCATCGTGACCCGCCGGCAGCGAGGATGCGATGGAGCCTCGCCTTGAGGAATTCGTTCCGGTAGGGTGCTCAACTGTCATCAATTTTAAGGTTGAAAAACCTTCTTCGGTACCGGGCCGATGTGAGCCGATCTCGAGGTACCAGTGTTCAATCACCGAGAAAATTCTCGATAAAGTAAAATACGAATGTAACAGGGGCGACAAGCACGTGGTAGTCCCATCGCCTGAAGAATCAGTTACTACCCACGTGGAAGGGTTCTTAAGTGTTTATACTTATCCTTTCACGCTGGGTTCATTAGACCCCGTCATCGTCGCCTTTTACAAGAGATACGACGTGACCCTTGGCCAAATCTACCCTTCCTTTTGGAGAATGGTGATTCTTCTTCGATTCTTCTCAAGCAAAATTGAGGGGTGTCTTTTCACCCTCGATCACCTTATACGCCTTTATAGTCCCCGACTCTATCGAGGAGGGTTAATCAAGATTGCTCGCCGAGCCACCAAAGCGTCATTCTCGAGTATAGACGAGACTCGTGATCATGGTTGGATGGGCCGATTTGTTCGAGTCAGAACCTTGGACTTAATCTGTGCCGATGACATGCCGTTTCCTAAGAAATGGAATATGAACCGTGAATACTTATTTCCCTTCGAGCGTTTTAATTTATGACAGCCTTCTATTTTCTTGATCCACTTTTTCTTTCTTGTTACAGTCATGGATCGGATGCCGGAACCGATTCCGGGTCTTTAATAATGGGTTGAAGGTTTGGTGTTACAAAGACTGTACTCCAAGCGCATCAAAGGGTCGATGGGAGGCCCGCAGTCATCGTAAGTCTCTTTCTTAGTTTGTTTGTAATTTGTTCATTTTCACTTGCTTACCCCCCTTTTTCCCTTTGCAGGACTTGGGAAGGATGTTGCCATAAGGCCCCCATTTGATGATGAAGAGGTCCCTACCCCGAAGCAGGTTAAAGAGAAGAAGAGAAAAGATGCACCGAGTTCCCCGGTCTCAGAAAAGAAAAAATCGGCGAAGAAATCTCACAAGCCCGGGGGGACTCCGGTATCATGCCTCCGGACTCAATCCGCCGACTAAGGGATGAACTTGAAGAAGGAGAAGAGAAATTAGCCTATGTACGGGCTAATGTTGTGATACAACAATCCTCTGAATCGGCGGAGGTAGATAAGGGAAACCTGGCCATAATTCTTGAACAAAGAAAAGCCGAGACTATCCCTTCTCGAGCTAAGATGGTTAAAGGGGAGACCGAGGGAAAGCCTTCTCGGGCAGAAAATGATATCTTGAGGGATGAGCTCGGGGTAATCAACATTAGCACTGATATCCACGGCTTTCTGGATGGGCTCGAGTTAGCTACCTCGGAGGAGATTATCAGGTTCGGTGGATTACCGGTGCCGAATAAAGCATCATGGTCGGGCTCTACCGGGTCTTCATCGGTTCCAAAACTAGTAGACCGATTCCTGGCCCCGAGTGCTAATCCCGATCGTAAGCGGAAGATAGTGTTCTCCATCTCGGAGGATGCCTGAATTTTCTCTCCCCCTGAGGGGATTGCTAGTTACCTTCGGTCCTTGGTGACCGAAGAGGATCAAACCATGATGAATGCGGTAGGACCCGTTTTCCTTTTCAACGAGGCTCAACATGCTTTGAATCGAATAACTTCGATTGTATCTCTACCGTTTCTTTTACACTTAGATTTGTAGATAATTCTAACATCTGTTTCCATGTTTGTAGGCTTCGGTGTTGCATCACAAGGCTTTCCTCCGAATTCGGGAGGAGCATGGGGCCGAAGTTCGGAACCTCACTGAGAAGAGTGACTCCTACAAACTTCTTAGTGAGAAGCTTCGGGCAGATTTGGCAACGGCTTGAGATGAGCACAAGGAAATAGCTGAGCAGGCATTCCGAATTCTTCACGATAGTGAAGATGAATTGGAGATAACCACTAACGATCCGATTCTGCAGGTTTGGCAGAGGCTTGAACAGATTGGACAACTCAATTCGCAGGTAGATGAGCTACTGGACGAGGCAAAAAAATTCAAAGATATAGACGTCCTTGCCTTGAAAAAGGAGGTCGTCCAAGCGCAATTGGAGTTGGCTGAGACCCAGCTTCGGGCTGCAGAAGAAAATGCCTCGGTGCAGATCAAGAAGGTTAAGGAGCTTCAACATCGATTGGATTTGGCCACTTCTAATAAGGCAGGCTTGGCCGATGAACTCGAAGTGGCCAAATCCGAGGTGGCCGAGGCAAATAAAAGAGTTGATGCTAAAGTGGCCCAGTTCAGGATCGATGTTGAGGTCAATCAGGCCAAGGCCAAGAGCATGGTCGAACATGCTAAATGGCAGGCTTGGAGGGAAGCTTTCTAGGAGGTCAGTGCTCAGGGCTTCGATGTTGCGGCCGAAATTGAAAATGCCAAGGCGGAGGAAACGAGAGCTCGAAGGCTGGACTTCCCTGAGGAAGACTCCAAGAGCTTGAGCAAATTTGAGGACGGAGAAAATCCCGAGGACGCAGCCTCCGATGAACATCAAGCCACTTAGGATATTAGGTTTCTTGTTTTTCTTTTGTATCTTTTCTGGGGCCGATTCAGCCTTTTGTAAAAACCTATATATATATATATATATATATAAGGCTTTTCTTGCTTTTTCGATTCTTGTGTTTTTCCTTTGCTTTTCTGTAGTTTACGAAGGTCAAAAATGCCTTAGCATAAAATTGTGTCCGAGGTTTAGACAATTTGATTGGAACCAAACTAGTATAGCCCTTAGGTTTTTCGATCGAGTGAGTGCTTACTCGAACTCGAAGTAATATAGCCCTTAGGATTTTGTAAGAAAGGTTGTTTATGGCTTTCTCCCCTTTTCGGCTTGAAAAGGTTTTTTATCATTTGTATTCGCAAAAAACTCGTAATGCCTTGGCTTGAAATAAGGAATCGTTCAAGAGTTCGAACAATTTTGTACTTATTAGAGATTTCGAGTCTTGACATTATCAAAGTCTTTTATGATTTTGCTGGGGGTAACCTTTTTAACTGGTTTATGAAAGAATTTGGAGGCCTGTTTTGTTACGAAATTTGGACGTCTCCGATCCGTGTTAATTCGGTCGTAGCCTCTTTAGTTCGGGATTTTGCCCCTTGGGCTTATTTTCCCGTTTTACTTCGAGCTTGCCCGAAGTTGGCCGTGGCCTATAAAAATCGAGGGTTGCCTAAAAAGTCTTATGATCTCAGAGTTTTAATAATTCGATCTCGTTTATTTTTCGGACGGCAGTTCCCGAGCGTGGGGGTAATTATCCGAACTCTGATTATGGTCAGCCCTTAAGCCTATTTACATAATAGGTCGAGAGTATGGAATTGTAAAGAAAAATACTTTTCTTTATAAATGATAATACATGCATACATGTTATATTCCAGGGCTCGAGCAAACTATGCGGGCACGGTTCGTTTGACCGTTTGTCCCTTACAAATTTTTCCTATCGAGACCCTGCTGCCATGAAGTAACTTTCTCGCATCAAAGTTGACATTCGAGGGCAATACTCCCAGTGTTCGAGGTTGATTATAAAGAAACCTCGGATACTGTTGAATTGTTCTAAGTTAGCACAATCAATGGTTGCCTCATTAAAAATCTCGCCGGAAAACCTATTTGGGACAAAACCGGTCTAAGGGAAAAAGAGTGCAACACATGCTTTCAGACCTAAAAGCTTCGTGTCGAAGAATCCATTGATGTTTCTGGTCGAACACCTGCAAAGGTTAGTTTAAAATATAAATGAAAACGGAAAGAGTCGTACCTTAGCAGTAGTATCTTTTAGGTGCGATACGTTCCAATTTCTCGACAGTTATTCGCCATTTATCGTGCCGAGCTTATAAGATCCTTTTTCGATGATTTCGAGAACCTAGTACGGTCCTTCCCAGTTCGGACCCAGTTTCCCTTCATTCGGATTTTGGGTGTTGAGGATGACTTTTCTTAGCACCAAGTCCCCGATGTTAAAATGTCGAAGATTGGCTCTTCGATTGTAGTATCTTTCGATCTGCTGTTTTTGGGCGCCTAATTAGACGGGGGCGGCTTTGCGTCTTTCGTCCAAAAATTCTAGGCTCGTATTCATGGCCTCGTTATTTGACTCCTCTGTTGCATATCAAAACCTGATGCTAGGTTCTCCGACCTTGATCGGGATCAGAGATTCGGTGCCATAAACTAACGAGAATGATGTTGCTCCGGTACTGGATTTCGATGTTGCGCCATAAACCTCGGATAGTATTTCTCTCCATTTTCCTTTGGCGTCGGTCAATCTCTTCTTAAGATTTTGGATGATGGTTTTGTTGGTCGACTCGGCTTGTCCGTTCCCGCTGGGATAATAAGGTGTTGATAGGATCCTTTTGATCTTGTGATCCTCGAAAAATTTAGTTACTTTGCTGCCGATGAATTGTTTTCCATTATCACAAACAATCTCGGAGGGCATCTCGAATCGATATATGATGTGGTCCCAAATGAAGTCTATGACTTCCTTTTCTCTGACTTTCTCAAAAGCATGTACTTCAACCCATTTAGAGAAATAAGCAGTCATAAACAAAATAAGTAGAACTTTACCTGGGGCCGAAGGGAGAGGGTCAACGATATCCATTCCCCATTTCATGAAGGGCCATGGGGACAGGACCAAGTGGAGTAGTTCCCTGGGTTGATGAATCATGGGCACATGCCTTTGGCATTTGTCACATTTTCGAATGAACTCCCTTGCATCCTTCCCCATATCAGTCCAATAGTACCCTGCTCTGATTACTTTGTGGACCAGCGATTCGACACCGGAATGATTTCCACAAGTGCCCTTGTGAACTTCTTGTAGGATGTAGGCGGTATCTCCTGGTCCCAAACATATTGCCAACGGTCTATCGAACGTCCTTCTAAACAGTGTTCCGTCTTCGGACAAAGTGAACCATGCTGCCTTTGTGCCCAAAGTTCTCGACTCCTTTAGATCCGATGGAAGCTTCCCGTTCTTTAAGTACTCTATGTACTTATTTCTCCAATCCCGGGTTAAACTTGTAGAGTTTATCTCGGCATGACCTTCTTCACTTACTGATCTCATGAGTTGTATGACAGTCCCCGAGTTGAGTTCGTCATCCTCGACCGGCGAACCTAAGTCTGCAAGAGCGTCGGCCTCGCTGTTCTGTTCTTGAGATACATGTTGCAAGGTCCATTCCTTAAATTGATGTAGAGTCACCTATAGTTTATCTAAGTACCTCTGCATTCGGTCTTCTCGGACTTCAAAAGTCCCGTTAACTTGGTTTACCACGAGGAGGGAATCACACTTAGCCTCTATGACCTCCGCTCCCAAGGTTTTAGCTAGTTTGAGACCTGCAATCATGGCCCCATACTCGGCCTCATTGTTAGTCAATTTTGTAGTTCTGATATGCTGTCTAATTACATTACCTGTGGGTGATTTTAGTATGATGCCTAGTCCGGACCCCTTCACGTTCGAAGCACCGTCCGTAAAGAGGGTCCAGACTCCCGAAGATGTATATGATTTTATCAGTAATTCTTTTTCAACCTCAGGTACGAGGGCCCACGTAAAGTTAGCCAAGATTGAGACTTGATGGTGGTTCGGGGTCGATACTCAATATCGTACCAACTGATTTCTACGGCCCATTTGGCCAATTGACCCGAAAGCTCGAGTTTATGCAAAATATTTCGAAGAGGATAAGTTGTTATGACACATATTAGATGACATTGGAAATATGGTTTTAGTTCCTAAAGGCGCTTATTAAAGCAGGCGCTAATTTTTCTAAGTGTGGATATCTAGTTTCGGCCTCATCTAAGGTCCGACTAACATAATAGACAGGGAACTGCGTAGCTTGTTCTTCTCAGACCAGGACTCCACTTACTGCTATCTCCGAGACTGCCAAGTACAGGTAAAGTTGTTTGTCCACTTCTGGGGTGTGAAGCAGCGGTGGGCTCGATAAATACCGCTTTAGTTCCTCTAAGGCCTGCTGGCATTCCGGAGTCCATGCAAAATTGCTCTTCTTCTTAAGCAGCGAGAAGCATCAGTGGCTCCTATATGAGGATCTCGAAATGAATCGTCCTAGGGCGGCTATCCGCCCCGTCAGCCTCTGCACGGCTTTTACATTATTCACTACCGTGATATCATCAATAGCTTTTATTTTATCGGGGTTGATCTCGATTCCCCGGTTGGACACCATGAAACCAAAAAACTTCCCCGAGCCAACTCCGAATGCACACTTTTTGGGGTTGAGCTTCATAGTGTACTTCCTTAATATATCGAAAGTCTCCTGCAAATGCTTTAAATGGTCCTCTGCTCGCAGGGACTTAATTAACATGTCATCAATATAAACTTCCATTAGTTTTCCTATTTGTTCTTCGAACATTTGGTTTACTAGGCGTTGATAAGTTGCACCAGAATTTTTTAGACCAAATGGCATTATATTATAACAGTAGGTGTCGTACTTAGTGATAAACGAGGTCTTTTCCTGATCCTCCAGGTTCATCCGTATCTGGTTGTACCCGGAGTAGGCATCGAGAAAACTGAGAGTCTCGTGGCCGGCCGTGGCATCGATCCTACGATCAATATTAGGCAGGAAAAGAATCCTTGGGGCATGCTTTATTCAGGTCTTTATAATCTATACACATTCTAAGTTTGTTTTCCTTCTTAGGGACTACCACTACGTTTGCTAACCATTCGGGGTACTTTACTTCCCGAATGGATCCTTTTGAGAAGTTTGGTTACCTCGTCCTTGATGAAGGCATGTTTTGACCTCGGACTGGGGCCTTCATTTTTGCTTTACCGGGCGGAATTTAGGGTCCAGGCTTAGTTTGTGAGTGGTAATTTCTACTGGAATCCCTGTCATATCGAGGTGGGACCAAGCAAAGCAATCTGTGTTAGCTTTAAGGAAATGAAGAAGGTTTTTTCCTGAGCTCGAGGGTTAGCCCCGTGCCCAGGTATACCTTTCGTTCGGGCTGATGCTTGGCCAGTGTGACTTGTTCCAGCTCTTCAACTGTTGACTTGGTGGCGTCAGAGTCATTGGGAACTACGAAGGATCGAAGGATCCAGTAGTCGTCATCCACATCGATCCCTTGCTCCTGCAATCGGGTCGAAGGTGGTATCTGTGGTTGCTATTTGGCCTCCTGTTTTCCCTTCAATCCCTTCATTGATGAGAGTGCCAATACCGGTATTACTTCATTGACTAAAAACATTTCCTTGGTGGCGGGTTGCTCCCCGTACACTATTTTGACTCCCTCCGACGTCGGGAACTTCAGAACTTGGTGAAGGCTCGAGGGTACTGCCCTCATGTTATGGATCCAAGGCATTCTGAGCTGGGCGTTGTACCTCATGTCACCATCGATCACATGGAATTTTGTTTCTTGGATGGTCCCGGCCACGTTCACTGGCAAAGTAATTTCACCTTTGGTGGTTTTGCTTGCCATGTTAAAGCCGTTAAGTACTTGGGCTGCCGGCACAATTTGATCTTGTAGGCTGAGCTGTTCCACGACCCTCGATCGAATAATGTTGTCCGAGCTACCTGGATCAATCAAAACACGTTTAACTTGAATTTTATTCATAAGGACATATATACCAGTGCGTCGTTGTGGGGTTGTAAGATCCCCTCTGCATCCTCGCCATTGAAAGATAAGGTCCCTTCCGGTACGTAGTCTCGAGTCCGCTTTTCCCTCGTGATCGACACCTTGGTGCGTTTGAATTCGGGTCCCCGAGGAATATCAACCCCTCCAACAATCATGTGGATCACGTGTTTTGGCTCTTCTTGGTCATTCTATCTATTTGAATCTCTGTTCTTGAAATGGTTTTTTGCCCGATCGCTTAAAAATTCTCGAAGATGCTTAACCCGATAGAATGTTTTTTAGCCCGATCACTTAACAAACGTGCTACATCCTCCCTCAGTTGTCTGCAATCTTCTGTTCTATGACCATGGGTGCCATGATATTTGCACATTTGATTAGGATTTCTCTGGGCCAGATCAGTCTGTAGAGGTCGGGGCCACCTGGTGTCTTTGATGCACCCAATGGCCGATACAATAGCCGATGCATCAATGTTGAAGTTGTATTCTGATAGTCATGGTGCTTCTTTGGGTTCAACATTTCTATCGAAACCACTCTTACTCATGAGCCCTCGAGAGCTCTGTCTTCGATCATTTCTTCTATCAATTCGAATGGGGTTGCGTCTAGGCCCATTGTTTCTCCGATCTCCACCGTATGGTTGATATCGATCTCTGTTTGACCGTGATTACATACCCGGAAGGAGTCCCCAACTGGTCATCCCCAACCCTAATCTTTGACTGGTACCGATTATGCACGTCGGCCCAGGTTACAGCTGGATATTCGATCAAGTTCTGCTTCAACTGTTGTGAGGCTACCGAACTTCGTATGTTTAGGCCCTGAGTGAATGCCTGAACGGCCCAATCGTCGGTGACCGGGGGCAGATCCATACGCTCCATTTGGAACCGAGATACGAACTCCTTGAGCATCTCGTTGTCTTTCTGTTTTACTTTGAAGAGATCCAATTTTCTAGTCTCAACCTTTATCGTTCCGGCGTGCACTTTGACGAAGGAATCTGCGAGCATGGCAAAAGAATCAATGGAGTTAGGTGGTAAATTATGGTACAATATCATCGCCCCCTTTGATAAAGTTTCTCCGAATTTCTTCAGCAGTACAGACTCAATCTCGTCGTCCTCTAGATTGTTTCCCTTTATTGCGCATGTGTAAGAAGTGACATACTCGTTGGGGTCGATAGTTCCATTATACTTGGGAATTTCTGGCATGCGAAATTTCTTCAGAATGGGCTTTGGAGCCGTGCTCGGGGGGAAGGGCTTTTGTACAAACTTCTTTGAATCCAAACCCTTCAAAATTGGTGGTGCTCCCGAAATTTGATCAACTTGGGAGTTATATGTTTCCACTTTTTTGTCATTCACTTCAATCTTCTTCTCCCCCGATTCAATTCGCTTTGTCAGCTCCTCGAACATTTTCAAGATAGCGGGGTCGGTTCCTGACTCATTCACATTTGACCTCCCTAACACTTGTTCGGCCCTGTGAACAATTTCCTGTGATGGCTCGGGTTCGACCCTACTCGGTGTGTTGTTCTGATTTTGAAGTTGTGCTATTGCAGCTTGTTGAGCCTGCAGTTTGTCTTTCTATATCTTTGTGTTATTGACAAAACATGACTTGTCAAGAAAGTTAGTTGGTGACATATAGAAAGTTGGGTACATGTAGCTTTTTATTGTCTATTGCTTTCTATAATTTGGACCTCGGTATTCTGGTTTGCGTATTTGATTCAGAGGCTCTTCAGCCATATTATTTTGATGTTAAATCAAAATGATCATCATTTAGAGAACCTAGTTACTTTACGAGATATATATGAATTGGCATATTGCTCTACATCCTTGTTTTCTTTAGACATAAGAGGCTTGAGAAGTATGATTGATACCTTGTTTTGTAAATTGCTAGATAGAAATTTGATACTCGATTGAAGTTTAAGTATTTTTCTTGAGGTGTGTCAAGAGAATATACTATGAGCAGAAGTTAACATAATCAGTACTGAGATATGCAGAAATATGTTTTCAATTTCTTTAGTCCGCTAAGTCACGCAATTGAGTCAGTTGTTGGTTAGCTTTATTTGAGTTTCCTGTTGAATTGACATCCATATTTACTTTGAGTCTGATCAACAACTTTTATGTATTTTATGAGTTACATGGTGTCATTGCTAGGAGTTAGAGTTAGACTAAAAGAGTGTTTGCTTCTTGTAAACACTCGCCGAAATTTAACTTTTATATGTGATATAACTTTTTATGCAGGGAACAAGAATTGGAGCTTCTGAGGAAAGATATCTGAGAAAAGATATTCCGGGAGATGAAGATGAGTTTAAAAAATTAGTTAAAAAATCCCCCAAATAGCAGTTCTGTTTGGTTAAATAGACATGACATTTCTGGTATTTTTAGCCGATGTTAAGAAGGCAGACTCAATGCAGATTACACCGAGTGCTCATTCAAAAATGTTGCAAGAAATGACTATGATTCTTTTTGGAATTTTAGTTTATCTGATGATGTAATATTGAAGTACCTATACTTATTTTTTAATAATATATATTTTACTTAATTGATGGCTTGTATTTGTGTCAGAATTATTCTATAGTATTTGACATGTTTTGATACATTTGCATGATAAAGATGATTAATTATAAGAAGATAAATAAGTAAATAAGATAATGAAACCTAATTGTGGCAGTTTTGACTGCCAGTTTAAACATGTAGTACATATGGGAACACAATTCGGGCGATTCGGAACCACCGTATTATGCAATTTTGAAACCGCCGCTTTATCAAATGTTAGATTATGGCAGTTTTTGAAAAACCCCGCAATATGTTATTGGCGAGTGAAATTCTGGCATTTATCGAAATCGCCATTTCAGTCTATTGTGGCGGTTTTAAACCGCCATTATACGCCAAAATAACCGTCGTTATAACACTGCTTTTTTGTAGTGCGCCTTCTTCGCCGCCCTGTGAGTTCTGACCGGCTGATCGAACGTCTTTGCGGACGCTATTTTTGGGGTCGACGCCCAAATTTGTATTCAGGGCAACATAGGAACTGGCGTCGACAGGGTCTGCAACTGGTACTCCCTCGAGGTCAACTGGAAGCACTTTGTTTCCTGGGATAGCTACGTTGTCGTTTTCTCCATGAAAACCAAGGCCGTTATCGATGTGTGTGGGCACTGCTTGAGAGTTCGACATGCTGATCTTGGAATCAAAAACGCTTACAAAAACAAGTGTAAAGTAGTGTGTGTTATGAAAATTAGCACCAGACAATCACTATTATCCTTAGCCCCACGGTGGGTGCCAAACTGTTTATCCTAAAAACGAATAACTATTGAATGTATATGTGGTTTTAAGGACACGTGATTTTACTTGGCACAAACTGAGAAAATATGCAAATTGATATTGAAATTGACCGTAAAGAAAAGTAAAAGCAAACCAAATGAGATGTGCAGCTTTGGCCCTCGAACCAAATGAAATAGCAAATGAAATATGAGCAGAGTAACAGAGTATTGAGAACCTAAAGAAAAGAATAGTATATTGCTTTTTACTGTCTCAGTCCCCTCTACAAATGATCAGATCCCCTTTATATATTAGGGGAGTCCTAGTCTTGATACAATTCTAAATACAGTAAGGATTCTCATGATAGGCTAATTAATCGGCCTCTTCTTGATATGTGCCGTGATTTCCGCCAAGATCCTCCCCCTAATTGCGGCTATAACGGTTTTTTTGTTTCTTGGCTCGATCTTGATCCTGGCCGATCTCGATCTTCATCGGTCTCTGGGTCTTCGAGCTCGATCTTGGCCGACCTCGATCTTGATCGGTCTCTGGGTCTCGAGCTCGACAACATATACTTCGCACCATGGCTCGATATTACAATGATGAACCTTGGACCATCATGTTCCAATCTCGATTAATCATACGAAGGACAAAACTTGATTTTGACCATATACACTAAACTGAACTAAAAATAAGTTAAACAAATCTATTAATTTTAAAAGTCTATGTAATTGATACTTAATAGACGAAAACAATTGCCAAATAATTAGGATTTTGGGAAAAGGAATGAAAGAAGGAAAATCCGTAAACGTCAATGAATGCAAGAAGAGCAAATTGGGTCATTTATTAGGTTTTGAGATCCAAGGGGAAGCACGTGCTAAAGGGCATCTAATAAAGCAAAACTCATTCGCTTTGGAAGTACTTTTCCCAAAGTAGGCACGTGTCAAGGATTTGTGACGGCGTCAGATTTCAGAATGCCCTCCACCTTTCTAAATGACCAAATTATCCTTCTAAATTTTCTTTTCTTCCCAACTTTCGAAATCTCATTTCGTCGGGAAAATGTGTCGGTCGGTGCTTTTTTTCATTTTTTGGGACGGATAGACGTGCACGCTTTAGTACGGTAGGCAAATAGCTTTCTATTTTTTTGTCAAAAAGTTTAGACACGTAATTTAAGTGGTGTTCTGCATCCGTCCAATTTCACATAGGATAAAGTACAAACTTAAATGAATTGAAATTTATAAATAAAATGTGTTAAGCATATTTTTGTGGTAATAAAATCAAATTATTAAAGAAAAATTATAAATTTAAATTCAAATAATTTGTAAATATAAAAAATATCTTTCTTACTAAAACAGATTAAGAAAAAGTGTTTTGAATAAAATGTGATAGGAGTAGGGGTGTTCATGATTCGGTTTGGATCGGTTTTTTCCTAAAAATAAACCAAACCAATTAAGTCGGTTCTTCAAATATTGGAACCAAACCAAACCAAATATTCGGTTTTTATTGGGTTTTGTCGGTTATTTATCAATATTTTTTTTAAATATGAGACATACACTGCCAAACACATATTTCGGCGAGTACATTTTCAACGTAACACTATCAAACCAATTGTTCTTTGAGAAATCTATCAATTATCAAGATATATTGATGATAATTGAATGAAATAGTGATGAATAATTTAATTACCAATCAAACTAGAATATAAAAATAAATATTAGATTATTATAATAACAAAGAACTAACCTAAAAATATAAATGACTAATATGTACCATAAAATTTTAGAAACTTTATATATATATATATATAGGTATAATAATAAATTTAAATAGCTATTTCTATAGTCGGTTTGGTTCGATTTTTTTTCGGTTATTTTTTTATTAAAACCAAAACCAAACCAAATTTGATCGGTTTTTAAAATTAAAAACCAAAACCAAACAAAACCTAAAAAGTATCAGGTTTTTTTGTCGGTTTAATTCGATTTTCGGTTTGGATCGATTTTTTGGGTTTGTATAAACACCTGTAGATAGGAGTATCATATAGTATTGTAACCAAAAGGTATTCTATTTTTGTATATTCTTATATCGTTTTAGATAGGAAGCTCTAATTTCTGATTGTAGTATCTATATCCGTATTATGGATTTTCTATTACAGTCCCTTTAATTGGTAAAACTGTATTTATAGTCCAATACAGTTTTGGCAATAGCACTAGAACGGTTGCCGCTATTATCTCCTCATACCAACTTTTAGCTTTCAGCATGTAGTAAACATTTACTGCACTTTTATCTTATAGCTATTGAATTTTTTTTTCTGTAGTTGACTCCAATGAAATTACAACGACCTTCATAATTTACTCTATAACAGTAATCACCCTCTAAAATGAGGAAAACTTGATCTTTTTCCTATTGTGTTTGATGTGCTATAACACCACATATCCTAAGAATTACCGCATTTATCATAAATGGCTATAAGGGAGTACATGTCCTTTCAAGACCAAAATATATTTTCACTTTTACTTGTTAATTTCAACAAATCAAGAGAATATTTTTTTTCTTATTTTACTATTAATATTAACTACTCATTTCTCAAATCATTTTCTAAGACTCCTTAAAAATTATCATTATTATGAATATTATGATAAAATATATACTTTATTTATTATTTTTAAGGAACATGCTAAGTTAATTGTGAATAAGTAAAAGTGAATGAAGCAGTACTACTTATCCTTTGTCTAGACTTCTATTTTCCCTCTAGTTAATGACCTTTTGGCTACTGATCAAGGTTCATTAAATATGTTACTACTGACCTGTTGTGTTTGTTGAATTTTACTCTAAAAGTAAGTTAGCATTGATAAGCACATATTGACGTAATCGAAAACCAATCATTCATTTGAGAGGATAATCTCCATCAATACCTATCGTAGTGATTCAAGCTCACAAAATTATATTTATCCGTAAAACGATATAGTTGAATTTATACGTGATTTATAGACAAATGAATTAATTTGATCCAAAAATAATAGATGAATTAGACAGAAATATAAGACTTAATCTTAAAATCAAAATAGACGGCAGATATCTTGGTTTCGGGCGCAGAGCTACCGGGAGCAATAAGAACAATACAAATAAGCAAGAAGTAAAATATTATTGTACTTTTGATAGAATATAGTGTATGCTTGTCAGAAAATTGGTCTCCCTTACAATGATAGTAGAGCTCACTATTTATAGCTGCACCTAGGGAACAAGATCCTAGAATTAAGCTCCTCTTTAATGACAATTATGAGGGCCATTGAAGGATGTGTAACGGCGGACAGTGACTGCCATACTCTCTGTAACGGATCATGCACTTAATGCTGTAGAATATTTTTCATTGAATGCTACCAGATGACGACATTAATTTTGTTGTTATGAGTATCATTCTCTCCGGTGACAAGCGAGATAATTGCCTTCGGGTTTAGCTATCTCCTGCCTTTGGTTCCATATGTCTCTTTCTCATGTGATCATTAAATATGAACATATTTTATCCCATACAGATAGTCCCCCTACTTCTCGATGGCATAACTTTGTGTCACCGGAATATTGGTAGAAATATCTTTTTTGGCGGAAAATTCTCTGATCCCCTCTGAAAAGCTTCTGACGGTTGATTATACGTACATTTCTCCGTATTTAATGCCCCAAACACGCGTCATCCCATGATTTAGCATCACTTTTGCCGGTTATCGAGGTAATTATGTCAATAATTTTAGCCGCCTATACCTTTACTTATACGCATCAAACCTCTTCATTTACATTTCATAATTCTCTACACTTCCTCAAACTCTCTTTACTCAAATCGTACTTTGTCTTTAACCTTTCTTTAACCTTCTTCTTGATAGAAAAACCTACCCTTATTTCTGATAAAAAATGGCCTCTTCTTACAGAAACCCTAGTTCTTCAAAGAGCAAAGGTAAAGTTGATGACGCCGTTCCTCTTACGGTAAGCACTATCATCCCAGAGAGTCTTGTCACAACCAAAGATTTTGAAGAGAAGTTTCCTTCTGCTAACACTCGTACGTGGGTCGTGGGGTATACCCTTCTTCCATCCGTCCTTCCAGCATTTCCACTGTGAAAGAAAACTGCAATTACCAAGATTTAGATATTATTGCTCCTGATCTGGCGGAGCCAATAACTCTACCCAAGAAGGGTTTCACGTATTTTTATATGTATCCCTTCACTTTGGGGCCATTCTCTTTGAGCGGGGAGCTTGATTCCGTTATTGTGGAGTTTTGTATCCGCTACCAAGTGTGCATGGCACAGGTAAGTCCTTCTGTGTAGAGGACAATCATTTTGTCTTCGGTGTTTGTGCTAGGAGACGGGAGATGAGCTAACCCTAGATTGATTAATGAATCTTTATTCCCCCAAAATTTTTCGCAAGGGAATGATAAACTTCAGCAAGCATGGCCACCATGCCCTACTGGCCAGCATGGGTGATGAAAATGACCGTGGATGGATGGAACAGTTTGTTGCAGTTGCCCCCAAGGACATCATTCCGGCCATGGCGTCATCCTTTTCGGAGTTGTGGAACCGTGCTTGTAAGTCCATCTTTTATCCCTTATTCTAGTTAAAGATCATCCCATGTTGTCACTGATTCCTTTTCTTTTACTTGTTTTAGCAACTCGGTGGGTTCCACTACAGGTTGAAGGTTTGGACCAGTGGGTCCAAAAGATTTTGGACGTCACTACGCCAGAAACCCGTACGTGGAAGGAATTAGCCCTCAAATACTGATGGAAGGCCAAAAATCATGGTAAATAAAACTCAATCTTATTTTTCCCTTTCATGTAAGGAAGTTGTTTACACCTTTTTTCCTTTGTTGAACTCAGGTCTATCCCAGGGGCTCAATTGTTGTCCCTGAGGAGGATGTTTTGGATGATCCTACTGATGCAGCGAGGCTGCTGCAGAAAGCCTTTACAAAACAGGTATTTTTGGACCTGCTTCTGGTGCAAGTGCTTCTTCTCGGAGTCCTCGGTCGGAGAACAAGCAACAAAAGAGGAGACGCTCATATGTGGCCGGGGAAAAAAATAAAAAGGCAAAGAGCGCATCAGCTGAGTTCTTCGGATGTTGTGGTGATGAGCGTTGCGTCCGAGCCGGTCCTAGAAACTATGGTGATCGATGATGATGGAGAAGCCAATGATGATGAGGCTTCTCTATATAGAAGACGACGACATTCATCAACTCAACGGAATGCTCAATCTGTTGAGTTAGCTACACCAACCGAGGACGATGCCTAGGCACTCTAGGGGGAGTTTGATGTGGTAGAAGATGCCAACTCACGCTTCTGAGTCCCAGCTGCCGCGCCCGGTACTATAGGGCTAAGTACCGGGCCTCTTCCGTCTCCTGTTGACGAGCAACCATTAACCAACACTGCACCTGCCGCAACTGCTTCTCGTCCTACAATGCCATCTGCTTCATCTCCCTCTTCTCCAACTCAACCTTCGCCACCAGCAGCTGCTACATCATTTTCGCCAGCCGCAGCTTCCCGAGAGGAGGATGTCCCTCTTCCCTAGTCCCCAGTTCATGGGAACCTGGGGCAAAATTATGCTGCCCCCTCAGAAGATCCCCAAAGGAGGAGGAGCGCCATCCTCTCAATTTCCACCGGATGCAATTTGTTGTTCCGGTCGGTGGAACTTGCTAACTATCTAAAGCCCCTGGCTTCAGAGAAAGACTAAAACAAGATACAAGCTCTCTCGGGAGAAGTTTTGTTGAACAATGCCATGCACAACGCAGCGGCGGTATAGTCTTTGTTTTCTTCTATTGTTTCTTCTACTTGTGTTATGGCAAAGTTTTGAATTTGCATTCTTGTTTTGTAGGCCAACTTCCTTGCCTCTGAGGGTCTTCAAAGGTTGATTCGTGATAAGGAGAATCTTACCTCCGAGCGGGATTAACTTTCGGCCGAGAGGGGCCAAATTGTTGCTCGCCTCTCAGAATTTGAAGCTTGAGTTGCTGAGGCTGTTGAATTGGCAGCTCGGTTTCAGCAAAGTGAGCAGGAAGTAATGACCCTTAGCCGAGAGGTTGTCCCATTAAGGGCACAATATGAATAAACTAAGGCCAAATGGGTTGAAGTCCATATGTCGTCCTTGCTGCATCCGATCGTGAGGCTGCCTCTGATGAAAGATTGCATAATTTGGAGGCAACCTTAAATTCCAAGGCTGAAGAACTTGCTATTGTCGAGGAAAAGCATGCCCGGTTGGAGGAGAAATATAAGAAAATCTTAGAGCGTAATAAGATTTATGGATCCACTGTCCGTGATTTTAATTCCAGCCTCCGATCTATGAGATTCGCGTGAGATAACCTCTTTACTGAGATTGACCAGCTTAAAGGAGAACTTCAGCGCCGAACGGCTTCCCTCATTGTTGAAAAAATATATGCCATATATAGCATGAGGAGAAAGACCTTGGAAGAGGCTAAAACGGGTGTCATTGACTTTGATGCTAAAATCGCTAAAGCCCGTGAGCTGGAGTTGGCTGCTAAAAGGGGTCTTCCGGCCAGGCGTGATGCTACCGATTCTTCTAGTTTCGGTTCTGAGTTCTCGGGAACTGAAGAGGAACCGAAAGGCTAATGATGCTGAAAGCCAAAATGACGAAGGCCAGGATATCAAACCGGTGGCAGATCTATCTACTTCTCCTGGGGGAGAGGATGCTTCTCTTCCTCCGGGTTCCGGAGATGCAACGGATTAGTCCTTGATTTCCTTTTCAAATTTTTGTATTGGTGCCATTTGGCACACTTATCATAAATAAAAATATGTTTTCGTTCAAGTATCGTATAAGTTTCCCTTTCTGCGTACCTTTGTTTAAACATTTGCGCAAGTTTGCCCTTTGCGTCTTTTTTCGTTTAAGTGTTTGCGCAAGTTTGCTCTTTGCGCCTTTTTTCGCTTAAGTGTTTGCATAAGTTTTACTGTTTGTGTCTGATCATGCAAGGCTTTGGGTGTATTTTCCCCCGAAAGCATTTGGATTCCGGGCATAAGTTCTTCCGAAATCAACCCTTTCACGTGAGGGTTTTCATAAGAGAGGGCCCTATTATGTTTACGGTACTCTTAAAGAGGACGTCTCTTGTTCGTTACGGCACTAGCATTTTAAGTACTTGTTTAACTTTCAAATGATAAAATCAATACATCATTTAGACAAGAAACAAGATAGGAATAAAAGGACTTTAATTTATTCCTTCCATTTTCAAAAGTACACAAGCATTCGTTGTGCTAAAAAGAAACTACCATTTCTTGTGGCTAACTTGTACAACTTGTTTCAACGGGGCTTGCCATGCAGTACCCGGTCCCGATGATACAACTCTGTTTCCGGGTTTTATATTCCAGTCGAAGTGGCAGTCGTTGTTTCCATATCCTCATATCATCCCCCCTAGTGTTCAAATGCGAAGAATGTGAATTTGAACACTGGAGTTTCACACCCTCGAGGATTCCACTAGTGAATTGCTAGATAATTTTCAGTTCGGTAACAAACTTCACTTTCCCTTAAGAATTTATGCTATCGAGCCAAATATTATCTAACAATCCCCAAGTGATTTTCACTTTTGAACGGTCGGGTAATCTCTGTTCGGCAGCAAACTAAACTTCCCGGTAGGAACTTTGCTATCGAGCAAAAGACTATCTAACCGCTCCGTAGTGGTTCGTCGCTTGTATGCCTTGTCATTAAAAGGTCTTATTGCTGCTGTTGAAGCTTCCTTTGTAGAATGCTTTCCGTTGTTGCCTCATTAAAAACCTTGCCAGAAAAATCCAATTGGGACAAAAAACGGACGAAGAGAAAAAGAGTGCAGCACATACTTTTAGTATAGGTGATGTTCATCAACAATATTACCTCTTGAGGTGTGCCACATTCCAGTTGATTGGAAACATTTCTCTATCTTGATTCTCTAACTCATATGACTCTTTCCCGGTGATAGCTGAAACCTGGTAAGGGCCTTCCCACGTTGGACCCAACTTTCTCGCATTGAGTTTCCAGGTGTTCTGAGTTACTTTCCTTAAAACCAAGTCTCCTACTTTGAAGTAACGGAGGTTGGCCCTTTGATTGTAATATATCTCTATTCGCTGCTTTTGAGCTGCCATCCTTATATGCGCCAAGTTCATGCGTTCATCAAGCAGCTCCAAATTGACTAACATTGCTTAATTATTTGCTTCTTTGTTTGACCGGAAATATCTCATGGTAGGTTCACCTACTTCCACCGGGATTATGGCTTTTGCCCCGTACACAAGAGAAAAAGGAGTCTCTCCCGTGCTTGATTTGGCTGTTGTTCGGTATGCCCATAGTACGTCTGGAAGCTCTTCGGGCCATTTTCCTTTAGCTACTTCTAATATCTTTTTGAGATTTTATATGATCACTTTGTTCGCTAATTCTGCTTGGCTGTTTGCGCTCAAATGATAAGGTGATGATGTGATCCTCTTGATTTTCAAATCTTCGAAGAATTTTGTGATTTTTGCGCCTATGAATTGTGGCCCATTGTCGCGGGCTATTTCTTTTGGTATCCTAAATCTGCAAATTATGTTCTCCCATAAGAAATCTACTACTTCACGTTTGCCGATCTTCTGATAAGGACCTGCTTCAACCCACTTAGAAAAATAGTTAGTTAAAATCAAAAGAAATCATACCTTATCGGGGGCCGGTGGAAGCGATCCGACGATATCCATTCCCCATTTCATGAACAACTATGGTGATAGAACTGAGTGCAGTGGCTTTGCCGGTTGATGTACCAACGGTGTATAATGTTGACATTTGTCACATTTTTGAACATATGCTTTGGCATCTTGTTCCATCCGGAGCCAATAGTATCCTGCCCTTATTAATTTTAGTACTAAGGAATCTGCGCCCGAGTGGTTCCCGCAGATCCCTTCGTGGACTTCTCGCATAATATAGTTAGCCTCGTTGGCTCCCAAACATCGGACCAACGGGCCTTGAAAAGATTTTCTGTATAATTGACCTCCTTTGAAACTATATTGTGCGGCCTTAGTTCGCAGCGCCTGAGATGCCTTAGGATCCTCAGGCAGTTTTCCGTGTTTGAGATAGTCAATAATTTTGTTTCTCCAGTCCCAGACCAAATTAGTCTCGTTTACCTCGTAATAGCTATCTTCGTCCAAAACCGAGTGCATAAGCTGTATGAACGTACCGTAGTTCGATCCTTTCATTTTTCGTGGACGAGCTAAGGTTAGCTAATGCATTTGCTTCTGCATTTTCTTCCCTCGCGATATGCGTGATTGAACACTCCCGGAACTGAGCGAGTAGAGCCTGAACCTTCATTACGTATTGTTGCATGCATTCCTCCTTGGCATCGAAGATCCCGTAGATCTGATTAACCACCAGCTGGGAGTCACATTTGATTTCTATGACTTCGGAGTCCGTTCCTCGGGCCATTTCGAGCCCTGCAATCAAAGCTTCATACTCCGCGTCATTTCTAGTCAGCAGGACCGTTCTTATAGCCTGCCTTAAGGTTTCCCTCGAGGGCGTGGTTAGTACTATGCCGAGCCCGGACCCTTTTACGTTGGAAGCTCCATCCGTGAATAGGGTCCAAACTCTTGATGTAGATTCTTCCACCATCACTTCTTCTTTGGTTGCCAAAGGTAACAGTCCCGGACTGAAATCGGCCACAAAGTCGGCCAAAACTTGTGACTTAATCACAGTCCTAGGTTTATATTCTATGTTAAATTCACTCATTTCAGCGGCCCAGTTGGCCAGCCTACCTGAAAGTTCGGATTTATGAAGGATATTCCACAGGGGAAAGGTGGTCACCACAGCTATCGGATGACATTGGAAGTAAGGCCTTAGTTTTCGAGCGGCGACTACGAGAACTAAGGCCAATTTCTTTAGATATGTGTAGCGAGTTTCTGCTCCCGTTAAAAGTTTACTAACTTAATAGATAGGAGATTGCATACCTTCATCCTCACGGACTAGAACAACACTTACCGCTACCTCCGAGACTGCTAAGTAGACCAACAGTTTTTCGCCTTCCTTCGGTTTCGATAACAACGGAGGACTTGACAAATACCTTTTCAAATCCCTCAACGCTTGTTGACATTTCGTGGTCCATTCGAAGTTCTTCTTCTTTTTGAGTAGCGAGAAAAAATGATGGCATTTCTCCTAAGACTGTGAAATGAATCCACTCAAAGTGTCCAACCTCCCCGTTAGCCTCTGAACCTCTTTTACGCTTGATAGCTAGTCCGGGATGTCTTCGATGGCCTTGATTTTATTGGGGTTAACCTCGATCCCCCTTTGTGACACTAGAAATCCCAAGAACTTACCGGAGTTGACCCCGGATGCACACTTCTCAGGGTTAAGCTTCATGTTATGCTTCCTTAAGATGTAAAAAGTTTCTTGCAAGTGTTTGAGATGATCACCTGCGTTTAAAGACTTAACAAGAATATCATCTATGTAAAATTCCATGTTTTTCCCTACTTGCTTTTCAAACATCTTGTTCACGAGCCGTTGATAAGTGGCTCCGTCTTTCTTTAGCTCGAAGGGCATCACATAGTAACAATATGTGCCAAAATTCATGATGAACGAAGTTTTTTCCTGATCCTCCGGATTCATTTTGATTTGATTGTATCCGGAGTAAGCATCGAGAAAACTCATTAACTCGTGCCCGGCCGTTGCATCAATCATTTGATCAATATTTGGAAATGGTAAAGAATCTTTTGGGCATGTATTATTTAAGTCCTTATAGTCTACGCACATGCAAAATTTATTATTCTTCTTTGGAACTACTACTATGTTAGCTAGCCAGTCAGGATACTTTACCTCTCGGATTGAACCGATATCAAGTAGGCGAGTTGCCTCTTCCTTGACGAATTTATTTCTAGCCTCGGTAATAGGACTTTTTTTTGTCTTACTGGAGGAATGCTGGGATCCAAGCTTAGCTTGTGTACGGCCACCTCGAGCAGGATAACTGTCATATCCGCATGCGACCACACAAAACAATCGACATTAAATTTAAGAAATTCAATAAAACCAAATCTGAGTTCGGGATGCAGTCCTGTTCCCAAGTGGAATATCCTCTCCAAGAATTTCTCGAACAATGCAACTTGATCAAGTTCTTCTGCTATGGACTTTATTGTGTCGGTATCCTCTAGTACCTGGAAATACCTTGGCACCTGATGGGATTTCGATGCCCCTTCCCCCTGGTTGACTTCGCTTGGCTCGGGAATAGGCGCCGACTCCTGTAATTGCTATGCCGCATGCTCCTTCCCTTTGCTACTGGAGACTGAGATTGCATTCATCTCCTTTGCTTCCGGTTTTTCACCTCTTATTTGTTTAACTCCCTCGGGAGTTGGAAATTTCAGCAACTGGTGATATGTTGATGGCACAACCTTCATTTCGTGTAGCCATGGCCTCCCTATGATGATATTATATCCCATATCTCCGTCCACTACCTCTAAAAGGGTCATCTTCATCACTCCCTCGACATTCGTAGGCAGGAAGATTTCTCCCCGGGTTATCACGCTTGCCAGATTGATCCGGCGAGGAGTTTTGTGGAGGGAATGATACTTCCCGTGAGCTTGGCTTGCTCCAACACTCTCCATTAGATGATATTGGCCGAACTTCCTGGATCCACCAGAACACTTTCAATCTTGAAATATAAGACATTTAGAGAAATTACCAGGTCGTTATGCGGTAGCAGCAGTCCATCAACGTCTCCCTACGTAAAAGTGATGTCGTCTTCAGCAACTTCCTGGAGTCTTTTGTTGTGGGTCACTGACACTTTCGTCTTTTTCGCCGCCGAAAATGTAACCCAGTTGATCTCGTTCCCCTCTAAAATCATATTGATCACCAGGCGTGGGGGATCTTCTCCTGCTTTTGAAGGCTCTACATTATTACAATTGCGACCGTAGTTGTTTTTAGCCCCGTCGCTCAAACATTCCCTGAGATGGCCGTTTTTCAGCAATGTCGCCACCTCTTCGCGCAAATGCCGATGGTCCCTAGTCCGGTGACCATTTGTCCAGTGGTATTCCCACCACAAATTAGGATCTCTCTGGTCGTGATCAAATCTCATTGGATTCGGTAATCGTGCTTCTTTAATATTCCTTATAGCCGATACCAGCTCCATTACGCTGACGTTGAAGTTGTATTTGGAAAGTTTGGGGTAGGAAGAATTCGACGTTTCCTTGTTCTGCAATGACCTGTTGTTCCGGCCGTGACCGATTCTCCTATCGATAATGAATCTATCCGCCGATCGAAAACCTCTACCACGTCCTTCGGCCCATTCATAGCGCAAAAATTAACTCCTCGAAGACCGTCGATCCATATCAAAACTGTCTTTCGATTTCTCTTTATTTTTCTCCCGGTCCCGAACTTTAATTGACGTCGAGAAACCGAGCTGATCATCTTCAATCCTTATTTTTGACTTGTACCGATTGTAAACTTCTGCCCAAGTTGTTACTTGAAACTCGAGCAAACTTTTCATCAACTTCCAAGAAGCGTCGGAACTTCCTGGATTCAGACCTTTGGTAAATGCTTCGGCTGCCCATTCGTCCGGAATGACTGGTAGCAACATCCTTTCCTTTTGGAACCTCGTTACGAACTCCCGCAATAACTCAGACTCTTCTTGCACAATCCTAAATATATCGGCCTTTCGGACCTCTACTTTTCTGGCCCCAACATGAGCCTTGATGAAAGAATCCGCGAGCATCTCAAATGAGTCTTTGGAATGCTCAGGCAAAAGCGAATACCACGCCAGCTTACCCACTCCCCTTTCCCCCATTGCTATGAGCCTTGCCCTCTTGACTTGATATGTCAAGAAGACTACAACCGATAGTGGATCAACTTTTGCTTAAAAAGCCCCCCATCTCATATATATGATAAAGGAAGCAGGCTGTTTTTAGCTTCTTTTTTTTTTCTAGGGTCTATGGTCTCTCTTAGTAAGAGTCTCCCCGAATTTCTTCAGCAAAACGGACTCAATCTCGTGGGGAGCTAAATCATTTTCCTTCACCGTCGTTGTATAGGTGGTGATATGCTCCTGAGGATCCGAAGCTCGTACTTACATCGGCACGTCTTGAATTTTAAACTGCTTCAGGATTAGTTCTGTGCCGCGCTTGGTTTGTACGACAATTATGTGTACTTCTTTGAGTCCGGCCCTTTCAGCACTGGTGGTGCGCCCTGAATTTGATCCATTCGGACATTTACTTCCCTCATAAATTGCATGAGTTTGATTTTAAAGGGATCACTTTCATTGTTGTGATTGAATCCGTTCCCCCAGCCCCATCGGAGCCGACCTCGCCCCTCGGGGTATTATTATCGACCCTCTACATCATTTGTTTTTTGGGAGGACCGGGGAGAACTGGACCTCACCCATTCGCGTTGTTGACATTCCGTCATAACCTTATCCTGCCGTGTGAGATGGCCTATAATGGCCTCTTGTTGCTCTTGCAAGACCCTGACTGCTTTGATGACGTTCTCTTCTTCAGCATCATCAAGGGTTGCCTCCCGAACATGTCGCGGATATCGGTCGCCGTTGTCTGGCTTGGTCTCGTTCCCCTCGTTGCATGTATTACTGACTGAATTCTTGTGCTGAGGCTGATTTCTTTGGGCCTCAACGTTGTGTGTATTGTTAACACCATTATCTGCCATTTTTAATGATTTTTACTAAGAACAAAGAATTAAACAAGTTAGTAACAGATGCAGGGATCAATTCAATTGCACGACTGTCTATGCCCCACGGTGGGCGCCAAACTATTTACCCGTAAAATGATACAGTTAAATTTATACGTTATTTATAGACAAGTAAATAAATTTGATCCAAAAATAATAGATGAATTAGATAGAAATATAAGACTTTTCCTTAAAATCGAAATAGATAGCAGATATCTTGGTTCCGGACGCAGAGCTATCGGGACAATAAGAACAATACAAATAATCAAGAAAGTAAAATGTTATTGAGATTCTGATAGAATACAGTGTATGCTTGTTAGAAAATTCGTCTCCCTTACAATGATATGCTTGTTAGAAAATTCGTCTCACTATTTATAGCTGCACCTAGGGCAAGGTCCTAGAATTAATTTAATGACAATTACGAGGGCCATTGAAGGATGTGTAATGGCGGGAAGTGAATTCCATATTCTCTGTAACGAATCATGCACTTAATGCTATAGAATATTCTTCATTGAATGCTATCGGATGACGGCATAATTTTATCGTTATGAGTATCATTCTTTCCGATGACAAGCGAGATCATTGTCTTCGGATTTAGCTATCTCCTGCCTTCGGTTTTACGTGTCGTTTTCTCATGCGATCATTAAATATGAACATATTTTACCCCCACACAAACCCCTTTTTAGATCCTTGGTTTCTTAGCTTTGGAGTACCTATTAGTATGTGGTAAACGATATCAATTTACACTAGTTAATGTCGTTTAATGTAAGGTTTAAGTTGTATACACTAATAGTATAGAAATTATTTACACAACCATGCTATTTATTAGGCAATTGCATATAAATTTGTTTATCACGCACTAATTTATAATCTTGTAAAAACGGTAACTACCTTGCTAATATGTAAATTTGCTAATAGTGTAATAAAAGTTTTATGCTCTTAGTGCAAATAGCTTAACTCTTAATTAACCATCTTTTATTAGGAAAAGTAACACCATCCTCTTAATTTGAGTTATGGTATGATGATGGGTGCACATGACTTTACATCTTGTTTGGATGATTGTTAGTCACTGTATCGTATTGTATTGTTATCCCATAACAATATTTGTTTCGATTGTTTCATTAAAATTAGTTGTATTGTACTGTTAAATCTATTGTTCTGGAACAATGAAAAGTCTCATTTTTTGAATCAACCGATTTGATGTGCTGGGATTATTTTCTATTTTTCTTTCCAATTATGTCCTAACTTATTACTCTATAATTTTATTTTTCCCTTTACCTTTTTTTATTTTTATTTTAACTCCAAATCTCCAACCTATAACCTACTTTGCCATCGTCCCTTTTTTTTTTTCTACAACTTCTGCTGCTTCCAACTATAACGTCAAAGGTGTTTTGCCTTCTTTTGTTTTCTCCTAATTTGATTTTATCTCCAATTCTAATTTATCTTTGTTCTAATAGTTCTCGTTCCTTTCTTTATCATAGTTCTTTAACATTTTATTTATTATTATTTATTATTATTATTATTATTATTATTATTATCTAGTTAGGAATGGAGTGTACTTATTATTGTTTTTAATATTATTAACTTGTTCCACTAGTTTTGTTAGAATTTGCATGAATTTAATTGCTTAATCTATTTATAAGACATATTTGGTAATAAATTAGTAGAAAGAGATTTTTTAAAATTATTTTTTTGCGTAATTCATGATAAATTTAATATTTAAATAATTAAGGGTATTTTAGTAAACTTATCGGTTACAGTACAGTACGATACAGTCAAACCAAACAGCAAAATGTTATTTAACAATAGCAAACAATACAATCTATCCAAATGTTGTATTTATAAAACGATACAATACAATACATTATAAAACAATAGGTAATAATGATCCAAATAGAGTGTTAGTTCAAATTCAAAAGACTAGTGGTCTAGGAGAAATGAGAATGAAAGAAATAAATTTGAAATTCAGATCAATTTATTTGAAAATAAATTCTCTAGTAATTCAAACCCCACAAGTCAAAGAGAAGTGGGACAGTTGGGTAAAATTTAAACTATTGCAATGTAATTTTCACCGTGTGTCCTTTACACAACGGGAGAGAAAAGAAACCTTTTCTTCTACAACACTGTCATTACTACCCTATCATCTTCTGCCTCTACAATAAAACGCTCGCATATGTTTTTTCTTTTTTCCTTTTTCCAAATCTCCCAGGAATATCATTCCTCTCCATTCCATTGTAATTTCTAAAAGCATCTACGAAATTCCCTAGAGAAAAAGGGTTGTTCATATTGTACTAATTGGTGTATTCTACAAAGAAACGTATAGGAGTACATTTTTTTTTTCTTCCATTAATCGCTTTTTCTGAAATGGGGTTTCTTTGAACTGGTTGTAAATTACAATGGACTTAAAGAAACTTTCATTTTCTGATCAATTTTCTTACTTGGGTTCTTCTCCAAGATGGAAGGTAGTTGTTTCTGGCTTTGGTTTGTTTCTTGCGTCTTCTTTCATTTTCCTTTGTATTTTACTGTTGAATTATTCCTTCAAGTCTCCATTTTTAAGCCCTGTTTTTAGTGGTTTTAGTTATAGTGATAATAGTACCCTCATTTCTTGGCCATTCTCTTCTTCTAGTAATGTTAGTACTACTAGTGTTAGTTTTAGTTCTAAGGGTTCTCATCATTCTTTAGTAGTGAATGGAACAATTGAAGGAAGCATACATGAAGGGAACTTGTCTCAGATTGTGAAAAATGGAAATCTTAATGTTGAAGAATCAGGGATTACTAAGAAAAGTCATGAATTAAATGGTTCTCAAGTTGATGGAAGTGGGAATTTTTCCAATTTTTCTGGGAAAGGAACAGTTTTGGGGGAAAAGGGGGAAGTTTGGGGAAATACCCATGTGGGGAATTTCTTTGAGAATGTGAAAAATGGAAGTTTTGTTGTTCAAGAATCAGGGATTCCCAAGAATACCCCTCAATTGAATGGGACACACATTGATGGAGATATAACATTTTCCAATTTTTCTGGTGCTAGTGATAGTGGTTCTGTAAATAGTAATGTGGGCACTCCTACTTATGTTGAGGATGTTGGATCAAATGGTGAAAGAAAAAAAGTTGCAGTGACTGAAGGTAAAGGGGGTGTATCTGTGGAGCAGTTTGGTGGAATTGGTTCAAATGATGGAAAATCATTGACTGGACGCGGCAAGGACTTTTATGGGGATTGTGATATATTTGATGGCGAATGGGTTAGAGATGACACGAAGCCACATTATCCTCCAGGTTCTTGTCCTATTATTGATAGAGATTTTGATTGTCACCTTAATAAGAGGCCAGATGATGGGTATATCAAGTGGAGATGGCAGCCATATGCATGTGATATACCGAGGTAAGAGTAACTAGTAAATAATCCTTCCCTTGGTGAAGGTCTTATTCTGAGTTATAATATTATATATTGACTATGAATTAGAACGTAGGCTTTAGAAACCCTCAATCATGGATATTGCTATAATGTATAGAGGTGATACTTCAAATTTGACTTTTGCCTTGAACTTACTGAACAAGTGTTGTGGAAATACCTAAGGCAGAACATAGAACCCTGTAATTCCAATGCTACTTGAAACACTATAATGTATTTTCTGATCAGTTGATCCAGTATGTTTCAATTGCTTGTAAGTTTCTTAGGGGTGATATTTGTTGACTATATCTTGTGTGAAGTTTGAGTGCACACCTTCGAATTGAACGTTTGACATTATTCACATTGCTACTGGAACTTATTTGATTTAGATAGTCTATTTTGCTCATTGAGTTATATTAGTCAGTTAATTGATTTTACTTTTTCACTTACTAGCCTCAATGCAACTGATTTTCTGGAGAGATTGAGAGGGCAAAAGCTTGTTTTCGTGGGGGATTCTTTGAATAGGAACATGTGGGAGTCCCTTGTTTGCATTCTTCGCCACAGTATCCGAGAAAAAAAGCGAGTTTATGAGATATCAGGGAGGCATGAATTCAAAAAGAAGGGCTTCTATGCATTCAGATTTGAGGCAAGACTTACCTAACATCTTTCTGTGAGCTGCGAATTGCTATCTCTGTTTCCTTGTCATCTTATCATGCTGTGACTTGCTTGCAGGATTATAACTGTTCTGTGGACTTTGTTAGCTCACCGTTTCTCGTCAGACAATCAGCTTTTAAGGGAAAGAATGGTCCTTTCGAGACACTAAGATTGGATTTGATGGAAAAGACTACTTCAATGTATAGTGACGCTGATATAATAATCTTCAACACTGGTCATTGGTGGACTCATGAGAAAACCTCCAGAGGGTTAGTGCTGTATTTTATTTCTAAGGCTTCTTCTTTATGGAGCTGTATTGTCTTGTTATTTCTTTTCGTAAAAGCTGGATATTGCATGTCATTGTTGGTTGAAATATGTAAAGTTGTGCTCTTTGTGGGATTGTAGGGAAGATTACTACCAGGAAGGTAATCATGTGCATGCTAGGCTCAAGGTTTTAGAGGCGTACAAGAGAGCGCTTTCCACTTGGGCAAGATGGGTGGATAAGAACCTTGATGGAAGCAGAACTCAAATTATTTTTAGAGGATATTCCGCCACTCACTTCAGGTACAATTCTTTCTTACATGTTAATTTAGCTAGAACTCTAATGGAGGATGTCATGATCAGGAATTCTACTTGTAACTTATATGTTGCATTCCTTTGGTATTGAGGTGTTCTTAAGGAATCTTTTGTTTGAAAGTGGGCGTGAACAAGTTGAATTGTAATCCTTTTGTCCAAGTGCCAGGAGTCATACACTTAACTGACATTGTGGCTTGGATTAATCAACATGTGTCGGTTATGAGCTGATGCCATGTATTTACTGTGTATTCGGTTCTTAACTGACTGCAAACATTGAATATTAGGGTAGAAATTAGGGAAGTCCCGAGGTTACTGGCCGGGACAATATTTGTATAGTATATTTCCATACATCGAAGGACCAAAAATGCTGTGTAGCATTTAACAGAACCGCTTCAAGTTTCAGAGGCTAAAGAATAGAATCAATGTGGATGTTGCAAAGAACATAACAGAATGCAAGCAAAGGATCCATATAGGCGATGCGGGATGAGGACTTCGAGAGAGGTCTGGGAAGGTTTTCTCTAAAAATGAATGTTCTCCTGTGTTGCTAGTAGTCTTGTTTTGTGGTTAGATGAAGGTATATGTTGTCAAGTGAGATGGTCAAGTACTTGTGCTGGCTGCAAACTTACTGGCAGTAGAAGAATGATTGCTTTAAATATCAACTAGTAGCAAGATATGTTGATTCCTTCAAAATTAGATAAGGTAGCACATTTTTTTTGGAATTCTTTTCTTTCATTTACATGTACTCTCCGATGGTGTTGTCTCATATAGAAACTAGCATGCTATCAATTTTGTTACAATGATCGTTCTCTTATCCATGTTCATAAACAGTTTTATGCTGTTTTACTCAGGGGAGGTCCATGGAACTCAGGCGGGCAGTGCCATAAAGAAACGGAACCAATATTCAAGAAGGCTTATTTAAAAAAGTACCCTTCAAAGATGAAAGTCCTACATCACGTGCTTCATAATATGACGACCCCTGTCATCTATATGAACATTAGTAGGCTCACAGACTATAGAAAAGATGGTCACCCGTCGATATACAGAAAGGAGTATAAGACAGTAGAAGAACAAATGGCGGGAGTGCACGCTCAGGATTGCAGTCATTGGTGCCTACCAGGAGTACCGGACACTTGGAACGAGCTGTTATATGCATCTCTCCTGAAGAGCAGAAAAGGTTTGTGGAAAAACTGAAGTTGAACTGGATTATTTGTCCAGATTCGTTTTGGTCATTCTTTCAATTTTTGGTACTTGTCTTTATAGAGCAGGTAGCATTACAGAGAGTTCTTGTGTATTCTTGGAGTTGGAAAGTTGATCTGTACAATTTGTACAACATTCTGCTATTGAGGAAAATAAAAAAAAGGAAATGATAAAGCAAATTATTGATTAGCTGACATTACCAGTATATTGAACGCTTAAGCATTAAATATCCACAATGAATGGAGTTTGGTATGCTTATAGAATAATGCGTTTGCAGGTTATAATTCAGTAATTTGCTTACCTATCAAAAAATTAAAAGGGCATTATAATTCAGGGATTAAATAGTAAATAAATTGTGAAGTGGGATTGGATTGAATGCATAAAGATTATGGTAGAATGTGTGAATTTTTCACCGTATTCGGATATTTGATTGATCACACTAAAATATGAGATATGGATTCTAATATTATAGCCTATTTGGTTTGCAATTGGATTAATTGTTTTCTTTTCAACCTTTGGCCTTGATTTGAAATTCGAATCGTTCACAAACTAAGGGGGATTAAAGTTTTTTTATCAGCGTTAACCATACTAACAATACCATCTTTCCTGTGATATTGGACATTATATAGTATAGTGTGTTGCTAATACATAGAACTACACACAGTTTGAAGAATGCCAAGAAATTACCATCCAAGTATCACGCGACCTTAGGGAAGCTATAAGTAGTTTAGGTTTCTTCAGACTTTAATTCTAATTTTGAAAACTCGTGGTAGTGAACTTGTTTTACAAAATCTACACGGTATTCTAGAATAAGAACATCTAAAATGTTTTATACAGGATGAACAGACAGAACCGTGATTTTGATGTGCATAGAATTATTACAATTTGCAAATCGAGTACGTGTGTGTATATATATAGGCAGAATACATAATTTGCCCCTGAACTTGAGGCTAAACATATATACATACATATGGTTTGAACTGAAATTTGTGACTTTATGAACAGCTGATACCAAAATGGCAGAATCGGACGAGCCATATGTTCTTGAATCACGATCTAAATGAGGCAGATAAAGTAATTGATGATTTTAGTCATCGCCACTAATGTTAGTCGGCGAAATTATATGGCATGAAAATTGAGACAGTACAAACACAATTCCAAGATAGAACCAAAGAACACATCAACACAACATTTCAAGAGAAAGAGATCTATGACAATCTTAACAACTCTATTATAAATTTTTGATAAGCCATATTAACTACACACTGCATGTGACTTACAAATAAAACACAATTATAGAAGACTGGATATAACAATATAAAGTACAACAATAAGTAAAAAGCCAAGAAAGACTCCAAAACGGAGTCCATTGCCGTTTCGTGACTTGCCGGTTCGCCATGCTTTTGCCAACATCCTTTGCTATTAGTGTGATTATCAATCCATAAACACTTTCCTTTTTTGCTGCATTTTCTGGAATTCTAGCAGAGAAATTGGCAAAGTATGAACAAACTTGAAATTGTATTTGGAGGAAGGGCATTTAAAAGTCCTTAATTCACTCCAACTAATTGCCTCTCTTTTCCTAAGACCCATGGATTGCTTCATCCCACTGCATTTTTTCTCACTTAATAATCTATCAGAGTTTGAAACTGATAGTTAGTGTGTTCTTGAGACAAGCTAGTGGTAAATTTGCCCATTGATTGTTGCCTTAAATAGAAGAAACTCAACTAATCATTACATCATAAAACCACTATTATTGTTCTTTATCTTTTTCTTTTTTCACTATTGCACCCCACCCAAATCCCTTTTTCACCATGAAAAGTTGGTGAGTCACAAAAGCATTTTAGTGTTACGTGTATGGTGGCACTTAGCAATGAAATCTCAGTTCAAATATCCTTTACCTAACATTTTAAGCACACGATCAAAAAATTGTATAAACGTGAATCAATGCACTTTATAGCTAGAAAAAGTGAGTCAAAGGTCAATTATAATTTAAAACACCAAGATTAGGGACATAGTAAAAGGTTGTAATCTTGTTTCTTTCTATGATTTGTATGTATTTGTAAGCTGAATAGTGATAAGCAGCCATTAAAAGGTAGTGGAGTCCATAAAATATTGTCAATGATGCATTAGAATATGAGATGACTAGCTTGTAAGTTTACTATATTCTTTCCAAATAAATGGTGCATTACTTTTAGGTCATTGGAGTCCTTTTTTCTATCTTTTATCTTTGAGCTGTTGTACTAGTGAATCCACTCACCAATCCATCATGCTCCTCCACAATTTCCCTTTTAACTCTATATATCAAATCAGTACTTCACTAATCACATAATACATGTCGGCCAACCACAAAAAAGGAATATAGATATAAAGTTAGTCTTTTTTTTCCTCTTCCAAAAGACAATTCCCATTTTTCTAATGACTTACTGTTTTGTATATATCATCACCATTAAGGGTCGTCAAGTTTTATGTTTCCTTTCACTTATTCCTAGTTAGCTCAAATGGTATTTCGACATAGTTGGTATGCTGAGTTGATAAACTTTTGACACACTATTTACGTACCGTAAGTGCATTCGAAGTGGAAATCGCTCAATTATTGACACTGCTACTTCTATTCCAATTTCTATTTCTTTCTTTCTTTTTGTTCTTTCCCTCCATTTTATATTTAAAGTTTAAATTGAAACTGTTATAAAATCTTGAATTATGGTAGATGTGCATAACCACCAAAAGAGTAATGCTCACTACTCTTTTTCATTATCTCCATAACTTTCACTACTATAATATTTATGGAGTTATGATTGTAACTCCATAATCTGCCCATGATCTTCCTCCATGATCTCAAATGCTTAATGACATATTCAATGACATATTTCTTCACTTTTCATGCCTATATAAAGGTCTTGTATAAGATAGAAAGATCAACACAATTGAAGAAGAAATAAGAATCTCTCATCTCTTTCTCTCTATATCTCTTAGCTTGTTTTTCCTTGTTCTATATTGTTACTTTCAGCTATATTTTATAAAAGAAACTTGTTTTTCTTACTTGTTGTGGTTTATTGCAAAAAGACAACGACCTCCTAAGAAATGCACTCAATAACAAAATGTTTACACAAATATCCTCTAAGTTGATTGTTCTTTTATTTGATCTTTCTTTTGCCTTATGAATGCAAATTAAACAAAGAAAGAGAACCTTAACAATTCTAATTCTATATTACCTAGATGACAAAATTTCGATGCTCCTGCTTTTATCTTTTGATCTCAAAATGACAGTGGAAATTATTTATATTATCAAATTAGTGAATAAAGATTTATTCAGATCAATTACTGTAACGACCCGGTCGGTCGTTTTGAGTATTTTAGCCTCGATCCCCAATTTATTGCCTCATTTGTATTATATTATAGTTACGTGACTTGTTGAGGTGTTTGGTCTTGGTTTCGGGTGAGTTTCAGAGTGAAATAGGATACATAGTCCCAAAGTTGGAGGTTTAAGTTGTTAGAGTTTAACCGTAATTTGACTTTTGTGAAGACGACTCCATAAAGAAGTTTTGACGGTTCCAATAGCTCCGTATGATGATTTTAGACTTAGGAGCGCGACCGGATATTGATTTGGAGGTCTGTAGGTCGTTTCGGCATGGATTGCCGAAGTTAGGAAAATTAAGGTTTGGAAGATTTAGAAAGTTTGACCCGGAGTTGACTTTTTCGATATCGGGGTCGGATACTGATTCAGAAAGTTGGAGTAGGTCCGTAATGTCATTTATGACTTGTGTGTAAAATTTAAAGTTAATCGGAGTTGGTTTGGTATGAATCGACATTGGTTTCGGAAGTTTATAGTTCATAGGCTTGAGTTTGGGGTGCGATTCATAGAATCGGTGTTGTTTAATGTGATTTTTGGCCTCGAGTAGTTCGTTATGTATTTTGGGATTTGTTGGTAGGGGTGTTCTTGGTTCGGTTTGGATCGATTTTTTCCTTAAAAAAAACCAAACCAAGTAAGTCGGTTTTTCAAATATTGAAACCAAACCAAACCAATTAAGTCGGTTTTTTATCGATTCGGTGTATGCCGGTTTTTCGGTTTTTTCGGTTATTTATCAATTTTTTCTTAAATATGAGATATACACTACCAAACACATATTCTGGCGATTACATTTTCAACATAACACTATCAAACCAATTGCTCCTGGGAGTTGTATATGTTGAGTTGCAAAGTTGTTTTATAAAGTTGGTGAGTTGAGATTTAATTATTAATTAAGTTATTCTGCATGTTTGTTAGGCTTACCTAGTCTTAGAGACTAGGTGCCGTCACCACATCCTACGTAGGAAAATTAGGGCCGTGACAAGTTGGTATCATAGCCCTAGGTTCATAGGCGTTATGAGTCACAAGCAAGTTTAGTAGAGTCTCGCAGATCGGTACAAAGACGTATGTACTTATCTTCAGGAGGCTATGGAACTGTTAGGAAAAGTTTCACTTCTTTGATCTCTTATCGTGCGAATTTGTTGACTTCGGAATTCTAAATCTCTGTCTTTCCATTCTCTCACAGATGGTGAGGACACGCACAGCTGGATCTGATGATCAGACACCCGCGCCCCCTGTTAGATCTGGGAGAGGCCGGGGCTGGGGCAGAGGCTGAGGACGAGCACGTGGTGAAACCAGAGCACCTGCTCGAGTTGCTACAGAGGAGCCACTAGTAGCTCCAGCCGGAGAGCAAGCACCTGAGATGCCTATTACTACCCCAGCACTTCAGGAGACCCTCGCCCAATTTCTGAGCATGTTTGGCACTTTAGCTCAGGCAGGGTTGATTCTACTTGCTCCTGCCACATCTCAGGCCAAGGGAGGAGCACAGACTTCTGCCGCCCACACCCCAGAGTAGTGGGTCCATGTTGACCAAGTCCTAGAGGTCATACCAGTACATCCGATTGTCCCAGTTCAGACCGAGATTAGGGTAACAACTTCTAAAGGGGAGCAACTCGAGCTCTAGAGGTACAAGAAGTACCGCCCTCCTACTTTCAGCAGTTTGGCTTCTGAGGATGTCCAGAGTTTTCTTGAGGAGTGCCACTGTATCCTCTGTACTATGGGTATTGTAGAGTCGAGTGGGGTTGCTTTCACTACTTTCCAACTTAAGGGAGCGACTTATCAGTGGTGGCGAGCGTAAGAGTTGGGTAGCCTGGCTGAGGCAGTTTCACTCACCTAGGATCAGTTTTCAGAGATGTTCTTAAGGGAGTTTGTTCCCCAGAGTCTTAGGGATACATGGCGTGCAGAGTTTGAGCAGTTGTGCCAGGGTTCTATGACCGTATCAGAGTATACAATTCGGTTCAGTGATTTGTCGAGGTATGCGCCAGCCTTGATTTTTACTGTCAGAGAGTGAGTTCGTCAGTTTATCGAGGGGCTCAACCCTGGTATCAGATTTAACATGGCCCGAGAGTTGGAGATGGACATCCCACACAAACAGGTAGTTGAGATCTCTAGGAGATTGGATGGTATGTGGGCCCGGGAGAGAGAGTAGAGGGATGCCAAAAGGCCTCGAGATTCTGGAATATATAGTGGTGCCTGTGCCCTAGTTGCAGCTTGTCATAGTAGGGGCTATGTGAGTCGCCCTGTTCATTCAGCACTTCCAGCGGTATTCCAGCCACTCCTAGGCCTCTCTAGCCACTCCCAAGCCTCAGGTTCCCCATTATGCACCGCCATTGTCTAGTGCACCTCCTGCACGGGGTGCTTTCAGTTGTCAGTCCAGCCTATACCGGACCGAGCCAATTCCAGCAGCCACGTCCTCTGAGGGCTCGTTTTGACTGTGGTGACACTCGTCATATGGTGAGGGACTGCCCAAGACTCAGGAGGGGTGCACCTCCACAGACTATTCAGGCTCCACGTATTCCATCGCGGCCCTCAGGCTTCTCAAGTCGTGGTTACCGCACCAGTTGCCACTCCACCTATACATCCAGCCATGGATGGAGGTCGAGCAGGTAGAGGTCACCCTAGAGGGGGAGGCTAGGCAAGATATTATGCTCTAGTTACATCCGGATCAATTATCATAGGTATTGTTCTGGTTTGTCATAGAGATGCATCAGTCTTATTTAATCCATGCTCCACTTATTCCTATGTAGCATCTTATTTATCTCCGTATTTGGGTATATCCCATGATTTTTTGAGTTCTCCTGTCTATGTGTCCACGCCTGTGGGAGATTCCCTTGTTGTTGACCGTATGTATCAGTCGTGTTTAGTTGTTCTTGGTAGTTTTGAGACCAGAGACGATCTATTGTTTCTTAGTATAGTAGATTTTGATGTTATTTTTAGCATGGACTGATTGTCTCCCAATCATACTATCCTTGATTGTCATGCCAAGGCGGTGACATTGACTCTGCCAATCTTGCCGGGATTAGAGTGGAGAGGTACTTTAGATTATGTTCCTAGCAGAGTGGTGTTTATCCTTAAGGCACATCGGATGGTTGGAAAGGGATGTGATGTGTATCTAGTATATGTGAGGGATGTCAGTATTGATACTCCTATCATTGAGTTAGTTCCGATAGTGAGGGATTATCCAGATGTAAATTCGGCGGATCTTTCGGGCATGCCGCCCGACAGGGATATCGATTTTGGTATTGATTTGTTACCGAGCACTCAACCTATTTCTATTCCACCATATCGTATGGCCCCAAGTTGAAGGAGTTAAAGGAGTTGTTGCAGGAGTTGTTTGATAAGGGTTTCATTCGACCCAGTGTATCACCTTGGGGTGCTCCGGTCTTGTTTGTAAAGAAGAAGGATGGTTCTATGTGCATGTGTATCGATTATCGCCAGTTGAATAAGGTTATATTGAAGAACAGGTATCTGTTGCCACGTATTGATGACCTATTTGATCAGCTATAGGGTGCCGGAGTGTTCTCCAAGATTGACTTGCGTTCATGTTATCATCAATTGAAGATTCGAGAGCTAGATATCCCGAAGATTGCCTTCAGGACTCGGTATGGTCATTATGAGTTCCTTGTGATGTCATTTGGGTTGACCAATGCCGCAACAATATTCATGCACTTGATGAATAGTGTATTCCGGCCCTATCTTGACTCATTCATCATTGTGTTTATTGACGACTTCCTGGTGTACTCCCAGAGCTGGGAGGATCATGAGTAGCACCTAAGGACCGTGCTTTAGACCTTGAGAGAAAAGAAGTTGTATGCAATGTTTTCGAAGTGTGAATTCTGGCTTGATTCAGTGGTATTTTTGGGTCATGTAGTGTCGAGTGAGGGGATCAAGGTAGATCCGAAGAAGATTGAAGCAGTGCAAAGTTGGACTAGACCGTCTTCAACTACTGAGATCCGGAGTTTTATTGGTTTGGCAGGGTATTACCGTCGATTCATAGAAGGTTTCTCATCTATTGCTGCAGATATGACCAGATTGACCCAGAAGGGGGATCCGTTCAGGTGGACCGCAGAATGTGAGGAAAGTTTTCAAAAGCTCAAGACAAATTTGACTTCAGACCCAGTGTTGGTGTTGCCTACAGGTTCGGGGTCTTATACTGTGTATTATGATGCGTCGCGTATTGATCTCGGCGCATTGTTGATGTAGGACGGTAGGGTGATTGCCTATATGTCTAGATAGCTGAAGGTCCATGAGAAGAATTATCCCGTCCACGACCTTGAGTTATTGTTCATGCCTTGAACATTTGGTGTCACTATTTGTACGGTGTCCCTTGTGAGGTCTATACCGACCACCGGAGCCTACAACATCTGTTCAAACTGAAGGATCTTAACTTGCGGCAGCGGAGGTGGTTAGAGTTGCTTAAGGACTATGATATCACCATTCTGTATCATCCTAGAAAGGATAATGTGGTGGTCGATGCCTTGAGTCGCAAGGCGAAGAGCTTGGGAAGTTTAGCATATCTACCGGCAGCGGAGAGGCTATTTGCATTGGATGTCCAGGCCTTGTCCAACCAGTTTGTTAGATTGGATGTTTCAGAGCTGAGTCGCATTTTGGCTTGTATGGTTTCTCGGTCTTCTCTTTATGATCGTATCAGAGAGCGTCAGTATGATGACCCCCATCTGCTTGTCCTTAAGGACACGGTTCAGCACGACGATGCGAATGAGGTCACTATTGGGGATGACGATGTGTTACGAATGCAGGGCAGGCTATGTGTGCCCAATGTAGATGGTTTGCGTAAGCTGATTCTTCAGGAGGATCACAGTTCGTGGTACTCCATTCATCCGGGTTTCGCCAAGATGTATCAAGACTTGAGGCAGCACTATTGGTAGAGGAGAATGAAGAAGGACATAGTGGAGTAAGTAGCTTGGTGCCTAACTGTCAAAAGGTGAAGTATGAGCATCAGCGGCCAGGTGGATTACTTCAGAGGCTAGAGATTCCAGAGTGGAAATGGGAGCGGGTTACTATGGATTTTGTTGTTGGGCTCTCGCGGACTCAAAGGAAGTTCGATGCAGTTTGGGTGATTACGGATAGGTTGACCAAGTCGGCTCATTTCATTCCAGTAGTGACTACTTATTCTTCAAAGCAGTTGGCTCAGGTTTATATTCGCGAGATTGCTAGACTTCATGGCATATCGGTATCCATCATCTTTGACCAGGGTACACAGTTTACATTGCGGTTCTGGAGGGCCGTACAACATGAGTTAGGCACGCGGGTTGAGTTAAGTACATCATTTCACCCTCATACGGACGGACAGTCCGAGCGCACTATTCAGATACTAAAGGATATGCTTTGTGCGTTTGTGATAGAGTTTGGGGGTTCTTGGGATCTGTTCTTGCTGCTTGCAGAGTTTTCCTACAACAACAGCTACCAGTCGAGCATTCAGATGGTTCTGTATGAGGTTTTGTATGGGAGGCGATGTCGGTCTCCGGTGGGTTGGTTCGAGCCGGGTGAGGCTAAGCTATTGGGTACAGACTTAGTTCAGGATGCTTTGGAAAAGGTTAAATTGATTCAGGATCGACTTTGTACCGCCCAATCTAGGTAGAAGAGTTATGCAGATCAGAAGGTTCACGACGTTGCCTTCATGGTTGGGGAGAGGATCTTGCTCCGGGTTTCGCCCTTGAAGGGTGTTATGAGGTTCGGGAAGAAGGGCAAGTTGAGCTCTAGGTATATAGGACATTTTGAGATTCTTGAGAGGATTTGAGAGGTGGCCTACAAGCTTGCACTGCCACCTAGTCAAGCTACAGTTCCTCCGATGTTCCATGTTTCTATGCTCCGGAAGTATCACGGTGATCTGTCTCATGCTTTGGATTTCAGCTCAGTCCAGTGGACAAAGATTTGTCTTATGTTGAAGAGGCGATGGCCATTTTGGACAGGCAGGTTCGAAAGTTGAGGTCGAAGAAAATTGCTTCAGTGGAAGGGTCAGTCGGTCGAGAAGGCGACTTGGGAGACCGAGCATGATATGCGTAGCCGTTACCTTCATCTTTTCATGACTTTAGGTATGTCTCTATACTCGTTCGAGGACGAACGTTTGTTTAAGAGGGGGAGGATGTAACGACGCGGCAAGTTATTTTGACAATTTTAGCCCCGATCCCCAATTTATTTCCTCCTCAATGTTATATTGTGGTTACGTGACTTGTCGGGGTGTTTGGTCTTAGTTTCAGGTGAGTTTCTGAGTGAAATGAGACACATAGTCCCTAAGTTGGAGGTTTAAGTTGTTAGAGTTTACTGTATTTTGATTTTTGTGAAGACGACTCCGAAATGGAGTTTTGACGGTTCCAATAGCTCCGTATGTTGAATTTAGACTTAGTAGAATTACCAGATGTGGTTTTGGAGGCCCGTATGTCATTTTGGCGTGAATTGGCGAAGTTAGGAAAATTAAGGTTTGGAATATTTGGAATGTTTGATCCGGAGTTGACTTTTTTGATATCGGGGTCGGATCCCAATTCCACAAGTTGGAGTAGGTCCGTAATATCATTTATGACTTGTGTGCAAAATTTGAAGTTAATCGAAGTTGGTTAGGTATGAATCGGCATTGGTTTCGGAATTCGGAAGTTTATAGTTCATAGGCTTTAATTTGGGTTGCGATTTGTAGAATCGGTGTTGTTTGATGTAATTTTTCGCCTCGAGTAGGTCTGTTATGTGTTTTGGGACTGTGGTATATTCGGACGGGCCCCGGCAGTCCCAGGTATGAAACGGATTAAATCCGGATAAAAAGATTGGACTTGTGCAATTGCTGAAGTTCCAGCCTTTTGGTGTCATCACACCTACGGAGGGATTGGTCGAGGTGCGGACTCGCAAAAGCGATCAACTGGTCGCAGAAAAGAAGCAGGCTTTGCCCAGCTGGGATCGCAGGTGCGAGGAGATAACCGCATCTGCGAGTCCGCTGGTGCAGAGGTGTGATCGCCGATGCGGACGAGGCTGGCCTGGGCTATGGTCGCAGAAGTGGAGGGTTCTCCAAAGAAGCTGGCTCTCAGGCGTGAGCCATGGTCCGCAGAAGCGGAAATTGTGGACTTAATTAGGATCCTCACCTGCGATGGTTTTTTCGCAGGTGCGGCATCACAGAAGCGACACAAAGGCCGCAGAAGCGGTTTTGCTGGGCAGTAAAGAGGGATTTACGAGGGTTTGATTCATAATCTATTTTTGGACTTAGAGAGCTCGGTGGGAGGCAATTTTTTGAGTGGTTTCAGAGAGATCATTGGGAGCAAGGAATCCTAACTTGGTTTTGGTTAGTTTACAAGAAGTTATTGTTAATTTCATCATTTAATTAGTGGTTTGAGTTAAAAATTTGGGGGAAAATGGTAGAAACTTCTTGGGCTAAAATTTGAGAATTTGAAAGGCGATTTATGATCGGATTTGAGTAATTCTTGTATGGTTGGACTCGTTATCGAATGGGTGTTCAAATTTTCTAATTTTGGTCTGGTTCCAAGGCATGAACCCGGGTTGACTATATTTATAGTATGAAGGTTTTTTTGGCTAGATTCGAGCAATTCAGAGTTGGATAATCGAGGAAAAGGCTTACTAGTGGATTGATTTAGCGTGATTTGAGGTATGTGACTTGGCTAACCTCGTGTGGGGGAATTATCCCTTAGGATTTGTGTGGATTGTGATAATTGTGATATGTGAAAGCCGTGTACGCAAGGTGACGAGTGTGTACACAGGCTAAATGTGGAAATTACCAGTTTTAGCTATGTATATTCCTTTCATGCCTTAATTGAATTATCTTAACATGTTATATTCATCATTCTTAGTCTATTTTCACACGTCTTCTTGTCTTATTCTCGTACATGCTAATTTCCCTACATGTTTAGTTAAAGTTCTTGTTTCCTTTATTCCGTATTCATTACTTAATTGTTGTACTCTTTGCTTGAAGTTGTTAAATCTTGGAATATCTTGTTGTTGAAATTGGTATTGAGATATAAAAGCCGTGATTCACATTGAGGCAAAGTGTCAAGTTGTGAAATACCATTCTGTGGAGTTGTCCATTCCGGTTGTTATGGTTGAGCATTGTGGTTGAGCCATGGGCTCTTTACTATGAAAATATTGTATTTGTTTGGTTTCTCTGGAAAGTTGTGATATTGGGCACTTGAGGTGCGATTATGATACATTGTGATATTGATACGCATGCGGTGGTATAAGGTTTTTATTACTACCCGTACTTTCATTTTAGAATTAATCTTAAGTGAATCAATATGAGCCATAGAGTTGAAGGACCTTTACAAATATAATGATGGGTTAATTTCAAGTTTTGAGGAAGTATTGTGAGGGTTGGAAGGTTAAGAAGCTAATCGAATAGAAGAAAATAGGTTTCGTCAAAAGTCGGCAAGTTGGGAATATTATAACCCGTACTTTTGGGGCGAGACTAGGGTGATTAAGATGATAAGAAGGTAATATTATGAGTTATTTAGGTCGTATGATAGTCGTGCATTACGTTTTGAAGTCAAGCGAGTTGTGAAGCAAAGGTCGACGAAAGGCGTCATAAGTTACGTTTATAAATTTTAATGAAATTTAGGTCAAATGTCACTGAGCTTTTCTCTCAATATACTTGGATTTACGGGGTGATCCATCCACCAAATTGAATATCTATGAGTCTAGGTTTCAACTCATTAAACCGTTCATCGATACGACATTCGAGTAGAGAGATATTTGCATTTTTGCGAAAGTGCGCAATCAGCTCCCTAAGGGACCCACTTAGGCGGTTAAGATATCTTGATATATATGTGATGACTACAACCCATTTTCACTCATTATTTTTCATTCTATTCAGACCCTAGACACCTTAAAACCTTCTCTCAAAGTTCTATCATGACCCAATGTAAGGCCCCGTAATAGTTTACCAAAAACTCAAGGTTTGTGGTGCCGAGGTAGGTTAATGTGTAAGCCCCCTTGAATTTCTATTGCTAATTCGAGCGATTTCGAGCTTTGGAATACAATTTAATTTAGAACCAAATCACATGAGAATTACTGAAGTGAATAAAGTTATTTGGATACTTGGGGATAATTATTTTATTAATATTTGAGTGTTGTAATAATGGGGAACACTTAGATATTAATTTCAAAGCAATAAGACTAAAGAAAATACAGTGAGCTATCTCCCTATAGCGCAGCTATAGCACATGAGGGAAGTTGAAAATTTTAGCAAACTAGTGAGCTAAAGCCTTATAGCACAAGGATAACACTAGTGAAAAAATGCCGTATCCTATTTTAGCAAACCAGTGAGCTAAAGCCTTATAGCACAGGGATAGCCCAGTGGAAAATTACTATACCTGGGCCTATTAGTACCTGAGCGGGGAGAGAGAAGAATAAAAAATTTCAATACTAGGGCTTTTCTCTCCATCACCCATCCGGTCAAGGCTTCCAATACACACTTAAGGTGAGTTTCTAAGTGTGTTTTTATGATGATTCCACTTCTAAATCACTAATTACAACAAGGTTTTGTATTGGATTCCTTAGGATTTCTTCAAAATCTTAAGAACACCCCAAAAGTCGACTTTCAAGATTTGGTCTACAAGAGGTAATCTTTCATCCTTAAACCTACATGCATGGGTTGTTAGTGAATATTTGAGAAAGGAATAAGTACTAGCACTTGTGAGATGGTGATTGGAAGCTATAAATACTTAAACTAGATTATTGGGTGTTGTAGAGATTTTATAATGATTTAATTAGCAAAATTTGGTAGATGTGAGTTTATTGATGATTATAATGGTTCTAAGAAGGTAGTTAGTGGACAAAGGATGTTGTAGTATCTCTTGTTGGTGGTAAGAAGGTATTGTTTGATGAAGAAACACCATTACTATAGGTAGTTGAATGCTATGCACTCTAGGTGTTTGATAAAATGCCAAAATGACCAAAAACCTGGAGATCTTTACTAATATTGGTCCAATTGAGTTATGTTGATGTAGATTGAAGTTGTAAGAGTAGTGGGTGGTTTTAGTAGCACTAAAGAGCTCCATCAAGGTATGTTGGATAAACTACTCTCTTAGAATTAAATTCAGTGATGTTTTCATAAGTTTCAAGTATGGTTGTCTCAAGTTCCTTATTCTATGTTCCGAGTTGTTTCCAATAAATTCAATTGTCCCGAATAAGAAATGTTTCGAGAATTAAGTATTCAAAACGTATTCCGAATGTTCCTATCACATTATGTTGTCTTTTGGGAATGTGTTCAAGAATGATATGTGTTAAAATACTATGTCTTTGAGTTGTGTTTCAAATGAAGGTTATGATGCCAAATTATGTAAGAAAACTCAATATGCTTATGACTCTTAATTGCTCATATATTTACCTAAAGTCTTGATTGGAAATGTCTTAATGTTGATAACCTATAAAGATGGTTAGAAGTGAAATAAGTGATTTGGGGATATAAAGTGTGGCCAAAGTGCCAAGAGTGAAATAACTTCTAAAGTCCGTCTGAAGAAACTTGGGTACATAAGATAATTCTAGCAAGTGAGCATACCGTTCAGATGCTCAAAGACATGTTACAGGCTAAGATGCCAAATTTAACGGAAAGATAAATTATCGACTATTGAGGAGCGCACAACAATAGCTATAGTAGTATTTATACATGCGGGAGGATCACAAGGATATATTTTAAATTGCACAGTGTAGCTTCTTATAAAGCATGATGCGAAAGGAAATGAAGATTCCCCATAAGACAGTTTGAAAGACAGAACTGTTAGACCGGATTTAATGTATCAAGTTATAGAAAAGTAAGCCTTATTAAAGAGTGTTTGTGCTTAGAAGCATCATAGATCTAACCCCAAGACACGATGACGAGACTTAAGGAAATCTCGAGTTAATAATGAGGCCTTTTTGAAAATTTTGCTCACGAAGAGCATAATAACATATTGGGACAAGCTAGTCAATACATATATAAAGCCACTCCAAGCTACCTAGAGAAGGGACTAATTCAATTTTCCCTCAGAATTAGGATCTCTTCATTCGGTTATCATGTTCCGATATTGAAGAAGCACATGATGTTCAGATTATAGAGAAAATATCTCACGAAGAAGTTCTAGTTGCTATTTTAGATCAGCATGTCCACAAGTTGGGCACCTAGAAAGTAACTTTCGTAAAGATATGATGGAGGAATAAGAACGTCGAAGAAAACACGTGGGAAGCCAAAAGAAGAAATGAATTCTAAGTACCCTCAGCTGTTTCAGATAGAAGATTCTTAACGGTTGTAGCTCGATCATATGTTTTGTTAGCCCATGTCATGTGATTTCGATTAACACTCATTCTATGATTACATCATATTAAGAATTGAAGAGTTACAGTTCTTTCAGTAGCAGAATTATTTGGACACAAGGTATGGATAGTCCTATTTGCAAATGATACTCTATTGAAATTTCCGTAAAATCCGTAAGGGCTAGTTTCTCCTCTAAGACTCCTTTACATTCGAGGACGAATGTTTCAAAGGGGGAAAGATCCCGTACTTTCATGTTAGAATTAATCTTGAGTGAATCAATATGAGCCGTAGAGTTGAAGGACCTTTACAAAGATAATAATGGGTTAAAGCAAGTTTTTAGGAAGTATCATGAGGGGTTGGAAGGTTAAGAAGCTAATCTAATCGAAGAAATAAGTTTCGTCGAAAGTCGGCAAGTTGGGAATGTTATAACCCGTACTTTTGGAGTGAGACTAGGGTGGTTAAGATAATAAGAAGGTAATATTATGAGTTATTTTAGTCGTATGATAGCCGTGTGTTAGGATTTGAAGTCAAGAGAGTTGTGAAGCAAAAGTCGACGAAAGTCGTCACAAGTTACGTTCATAAATTTTAATGAAATTTAGGTCAAATATCACTGAGCTTTTCACTCAATGTACTTGGATTTACGGGGTGATCTACCCAACAGATTGAAGATCTACGAGTCTAGTTTTCAATACATTAAATCGTTCATCGATACGATATCGGAGTAAAGAGATATTTGTATTTTTGCGAGACTGCGCAAGCAGCTCCCTATAGGACCCACTTAGGCGGTTGAGATATCTTGACATATATATATATATATATATATATATATATATATATATATATATATATATATATATATATATATATATATATATATATATATATATATATATATGTGTGTGTGTAGCCCATTTTTACTCATTCTTTTCATTCTATTCAGACCCTAGACACCTACAAACCTTCTCTCAAAGTTCTCTCATGAACCAAGACCCAAACAAAGGACAAACAACACAAATCAAGTATCGGGAATCCCGTGGCGCTAGTGAGTTTCTTGTTCTTCTTATGGTTGCTGATTTTGGTGTGGTTCCAGCTCATGTGGGGGGTTGTTTTAAGTGGTTTATGTTCTGTAGAATAGTCTCCCAAGGTTTTCATATCAACCCTAGGTTATTTCAAGTCTTCCAAATGGATTACACCATATTTCAACATCAAAAGTTAGCTCTAGTGAAGAATAACACCTCTTTGAGGTTGTGTTGTCATTGAGGATTGGTGTGATCAGTGTTTGGATGAAATTACAATTGGTCGATGATGGTTTAGGTATGTATAATACTCCACTATATGTTCTTGAAGTTGTTTGTATGTTGGTTGCATTATTTGAGCAAGATACTACAAGAGGAGACTTGAAATAGTTTGAGATGTTATTGTTCCTAATGGACTGATTTGGAAAGGTTGTTTCCATGAACTTTAAATGGTTGGAAACCTTGGAAAAATGACTTGTTTATTCTGTTGTCTTCATGAATATATTGTCTACATATCAAACTTGCTGTTGATATTGTGAATAAGAAGATAAAGGTCAACATAATAATTGAAGGTTGTACTTGTCGTTGTTGTTGGATTGTTAGGCTGTTTGAGTGTGAATTAGGTGATTAATAGGAGGATGGAAGTCCTCCGGTTGTTCTTGTTATCGCGTTGGACATGTTTTTAAGTTAACTAATATATGATAATGGGGTTGAAGGGCACTAAAGGGATTCAATCCGAGCTTGCCGCTCGTCGTGATATTTCGATGACATGTTAATGAAATATTTGATACCCTACATACTCGGTACTTTATTAGTACTGACGTCCCATTTGCTGGGGATGCTGCATTTCATGCCCGCAGGTCCCGATAGACAGGTTGACGGTCCTCCTAGTAGGCAATCAGCTTAGCGAAAGGTGTTGGTGCACTCCACTTGCTCCGGAGTTTCCTATTTGGTCAGTATGTTTTGAGCATGTATTGATTGGTATGTGTCATGACCCAATTTCTCCTTCTGTGAACCATCGTGATGGCACCTAGTCTCTACGACTAGGTAAGCCTAACACTTTGCGGAAATGAAACAAAAACACGAACATTAACTACTAACAGTAACAAATATCTAATAAGAAACTGAATGCCACTCGGCATATACAATTATCACCTCTGAAAATGTACAAAACAATTCCCAAAACCCGGAATACCGTAAGTCACAAGCTACTAAGAAGTCTTATCTTCTTTATACATCATTTCTACAGAAAGAAGGCAAAATGAACATGGGGGATAGAGGGGGACTCCGAGGATCTGCGGGCGCGAGCAGATGTACCTTGAAGTCTCCAATAAGCAACAACGACTGCAACTAGTCATGAGGCTGGTAAGATGAACCTACATCTGCACACGAAAAGCATGTGCAGGAAATGGCATGAGTAAACCACAACGGTACCCAGTAAGTGCCAAGCCTAACCTTGATCGAGTAGTGACGAGATCAGGTCAGGGCCCTACTTGTAAAAATATAATGAATAGGACAGAATGAAATATCACAGTAAAAATAAATACGGAAATCTAACAGGAATAGAATCAATGAAAGATAACAGCTCAGAGCACAGTGATAACAACAGGGGATCTCCCGAGATACCGTCTCGTAGTCCCAAACGTAAATGTGCAGGGGGATCTCCCGGAATGCCGTTCCGTAGTCCCAAAATAAATATGCAAAATAGGGGGATCTCCCGGAATACCATTTCGTAGTCCCAAAGTAAATATGCAGTACAGGGGGATCTCCCGGAATACCGTTCTGTAGTCCCAAAGTAAATATGCAGCACAACCAATTGAAATAACAATTACAATAAGAAATCCTACAGTTTAGACTAAGTTCAAGTCAAGGAAAGCAGGAAATTTCACTAAATATGCTGCACAGAATTCAAATAGGCAGTTAAACAAGTAGGCATGCTATTCTAGTCTAAACATGATAGTTACATACGCTAGTGTGTTTGAAATAAGGAGAAAACAAGTTATGACTTAGTGAAAAGCTGAGTTTTACAACAAATAGCCCGTGTACGTACTCCTTACCTCACGTACACGGTGATCACATATCAAACGTTACCAAAATCCTAAGGGGAGTTCCCTCACACAAGGTTAGGCAAGCCACTTACCTCGAACCAAGCTCAAATCAATCCGTAATCATTCTCTTGCCACGAGTATCCAACTCCGAGTGGCCCAAATCTAGCCAAATCAATTACATAACGTAAATATAGCTACAAGAAACTAATATAGCTAATGACATCAAAGCTAAAGCAAGAAATTAAAAAAATGCCCAAAAAGCCTCCTCCGGGACCACGTCTCGAAATCGGGTAAAAGTTACTAAATAAGAAAACCCATTCACTCACGAGTTCACTCATACAAAAATCATCCAAAACCTACGCCTAGTTCCCACTCAAAACTCAGATTTTTGGTTGGGGAACTTTTCCCCCAATTCCCCAATTTCCTCACTCAAATTCCTTAATTTAATGAAGAAAACAACTACGGATTAATGACATATGATAGAAATATGATTAGGAATCGTTACCCACTGATTTCCTCTGAAAAACTCCCAAACAATCGCCTTCCTCCGAGCTCTCAATCAAATTATGTGTTATGAAATTTCAACCCTCGAATCTGCCCTTTTCTGCCTAGCAATTATCGCTTCTGCGGTTCCGCACCTGCGAAATTCCCATCGCAGGTGCGACTTTTCACTTAAGGTACCTCATCCCCATCTGCGATCAAGAGGTCGTATATGCGGACCTTTTGTCCACTTCTGCGGTCCCAAATAGCTCCTACAGTTCCTTCACTCGCACCTGCGGGTATCGCGGATGCGGAACACTCCTCGAACCTGCCATCCTAGAACTCCTTCCCATTTCTGCTTGTGCGGTTCCATAGCCGCTTCTGTGGCTCCGCACCTGCGGCCCAAAGTGCGTAGGTTCGGTGACGCTAGATACTTCAACATCAACAATGTCACCTAAGTCCAAATCAACCCGTTAAGCACCTAAAACTCACCCGAGGCCCCCCAGACCTCAACCAAACATACCAATTAATCCTAAAACACCATACAAACTTAGTCGAGCCTTCAAATAACATCAAACAACATCACAACACGAATAATGCACGGATTCAAGCCTAAGGAACTTTGAAATTTCCCAAATCTACAACCGACGTCGAAACATATCAAATCTTGTCCGAATGACCTCAAACTTTACCCACAAGTCAAAAATGACACTACGAACCTACTCCCACTTCTGGAATTCCATTTCGGGTCCGATGTCAAAATTTCCACTGCCGGCCAAAATTTCCAAAATTTTAACTTTCGCCAATTCAAGCCTAAATCTACTACGGACCTCCAAAACACTATCCGGACACGCCCCTAAGTCCAAAATCAACTAACGGAGCTAACAGAGTCATAAAAATTCAAATACGAGGTCGTTACCCACAAGTCGACGTCCGGTCGACTTTTCCAACTTAAGCTTCCCAATAAGAGACTAATTGTCTTAATTCACTTCAAAACCAATACGAACCCTCCCGGCAATGCAAAAATAGCAGAATAAGATACGGGGAAAACAATTAATAGGGGATCAGGGCTATAACTCTCAAAACGACCAGCCGAGTCGTTATATCCTTCTCCTCTAAAAACAATCGTTCATCCTCGAACGAGCGTAAAGACATACCCGAAGCTGTGAAAAGATAAGGATAACGGCTGTGCATATCCCGCTCGGTCTCCCAAGTCACCTCCTCGATCGGCAGACCCCTCCACTGGACCTTTACTGAAGCATTGTTCTTTGACCTATGTTTTCTAACCTGCCTATCCAAGATAGCCACTGGCTCCTCAACATAAGATAGATCCTTGTCCAACTGGACTGAGCTAAAATCCAATACATGAGTCGGATCACCGTGATACATTCGGAGCATCGAAACGTGGTATACCGGATGAACCCCTGCTAGGCTGGGAGGTAGAGCAATCACATAAGAAACCTCCCCAACATGCCGCAATATTTCAAAAGGACCGATGTACCTCGGGCTTAGCTTTCCCTTCTTCCCGAACCTCATGATGCCTTTCATGGGCGATACCTAAAGCAAGACCCGCTCTCCAACCATAAATGCTAAATCCTGAACCTTCTGATCCGCATAACTCTTCTATCTCGACTGGGATGTGAGAAGTTTATCCTGAATCACCTTCACCTTATCCATGGCATCCTTGACCAAGTCTGTACCCAACAATCGGGCCTCGCCCAGCTCGAACCAACCCACTGGGGACCGACACCGCCTACCATGTAGAGCCTCATACGGTGCCATCTGAATGCTAGACTGATAACTATTGTTGTAGGCAAACTCTGCAAGTGGAAAAAACTGATCCCAAGAACTTCCAAAATCTATCACACACGCACGGAGCATATCCTCAAGAATCTGAATAGTGCGCTCAGACTGCCCGTCCATCTGAGGGTGAAAAGCTGTGCTCAACTCCACCCGAGTACCCAACTCTTGCTGTACGGTTCTCCAGAACCGCGATGTAAACTGCGTTCCCCGATCGGAGATGATAGATACCGGTATGCCATAAAGTCTGACAATCTCACGAATGTAAATTTGAGCCAGCTGCTCGGAAGAATAGGTAGTCATCACAGGAATGAATTGAGCTGACTTGGTCAGCCTGTCCACAATCACCAAAACTTCATCAAAATTCTGCTGAGTACGTGGGAGTCTAACAATGAAGTCCATAGTGATCCGCTCCCATTTCTACTCCGAAAATCTCTATCTTCTGAAACAACCCACCCGGTCGCTGATGCTCATACTTCACCTGCTGGAAATTTAGACATCTAGTCATATACTATACTATGTCCTTCTTCATGCTCTTCCACCAATAATACTGCCTCAGGTCCTGATACATATTTGCGACACCCCGGATGAATAGAGTACCGTGAGCTATGAGCCTCCTGGAGAATCAACTCACGCAAACCGTCCACATTGGGCACACATAACCTACCCTGCATCCTCAATGCACCATCCTCCCCAATAGCGACCTCCTTAGCATCACCATGCTGGATCGTGTCCTTAAGGACAAGTAGATGGGGGTCATCATACTGACGCTCCCTGATACGATCTTAAAGAGAAGACCGAGAGACCATACAAGCCAATACTCGGCTTGGCTCAGAAATATCCAATCTCACAAACTGGCTGGCTAAGACCTGAACATCCAATGCCATAGGCCTCTCTGCTGCTAGTAGATATGCTAAACTCCCCAAATCTCTGCCCGAAGACTCAAAGCATCGGCCACAATATTGGCCTTCCCGGGATGGTACAAAATGGTAATGTCATAATCCTTAAGCAGCAATAACCACCTCCTTTGACGCAAATTAAGATCCTTCTGCTTGAACAAATGCTGCAAACTCTGGTGATCAGTGAAGATCTCACAAGGAACGCCGTACAAATAGTGCCTCCAAATCTTCAAGGCATAAACAATAGCTGCTAGCTCAAGGTTGTGAACATGATAGTTCTTTTCATGCACCTTTAGCTGTCTGGACGCGTAGGCAATCACCCTACGGTCCTGCATCAACACCGCATTGAGGCCAGCTCGCGACGCATCACAATAAACTATATAAGACCTCGAACCTGAAGGCAATACCAATATTGGGGTGGTATTCAAAGCTGTCTTGAGCTTCTAAAAGCTTTCCTCACACTCTTCCGTCCACCTGAATGAAGCACTCTTTTGGGCCAGCCTGGTCATAGGTGCTGTAATAGATGAAAATCCCTCTACAAAGCGACGGTAATATCCTGCCAAACCAAGGAAACTGCGGATCTCTATAGATGATGATGGTCTAGGCCAACTCTGCACTGCCTCCACTTTCTTTGGATCTACCTTGATCCCATCACTAGATACTACGTGGCCCAAGAATGCCACTAAATCAAGGTAGAACTCACACTTAGAAAATTTTGCATACAACTTCTTTTCTCTCAAAGTGTGAAGCACAGTCCTCAGGTGCTACTCATGATCCTCTCGAGTCTGGGAGTACACTAGAATGTCATCAATAAACACAATGATGAATGAGTCAAGATAGGGTCGGAACACACTATGCATCAAGTGCATAAATGCTGCTGGGGCTTGCAAAAGACATCACATGGAACTTGTAGTGACCATACCGAGTCCTGAAGGCAGTCTTCGGGATATCTGGCTCCCGAATCTTTAACTGATGATAACTTGAACGTAAGTCAATCTTGGAGAACACTCTGGCACCCTGTAACGGATCAAATAAGTCATCAATACAAGGCAATGAATACCTGTTCTTCACTGTGACTTTGTTCAACTAGCGGTAATCAATACATATCCGCATAGAACCATCCTTTTTATTCACAAATAAGATAGGAGCACCCCAAGGTGACACACTGGGCCGAACAAAGCCCTTATCAAGCAACTCATGTAACTGATCCTTCAACTCAGGAGGAGCCATACGGTATGGAAGAATAGAGATGGGCTGAGTGCCTGACAACAAATCAATGCCGAAATCAATATCTCTGTCGGGCGGCATGCCCGGAAGATCAGATGGAAACACATCTGGGAAATCCCTCACTACTGGAACTGACTCAACTGTAGGGGTATCAATACCGACATCTCTCACATAAGTAAATACGCGTCGCACCCCTTCTCAACCATTCGTTGAGCCTTAAGAAATGAAATAACTCTGCAGGGAGTATATTCTAAGGTACCTCTCCACTCTAATCGCGGTAAGCCTGAAATAGCCAGCGTCACGGTCTTAGCGTGATAATCAAGAATAGCATAATGGGGAGACAACCAGTCCATGCCCAAGATAACATCAAAATCTACCATGCCGAGTAATAATAAGTCGGCTCTGATCTCAAAACCACTAAGAGCAATCAAACATGACTGATACACGCGGTCCACAACAAGATAATCTCCCACAGGAGTAGACACATAAACAAGGGAACTCAAAGAATCCCGAGATACTCCCAAATATGGGGCAAAATAATAGGACACATATGAATACGTAGATCCTGGGTCAAATAATACCGACGCATCTCTATGACAGACTGGAACAATACCTGTAATGACATGGTTGGAAGTAACAGCCTCTGTACGAGCAGGAAGAGCATAATACCTATCCTGACCTCCCCTTCTAGGGTGACCTCGACCTCCCCAACCTCCACCTCGTGCTGGCTAAGCAGCTGGGGCGGTAGCCGGTGCTGGAATCATAGCATGAGAACCTGGTGGCGCACGTGGTGGCTGAGAATTCTGTGGAGGTGCAACCCTCCTAAGTCTGGGCCAATCCCTCACCATATAGCGGGTGTATCCACACTCAAAGCAACCCCTCGGAGGGCGTGGCTGCTACGACTGACTCGGGCCAGGTCTGCTGGACTGGACGATAAAATCACCCCAAGTTGGAGGCACACTAGATATTGGCGGTGCATAATAAGGCCCCTGAGGCCTAGAAAGGGCTGGAACACTATTGGCAGCTGGAAGAGCTGAATGAACGGGGCTACCCACATAACCCCTACCATGGCGAGCTGCTGGGCCACGAGCTCCATAATAGGAACCAGTCTCTTGAGACCTCTTTCTCCTCACGGTCCCGGGCAAGCATGCACTCCAATCTCCTAGCAATACGCACAACCTACTAATAAGGAATATCCATCTCCAGCTCCCTGACCATACTAATCCTGATACTGGGGTGGAGTCCCATAATAAAACGTTGAACCCTCTCTCGAACTGTGGCAACCAAGGCCGGTGCATGTCGGGCCAAATCACTAAAGCAGGCTGCATACTCTGACACCGTCATAGCACCCTGGTGCAGCTGCTATAACTCCGCGCGCCATGAGTCCCTGAGGCTCTAAGGGACATACTCTCTTAAAAACATGTTCGAGAATTGAGTCCATGTAAGTGAAGCTGCCTTATTCGGACTACTCAACTCATAAGCACGCCACCACTGATAGGCTGCTCCTCTAAGCTGGAAAGTGGTAAAAGAAACCCCACTCGTCTACGCTACACCCATAGTACGGAGAATACGATGACACTCCTCTAGAAAATCCTGAGCATCATCTATAGCCAATCCGCTAAAGGTAGGTAGGTGGTACTTCTAGTACCTCTCAAGTCTGAGCTGCTCCACCTCAGAAGCGGCTGTCCTAGTCTCATGCTGAACCGGGGCTACCGGCAGCATATGAATGAACTCTGGGGCCTGATCAACCTGGACCCTCTACTCAGGAGTGTGGGCTACAGGAGTCTGTACCCCTCCCCAGCGTGAGATGTGGCGGGAGCTAACAGAATTAATCCAGCCTGAGCTAAGGTGCTGAACATGCTCATGAACTGAGCTAGAGTCTCCTGGAGGGCTGGTGCAGTAATAGGGACCTCCGATGCCTGCTCTCCAGCTGGAACTGCTAGGGGCTCCTCTGTTGCAGCTCGCGCGGGTGCTCTGGCTGCACCGCATGGCCGTACTCTACCCCGACCCCGGCCTCTGGCGGCTCTAGCAGAGGGCGCGGGTGCCTGGTTGTCAGATCCTCCGTTACGGGTCCTCACCATCTGTGAGAAAGAATAGAATAAAGAATTTTTAGAATTTCATGCCAATAACTCGCACGACAAGGAATCAAAAGAAGTATGTTTATTCCTAACAGTTCCATAGTCTCCCGAAGATAAGTACAGACGTCTCCGTACCGATCCGCGAGACTCTAATAAACCGGCTTGTGACTCACGACTCTTATGAACGTAAAGCTCTGATACCAACTTGTCACGACCTAATTTCTCCCTCCATGAACCGTCGTAACGGCACCTAGTCTCTACGACTAGGTAAGCCTAAAACTTTACGGAAATGAAACAAAAACAAGAAAATTAACTACTAACAGTAACAAATATGTAATAAGCAACTGAATGCCACTCGGCATATACAATTATCACCTCTGAAAATGTACAAAACAATTCCCAAAACCCGGAATACCATATGTCACAAGCTACTAAGAAGTCTTATCTGTTTTATACATCATTTCTACAGAAAGAAGACAAAATAAACATAGGGGGATAGATGGGGACTCCGAGGATCCGCGGGCACGAGCAGATGTACCGTGAAGTCTCCAATAAGCAACAACAACTGCAACTAGTGATGAGGCTGGTAAGATGAACCTAGATCTACACACGAAAAACATGTGCAGGAAATGACGTGAGTACACCTCAACGGTACCCAGTAAGTGCCAAGCCTAACCTCGATCGAGTAGTGACGAAATCAGGCCAGGGCCCTACTTGTATAAATATAATGAAATAGGACAGAATGAAATATCACAGTAAAAATAAATACGGAAATCTAACAGGATTATAATCAATGAAAGACAACAGCTCAGAACACAGTGATAACAACAGGGGATCTCCCGAGATACCGTCTCGTAGTTCCAAATATAAATGTGCAGGGGGATCTCCCAGAATGCCGTTCCGTAGTCCCAAAATAAATATGCAAAATAGGGGGATCTCCCGGAATACCGTTCCGTAGTCCCAAAGTAAATATGCAGTATAGGGGGATCTCCCAGAATACCGTTCCGTAGTCCCAAAGTAAATATGCAGCGCAACCAACCGAAATAACAATTACAACAAGAAATCCTACAGTTTAGATTAAGTTCAAGTCAAGGAAAGCAGGAAATTTCACTAAAAATGCTCCACAGAGTTCAAATAGGCAGTTAAACAAGTAGGCATGCTATTCTAGTCTAAGCAGGATAGTTACACATGCTAGTGTGTTTCAAATAAGGAGAAAACAAGTTATGACTTAGTGAAAAACGGAGTTTTAAAACAAATAGCCCGTGTACGTACTCGTCACCTCTCGTACACGGCGCTCACATATCAAACGTTACCAAAATCCTAAGGGGAGTTCCCCCACATAAGGTTAGGCAAGACACTTAACTTGAACCAAGCTCAAATCAATCCGAAATAACGCTCTTTCCACGAGTATCCAACTCCGAGTGGCCCAAATCTAGACTAATCAATTACATATAGTAAACATAGCTACAAGAAACTATTATAGCTAATAAAATCAAAGCTAAAGCAAGAAATTAGAAAAATGCCCGAAAAGCCTCCTCCGGGCCCACGTCTCGAAATCGGGTAAAAGTTACCAAATAAGAACACCCATTCACTCACGATTTCACTCGTACAAAAATCATCCAAAACCGACGCCTAATTCCCACTCAAAACTCAGATTTTTGGTTGGTGAACTTTTCCCCCAGTTCCCTTATTTCCTCACTCAAATTCCTTAATATAATGAAGAAAACAACTATGGGTTAATGACATATGATCAAAATAGGATTAGGAATCGTTACCCACTAATTTCATCTGAAAAACTTTCATAACATCGCCTTCCTCCGAGCTCTTAATCAAATTTTGTGTTATGAAATTTCAACCCTCGAATCCGCCTTTTTCTGCCCAGCGATTATCGCACATGTGAGCCAAGGATTGCATCTGCGGTTCCGCATCTACGGAATTCCCATCGCAGGTGCAGCTTTTCACTTAAGGTACCTCGTCCGCATCTGCGATCAAGAGGTCGCACCTGCGTGTGCGCATATGCGGACCTTTTTGTCTGCTTCTGCAGTCCGAGACCGCTCCTGCGGTTCCTTCACTCGCACCTGCGGGCATCGCAGATGCGGAACACCCCTCGCACCTACGATCCCAGACCTCCTTCCCATTTCTGCTTCTGCGGTTCCATAGCCGCTTTTGCGGATCCGCACCTGCGGCTTAAAGTGCGCTGGTGTTGTGACACCAGATACAACAACATCAGCAGTTTCACCTAAGTCCAAATCAACCTGTTAAGCACCCGAAACTCACCCGAGGCCCCCTGGACCTCAACCAAACATACCAACCAATCCTAAAATACCATATGAACTTAACCGAGCTTTCAAATCACATCGAACAACATCACAACACGAATAATGCACGGATTCAAGCCTAAGGAACTTTGAAATTTCCCAAATCTACAACCGACGTTGAAACATATCAAATCTAGTTCGAATGACCTCAAATGTTACCCACATGTCACAAATGACACTACGAACCTACTCCCACTTCCAGAATTCCATTTCGGGTCCGATATCAAAATTTCTACTGCCGACCAAAATCGCCAAAATTCCAACTTTCGCCAATTCAAGCCTAAATCTACTATAGACCTCCAAAACACTATCCGAACATGCCCCTAAGTCCAAAATCACCTAACGGAGCTAACAGGATCATAAAAATTTAAATCCGAGGTCGTCCTATGTGGAGTATTCCCTTGTGCTTTATTCTAGTTGTCTCATGACTGCCTTTCCGGCCCATTTACGCATGATGGTATGATAAGGAAGATACTTTACATGGGTACTCGGTTGAGTAAGGCACTGGGTGTCCGTCGCGTCAATATGATTTGGGTCTGACAGTTTTGGGGTTGAAACGCATGCGGTGAGATAAGGTGGGCTTGATACACGTGGCTAGTAAGGGAACTACTAGAAGTCATTTGGTATGATAAGGTGGGCTAAAACGCAGGATGCTATTTCGGGAAAATGATTTTTAATACTAAATGTAGAGGCTCCCGCGGTGATATAAGGAAAGATTGTGGATTGTTTATGTAACTTGAGACTACGAGGCGGTACCTCAGTAGTTACTCTTGTTGTTCCTCTATTTGGTTGTTTGTTTCCTTGTCTTAACATTTCCTTGCTTTATTCCATGATGTACTATCTGCCTTGATTTTGCATAGTTAATTTTGGCTTATCCCTTACTTGTTTTAGTTTCGTTATTATTATTATTACATTGTTAAACTATTTGTACAATATTTTCTTATTTATTTCCAGTAGGGCCCTGACCTGACCTCGTCACTACTCTACCAAGGTTAGGCTTGGCACTTACTGGGTACCGTTGTGGTGTACACATGCTACTCTTCTGCATATCTTTTTGTGCAGATCCAGGTACTTCCTATCAGCCCAAGCATTAGCTAGAGTTCTGCTACGGAGACTTCAAGGTACACCTGCCGGCGTCCGGAGGCCTCGAAGTCCCCCTTTCTCTGGATCTCTTTATTCATTATCTTTTCATATATAGATATTGATGTATAGGATTATTAGATATTTCTACTTAGAGCTTGTGAATTGTATCTTGCCGGGTCTCGGGAGTTGTATATGTTGAGTTGCAAAATTATTTTATAAAGTTTCTGAGTTGAGACTTAATTATTAATTCAGTTATTCCGCATGTATGTTAGGCATACCTAGTGTTATAGACTCGGTGACATCACGACATCCTTGAGAGGAAAATTAGGGTCGTAACAATTACTCAAACTTAAGATACCTTGGCTAGGTTGATATACATGTTCAATTGTCAGACTCAACTCTTAAGAGTTAGTCCAGTGCACGAAGCATTCCGCGTTCATGTCGGGTTCGAGGAGAAGGGACTAACGTAAGGGGGTGTAATGTAGACAACCTATCCTATTGCAAGCACCAGTAGTTGATTCCATGGCTCGAACCCATGATCAATAAGTCACCCAAAGATAACTATACTATTGCTCCAAGGCTCCCATTCACCATTATGAGTTAGTGGTGAATAATTTATTAACTCATATAATGGTTGTCACTATGACTGTTGTCATGATTAACCCTTTCTTTATGGAAAAGTTTGGACAGTCTTTTCTCACATAAAATATGTGCATTTGTTAAATTAAGTGCCTCCCAAAATCACTTAAGCCCTTGGTTCTTTACCTAGTTTCATATGCTTAGTAAGTAAAGTACAAAAAAGTAAAGAATACATAAGTTGACGTGAAAAATCACCCGGCTCAAAAGGTGCAAAAATCACAACCTACCATATAGGATTTAACTTCAACTCACTAGAACAAATGAGCCAAATGTACAAATTATAACTCTTGTAACCTAGTACAACTGCAAACTACAACTATTTCACTTATTGTATGATTATTACAAGTTTATCCAACATACAAAATACAATAGATGACTCGAGTAGTAATATTTTCAAAGAAATAGAAATGTAACTCAATTACCTAATACACATGAACTAGACTAACTCATGTTATACTGATAATCATAAAGAATCGGCTCCTTCAGTTTGCTCTTCGATCTTGAACAGACTTGGTCATCCACCTTCGATATGAGTTGTTGATCAAAAGAAATCTTCTTTACTCACAATATGTACGTCAAAAGGGATGATTGCTACAGCCTTGGAGTACAAAATTTAAGTCCACTTGGAAACCGAATACTTAGGAGTTCTAGAGATAATAGAACTCTCATTATTTTATGAGTCATAGAGATAAAAGAACTCCTCAAGTTTCGTAACTCCTGTCCATGAAGATCTCATCCAAACATCTTTATTCCGTTACAGATTTCTTTCTTGGACCATAATAACTTTTGATACTTCTGGAATAAGTTAATATCATACAAAAAGTTTCTGTTATATCCGTGAGAACCTAGTTCTTCACGTCCATTGCAGATATTGTTAATCATCAAAATACCTAATTCAACAGATTTCCCCTTTTGTGTAATGACAAATAATGTGCATATGAACTAGGAACCTTTATTTCATATAGGGTAGTGAAATAAGACAATAAGAACAGTAGAACCATAAGCACTCCCCACTATCTTCCCCTTTTTGGCAACAGAGGAATAATGCATTAGATGGTGCTAATTAAGCCAAAAGTCTCTAATAAAAATTAATATTAAAACAAAAATAGTTCAGACATTCTTGCATTCTAACTAGAGGACAAAATAAGAAAAGTCATAACTAAGAAGAACTAGATTCAGACACTAGATAGGGGACAAGGACCAAATTCTTAGGTGAGAAGTGGATGGGCTCAAGTCTTTCACAAGTGTTGCAACATACTGAGCATGAGCCTCTATATCTTTCCTTTACCCCTCTCTTAGCTCCTTTGTATCTTTCCTCAAATCATCATTATCTTCTCTAAGCTTTTGTTCTCCTCTAAAGCCAACTTCAGTCTCATACAAAGCTCAATGACTGTGCTACTTCTAGGCAAAATAGCAGTCCCAGTTGGACCCCTAGCTTTGACCTCACCATACCGTCAGAGTGTAACCCCATCCAATACATCATTATGGTTCCCATGCTTATGTTATGAAAGAGCAATGTTGAGATTGTCAAATAGCTCAGTCAGCATGAACCATGACATAGTATATTTTGGCTTTAAGGTATCAGTAACCCTGGCCACATGCTGAATCAACAAGCTAGGAAGATTGATGGCTTTTCAGTATCTAGCAGTTCCATCACAACCATGTCAAACATAGTGGATTAATGTCTTCTCTCAGAATTAAACCAATTAACTCATCAATCCGTAAATCAAGTAAAGCAAAGAAATTGACAATGACACGGAATCACCCTTCGTGCTTTTGCTCTCGTCCTCACCATGTAACATCATAAATGAAATGGCACAGGATCACCCTTCGTACTTTTACTCTCTTCCTCACATGATATGATAATGAAGATAAGCAATCAAATACACGACATCACCCTTTGTGCTTTAATCCTCACAATATGTCAAATAAATGATATTGAATACAAATAAGGCACGACAATACCCTTCGTGCTTTTCCCTCTTCCTCACCGAGCAACAACACTAATCCAAAATAGAAAACAAGGTGGAAATCAATTTCACTTCAATCTTAGTGTAATGATAATTCATCTCAACTTTCAAAATCCCAACAACTTCAAAATAAGCAATAGATATGAAAAGCGAACAATTAAAGAAGTAATAATCTAACTACGGCATGGAAAGCATAATAATGGAAACAACATAATATAATAAAACAATTTCCACCCGCATGCTTTAACCCAATAACAACGTATATATACTCGTCACCTTACATATATGCCGTTCCTACACATAATTCACGTAGCAAGTAGACCAACAAGTCCTAATCCCCCAAGTCAAAGTTAACCTCGACACTTACCTCACTATACAACCAAATCAATGCTCAACCGTGGCTTTTCCATTAGAATTAGCCTCCAAACTAATCAAATCTAGCCAAATATAGTTCAAATAATTCAAAATAGGCTTTAGAAACTACCCACGAGTGAAAAAGATTCAATCTTTAATGAGTTTGGAAAAAGTCAACAAAAGCCATACTCGGGCCTCTTGGTCAAAATCCGAGAGTCGGACGAAAACCCATTCACCCTGAGCCCGATTATATCATTTATTTTAAAATCTAATCTCAATTTGAGGTCTAAATCTCAATTTTACAGAATCCCCAATTTCTATCCAAATCCCTAATTTCTACCATGAAAATCTTAGATTAAAGATTGAAATCAATGGGTTTTTATGAAAATATAACAAAACAAGTTAATATTTACTAACCAATGAAATAGGGATGAAAAACCTTTTCAAAATCGCCTCTAGGTCAAGCTCTAACTTCAAAATGGTAAAAAATGATTTAAATCTCGACTTTCAGCTAGTTTAATACATGGGCATCAGGTGTTCTTCGCGTTCGCGAAGTACTTGATGCGTTCACTAAGAGCAGTGGCCAAATGGCCTACGTGCTGGCGAGTCCAGCTTCGCATTCGTGAAAGCATCCCAAAGCTTCGCGTTTGCGGGAGGACATACTCATTCGCGAAGGGCATTCCTCCAGGCCCTCGCGTTTGCAATACAACCCTCGTGTTCACGTACCCTACCAGACCCTTGCCCGTTTTCCCTTTGCGATCACGAAGAACAATGCATCATACACCAGAAATAGTTGAAACAAACAATCTCTTAGGTGCAAAAATGATCTGAAGCCTATTGGAAACTCACCCGAGCCCCTCGAGCTCCAAACCAAATATGCACACAAGTGTAATAATATCATACGAACTTGCTCGCATGATCAAAACACCAAAATAACATCTAGGACTACGAATCAGACATCAAAATTATTGAAATTTCAAAGAAAACTCAATAACCTCTAAAATCACAACCAAGCGTCCGAATCCTATCAAGCAAACTCCGATATGCACCAAATTTTGCACACAAGTTTCAAATAGCAAACGGAGTTATTCCATGTCTGAAATCCAAAATCCGAACCCGATATCCATAAAGTCAACCTACGGTCAAACTTAGGATGTTTCCAAACTTTCAAATTGCTAAACTTCGGCAAAATAAGCCAAATCAACCTAGGGATCTCCGAATTCTATTCTGGGCATACGCATAAGTCCAAAATTATAATATGGACCTACTAGAATCGTCAAAACACCGATTTGGGGTCGTTCACACAAAATGTTGACCGTAGTCAACTCAAGTTATTTTTAATGTCTAAAAGTCATATTTTCTTCAAATATTTACGTAAAAACCTTTCGGAAAAAGACAGACTGCGCATACAAATCAATAAATATTAATGAAGCTAATAGAGGTTTGAAACATGAAACTAAGGGCTGGTACTGTCATGACCCAACTCCCACTGGAGCCGCGACGACGCTTAACACTACATATTAGGCCAGCCAACAGTTCACAAAATGACTAAGTATTTGGATAAACATGGTTTAGCAAACTTAATAGCGGAAATTCATAATTTTCTAATGAAAATAGTAACAATACTGATACAACCATCCCCGAAATCTAGTGTCAATGAGTAGGTGGGCACTACCGAGTATCATAATATAAACCAAATCCATAGTACAATTGTCTGAACAATAGAATAGTAACAAGAAAAATAAAGGAAAGAGAGTCAAGGTCTGCAGACGTCATAGAAGCTACCTCGAAGTCTCATGACACTGGCACCAGCACGGATCTAGCAATCATCACGTTCAGATGTACCTGGATTTACACACGAAGTGAAGAGTATAGTATGAGTACAACCGACCCCATGTACTCAATAAGTAACAGAACTTACCTTGGGCTGAAAGCAGTGGCGAGCTCAGAAGAAGACAGTCAAAACCAATATAAATGACAACACAGATATAATGATGACAATAACAATAAGTAACTCAAAATAATTATCAAAATCTACTTGTTCATATTATAGGAGTTTAGACATGCTTTCAAGTATAACAATCAGAGCACATCACTCATAAGAACATGTCAGATACAACTAGCATGAGGAATAATACATCTCTATGCATGCATGTTAAGTATGCATGTCAAATGAATGATTTTACGGGAATATCCCCATATACTCTCACTCTCAACATACCCAAGCTGTCTGTCCCAAATGCCCACCTCATCACATATATAATCACTCAGCACTGTACGGATGCCTGACATCTATGTCCCTCACTAATGCATGTGTATATATCACTGTGTCTGCACTCAGTGTAGGTATGTCTGACTCCGGAAGGGCGAATCCTGCCCAAGCGCTAATCAAAAGCCAATAAGGCATGTTGCATAATAATAATAATAATAATAATAATAATAATAATAACAATAATAATAATAATAATAATAATAATAATAATAATAATAATAATAATAATAATAATAATAATAATAATAATAATAATAATAATAATAATAATAATAAATATGGCCTTCAAGGGCTCACAATCTCGTATCGCTCAGCCCAACAGCTCCATATATGGAACAATAATGAATGATGAACAAATACCAAGATATGACATGCCAATGAAGAATCATGACTGAGTGTAAAAATACAGTTAAATCAGATAATCCGAAATAACAAAAATAGCCTCATCAGGTCACAATTAAATAACCACACAACCTAAATATGATTTCTAGCATGAATCATGGCTCAATTAATCTAACAAATAGGGAGGCACAGATAAAACAAGATATGATAGCAACATAGTCCAATAGTCAACCTGGAACGTGATTACCGCGGTGCATGCCCACACGCCTGTCACCCAGCATGTGCGTCACCCCAACACATCCCAAATAACAAGTTTTCCTGGGATAAATACCCTCAATTCAAAGTTTAGAAATGTTACTTACCTCAAAACGCGTAACTCAATACTCCAACAAGCCCTTGCCTTGCAAATCGGCCTCCGAACGACTCGAATCTAGTCACAAACAACTTAATACCATCACTAATAGCTGTAAGAAATAGTTCCAAATGATAAAGCTAAGATATGTAACTTCAATCAAAAGGTCAACCCAAAAAGTCAACCCCTGGCTCGCACCTTGGAACCCAACAAAATTCAAAAATGCTGGTCACCCATCCAATTACGAGTCTAACTATACCAAAATCATCAAATTCCAACCACAAATCGACCCTCAAATCATCAAATCTCACTCTCCAATACCATAGTCTAAAACCTCCAAATTTCACTTCAAATTCACTTAATCTGGGTGTAATAATCAATGGGTAATCAATATTTATCAACAAAAGTGATTAAACTTCACTTACCTCTTCAATTGAAGCAAAATCCCTCTCAAAAATCGCCCTTAACCGAGTCTAAATACTCTACAAATGAGTAAAATCACGAAACATTTCTAATATAAAATATGCCCAGCAATAACGCTTCTGTGGTCCAAAAGGTCGCACCTGCGATGCTGCACCTACGGTCAAACCATCATAGGTGCAAAAATTCCTTAAACCCTGACCATGTGCACCTTCGGCTCAAAATATGTACCTGCAGGACCGCTTTTGCACAACTGCACCTACAGTTACCTTCTGCATCTGCGGCTCAAGCCTACCCAACCCAACTCCGCTTCTGTGTAACACCATATGCATCAACGGGTTCGCAGATGCGGAAAATCGTTAGGCTCTGTGGCCTTCTCCGGCACTAGCCAAAGTCGCTTCTGCATTTGTAGGGCCACTTCTGCGGTCAAATCCTTGCAGGTGCGATCACACCAGTACCTAAAACTTCCGCATTCCCTCAAGTCCAAACATCTATCTTATTCAATCCGAATCACACCCGACGCCCCCCGAGACACTATCCAAACAAACCTACAGGTCCTAAAACATGATAAGAACTTACTCAAAGCCTCAAATCACATCAAAACCACGAATCACACCCCAATTCAAGCCTAAGGAACTAATGAACTTTCAACTTCTAAAACTAATGCCGAACCATGTCAAATCAACTCCGAATGACCTGAAATTTTGCATGCAAGTTCCAAATGACACAATGGACCTCTTCCAATTTCCGAAACCATAATCCGAACTCGGTATCAACAAATTCAGCCCTCGGTCAATCCTCTCAACCTTCCAAACCTTCAACTTTTCAACTTTCGCCAAAAGCATCAATTCAACCTACGGACCTTTAAAGCAACATCCAGACATACTCCTAAGTCCAAAATCACCATACAAATATATGGGATCTATCAAAGCTCCATTCCGGAGTTATCTACACAAAAGTCAAACTCCGGTCAACTCTTTCAACTTAAGCCTTCACCTTTGGGACTAAGTGTCTCAATTCACTCCAAAACGTTTCTGAAACCAATCCAACCAACCTGGCAAGTCACATAACCATTAATGAATGTGGAAGAGGCAATACATAGGGAAATAGGGCTACAATACATGAAATGACCAATCAGATAGTTACAAGTACTCAAAATGATCTATCTGGTCGTCACATACATGAAATCTAAGTTTAACTCTTAGCATCACAATCATCAAAAAGAAAAAACAAATCATGTGTTTGACTTATGAAAATGAATCTAATACATGTGAAAATACATGTTAAAAATATAATTAAATTAATAAAATTTTGCTATCTATTACAAATTAAGCTTCTACATGAGGTGATGTGATCACATATTTAATATAACTGATTAGAGAAAAAGGACTTTGATTAGATATTTTACGAACGATGAAAAACAAGTGTAGAACACTAAAATAAGAGTTTTTCTTCTATGCAATAAAGGTGCAAAAATATTCTCACAGTCACTGCAGGTGGATTTATAAGGTTTTAATAACATCAAAGACCTTAAGGTAGATCCTAGCATGCATCAGTACACTTAAGAGGGCCATTTCTATGGTGCAGTATGTCAACAAATCTCAATACATGATTTTTGTGTACAAGTTGTCATGACATGCATACATAATCAGAATAGTATAGTATCATAGTCAAGTCTATCAACTAGAGTCATTTAAGTAAGGACATGTCATTATGAGCATTGTGAATATCTCTTAATGAGAATTATTCACTGAGCTTAAACCAATACAACATCATAGAACGGTCAGGATTATTATAGGTACAGGGTCTTAAGAGGTTAACACACAGATACAAGTGCAAAGTTCCTCAAGCCAAGGTCATATAATGGTCCATGAACACAGCATAACTGAAATGACAAATGTGAGCTCAGGTATAGAGGTTAAGAAGAGTTTTTCAATTAAGATAGAAGCAAGAATTTCATGTGGCTACCATCACAAAGCTCAAACAGCCATGAGATGTGCTACATCTCATGTTTTCATACGTTAAAGTATGTCATAAGTCAATTGATGTAAGATCCGAAATGAGATCATCATTGAAAGTATGTAAAGTAAGTTATTCATGTTACCTTGGAGGCAATAAATATTTAGGATCATGAATAACAAGTACCAAGAGGGTTGGAAGGCCTAGAAGCTAAACGAATTGAAGAAAATAAGTTTCGTCTAAAGTCGACAAGTTGAGAATGTTATAATGTGTCCTTTTAGGGTGAGACTAGGGTACTTAACATGATAAGGAGGTTATGCTTTAAGTTATTTTAGTCGCATGATAGTCGCGTATTATGTTTTGAAGTCAAGCGAGTTGTGGAACAAAAGTTGACAAAGGTATCACGACCCAAAATCCCAACCTGTCATGATGGCACCTAACACATTTACTAGACAAGCCGACAATCACATAACAACTAAGAATTTGAATTAAGACATGATTTAAAAATATCAACAATGGAAAATCTCATAAATATCTGATAAAAATAACTAAAACTCTACTACAACCATCCAAAAACCTGGTGTCATCGAGTACATGAGCTACTAAGTATCAACATAGTCTGAAACTCTAATACAACTGTGTGAGAAATAGAACTGTACTAAATAAAATGAAAAGAAGGAAAGTCGAGGTCTGCAGGCATCGTAACATCTATCTCAAAGTCTCCGAGCAGGTACTGGCACCAAATCTAGCAATCGCTACGTCCAGATGTACCTAGATCTATACATGAAGCGCAGGGTGTAGTATGAGTAGAACCAACCTAATGTACTTAATAAGTAATAGGACTAACCATGGGCTGAAAGCAGTGACGAGCTTAGAAGGATACGGTCAGAACCAATAAAATGATTATATGGATATCACAATGAGACTCCGGAGGGGCGGATCCTACCCAAATGCTAATATAAAGCCTATAAGGCCTGCTGCGGCGTGCAGCCCGATCCTCAATAAATAAATAAGCCAATAAATCCTATTGTGGCATCCAACCCGATCTAAAATAGCACTCTCAACTCGGCTCTCAGGCCCAACTACCAAACTCTCAAGTCTCACGGGGATCACAATCTCATACTACTCAGCCCAACTCAGTATGAACATGTAATTAAACAGTAAATGATAATAGAGACTGAGATATGATATGCAAGTAAAGGATCATGAATGAGCACACAGTTGCAGTTAAAGCAGATAGCTCAAAACAGCAAAAATAACCTCACTAGGCCTCAACAGGATAAGCACATAGCCTAAACATGTTGTCTAACATGAAGTTCAATTACTCTAACAAGTAAGGATTTCATGGATAGAACAAGACTTGATAACAACACAGTACAAAAGAATCAACTGAATCATATTTACCACGGTGCACGCCCACATGCCCGTCACCCCAACACAAACATATAACACATTTTCCAGGGATTCATACCCTCAGTACCAAGTTTAGAAGTTTTACTTACCTCAAAGTGCGGAACTCAATGCTACAACAAAACCTTTGTCACGCCCCAAACCCGGGGAGGTGTGGTCGGCATCCGGTTCCATACTCGGACCGAGCATACTACTCTAGAACTTTGAACTCTAGAGGGGTAGCCCTCAACTTAGGCTGACGAGGCCTACTTACAAGCTGACAATACCAACCAAGATCGATGGGGCCATATTCTGAATTATCTGAAAGTAATGTCTCTATCATCTGAGGTGTAAACATACCCAAAAGCTCATATATATAATTGTGCAGGCCAACAATAATGTCATGATCATCTACTGATATACAAAATATACAGGACTCATCTACAAGCCTCTAGAGATAACTGAACTGTATCATGGTCGGGACAGGGCCTCGACCTACCCATCAAACATGTATTTTCAAATAGACTCCAAGGTCTAGACCTGGTAACTTCGAGGAAGTGGAGCTTACCAACCAAGATGATGTTAGACTCTGTCTACTGGGAAGGTCTATCCAGCTGTCTATCATGACCTGCAGGTATGAAATGCAACGTCCCTAGAAAAGGGACATTAGTACAAAATAATGTACCGAGTATGTAAGGCAATAGAATAACCGAAAGCTGAAACTGAACTGATAATATAATAACTGAAAGTAACTGGAGTCAAAGATGATTTGAGAATATGCTTACTTGCTGATACTGACTCAACTCTCTCAATATAGTAAGTAAAATAGTTGTCCGACCCTATAATGATCGGTACGTGTAACTGGTCTGCCGTAATAGGCTCGCTCATAGGTGTTTGACCATAATAGGCTCTATATTTCGGCCATTCTGGGCCCACTCATAGGCTCTCAGCCACAATAGGCTCAATATATAACTTCCCATCTGATCAGAAGTTGCCCAATAGGGGCTTGCCAACCGATTATAGCTCGATGGTGATGAAAATACTGTAATACTACCCAATAGGGGCCTGCCTACCGATTATAGCTCCATGGTGGTGAAAATACTATAATAATATATATGGACCCTCTTGTCACAACCCAAAAACCAAACGTCGTGATGGCATCTATCGTGGAACTAGGCAAGCCAACTATTCGACCACTTCAACCAAATAAAAGCTTTGAAAATTATACGGAAGCAGTTGATATTTAAGAAAAAACTTTTTAACAAAAAATAGAAATAAATCCACAATGTAGTACAAATATTTCCCAAAACCGGTGTGTCACCGAGTACATGAGCATCTATACAAGGAACGGTTTACGACAATGTCTAAGGAATAAGAACTGAAATGCAATTAAAGATAATGAAGGAGAGTGAAGGCATGCGAACGCCATGCTGCTACCTCGATAGTCTCTGGAATGAGCTGCTCAAATATCAACACCCGCTATGACCGGGAACACCTGGATCTGCACATGAAGTGAAGGGTGTAGCGTGAGTACAACGAAATCAGTAAGTAACAATAATAAATAAGGAACTGAAAGATAGTGACGAGCTACACAATTATAGTTCGTTTTCTGTAATCTCAGCAAGAAAGTAGACATGCTTTCAAATCCAGCAATTTAAGTCAAATCAGTTTATACATTACCAAGTTCAAGTAAAATCGGATACAATATCTTCCAGGAGTTCCAAAACAGCGACATATAGAAGCTAAGTGCAATAACAAATGAAAGCAAGTACAAAATCTCAGGGCAACAATCACTCAATATTTCTCAATAGCTCAAACACTCGGCTCTCAGCTCTCAACACTCACATACAATAGGTATCTGTGCACACTGGGGGTGTACAGACTCTGGAGGGGCTCCTTCAGCCGAGGCGCTATGTTGCTGCGGCGTGCAGCCCGATCCCATATAAAGAGCCATAAGGCTCGTTGCGGCGTGCAACCCGATCCATATATATATATATATATATATATATATATATATATATATATATATATATATATATATACACACACACACACACACACACACACACACACACACACACCATATATACAGCCCTAAGGCTCGTTGCGGCATGCAACCCGATTCATATATACATCCCTAAGGCTCGTCGCGGCGTGCAACCCGATCCATAAATACATATAGCTCATAGCTCGGCACTCAAGCCCTAACTCAGTCACCAACCTCTCCAATCTCTCAAGCTCTCAGAAATCATAAATAAAATCAGCCCAAATAAAGATAATTATAATATATCAACAACAAACAAGAAGAGACTAAGATACGATACACAAGTGAACTGTGACTGAGTACAAAACATCAATTAGCAATTAATTCACTAAGTACACGATATCTGCGGGTCCCAACAGTGTAATCACATAGCCTAAGCATGACTCCTAACATGATTTGCAGTCAAATATCTATAACACAGGGAGTGCATATAGCTAACGACAAGTTATTCAACTTTACAGTTCCACGGAATGGACCAAGTCACAATTCCCATGGTGCACGCGCACACACCCGTCACCTAGCATATGCGTCACCACCAAACAATCATATAACAACAAAATTCGGGGTTTTCATACCCTCAGGACCAGATTTAAAACCGTTACTTACCTCAATCCGAGCCAAAACTCTACTCCAAAATTCCTTTGCCTCGCGAATCGGCCTCCAAACGTCCCGAATCTAGGCACAAGAAATACAATACAATCAATACGGCTAAAGGAATTAATTCCATAAGAAAAATACGAATTTTAAGCCAAAATATGAAACTGGTCCAAACCCGAGCCACGGGCCCGTGTCTCGAAATCCGACAAAAATCACAAAACCCAAAAGCCCATTCACTCACGAGTCTAACCATACCAAATTTATCAAAACTCTTCAAATCCCTAACCTCAAACCCTCAAATTGCACCTCAAAAACTCACCAACTAGTTGTAAAATCAGTGGGGAAACAATATTATTGGCCAAAAATGAGTACAAGAAGCTTACCTCAAGAATCCCGTCGAAACTCCTCTCCAAAATTGCCTAAGACCGAGTTCAAAATGTTGAAATGAAGCCAAAATCATGGACTCTCGTTTTTAAACATTCTGCCCAAACCTTTCGCACCTGCGGCCAATTATCCGCACCTACGGAACCGCTTCTGCAGTTAAATCTCTGCTTCTGCGGAGTCCACTTAACCAGTTGCCTCCGCTTCTGCGAGCGCGGGACCGCATCTGCGTACATTGCAGGTGCAGAAAATTCCATCGCACGTGTGGAATCATCCGCATATGCGCCCTTCTGCTCGCTTCTGCGACCACACATGTGCGGCAGAATCTTTGCTCCTACGATCTCTGCTACCTCTCCCTTGGCCGCTTCTGCAGCTCTTGTCCCGCTTTTGCGAACTCGCACCTGCGGTTCCCACTCTGGAGGTGCGATTACACCAGCAGCAACAAAACTTCAGTTGCTTCTCAAATCAAACTCCAAGTCCGTTAACCACCCGAAATCAACCCGAGGCCCCCGGGACCTCAACCAAAAATACCAACAAGTCTTATAACCCAATACTAACTTAGTCAAACTATCAAATCACCTCAACCAACATCAAAAACATGAATTGCACACAGATTCAAGCCTAATGAACTTTGAAATTTCCAAATTCTACAAACGACGTCGAAACCTATCAAATCACGTCCGATTGACCTCAAATTTTGCACATAAGTCATGAATGACACCACGAACCTACTCCAACTTCCGGAAATCCAACCCGACTCCTATATAAAAAAGTCCATTCCCGGTCAAATTTCCAAAATTCCAACTTTCGCCATTTCAAGCCTACTTCTACTCCTGACCTCTAAATTACAATCAGGACACGCTCCTAAGTCCAGAATCATCCAACAGAGCTAACGGAACCATCAAAATTCCAATCTGAGGTCGTTTATACATAAGTCAACGTCCGGTCGAATTTTCTAACTTAATATTTCAATTAAGAGACGAAGTGTCTCATTTCACTCTGAATTCACTCCGGACCCGAACCAACTAACCCGATAAGTCATAAAAACAAAGTGAAGCACAAATATGAGAAGAAAAGGGGAACGTGGCTACATCTCTCGAAACGACCGGCCAGGTCGTTACATCCTCCCCCTCTTAAATAAATATTCGTCCTCGAACGGGTCTAGAAACAACCTATAGTCTCACATAGGCGTGGATATCTGCTCCGCATCTCCTGCTCGGTCTCCCAAGTAGCCTCCTCAACGGTCTAACCTCTCCACTGCACCTTCACTGAAGCTATATCCTTTGACCTCAACTTTCAAACCTGACGATCCATAATAGCCACTGGCTCCACATCATAAGTCAAATCACCATCCAACTGAACCGTGCTAAAATCCAATACATGAGACGGGTCGCCAACATACTTTCGGAGCATGGAAACATGAAATACTGGATGCACACTTGACAAGCTAGGTGGCAAGGCAAGCTTATAAGCCACCTCCCCAATCCTCTGAAGTACCTCAAAAGGCCCAATGAACCTAGGGCTCAACTTGCCCTTTTTCCCGAACCGTATAACACCCTTCATGGGTGAAACCTTCAACAGAACCTTCTCCCCAATCATGTAAGACACATCACAGACCTTCATATTGGCATAACTCTTCTGTCTAGACTGCGCCGTGCGAAGACGCTCCTAAATCAATTTAACCTTGTCCAATGCATCCTGAATTAAGTCTATACCCAACATTCTAGACTCACCATGCTCAAACTAATCCACTGGAGATCTACACCGCCTCCCATACAAAGCCTCATACGGGGCCATCTGGATGCTCGACTGATAGTTGTTGCTGTAAGCAAACTCCACGAGTGGCAGAAACCGGTCCCATGAACTTCCAAAATTAATGACACACACACGTAGCATATCCTCCAATATCTGAATAGTGCTCGGACTGCCCGTCCGTCTGAGGGTGAAATGCTATACTCAACTCCACCTGATTGCCCAACTCACACTGCATGGCTCTCCAAAACTGTGATGTAAACTACGTGCCTCTATCTGAAATGATGGAAACTGGCACACCGTCAAGGAGGACAATCTCTCGATTGTAAATCTCAGCCAACCGCTCTGAAGAATAGGTGGTGCCCACTGGAATGAAGTGCGCGGACTTGGTCAGTCGATCCACAATCACCCAAATAGCATCGAACTTCCTTGAAGTCCGTGGAAGCCCAACTACGAAATCCATGGTGATCCGCTCCCACTTCCACTCTAGAATCTCTAACCTCTGAAGCAAGCCACCTGGTCTTTGGTGCTCATATTTTACCTGGTGACAGTTAAGGCACCGAGCTACAAACCCCACTATGTCCTTCTTCATCCTCCTCCACCAATAGTGCTGCCTCAAGTCCTGATACATCGTCGTGGCACCCGGATGAATGGAATACCACGAACTATGGCCTTCCTCGAGAATCAACTCACGTAGCCCATCCACATTGAGCACACAAATCCGACCCTGCATCCTCATTACCCCATCATCCCCAATAGTCACATCTCTGGCATCACCGTGCTAAACCCTGTCCTTGAGGACAAGCAAATGAGGATCATCATACTGGCGCTCTGTGATGCGATCAAATAAGGAAGAGCGAGAAACCATACAAGCGAGAACCTGACTGGGCTCCGAAATATCCAATCTCATGAACTAGTTGGCCAAAGCCTGAACATCAACTGTAAGAGGTCTCTCACCAACTGGAAGAAAAGCAAGACTACCCATACGATGCCTTCCTACTCAAGGCATCGGCCACCACATTGGCCTTCCCTGGATGATACAGAATAGTGATGTCATAGTCCTTTAGCAGCTCCAACCATCTCTGCTACCTCAAATTGAGATCCTTCTGTTTGAACAAGTGTTGGAGGCTACGATGATCAGTAAAGACCTCACAAGACACACCATAGAGGTAGTTCCACCAAATCTTCAATGCATGAACGATGGCAGCTAGCTCCAAATCATGAACATGGTAGTTCTTCTCATGAGGCTTTAACTGGCATGAAACATAAGCAATCACTCTACCCTCTTGCATCAACACACACCCAATGCCAATCCGAGAAGCATCACAATACACTGTATAAGGGCCCAAAACTGACGGCAAAACTAGAACTGGAGCTGTGGTCAAGGCAGTCTGAAGCTTCTGAAAGCTCTCCTCACACTCATCCGACTACCGTAAAGGAGAACCCTTTTGGGTCGATTTGGTCAAGGGCGATGCAATAGATGAGAAACCCTCCACAAAGCGGCGATAATAATTGGCCAAGCCAAGAAAGCTCCGAATCTCTGTAGCTGAGGACGGTCTGGGCCAACTCTGAACTTACCTCTATCTTTTTCAGATCCACCTGAATACCCTCACTGGACACCACGTGCCCCAAGAATGCCACTAAGCTGAGCTAAAACTCACAATTGGAGAACTTGGCATAAAGCTTCTCCCCCTCAACCGTTGCAACACAACACTCAAATGTTGGGCGTGCTCCTCCTGAGTATGAGAGTACACCAGGATATCGTCAATGAACATAATAACAAATGAGTCGAGATAAGGCTTAAATATACTGTTCATCAGATGCATGAACGTTGTTGGGGAATTGCTCAACCCAAAAGACATCACAAGGAACTCATAATGGCCATAACGGGTCCTAAAAGTGGTCTTAAGAATATCCGAGTCTCGAATCTTCAATTGGTGATATCCTAACCGCAAATCAATCTTGGAGAACACCCTCACCCCCTGAAGCTGGTCAAATAGGTCATCAATGCACGGAAAAGGATACTTGTTCTTGATTGTGACCTTGTTCAACTGCCTGTAATCAATGCACATTCTCATAGTACCATCCTTCTTCTTTACAAATAGAACTGGTGCACCCCAAGGTGACACACTAGGCCTAATAAACATCTTATCAAGGAGTTCCTGAAGCTGCTCCTTTAGCTTCTTCAACTCAGCTGGTTCCATATGATACAGTGGAATAGAAATGGGCCGAGTGCCCGACACCAAATTAATACCGAAGTCAATATCCCTGTCAGGCGGCATGCCCGGCAGGTCCATAGGAAACACATCCTGAAAATCTCGCACCACCGGAACAAAATCAATAGTAGGGGTCTCTACACTAACATCCCTCACAAAGGCCAGATAAGATAGACAACCATTCTCAACCATCCGCTGGGCCTTCAAGTATGAAATCACTCTACTGGGAATATAGTCTATAAAGCTGCTCCACTCAACCCTAGGCAACCCCAGCATCGCCAACGTCACGGTCTTAGCGTGACAATTTAGAACCGCATGACATGGAGACAACCTGTCCATACCCAAAATCATGTCAAAATTGACCATACTAAGCAACAAGAGATCCACTCTAGTCTCCAGACTCCTAATAGTCACCACACATGACCGATATACACGGTCTACACTAATAGTATCGTCCACCGGTATAGACACATGAACAGGTGAAATTAGAGACTCATAGGGCATATCAAGATAATGAGCGAAATACGAGGACACATACGAATAAGTGGAACCAGAGTCAAATACTACAGAGGCATCCCTGTGGCAGACTGAGACAATACCTATCATTAATGTATCGAAAGCAATGGCATCTAGTCTAGTGAGAAGAGCATAGAATCGGGCTTGACCGCCACCTGATCGGCCTCCCCCTCTAAGGTGACCTCTAGCTGATTGGGCCCCACCCCGAGCTGGCTGGGCAGGTGGTGAATTAACTGGTGTTAAAGTTGTGGTCTGACTCCTCTGCTAAGCCAGACCTCCCGTAAAGCGGGGACAATATCTCCTGATATGGCCAAACTCTCCACACTCAAAGCAACTCCCCAATGGTGGTGGTGGGGACTGGAGGGAGCCCCGAGCACCGAGATAACTGGTGAAGGACCTGGCATAGACGAGCCCTGACCCGATGGAGCATGGGACAAACTCTGAGCTGGAAGGGCACTGAGAGATGAGTGACCCTGCTGATAACTGTGTGAACCATGTCCAGATGATGCACCACAGTGAAGAGCCGTCTGAGCATGCCTGTAAAGATGACCCCTGCCGTGGTAGAACTGACCCCCGGAAGGAACACCACTGAATACATCCTGTCCTTGAGGCCTCTTAGCCTCCCTCTCAATCCACTCCTGGCTACGGACCATCTTTATCTGACGAGCAATGTCGACAACCTCATCGAAAGTAGCACCAGACACCCTCTCTCTAGTCATAAGCAACCGCAGCTGAAATGTGAGGCCATCAATGAACCTCCCGATCCTCCCTCTATCGGTGGGAACCAACCAGACTTCATGACGGGCCAACTCAGAAAACCTCATCTCATACTGTGTCACATAGATATTGCCCTGACGAAGCTGCTCGAACTGCCTGCGTAGCTTCTCTCTGCGGGACTGAGGCACGAACTTCTCCAGGAAGAGAACATAGAACTCCTGCCATGTAAGGGGTGCTGCGCCGACCAGCCTATGCCTCTCATAAGCCTCCCACCAACTGAAGGCAGCCCCATAGAATTTAAAAGTAGTGAACGAGACCCCACCGGTCTCCAAAATACCTGTTGTACAGAGAATCCTCTAACACTTGTCTAAGAAACCCTGGACATCTTCCGCCTCTGTACCACTGAAAGATGGAGGCTGGAGTCTCCCAAACCTCTCTAATCTTCGCTGCTCATCATAAGATATAACAGGAACCACATGGGCCTTAGCAGCTGCAACCGACTGGCTTGTAGTGCCCCCGGTATCTGAAGTCCCTGCACCACCTGATCTAGAGTACGAGCAACAGGGGTATGAGTACCTCCCCCGGCCTAAGAAGTGGTAGGTGAGGCTTGAGCCGAAACCACCTGAGCAATGCCAGTGCAAACTGTCAGAATCTGAGCTAAGGCCTCCTAAAAGCCTGGAATCACAATTGGCACAGGTGGTGCCTGAGTTGGTCCCACAGGCTCATCCACAACTGGAACCTTCTCATGAACTGGGGAAACTAGCGTATCTGCAGGTGCTGCCCTAGCTACTGTGTGAGCTACACCTCTGCCCCTACCGCGACCTCGGCCTCTCGCCGTCCTGACTGGTGGTACTGGTGGTTGTCCACCCTGCCTAGTAGTACCTGTCCTCACCATCTGTGAGAGAATAGAAAAGCAAAAGTTTAGTTACCAGAACCAACAGATTCGCACGACAAGAATTCAAGAATGTGAAGTTTCCTAAGGGTTCGACAGCCTCTCGAAGATAAGTACAGACGTCTCCGTACCGATCCGCAAGACTCTACAAAACCTGCTCATGACTCGTGAGACCTATGTAACCTAGGCTCTGATACCAACTTGTCACGACCCAAAAACCAATCGTCATGATGGTGCTTATCGTGGAACTAGAAAAGCCAACTATTTAACAAGTTCAACCAAATAAAAGCTTTGAAAATTATACGGAAGCAGTTGACATTTAAGAAAAACCTTTTTAAAAAAAACAGAAATAAATCCACAGTGTAGTATAAATCTTTCTCAAAACCGGGGTGTCACCGAGTACATGAGCATCTATACTAGGAACGGTCTACTACAATGTCTAAGGAATAAGAACTAAAATGCAAATAAAAAAAATGAAGGAGAGTCAAGGCCTGCAAACGCCATGCAGCTACCTCAATAGTCTCCGGGTTCAGCTGCTCAAATATAAACACCCGCTATGACCACGAAAACCTGAATCTACATACGAAGTGGAGGGTGTAGCGTGAGTACAACCAACTTAGTAAGTAACAATAATAAATAAGGAACTGAAAGATAGTGACGAGCTACACAATTCTAGTTCGTTTTTTGTAATCTCAGCAAGAAAATAGACATGCTTTCAAATCCAGCAATTTAAGTTAAATCAGTTTACACATTACCAAGTTCAAGTAAATCCGGATACAATATCTTCCAAGTGTTTCAAAACAGCGACATATAGCAGCTAATTGCAACAACAAATGAAAGCAAGTACAACCTCTGAGGGCAACGGTCACTCAACCTTTCTCAATAGCTCAAACACTCGACTCTCAGCTCTCAACACTCACACATAATAGGTATCTGCGCTCACTGGGTATGTACAGACTCCGGAGGGGCTCCTTCAGCACAAGCGCTATATTGTTGCGGCATGCAGCCTGATCAATATATAAATAGCCATAAGGCTCGTTGCGGCGTGCAACCCGATCCATATATATATACAACCCCGAGGCTCGTTGCGACGTGCAACTCGATCCATATATACAGCCCTAAGGCTCGTTGCAGCGTGCAACCCGATCCATATACACATATATAGCGTGCAACCCGATCCATATACACATATAGCTCACAGCTCGGCACTCAGGCCCTAACTCAGTCAGTAACCTCTCCAGTCTCTCAAGCTCTCAGAAATCATAAATAAAATCAGCCCAAATAAAGATAATATAATGTATCACCAAGAAACGAGAAGAGACTGAGATATGAAACACAAGTGAACCGTGACTGAGTATAAAACAACAATTAGAAATTAATTCAACGAGTACACGATCTCTGCGGGTCCCAACAGTGTAATCACATAGCCTAAGAATGCCTCCTAACATGATTAGCAGTCAAATTTCTATAACACATGGAGAGCATATAGCTAACGACAAGTTATTCAACTTTATAGTTCCACGGAATGGACCAAGTCATAATTCTTACGATGCACGCCCACACGCCCGTCACCTAGCATGTGCGTCACTACCAAATAATCATTTAACAACAAAATCCGGGGTTTCATACCCTCAAGACCAGATTTAACACTGTTACTTACCTCAATCCGAGCCAAAACTCTAGTCCAAAATGCCCTTGCCTCGCGAATCGGCCTCTAAACATCCTGAATCTAGCCACAAGCAATACAATACAATCAATACGGCTAAAGGAATTAATTCCATAAGAAAAATATGAATTTTAAGCCAAGTCCGAAATTGGTTCAAACCCGGCCCCGGGCCCGCGTCTTGAAATCCGATAAAAATCACAAAACCCAAAAGCCCATTCACTTACGAGTCTAACCATACAAAATTTATCAAAATTCGACTTCCAATGGATATTCAATTCCCCAAAATTAACTCTCTAAATCCCTAAGCTCAAACCCCCAAATTTCACCTCAAAAACTCACCAACTAGGTGTAAAATCAATGGGGAAACAAGATTATTGACAAAAAACGAGTACAAGAAGCTTACCTCAAAAATCCCCTAGAAAATCCTCTCCAAATTCGCCTAAGACCGAGTTCAAAATATTAAAATGAAGCCAAAATCGCAAACTCTTATTTTTAAACATTCTGCCTAGGCCTTTTGCACCTGCGTCCACTTATCCGCACCTGCGGAACCGCTTCTGCGGTTAAATATCCGCTTTTGTGGAGTCCACATAACCAGCTGCCTCCGCTTCTGCGAGCGCGGGACCGCATCTGCGTTCATCGCATGTGTGGAAAATGCCATCGCACCTGCAGAACTAGACACATCTGTGCCCTTCTGCCCGCTTCTACGACGACGCAGGTGCGGGAGAATCTTCACACCTGCAATCTCGGCTACCTCTCCCTTGGCCGCTTCTGCGGCTCTTGTCTCGCTTTTGCGGACTCGCACCTGCGGTTCCCACTCCACAGGTGCGATTACACCAATAATAGCAAAACTTTAGCTCCTTCTCAAATCAAACTCCAAGTCTGTTAACCACTCGAAATCAACCCGAGGCCCCTGGGACCTCAACCAAACATACCAACAAGTCTTATAACCCAATACAAACTTAGTCGAACTCTCAAATCACCTTAACTAACATCAAAAACATGAATTGCACACGGATTCAAGACTAATGAACTTTGAAAATTTTAAATTCTACAAACGACGTCGAAACCTATCAAATCACGTCCGATTGACCGTAAATTTTGGACACAAGTCATAAATGACACCGCGAACCTACTCTAACTTCCGAAAATCCAATCCGACCCCAATATCAAAAGTCCACTTCCGGTCAACTTTCCAAAATTCTAACTTTCGCCATTTCAAGCCTAATTCTACTCCCGACCTACAAATCACAATCCAGACACGCTCCTAAGTCCAGAACCATCCAACAGAGCTAACGGAACCATCAAAATTCCAATCCGAGGTCGTTTACACATAAGTCGACGTCCGGTCGACTTTTCCAACTTAAGCTTTCAATTAAGAGACTAAGTATCTCAATTCACTCAAAATTCACTCTGGACCCAAACCAACTAATCCGATAAGTCATAAAATCATAGTGAAGCACAAAAATGAGTAGAAAATGGGAACAAGGCTATATCTCTCGAAATGACCGACCGGGTCGTTAAACCTCCGCTCTCTAGACTGGAAGAAGACAATACTTAACTGAATATAAATTCCCGATAAGAGAGAATACTATCACTTATGAGACTGGGATAGTGTACATAGATTCAAAAATACAAACTTCTCTTTATGTCTCATTATCAAACACATGTAGTTACGGGATCATGACAAAAATGAAGGAAAGGTTTAGCCTTACCAAACCTTATCACAATCTGTCCAATAACCACGTTGAACTCGTCTCGTCACACCTTAATCTACAACCACGATAATAATACTATCATTAAGTTACTGTAGGCACAACTATCGCACAACAAATGACAAGCTTATTTTATAATAAAACGGGCAGCATCTTCCCTATAATCATTACTAACTCTCAATTCGACATAACACTGCCACCAACAACAACACAACAATAAAAACATGTATACATCGTTTTTCAATCTTTTATCCATCACAAAATACCACAAAATAGCCCACGCAATCATACATAAAATGACAACCATAGTAGTGTCAAACTACTCAAAAAATATAATGACGAATGACCAGCCAACCACCCTGCCATTATGTTATATTTCTACACACCCTTTCTCCTCCCAAACTCCATAAAAACAGTAGCAAAACAGACAACCCAATAGCAGCACAAAATATCCCACAAAATAGTCCACTACAAGTTGAACAACTCGCACTCACGACTTACGATCACCGTCCCGTGAGTTCTTATACTTATAGAAAGATTTTCTATACTTTTTGAGCAGAAAAAATTGATGAAAGAGAGAAGTATACTTACCTTATTTGGTGAATATCTCAGCTCCTATCTTGGTTCTTCAACCCTTAGATTTTCCCCTAACTAGAACTTGAAAAGAAGAGAAAATCATTTAGGGTTTTGCGTTGAATTATTGAGAGAAGTTTGAAGGGGGTTATCTCTTATTTTTTTGGCTCTATAATGAGTGGGATATTTGAAAGAAATCAGCCCTTAAAAGGGCTCTTTGGCCAACCCCAACTAGCCCCTTTTTGGGCATATTTTGCCCTTCATTTAAGCAAGTGGGTGACACACCTACTTGTCACCTAGCAGCTTGCAGAGTCTCGTGAAAATGAAAACATACCTCTCCACTACGATATCATATTGACAAAAATTTTAATGCTTAAGACACTAGACTAGTAGATCTTTAATTTGGTAGGTGGATCATCCCGTAATTCCAAGTATATTGGGAGAAAAGCGCAGCTACATTTGACCTAAGTTTCAGCACATTTATGAATGTAACTTGTGATTACTTTCATCGACTTTTATTCCACAACTCGCTTGACTTCAAAACTTAACACATGACTATCATACGACTAAAATAACTCATAATATAACCCTCTTATCATGTTAAGCACCCTAGTCTCACCCCAAAGGTACGTGTTATAACATTCCCAACTTATCGACTTTCGACCAAACTTATATTCTTCAATTCGTTTAGCTTCTGAACCCTCCAACCCTCTTGGTGCTTGTTGTTCATGATCTTAAATATTTTTAAGCTCAAAAGTAACATGATTAACTTAGTTTGAGTAGTATGTACTAGGGAGTCTACAAAGTCGTGTCTAGTAGAGTCTCACTTATGGGTGTGTTGCGCGCTACACTTATAATTGAGAGGATACATGGCATTTAGGAAATTTTACCCTTCTTTCGTTTCCAGATCATGCCATAGAGCTGAGTCATAAGAAGTGTAATGATCCGATCGGTCATTTTGTGTGATTGCGCTTCGTTACCCCTTTTATTGCTTCACATATGTGAATTTATGCTTTTATAACTTGCGAGGTTGATTAGTTTCGTTCGGGGAGGCTTTCAGGTTGATTTGGACCCTTGATTCTAGACTTAGAAGCTTTAATTTGAAAATGTTAACCAAACTTTGACTTTTGTGAAAATGACCCTGGAACTGTGCTTTTATGACTTAGATAGCTCTGTATCATGATTTCGGACTTGAGCGTATGCCGAGAATTGATTTTGGAAGTCCGTAGGTTGATTTTTGTTGATTTATCAAAATTTGACAATTTTAAGTTAAAAATTTTGACCGTAGGTTGACTTTTAGCTATTGAGATCGAAAATTGATTTTGGGACTCAGAATTGGTCTGTTATGGAATTTAGAACTTGTCTGTAAAATTTGGCGTCATTCAGAGTTGAATTGATAGGAACCGGACGTGTAGTTGTAATTTTAGAAGTTCTTGAAATTCTCTTTGAAAATCATGCGTTTTAGAGTCCAATTCATAGCTTTAGATGTTATTTTTGTATTTTGATCGCACGAGCAAGTTTGTATGATATTTGTAGACTTGTGTGGATATTTGGTTTGTAGCCGTGAGGGCTCGGGTGAGTTTCGTACGCTTAGCGGAGTGTGGTTGGAATCAAAAGAGTTGTTAGTTTCTGCACAAGCCTCAGATCTCGCAATTGCAAGGTTTGAGTTCGCATTTGCGTAGTTGAGCCAAGCTTGTTGGGTTCGCATTTACAAATCCAGTGTTCGCATTTGCGAAGTGTGCTGGGAATGAGCTACTTCGCATTTGCGATCGCTTTGGTCGCAATTGTGAAGGTTCATTGTTCGCAATTGCTAACTATTCATCGTAATTGTCATGTTAGCAGAGATGGGAGGGTCTTCGCATTTGCGGGGTTCGCAATTGCAAATCCCAGGTTGCAAATGCGACATATACGACTGGATAAATAGCCGAGGGACGGAATTCTTTAGTTCATTCTCTATTTTTGAACCCTAGACTCGGTAGGAGAAGACTTGGAGAGGGGATTTTCACCTACAAACCTTGGGTAAGTGATCCTAGTCTATTTATAATCATATTCCATCAACTAATCTTAGATTTTAATATCAAAATCATGTGAATCAAAATAGAAATTTATGAAACTTTGTCATATTTTTGAAAATAAGAAATTGAGTTTTGAGAGTCGATTTGGACTCGGATTTTGAAACTAATCACATATATGAACTCGTGGGGTCACGGGCAGACGAAATCTACCATTGGACTCGGGTTTTGACCGGGCGGGCCCTATGTTAACTTTTGTTGACTTTTTGGGAAAAGTGTAAAAATCTTAACTTTATCTATTGAAATTGAATTACCTAGCATTATTTGATGTTATTGAGTCAATTTTGGTTAGAGTTGAGTTGTGTGGAGGTGGATTGTAAGGAAAAAGCTATTTTTGAGTATTGAATTGGCCTAATTGAGGTAAGTGTCTTGGCTAACTTCGTGTGGGGGAACTACTCCTTGGGATTGGTATTGTTTGATTCAATTGTGCTAAGTGAAATCCGTGTACGCAAGGTCACGAGTTGGTACACAGGTTGTATGTAGTATTTCACCGGTTTAGACTACTTAGACTATTTCCATGCTTTAATTGAAATGCCATATTATGTTCTAACTTAACATGGTTAAATCATCCTTAATTGTGTTAAACTATCCTTAAATGCCTTAGTTGACTTGTTTAGTAATTGTTCCACATCCTACTTGCTAAATTGCTCTCGTGCTTTAGTTGAACTTGGTGTCCCCTTTATTGTCACATGTTATCTCTTCAGTGTTAATTATCATTGTTGAATTAATTGTTCATGTTGCCCCTTATTTGTTGACTTCTGTTAATTGATACTTATTGTTGAAGATTATTTCCTTTATTGCGAGTTAGTTTTATCTAATATCATGTTTACAAGTTATTTTCTCATTGTGAAAGTTGTTAATACGTTGGGGCGATGTTGGTTATTATTTAAACATCTATCCTATTGAGAATTTTCCATCCATTATTGTTGTTGATATTCTCGTATACGTTGTATTGGAACCATGGGCTATTATTGTGGAAACATTGATATTGTTGTTGTTGGCAAGTTGTGATATGTGGTCACTCATGGTGCGAGTTGTTATTGTGATATGATATTGATGTGCATGCGGCGGTATAAGGCTTGGGTTGATGTGCATGCAGTGGTATAAGGTGGGACTTATGTGCATGTTGCTTGTAGGGGAACTAAGTGAAGCCACGCGGCATCATAAGGTGGGCTAAAGTGCATGTAGCTATTTCGGAAAAACTATTTTCAAAACCTATTGTCAAATGTAAGGCTCACGCGGCGACATAAGAAAGGATTGTAACTGAAAATGTGATATGTGAATACGAGGCGGTACCTCAGTTTTTATTCTTGATAATAAGAGGCAGTACCTCAGTTTGATTTCCTTATACACGAGGTGGTACCTCGTTGTGTTTCTGGCTGTTATTTCATGTGGCAAAGTGTCATGGAAGGAATATTTCTTTTTAATCCATTCGGTATCATTCTAGTAGTTGTAGTTAGTACATGATCTTTGTAATACTTTAGTTTCTTCTTTCATGCTATTTCTACTGTTTATTTCCGGTATTTGATCATGCTATCATCTTGTTCCGTATTAGTGATTTCTTACTTCCCATTTTATATCTGTATTTCATTTTTACAGTCTGTTTCATATCCTAGTAGGTGTATTGATCTGGCCTTGTCACTACTCTACTGAGGTTAGGCTTGATACTTGCTGGGTACCATTGTGGTGTACTCATACGATGCTTCTACGCATCGTTTTGTGCAGATCCAGGTACGTCCGCTCGTGCCGGAAGATAGAGATTTTCCCTGCTAGCTGCATTTATCGGAGACTTCAAGGTATGCCTGCTCGGCGTCCGCAGGCCTCAGAGTCACCTTCTTTTATCCTCATTTACTATTTTACTTACTTTCAGACTGTGATGTACTAGTTACTCTTGTTATACTCTATAGAGCTTATGACTCAGTTCCACCAGTTTTGGGGTGTGAAATTGTGAGATTCTATTTACAGACGATTTTATCCATTATTTAGTCGCTTTCAGTATCTTGTATTTATATATCTGTTTAGTGGTTGATATTTGTTAGTCTTACCTAATACTAGAGACTAAGTGCCATCACGACATCCTTCGGAGGGAATTTAGGGTCGTGACAAGAAGTTAGTATGAAGCTTATGCCAGATTATGTATGCACCAGAGGTGCAAGTATTATAGTAGAGCTTTAAGGTATGGATGTAAATTCCACCTATGTGAAAGGAAGGTTATGAAAGCGATAGAAGATGCGATGCGAGATTTAAAGGTAAGTAAGCAAAGGTGAAGAGAGTACGAGATACTCAAGTACGGAAGGTTGTGGATAGTCTAGACTTCAAATATAGGTCTAGAAGCGGTGTGATTCAGTATCCAGAACTGATAGTGGTGTCGTCAGTAGCATATCTTCCACCATATGGTTTCTAGGTACCGAGAGGTCTAGTTGCGAGAGTAAAGAAGCACCGGAGGCGACATGATGTCTCACTTCAGTTTCAATATTGACATAAGTAAATCTATGGTGCTAGAAAGTTAAATGAAGGTTGAGAGTAGTATGGATAGATATATGTAGGTCGCAAGCTAAAGGATGGTAGAGCAACAAAGTTTTAGGTAGACAGGAATAAGGATAAGAAAAGGTGAGTGAGAAGGTGATGAGAATAGGTAAGACCTCAGGATTAAGCCCATCAAAATGAGAGAGCTGATGGTTTTCGTAAGTTATAGAAAGCTCAACATATCTTGAATGAACTCGAAGGAGTGTAAGTCTAGGAGAATTTAGAAGAGATGGAATGGTGCCCTTGTAGTAGAATAAGAGTGTGAGTGATAAACGATAAGAGGATGATGTTTAGGAATATAGCTTTTGATTGAAGTAATGATTCAATGAGAAGGGATTTTATGACTTGCACAGGATTAGAATACCTCATATAAGATGAATCATGTTGAGATTCTATGAAACACGGTTATTGAAGTATAGTATAGTCCCTAAGGTGGATCAAGAAAATAACTTCAGATGTTCCCTATTGAAAATTTATTACGTAAGAAGTTTCAAGTTATCACTAGTGGATTATAGTCAACATTAAGGTGAATCAACAATAGATGGATAAAAGTTCCAAAGTATGAGATGATATTAGGCTGCCATTCTTAAGATGAACTGTAATGAGGAAGCATTAAAGGACTTAGATTTATAAATATAGAATAAGCAGCGAGAGATTAACCTATAGTTAGGTAGCAGACCTCAGTAATAATAAATCGGAGTAAGTATTATGGTAGAGTATGAACTTTTTAGATGCATTAAAGCCATAAGGATAGATAACCAAGGCTATGAAACAGAATACAACAATAGTCGTAAGTTCGACAAAGTACCAAGCGAAGAACTTCAGTATACCTATAGAGGCTTAGAGGAACAACCTGTCATAGTTCTGTATATGTTTGCAAAGTGAGGCCCAGAGATTGGCTAGAAACTGGAGGAAAGAGAATAGAAGAGTCGCGTAGTTGCACGTACAAGGGCAGAGTCGTACAGGCTACATGAAAGAAGGTAGCAACAACTATGAGATTGGAAGAATTCTGACCACATGTCGTGGTTTGAGAAAGATGCCCAAAGGGGAGGAATGCCTTGGCCTTTAGATTTATTCACAGAACAGTTGCCTAGACGGCACGGACAGTATTAAAGTATTTTTAAGAGCTGTAGGTTATGAGACTGATAAGAGCATCAGCTAACATTCGAGGACGAATATTCCAAGGGGGGAATAGTGTTACACCCCATGTTTTTGTATGTAAGGATACGTCGCAAGTCAATTGATGTAATCTTAGAAATGAGATCATCTGTGGAAGCACATAAAGTAAGTTAGTCATGTTACCTTGGAGGTACAAATATTTAAGATCATGAAAATCAAGTACCAAGAGGGTTGGAAGGTTTAGATGTTAAATGAATCGAAGAAAATAAGTTTCGTTGAAAGACAACAAGTTGGGAATGTTATAACCCATACTTTTGGGATGTGACTAGGGTGCTTAACATGATAATAATATGATTTTATGAGGTATTTTAGTCATATGATAGTTGTGTGTCATGTTTTAAAGTCAAGCGAATTGTGAAACAAAAGTCGTCACAGGTTATGTTCATAAATGCGTTAAAACCTAGGTCAAATGTAGCAGAGCTTTTCTGCTAATATACATGGAATTACAGGATGATCTACCTAGGAAATTGATTATTTATCAGTCTAGTTTCTAACGCATTAAACCGTTCATTGATGCAATATTGGAGTATAGAGATATTCGTATTTTCCCAGGACTGCACAGACTGGTAGGTGACAAGTAAGTATGTCACCTACTTGTTTAAATGAAGGGGCCAAATAAATCTCCAATAAGGGGCAGCAAGGGGCCTTTTAAGGGATGAATTAAATCATTTCACTCACTCATATTTCATACTAACAACTTCAGATTGAAACCCTACAACGCCTCCCCCAAAAATCCCACACAAACCCTAGGTGATTTCGGGTGATACGAAGTGATTCTAGTACCGAAAAACCAAGACAACTTGCTAATTTCCCTTTCTCCTTCTTGTAGCTGCATTGGGGGAATGGTTTTGGAATAATAGGGACTAGTTTTAGTGGTTTCTACTTAGTCGAAGGTAAGTTTATTCCTCTCTTTCCCTTATCTAAGCTTCTACGAGTTGTAGCTCGATCGTAAAGTCTAGAACTTGCGAGTTTCGAAAGATTAGTATGTTGTTTATTGTGGCGTCACTGTTGTCTGGTTGTGAACTTAATTTTAAGTTGAATTCATGATTGTTTATATGAGAAGAGGCTTAATTATGTACTGTGGGTTGTGTTTCTCGATTTGAAAGAAAAGACAAGTCGAAAACGTGTTTTCGTAATCTAAAAAATAAATTTTGAGTTGCTAAACTTGTGGGACTATTGTGGGGTCATTTTAAAGTTGTATTGTGGATAAACATTAGTAGGGATAATTGAATATGTATCAGTTAATATTATTGATAAATTCTAGAAGGAAGACAGGGTTTAAAACTATAGTTGTTTAGTCACAAATCGAGCTAGCCGCTCGTCGAGATTGTTAAACTATTTTGAAAGGCTTATTATGAGTATTGTTGATGTTGTTTGGGCTGTTGTTGGTTGTGGTAACTTGTGGGAAATATATATAAATAAGGGAGGTGTTGTCTGTTTTATCATAGAATAAAGTGTGTTGTTCAAATGCGATAAGTTATGGCATTCGTATTGTGACAAAAGTATTGTTCATTGCTTGTAGACACGGGAGCTGCAGGTTAAGTTAGCTTGCGGATTGGACAATATTTTGAGGTATGTAAGGTCTTCCTTTATTTTCTTTGGCATGATTTCGTATGTTACGTTGCCCTTATAAGGGATTCAAGGGGGCGAGTCTTTGTGTACGTAATATTCCGACGATTAAGGTCCGTTCACGAGTATAGTCAAATAAATATTGAAATGGATTGTGCTGGTCGTAGTTTCATGTATTCTTAACGAGTAAATAGTGCCTTCCAAAAGGTCCTTGTTTTCTATATGTAACAAGACGTCCAAATGTCAATTTAAGATTACGCACTGATGGTCTAATAAATCGGAAGCAATATAGTATGCGTATAATGAGGGATAGCTATACATGAATAGTCAACAAGGTAGCATAATGTATAGTTTGCAGAAAGATAAGAATGATTCGACCTAAAGAATTCCATGACTTCCAATACTTACACGTTTGTGTTCACAAAACTGATAAAGACCCACGAAGGTAGTTACGTTGCTCTCAAGTTAAGTAAAGTTGATTATATATGAGGGTGATGTTAAGAGACGATATACGTTACCTAAGGAGTCGTAAACTACAGAATATGATAAGCTTAGCAATAAGAATATAAGTTGATAGAGCGTAAATTCCGCAACTCTTGTTTGAATCAATATATATATATATATATATATATATATATATATATATATATATATATATATATATATATATATATATATATAACGAGTAGCCTCACAAGCTAAGAATATTACATAGCTATAAGTAGAAAGAATCATGTAATCCCCAAAAACGAGCCGTGATGTGAAATAAGGATAGAAGTGCAATATCAAAATAGTTACAATATTCTTTATGGCTAAATAATATAGAATACGAAGGATGAAGTAGAAAGTGGCTAAGCAATAAGGATTGGTTATCGTAACGAGTTACTCACGAACTTGTATATTTATGAATACGAGTTTATCTATTGATGATTGAATGATGTCTGCATGAGTGATATCAAATTAATATGTATAAGACATGATCCCTACGGATGGTCTATGAACGCGTAGGTGTACAGTGAAGCCCTATGGACGATCTATGAACACATATGTGCATAATGAAGGTTGGTTATGGACGGTCTCAGTTGCAGCATAGCCAGACCTATGAGCCATACGAACGGTCAACTATGTTACGCGTACGAGCCACTGGTTATTCATGTTTATGAGTGTGCGACGATCTCTTATAAAACACGTAAGTGCCACATTTATGTTTTAATATAGCCCTAGAGATGTTTGATCTGTCTGAGGTAAGTATTCAGATATAAGGTATGATGGCTAGAAGAATGTTATAGATGAAGTTCCATAATATGATGTATTCCAGTATAGATAGCATATGGGAACAAGTTTAGGTATACCATGACACGAATTAGATGTATATACGACATTAGATATTTTCGGCCAACAGGGCCTTCCCTTTCAGTCTACAGCCTTTGTAAGGTAAGTTGGATAATTCAATACTTAGACATGTTACAAGTAAGAATAAGGTAAGTATGATTCCCGGATCTTATTTACCCTCCAGATTTCATTCAATATATTATATATACATGTTAGTTCAGTTTCAATTAAGTTATTCATATGGTATCTGCCTTACATACTTAGTAAATTTCTTTGTACTAATGTCCCATTGTCGAGGCACTGCATTCATGCCTGTAAGCTCAAGTATCCAATTTGACAAGCTCTTATCATAGACGGAGTTGATACCCAGTTGAGGATTGGCAAAGATCCATTTCATTCGGAGTACAGCTGAGTCTATAGGTTATCAGACTGTCCTATGTATATATATACTTATGGATAGGTTAGTGTCATGTACTGACCATATTTTGATGTCAGATACTCTTAGAGGCTTTGTAGACACATGTTCAGTATGTATATCATGTTAGAGGCCTTGACGGCCCATGTGTATTCATGTTTTGAGTACGATGGCTCGCTGATACAATATTTGTCCACTTACAGTTACACAGTACAAGTTGTCGCTATGTTGGCCCATGATAGTTACAGAATGAATGAGTTCAACCAAGTCGGCCTATGTATGTTCTAGTTTTTGTCGAACGATCATGAGTTATAGAGTGGTTCTCTCCGGCTAGTACGACACTGGGTGCCAACCATGCCTCACCTAGGTAGGGGTGTGACAAAGTGCTCTCCCAAACCTATCTTGGTGTGGCCAGCACCTGGTTCCATACTCGGACCGAGCGTACCACTCTATAACTTTGAACTCCGGAGGGGTAGCCTTCAACTTAGGACGACGAGGCCTACCTACAAGTTGACAATACCAATCAAGACCGATGGGGCCATATTCTGAATTATCTAAAAGTAATGTCTCTATCATCTGAGGGGTAAAAATATCCAAAAGCTCATATATATAATTATAAAGTCCAACGAGGCCGTCATTATCATCTACTAATATAAATAATATACATGACTCATCTACAAGCCTCTAGAGATAACTGAACTGTATTATGGTCAGGATAGGGCCTCGACCTACCCATCAAACATGTATTTATAAAATGGACTCTAATGTCTAGACCTGGTAACTGCGAGGAAGTGGAGCTTACTAACCAAAATGATGCTAGACTCTGGCTACCGGAAAGTTCTATTCAGCTGTCTATCAGGACATGCAGGCATGAAATGCAGCGTGCCCAGAAAAGGGATGTCAGTACGAAATAATATACTGAGTATGTAAGGCAACAGAATAACTGAAAGCCGAAACTAAGCTGATAATATAATAATTGAAAGTAACTGGGAGTCAAAGATAATCTGAAGATATGCTTACCTGCTAATACTGACTCAACTCTCTCAATATAGTAAGTAAAATAGTTGTCCGGCCCTATAAGTCTCGGTATATATACAATGGCTCAGTCGTAGTAGGCTCACTCATAGGCGCTCGGCCATACTAGGCTCTGTATCTCAGCCATTCTAGGCTCGCTCACAGGCGCTCAGACACAGTAGGCTTAGTATATAACTTCCCATCTGATCAGAGGTTTCCCAATAGGGGCCTTCCCACCGATTATATCTCGATGGCGGTGAAAATACTATAATACTGCCCAATAGGGGCTTGCCCACCAATTATAGCTCGATGGTAGTGAAAATATTGTAATACTATATATATGTATGGACCCTCTGCTCTCTTGACTGAAAAAATACAATACTTAACTGAATATAAAGTCCCGATAAGGGAGAATACTATAACTTATGAGACTAGGATAGTGTGCATAAATTCAGAAATACGAACTTCTCTTTATGTCTCGTTATCAAACACATGTAGTTACGAGATCATGCCAAAAATGAAGGAAAGATTTAGCCTTAACATACCTTATCACAATCTGTCCAATAACCATGTTGAACTCATCTCGTCATACCTTAATTTACAACAATGATAATAATACTATCTTTAAGTTACGGAAGGTACAACTATCACACAACGAACGACAAGTTTATTTTGTAATAAAACGGGTAGCATATCCCCTATAATCTTTACTAACTCCCAATTCGACATAATACAAAAAACAATAAGAACATAACAATAACTATATGTATACATTATTTTCCAACCTTATATCTATCACAAAATATCACAAAACAGCCCACATACCCCAATCACTTCATACACAAAACGACAATCATAATAGTGTCAAACAACCCAACAACGTAATAACGAATGACCAGCCAACCAACCTACCATTATGTTGTGTTTCTCCACACACTTTCTCCTCCCAAATGCTATAAAAACAGTAGCAAAAGAGACAACCCAGCAGCAACAAGAAATATCCTACAAAACAGTCCACTACAAGTTGAACAACTCGAACTAAGGGCTTTATATCACTGTATCGTGAGTTCTTAATATTACAGAACGAATTTATATACTTTTCCAGCAGAAAAAATGGATGAAATAGAGCATTATACTTACCTTATTTGGTGAATATCTCAGATCCTATCTTGGTTCTTCAACCCCTAGGTTTTTCCCCAACTAGAACTTGAAAAGAAGAGAAATTTATTTCGGGTTTTGTGTTGAATTCTTGGGAGAAGTTTGCAGGGGGTTATCTCTGATTTGTTTGGCTCTATAATGAGTGGTATATTTGAAGGAAATTAGACCTTAAAAGGGCTCTTTGGCCGACCCCAACTAGCCCCTTTTTGGGAATATTTGGTCCTTTCATTTAAGCAAGTAGGTGACACACCTACTTATCACATATGCAATCTGTGCGGTCTCGTCAAAATACAAATATCTCTCTACTATGATGTCGTATTGATGAACGGTTTAATGCGTTAGATATTAGACTCGTAGTTCTTCAATTTGGTAGGTGGATCATCCCGTAATTCCATGTATATTGGGAGAAACGTGCAGCTACATGTGACCTAATTTGAAGCACATTTATAAATGTAACTTGTGATGACTTTCATCGACTTTTGTTCCACAACTCGCTTGACTTCAAAACTTAACACATTTCTATCATACGACTAAAATAACTCATAATATAACCCTCTTATCATGTTAAGCACCCTAGTCTCACCCCAAATGTACTGGTTGTAATATTCCCAACTTGTCGACTTACGACGAAACTTATTTTTTTCAATTTGTTTAGCTTCTGAACCTTCCAACCCTCTTGGTGCTTATTGTTCATGATCTTAAATATTTGTAATCTCTAAGGTAACATGATTAACTTACTTTATATACTTTCAAAGATGATCTAATTTTTTAGCTTACATCAATTGACTTATGACATACTCTTACGTACGAAAACATGGGGTGTAACACTTTTGCTTCGCAAATCGGCCTCCGAACGACCAAATTTAATCACAAACAACTTAATATAATTAATACAAGCTATAGGAATCGATTCCACACGATAAAGCTAAGTTTTTTAACCAAATTAAAAGGTCAACCAAAAGTCAACCCCGGCCCACGCCTCGAAACCCAACAAAATTCACAAATTCCGAATATTTATTTGATAACGAGTTCAACCACACCAAAATCATTCAATTTTGATCACAAATTGAACCTTGAATCCCCAAATCGTACTCTCCAATACATAGACCACAAATCCCCCAAATATCACCTCATACGCACACAATATTAATGGACAAAAGTGATCAAAAGTTGCTTACCTCTTGAATTATGGTCAAATCCCTCTAAAACATCGCCCCTAGCTGAGTTCCACAAGTCCAAAAATGAAGAGAAAACTCAAACCCTCGAGAATAACAATCCGCCCAGCGATTCTCGCTTCTGCGAGCTCACCAGCCGCACCTGCGGTGCCGCTTCTGCAGAAGAAAGCTCGCTCCTGTGACATTTCACTAAACTCCCGACCAGCCGCTTCTGCGGCAAAATCCTGCTTCTGCTGTCCAAGATCCGCACCTGCGGAGTGTTTTTCGCTTCTACGACGACAGCCTCCCAAGAAAACATCCGCTTCTGCGACCAGCTGCCCGCACCTGTGAGCTCGCAGGTGCGGAATTTCCCTAGCACCCGCGCAACTACCCATCTCAACTCAGGACCGCTTCTGCGGCTCCGCACCTACGTCCAAAACCTCGTAGGTGCGGTTGCACCGGAACTGAACATAACAAAAATTCCTCAAGTCAAATTCTCAATCCGATTACAATTCGAATAACACTGAGGCCCCCTTGACACCATCCAAATATACCAACACATCCTAAAATGTCATACGAACTTAGTCAAAGCCTCAAATCACATCAAACAACATCAAAAACACGAATCACACCCCAATTCAAGCCTATTGAAACTAATGGATTTCTAACTTCTAAAATCGATGCCGAAACTTATCAAACCAACTCCAATTGACCTTTTGCACACAAGTCATAAATGATACAACGCACCTACTCCAACTTCCGAAACCAAAATTCGAGTCTGGTATCAACAAAGTCAACTCTCGGTCAAACTTCTCATCCTTCCAAACCTTCAATTTTTTAACTTTCGCCAATTCAAACCAGAATGACCTACGGACCTCCAAATCAATATCTGAACATAGTCCTAAGTACAAAATCATCACACAAAGCTATCGGAACCATCAAAACTCCATTCTGTAGCCGTTTACACATAAGTCAACATCCGATCAATTCTTTCAACTTAAGCATCTAACCTTGAGACTAAGTGTCCCGATGCATTCTGAAACATCCCCGAAACCAAACCAACCACCTCGGCAATTCACATAACCAAAAATGAACATAAAATAAGAAATAAATGAGGGAACAGGGCTACAATACTCAAAACGGCCGGCTGGGTTATTACAATAGTTCATCACAAGTTACTTTCATAAAGGTGCTGAAAATTAGGTTAAATATAGTAGAGCTTTTCTCTTAATATATTAAGAATTACGAGGTGATCCACATATTAAATTGAAGTTCTACAAGTCTAGTTTTTAATTCATTAAACCGTTCATTGATACAATATTGGAGTAGAGAGATATTCACATTTTTGCAAAACTGCACAAGCAGCTCCCAATGGGACCCACTTAGGCGGTGGTCGACCTACTTCACTTTAAAAACAATTTGGATGACCTTTCGTTCACATGTTTTCAACCAATATTCGTCCATACACTCCTCCTAGCCCTCCTAAATAGGTACCATAACGGTTTGAAGGGGGAATCCGAGTGATTATACCATATTTCACCATCAAAAGTTAGTTCTAGTGAAGAACAAGACCTCTTTGAGGTTGTATTGTCATTGAGGATAGTTGTGGGCTGTTTTTGGCTGAAATTTCAAGTTGTTACTACTGGTTAAGGTGAGTATAATAGCCTACTAATTGTGCTTAATCTTGCTTGTATGTTGGTTAAATTGTTAGAATGATAAACGACAAGATAATACTTAGATTAGCCTGAGATATTGTTGTTCTTGATGAGTTGTTTTGAAAGTTGCTCTAATGAACTTTAAGTGGCTGGAAATTATGGAAAAATATATTGGCTATGATATTTTTAGTATGATTATGTTGGTTTACATGTCAAGCTTGTTGAGGGAATTGGTAACTAGAAAAGAAAATGGATATAAAGCACTTAGAAGTTGTCCTTAGTGATATTATCTTGTATTGGGCTATTTAGGGTAACTTTGAAATTGAGTAGAAGGTTGGAAATCCTTTAAAAAGTATTGGTTATTATATTGTAGATACAACTAAGTTCCATAATGAATGATGATCGGGTTGAAGGGTGCTAAAGGGTTTTAATACGAGCTTGCCACTCGTTGTGACATGTTGATGACCTGTTAATGAAATATTTTGTACCCAATTATTGATGTTGTTCTTATTGTATTGCTCTGGTTGTTGTTGTTGGTATATTATATTGGAGGAGGCCCTTGTTATAGGGGAGATGTTGTCCGAATTTACGTAAATGAGCTACTAGCTTAAGTTACGGACTTAGCCTTTACTCGACACTGATTTTTGAATCTCTTTATGCTATGGTAGATTGAGTTGTTTGGAAGGTATTAAGAACTCAACAGGGTAAAGGTACGTTAAGTCTAATCCTTACTTTTTTTGGCATGATCCAAGTAACGAAACTCAAATGTAAAGTTATTCCATAAATGGTTCTACTCTCAGTAGTTAAGGATGTCTAAGTTATTCATTCATATGAAATGTAATTCAAAGAAAGCCTAAGTATGATCCTAAGTCTCTATTGAGTCATACGATAAAGATGTTAATGTTCATAACGTAATGTTATATGCATCTTCATTTACCACCGAGCTACGACCGTTTGGGCATTTACATATTTACCAGCGAGCTACGGCCGGTTAGGCAGTCATGCATTTACTACGAGCTACTACCAGTTAGGCAGTGACACATTTACCACTTGGCTACCATAGGCCACGAAGTTACCACCAGTTGGGCAGTTATGTATTGTTATTTTTTGTTGGTTTGGTAGTTATGCATTTACCACCGAGCTACGATCGGTCGGACATTTACCACTGATCAATTTGGCAGTCATGTTATGATATAGATCATAGTCCCAAGGAGAGGCATTAAATATATAAGTATAATAAATATGCATATCATGGCCCTCAGTGACACTTCAGAGGTTCAGGTTGATTCTTATATCTTTCTCATTGATGTCGACTTATTGTTATATTTCAGTTGTGCTTTACTTACTCGGTACATTATTCGTATGGACATCCTTTTTATTGTGGATGCTGCATCTATGCCTGCAAGTATAGGTAATCAGTTGGACAAGCCCTCATAATAAATGAGGTTAGCATTCAGTGAAGGATTGGTTAGACTCCTTTATTCGGAGTGCAACCGGGTCTATAAGTCAACATGTCAGAGGTTTGCTGCAGCATTATGGGTAAGCTGGGGCCCTGTCCCGATCATGTTTCAATGTCAGATACTTTTAGAGGCTTTGTAGACATAAATTCACTATGTACAGTATGTCAGAGGCATTGATGGCCCGTGTGTATTCATGTTTTACATACGATGGCTCGCTGGTATAGTATTTGCCCACTTACCGTTATACATTACGAGTTGTGGCCATGTTGTTTTATGATAGTTACAGAAAGAATGAGTTCAACCAAGTCAACCTATGTATGTTCTAGTTTTCATCGAATGATCATGAACTACAGAGTGGTTCGCTCGGGCCAGTATGTCACCGGGTGCCAGCCACGCCTCACCTAGGTTAGGGTGTGACAAGATGGCAAACATTAACACTCATTACAGGGGTCAATCCTAACACGTTATATTCAGATATGAGAGCAAGTTTTATAATATGCTAACAAGGTTCATCATGTGACTTCTTTATCATGAGGAACACAAAGAAATCATTTAATCATAGTAGCATGAATAAACAGTCAAGTAGAGTCAAGCAGATTCAACATGAGAGTATGAACGGTGGTGGGAATCATTTTGTTGAACTGAACACATGCAACATAATATCATAGACATAAGGATCAACTAGCACATTTTAGTAGGTATGAGGTATTAACAGGATTCATACATGAGACTATAACAACATTGAAGTATTGTAACAAGCTAAGTCATGAGAGAGAGAGTTCATTAACAACACAAATTTGATAACAATACCAAGACATCATGACTTATCAAACAATCACTAATTTAACAGTAAAATGGCATGCGGAGGCAGAACATAACAAGCATAATCCTACATCACTAATATATTTTCACAAATAACGGGCGACTAACAGAGAAAACACCATAAACACAAAATTGCACAATTAACTAAAGGATAGAAAGAGAGAGAGAGAGAGAGAGAGAGAGAGAGAGAGAGAGAGAGAGAGAGAGAGAGAGAGAGAGAGAGGTCAGTGTGCACTGACCTTCTATAGGTCAGCAAACCAAGTAGGAATCGATTGTTAGCCTTTTAGGAATCCAAAACCAACAATGATCAACTCACATATGGTTGAACTCGAATAGAAAGGAAAGAAGAAAAAGAGAAATTAGAGAAGAGTTACTGGAACTTAAACTTAGCAGAAAATTAGAACTTCTAATGCTATGTTTTCCGGTGATATTAGGTATGTGTTGGTGTCTATTGATGCCTGTTAGGTGAAGCCATTAAATGTTCTATTTATAGTGGCATTCAAGCCATTTAGGGTTTCGGTTGAATTCAAAATGGTAGTTGAGAGTGGCGATAGATGGATGATGATAACAAGGAGGGTGAAAATTCGAAGAAAATAGGGGAAAACAGTGAAGATTATTACTTGGGCACGAGGAGGTCCACCGTTGAAGCTATCGGACCATCGGTCAAACCCTATTGTCTCGAGGTCACTGAGTTTGACCTTTGTACATCGAGTAATGATGATGAAGTTGAAGAAAATTGTCATGTATGCTCTGATTCGATGGAATAGAGGAAGGATTGATGGAATTTCAGATTGCATAGTTTAGGTCTACGGTTTCAAATTTGGGGGTTTTGAATTGTAGCGATGACAGGTAAGGTTTCAGGAGGGATTCGCGGTTAGCAAGAACAGAAAGGATGATTCATGCTTGATTCGCCTGTTTAACGGGCCGGGTTGACCCATTTCCGAACCAGCCCAGACCGGTTGTAACCCGGACCGGCCCGGACCGGTAGTTAGGGTGCCGGGTGGGCTGGGTTAGGGGGTTGGTCCATTTTTAAAAAACATCCGGTTAACCGCACCGGTCAAACCCGATCAACAAAAAATACTGTTGAACCGGTTAACCGGCACGGCCCGGACCGACCCCCACCGGTTCAACGCCTATAAATCTAATTTTTTTTTATTAAAGTGATATGACCGTTGGCAACGGTCAGCTTCAATTAGGCCGTTGCCCAACAAGTTGATTGCAAAAATAGCCCTGTTTAGGGGCAAAATTTTTAAAAAGTAATACTTTTAATAATTACTAATTTAGCCGTTTGAAAAACTATAAATACTTCACCCCCTCTCTTCTTCATTTCTTCACTCATCTCTCATTTCTCAAACTCATATTCTCAATTATCATTCTCTCATTCTTCACCTAAAGTGCAATCAACTATTTGGCTCTCATTTGTTTTTGGAATTTAATTTATCGTATTATTTATTATTTGAAGTTTGAATAATTGAACTTCAAACTTTGAACAATTGACGTTTCTTCGTGGTAACATTGGAGTTGCGAAATCAACAAATGTTCAATTTATTGCCGAATTCGGTGCACTCCCTCCAACTCTTTCTCTTATTTACTATTTTATTTGTATATTTAATTTTTGCTAGTAGTTAAATTTTCACAATATGTTTAATGCTGCAAAAAGAGTTTGTAATAAGGTTGCTAATCGGGATAATCGGAAAAATAGAAAAAGAGGTACTACTTCAACATCTGGTAGTAATTTAAATGACTTTACACATGTTTCTGAAATATTATCTGATAATAATATAGATTATGAACAATTACGGGAAAATTTCGGTATAGAAGATAATGAATTAGAAATTAAAGATGAGACACCATTTACACCTAGTAGTATTGAAGTTGGTAGTAGGGGTGGTGGTTCTGGTGCTAGTAGTAGACCACATGTGGCCCCGACTACTAATCGGAGAAAAAGAAGTAAGGTCTGGAAATGTTTTGACGAAATAGAGAATACTGATAGAGTTAGATGCAGACTTTGTAAAGATGATTTTAAACATAAGACTGGAGGACAATTAGGGGGGACTGGGACATTTAGTAGACATATGAGAATTACTCATCCTATAGAATGGGGCTCTGATTAAGATGAAAATCAAGGAACTCTAAACCCTCGTACTGGAGGATTTATGAAATATGATAAAATGAAGGATCGTGAGGAGTTAGCAAAATGACTGCTTTGGGTTGTCTATCTTTTTCTTTTGCTTCTTCATCATATCTTATTATGTATATTCAAAGAATTTATAATCATTTATTTAAAGGTATCCCTAAAAGTACTTGTAGATCTGATATTTTTAGACTTCATGGACAATATCAAACATACGTACGTTATTTGTTTGACCACCTTCCTTGTAGAGTTTATCTAACTTCTGATATTGGCCATACTGTTAATGGAAATGATTATTTGACAATTACATATCATTGGATAGATAATAATTATTATATGCAAAAACGTATTATCGCTTTTAAATATGATGAAGATCAAAGTCATACTGCTATGTTTATAAGTACTACTATTTGTGAAGTTGTTGAATTTTATAATCTTAAGAAAAAAGTATTGTGTATGTCTTTTGATAATACTTCTAATAATAATGCCTAAATTTCAATATTAAGACTGCATTTGCAACCACCACTTGACGAAAATTTTCATGTTAGGTTTGCATATCATGTTTATAATTTAATTGTTAAAAGTGGCCTTAATTTATTTTCAACTGAGATTACTCATGTTAGAAGAGTAATTGGTGTTATTCAAGGAAATAATAGATAATCTAGAATTAGGGAATTTAAGAATAAGTGTACCGAGCATAACCTTAACCCCAGATTCATGCCAGACGAAATTGTTAATAGATGGAATTATACATACCTATTTTTACAATGTTGCTACTAATATAGATTGTCAATAACTGAAGTTGCTAATGCGCATTGTACTGATCTAAATTGTATGTTAACAACTACTACTTGGGAGGCCATTAATGATGTTGTTAAATTTTTACATATATTTTATACAGCTAATGTTGAGTTTTCTGGAGCATATTACCCTACTGTTACTATGGCTTTAGTACATATAGCTGAAATTTCTTTTCCACTCTCTGAATTTAAGAAGAAAGAAATATAAGGATGTTTTTGAAAAAATACAAGCAAAATTCAAAAAATATTTCTTTCCAATTCCTCTGATTTACTTAATTGGTGCTGTTTTAAATCCTTATATTAAGATGTCTGATTGTCACCAATTAATCAATGCTTTATATACTTATATGGAGATTGGACCAACTGAAACCTCAGATATATATTGTTGTATGAACAAGCTAAATGATTATTTATAACAATTATATAATTATTATGCAAATATAGTTGATGATGCTACTCTTAATGCAGGCAATGTTAATCCCACTATGCATTGTACCACTTCTACTACTATGGATGATGATGAAGGTCTTGATGGTTTTAATATTTGGTCTACATTTCCTACCACTTAAACCAGTAGCAGGAATATTGATGAACCTCAATTCTACTTGCAAAAGCAAAAAGAGCCTCGCACAAAGGAAATTTCACCATTGGGATAGTGGCATGAGAATGAAAAGCAATTTCCTGTTCTTTCCGCTATGGCTTGGGACGTGCTGAATGTGCCAATTTCAACTGTTGCATCAGAGAGTGCATTTAGTCAAGCAAGACAACAACTTGGAGACACTCATCACTCATTGGGAAGCAATACTTTGAAAGTTTTAGTATGTTTCAGAGATAGGATTAGATCGAAACGAAGAAATCAGGGACGTGAAGATGTTGATAGACCAGAAGACGAGGTACTTGGAGATATATTAACACATGGTAACCCATCTGAATTTAACACTCCAGAAGATGGCCAAGAAGTTCATATTGATTACGAAGAACTTACTAAGGCAATGCAAAACCTTTGAATTTACTCTTTTTTCGTTAATTTACTTTTTGTTAAATGTAAACTTTAATTTGTAAGTTTGAAATAAAAAAAGCACTTGCAAATTATAAGTGCAATTTTTTTTCCATCTTCATTATATTCTATTATCTTAAATTCTTAATGAAATATTCAAAATTTCAAATATAAAGATTTTAAAGTCTTTGTATCCTTTTATTCAAATACACTTTTTATAAGATTGTTTTTTTATTTTATATTTTTCCTTTATATTAATATAAATTACGATAGTTATACAAAATACAAAAAAAAATATTAACCCGGTCCGGCCCCTTGGACCCGTAACCGTTCCAGTTTATTTTTTTACCCGGATGGACCCGGACCCGTTAAGACCGGTATGAAAAAACTGATAATCGGCCTGGATTGGAAACCGACCGGTCACCTTTTTTCTCAATCCGGACCAGCCCAGCCCACCCGTTAAACACCTTTACCTTGCACACATTTGTGCAAGGTTTTGGATTGATGGGGTTGATGGGGATGAGAGAAAAGAGAGAGAATGGGGAAAGAAGGGCGGCCAGTTGGGTGATAGAATATGATTAGGGTTATGGGTTCTTTTGGGTTTAAAGGGGGGGACGAGATTTGAGCTGTTGGATCTTTTGATCAATGGCTCCAATATTTCAGAGATAGAAATTAGTAAAAGGGTTTATTATAGAAAAATGATGGTCGTTGGATCTTTATGATCCAACGGTTGAGATGAGATCTGGTGAAGGACTGGAAATAAAAGAAAAATAGGGATTAATTATAGACTATTGATGAATTAGATCAACAGTCTGGATTATTTTGTGCTTATTGTGTGAGTGTAGAAGAGGGGTAATGTGGCGCTTTGTTATTGGCTCATACGGTGTGGCATGGATTGCCAACTTGGATGGATAGGGTGGGTTCTGGACCGGGTCATGGTGTATTGGGCTTGTATTTTGGGCCAAATCAGCAGAAATAGAATTTAATCCATGGCCACATTTGGTCTAATTAGACAACTGCAATTACGGCCTTTTTTAGTTTTTAACCCCTTTATAATTAAATTATTTAGACTTTATTAATCTTAATTAAATATGATAAAATATAATCATCAAATATATTATATATTACTGTAATTAATTAGTTATTGAAATGAATTATAATACTTCATTTATTGAATTATTATTACTGTAATTAATTAGTTATTGAAATTAATTATAATACTTCATTTATTAAATTATAAAAGCTAATTTTGGCTAATTAAAGTAATAAAGGTAATATAGTTATAAATTTGAGACTAAACTATTAAATTAGTTGTAAAAATTATTTATTAAGATATAAAAGCTATTTTAATTAGTCAAAAGAGTAGGAATAATATAATTTATATCCTTTTAAATAAAGGCTAAAAAGGCACTCATCACTCATCTAGGCCCCTTTCCTATTTCGCTTTGCCGCTTATTAAGAGAATAGGTCCCGAAAAAGCAGCCCGCCTTTCATCATCTGTACCAGCTGCCACGCAAGAACTAATAGAAAGGATTTTGACACCCCTCTCATCATAAGAAGCAGAACGCGCCATCACCTACAGTCCTTTCCTCTGCTGGGGACTTCCACGAAATGAAAACGGGCGGCACTGTGGGATTTCCTGCGAGATCTGTTAAACCACCGAGACTAAATGGAATCCGTTTGTAAGGATTTTATATTGAAAAGGCGACCATTTCACTGGCTCTAGTATTCACAGGCTTTCAAGGAATGGAATATTATCAAGCACCCTTCAGTATTTCGGATAGTATTTATGGTTTTACCTTTTTATTAGCAACTGGCCTTCATGGTTTTCATGTGATTATAGTAACTATTTTCTCAATCATATGTGGTATTCACCAAAAATGAATCTACTAATGCAGGTTACAGATTCGGTCAAGAGGAAGAAACTTATAACATGGTAGCCCTTCACTTGGCTAACACGGAAAAAAGCACCAACTAGGCGCGACCCCACTCAGCTCGAAGAAGTAGCTCTTTTATTTAATACTAAATTACTATTAATATAATATTACAAATTACTATATCATTTATATTTTAAGAAAATAGGTGTTGTTGATTTTAAAATATTTTACTACATTTATTGATGATTAATAAGTGTACAACAACATACCTAGTATAGTCCCACAAGTGGGGTCTAGGGAGGATAGTGTGTACGCATACCTTACACCTACATGGAGAGGTAGAGAGGTTGTTTAAGAAGAAGAAGAAGAAAGAAGAGGGAGACAAAAGATGATAAGGAAAAAGGGGAGACAAAGAGAAGCCAAAAAAGAAAAAGTAGCATCAAATAATAACAATCAAGGAAATACGATACACGAATAGAACGAAGTAATATGTGTAAATAATTTAATTTTTAAAGGGATGGTTAAAATTAGTGGTCAATATGACTATCAGTCTATATGCTATAATTGACTCACACAAGTCCAATGAGTCTGATCCTCCTGTACAGCTAGGGATGCACATTGGAGGATCCCTTCCCTTTGATGGACATCACTTTGATGAATGGAAGATGTGTATGGAGTTGTTTCTTTAGGCAACTGATTATGACCTGTGGATAATTGTCAATAATGGTCCAATCATACCTACAAAAGTGGATAGCAATGAAAACAAGAGCATCAAAAGAGAGAATATAATGTTGAGGATCGCCATATCATCCAAAAAAATGTTAAAGCAAAGGACCTCCTTTATAAGAGTCTGCCAAGGAATATTCTCTATAAGGTGTCCTCCTTCATCTCTGCCAATGACATTTGGAGGACCCTGGAAGCTGATTACGAAAATGAAAGCATTGAGTTAGCACTGATGGAAATTGAAGAAAGCAAGTCATAAGAGGAAGTGATAGAGATGATGGCCATGAGTGATTCAGAGGTTGAAGACGAACCAAATCAGGTAAGTGTCTCTAATCTAAAAGAAAACATTCATGTTAGTCTAAAAACAACTAATGGCCATAATAGAAACCATGATGAGTGAAATGGATAGGTTAAGTGCTGGAAATGATCAGTTCGTAAGCAATCTTTCATGTGTCAAACTTGATTTCAAAATCTTGAATCACACAAAACTAATCTTGAAAGACATATTAAGGAACTTAAGGACCAAGTCCTTGAGCTCACTGCAGTCAATGGGCAACAAGTTTCTGCAAATGGAAAGGGAATAATAAGTGATGTGCAAAACAATCTTGAAAAAGAACTGAAAGAGCTTAAGGATAGTCTATATGATGCTGATAGCAGTAATAAAATACTAAAAGAGAATCTTGAAAAGGCAAAGTATGAACTATCTAGATTAAGCAAGTGGCATAGATCTTCTGATGCCTTGAATTGGCTGAATGAGAATTGCAGTACAAATAAATAAGAAATTGTCTATAGGAAACTAGTACCTAGATTTGATCCCAAGTATGTAGGAATTTCTAATTATAAGATGCGCACTCACTGTGGAAAGGTGGGACATTTCAGAGACAGTTGTCCTGCTTTAATTCATGCTTAGTTCAAAAACTCTTTTGGCCTACCTGATAAGTGTGGATTTTAACAACTTATTAGTTCCTTCTTGCTTTAGTTTTAGTCTGAAAGTGTTGATTTTTATTTTCAAAACTAATAACATTGTGCAAATTACAGTCATGTTAGAGGATTGGACCTTAACTAAAATATCTAACTCAAAAAGGAGTAATCCAGCTCAAAAAGGCAAGAAAGAGCAAAGCAAGCCAAAATGTGATCCGTAGAAGTAATTCTACGATACCATACAAAAGTGCGGTCCGCAAAAATGCATGTGCGGCCACAGAATAGACACCTGAAGCTTTAGAGGATTTTGAAGAAGCACGGTCCGCACACTAAATTGTGAGGTCGCAAACGTTGGTCACACTAATAATATTTTAGAAGTTCAGAGAAGGTGCAAAACGACCGATTGTGAAGCTTTGCCAAAGTGTAGCAGCAGATGGAAAAGTGCGGTCACAGAAGCTGAAGTGCAGCCGTAGATGGAATTGTACGGCTGCAGAATTCCTCCAACTGAAGAAGAGAAGAAAAATGCGGACTGCCCATGGAATTGTGCGGCCGTAGAACCTCAAGAAGGGCATTTTTGTCAGCAAATTTTAGGGCACTATAAATAGACGGGAAACACTTTTTTAGGGCAAGTTTCGAATTGTAATCAGCTGTAGCAGTTATATTTTGTTATTTTGGGAAAGTTATGACTATTTTTTGGTGAACAATCATTAGTTTTATATTTTAATCTTAGTTTAGGGCTTTAATTACTTCTTTTTCATTGTTTTCTTCACTTCCTAGCACGAGTAGCTAGATTTTCTATAGGGTTGTGAACAATCCTAGTGTGTAAACCGTACAGGTTATTTAGCCTTATTTATGTATTATTTCAAGAATTAATGGTTTCAAATATTGATTCATGCCTATTTGGCTTAGTTCTTGCTTGAGAAAGAGGGACCTAGTCTAGGAAAACTTGGCTAACAAGGAATTGGGCTAGTTAAGGTTTTGGCTAGTCTAATCAAAGGGTTTGAACTAGAGATAGAAAAAACCCAACTTGAGCTCATATAAATTGTTTGAATTGATACTCAATTGGACTTGAGGAAGCCAATTTGGGCATAACCACTCTATAACCGAGAGGTATTGAGTGTATAATTGAGAATTTAGAGTTCTAATTTACCCCGATCAACAAAACAAGCATTAACGTGATTTACCCATTAGGTTAGCACCTAGGCGAAGGTTACATCCCTAGGCTTTTCTCATTTGATTAAAAATATCAAAAATAATTACTCACTTTCTAGTTTTGTCTAATTAATTTAAATTTGTTAGTGTTAATTTTGGAATTAAAAAACAGACACCCTTTGTTGGAAGCGTAATTGAGTTGTTCCATGTACTCTTATCAAGTATCTACCCTTGCACCCTACACAAACTCCCTGTGAAATTCGACCCCGACTCTTGTTGGGTACTATAATATCAACGACCGTTTCACTCATTATTGAGTGAGGATTAGACCTGGATCAATTTGGAACCGTTGTCGGGGAGTTTTTGCGGTGTTAGCTATATATTTGAGTGTGTTCTTGAAATATCTTCTTTCCCTTCCGTGTTACTAATTTGTTGAAGAAATCGTAGGTACAAAATGGCGAACAATGAGCTCGAAAATATGCCATTGGTTGAGTTGTATGGTGAGGAGGAACAACTAGATGATGGGTCTCAAGTGCCATAACCCAATCGTCGAGGCCGGGGTCAAAACGACAACGTTCCCCCACCACCACCACCTCCACCACCACAACCACAAGCGGCACAACACCGGATATTGCCCAACGAAGGTTATGCATGTGTAATAGTCCCCCCTCGCATTAGGTCAAGAAACTTTTAAATTACCAATGTGATACTCACTTTACTAGAGCAACATGGCTTTTTCACCGGTGCGCCAAATCAAAATGCCTATAAATATTTGAAGGGCTTTGTGGATATGTGTTGGAGGAGTAAGAAAAGAAAATGTTTCCGAGGATTCTTTGAGGCTAAGGATTTTTCCCTTCTCTCTAGGGGTAAAGCTTTAGATTGGTTGGAACGCTTGCCTAAACATTATTTCCTTACTTGGGATGAATTGCCGGCAAAGTGCATTGCTAAGGCTTTCTCTCCCGGGCACATGGCTACTCTTAGGGATGAAACATTGGCTTTTAAGCAAGAGACCAATGAACCTTTGCATGAGATTTGGGAGAGGTATCGGACAATGGTGAAGGAGTGCATGAATAATTATATGACCGACAACATGATCTAACAAACTTTCTACCGTAGTATTAATACTACGAACCAATGTGTGGTCAATCAATTGTTCGGTGGCAACTTTATGACAACACCGTATGCGGAGGCATGTGAGATTCTTGATGAGATGGCGAAAATGCCAACGACTTGGGAATCACGAGCCAATGTTCCACAAGATGATTCTAACATGATTCACCTCCATAAAGAGTTGCAAGACCATGGGTAAGCCATTGCCAAATTGACAATAACAATGACTCAAATTGCAAAGGCCCAACTTAATAGAGTTCAAGCTCCTAAGAAAGTTCATGCTATGGAAGGGGTGAATGTGTTGGTCAATAAGAAGAGGACCAAGGGTCCACAAGTGCAAACCCGAGTGGAGAGTTATGTGTAAGATGAAGGTGTTTTTGCTCAAAATAATTCTTATCATGGGCAAGAAGAAGAGGTTCAATATGTGAACAATTGCCAAGGGAAAAGGAACAACTTTCAAGGCTCCAATCAACAACAATGACGACCACAAAACAACCAAGGCAATTGGGGTTCTAACAATCAAGGAAATTGGAGTGGAAACAACCAAGGAAATTGGGGAGGCAACAACAAGGTGATTAAGGAAATAATCAAGGAAATCGGGTGTCGGGTTTTCAAAGGCCCCCAATGTATCAACAACCTAGCAATCCACCTCATAATCCTTCCCATGGTTCAAGTTATTCAAATAATGAGATGGGCTATATTGAGAATATGTTTAAGCAAATGATGGAAAAGAATGCAGATTCGGATGCCCAACTTGCCTCACACAACATATCAATACGTAATCTTGAAGTTTAAATAGGGCAAATATCTACAGATCTTAATACCCATCCTAAGGGTGCACCACCAAGTGATACGGTGGTGAACCCAAAGGATAGTAACCATACGGGGCATTTTATGGCAGTTATCACAAGAAGTGGAAGAGGCAGGAATACACCCACCTCAACTGAAAGGCGACTTGTGGATGATGACCAAGTGATACAAGAAGAGGAAATATCAAAAAATGATGTTCAAGCAAATGATGAGATTCAGATTGACATTGATGTTAGTGTAGAAGAGACTTAAGAGGGGGTGAACCCGTCTAGGGAGCATATCATTAACATACTGGAGTCGGTAGTGAAAAAGGCTATGGCACCATTGCCTAAATCTCAACCTCCCTATCCTCAAAGACTTGCCAATAAAAATGGTAAGAATCAATTCAAGAGTTCATTCAAATGATGAAAAGTCTCTCTATTAATGTCCATTTGTAGAAGCTTTGGAATAAATGTCCGATTATGCAAAATTTATGAAAAACCTTATGACCAAGAAGAGGTCAATGAATTTTGAAACTATCAAGGTCACTCATCAAGGAGTGTAATTGTTCATTCCATGGTTCCTAAGTTGGAGGATCCAGTGCTTTCACGTTTTCTTGTACAATTGGGAGTGCCAATTTTGCTAAAGGTCTTTTGTGATCTTGGGGCGAGTATCAATTTGATGCCCTATTCGGTGTTTAAAACTTTGGGAATTGGAAAACCAAAACCCACATCTATGAGGTTGCAAATGGTCGATCATACCATGAATAGGCCATTAGGAGTGATTCAAGATGTTTTGGTCTGGGTTGATAAATTCATTCTTCCGGCGGACTTTGTTATTCTAGATTGTGTAGTTGGTTATAAAGTGCCTATCATTATTCGGAGCCATTTCCTTACTACGGGTAAGGCTCTTTGTGATGCGCAATCCGGAGAACTCGCTTTTCGGGTTGGTGGTGAAAAAGTGGTATTCCATGTGTATAAGTCTATGCGGCAACCAAATAGCAATGATATGTGTTCTTTTGTGGAGTTGGTGACCGATGTTATTATTGATGATATAAGTGGTACAATCAATGTTGGTGATATGTTGGAAGCCGTTTTGCTCAACTTTGATGATGGCGAGATGGATGTTTTCATGGAGTGTGTGAATGCTTTGCAAGGAATGGGGTCGCACAACTATGTACCCCAAAAATTATCTTTGGATCTTGAGAATATGAAGACTCCTCGTACAAAGCTTTCTATTGAAAAGCCACCTACTTTGGAGTTGAAGCCATTTTTTCCATACCTTCGGTATGAATTTTTTGGCCCTTGTTCTACTTTACCGCTTATCCTTTCCTCTTGTTTGACTAACATGCAGGTTGATTCCATATTGGCAGTGTTGAAAAAATAGGAATAAGGCTATTGGATGGACTTTAGCGGATATTTGGGGTATAAGCCCCACATTTTGCATGCATAAGATCAAGTTGGAGGATGGTTCTAAACCGTCCATTGAACATCAAAGAAGACTCAATGAGGCTGTGCAAGAAGTGGTCAAGAAGGAGATTATCAGGTGGTTGGATGCCAGGGTTGTCTACCTCATCTCCGATAGCTCATGGACCACTCCGGTTAAATGTGTCCTAAAGAAGAGGGGCATGATGCTTGTTACCAATGATAAGAATGAGTTGATTCCCATAATAACGGTGACCGGTTGGAGAGTTTGTATAGATTAACGTAAGATCAACAAAGTAACAAGAAAGGATCACTTTCCACTTCCTTTCATGGATCAAATGCTCGATAAGTTGGCCAGCCTTGTTTTCTATTATTTTCTTGATGGGTACTCGGGCTACAACCATATTCTTATTGCTCCATAAGATTAAGAGAAAACAACCTTTATATGTCCTTATGGTACTTTTGCTTTCAAGAGGATGCCTTTTGGTTTATGCAATGCACTGTTGACTTTTTAATGATGTATGATGGCTATTTTCACGGATATGGTGGAGGACTACCTTGAAGTTTTCATGGATGACTTCTCGGTGGTTGGGGATTCTTTTGATGATTGTTTTGCAAATTTGGACTAAGTGTTGGCTAGATGTGAAGAGACTAATTTGGTGCTCAATTGAGAGAAATTTTATTTCATGGTTGAGGAAGGCATTGTACTTGGCCATAAAATCTCAAAGAATGGAATTGAAGTTGAGAAGTCAAAGATTGAGGTAATTCTTAAGCTTCCACCCCCAACTTCGGTGAAGGGTGTGCGGAGTTTCTTAGGCCATGCAGATTTCTACCGACGCTTTATCAAAGATTTATCTAAAGTGGTGAACCCTTTATGTAAGCTCCTTGAGAAAGATGTCAGGTTTCATTTCAATGATGATTGTTTGCGAGCTTTTGAACAATTGAAGCTCAAGTTGACAACTACTCCTATCATTACCGCTCTAAATTGGAGCTTGCCTTTTGAACTTATGTGTGATGCAAGTGACGTAGGGGTTGCTGCTGTTTTGGGAAAACATATCAACAAAGTTTTTCATCCGGTTTACTATTCTAGTAAGACCATTAATAGTGTTCAAGTAAATTACATTGTTACGGAGAAAGAACTCCTTGCTATTGTGTTTGCAATTGAGAAGTTCCGCTCGTACTTGATTGGTGCCAAAGTCATTGTCCACACGGATCATGCGGTGCTTCGCTATCTCATGAGCAAAAAGGAATCCAAAGCTCGGTTGATGAGATGAGTACTCTTGTTGCAAGATTTTGATATTGACATTCAAGGCAAGAAAGGTAGTGAAAACCAAGTGGCGGACCACTTCTCGTTTGGAGGAGGAGGGGAGGCCACATGATGGCCTTGAAATCAATGACTCTTTCCCGATGAGCAACTTTTTTCACTATCAATGAAAGAGGTACCGTGGTTTGCGGATTTGGCAAATTGTTTTGTGAGTGGTATCATTCCGGATGAGTTCTCTTCAAACCAAAGGAAGAAGCTCAAAAGAGATTGTTAAGATTATTATTGGGATGAGCCATACCTTTTCCGAATTTGTACTGATGGGGTGATTAGAAGGTATGTATCGGAAGAAGAGCAAGGTGATATTCTTGGCGCTTGTAATTTTTCGCCATATGGTGGTCATCATGATGGAGCAAGAACGGCGGAAAAAGTTGTAAGTTGTGGATTTTATTGGCCTACTCTTTACTAAGATGCAAGTGACTTGGTAAAAAGATATGATGAATGTCGGGCCGGTGGAATTTCAAAGAAAAATGAGATGTCTCTCACAACCATCTTGGAGATTGATATTTGTGATGTTTGGGACATTGACTTTATGGGCCCTTTTGTGAGTTCTTGTGGAAAAACTTACATCTTTGTCATGGTGGATTATTTGTCAAAATGGGTTGAGGTCATCACCTTACCCAACAATGAGGTGAGAAGTGTAGTGGCTTTCTTGATGAAGAATATTTTTACCAGATTTAGTACTGCATGTGTAGTCATAAGCGATGGGGGTCACACTTTTATAACAAGGTTTTTGACACATTACTTAGCAAGTATGGTGTTACTCACAAGGTTACAACTCCCTATCATCCACAAGCTAGTGGACAAGTGGAAGTCTCCAACTGGGAGATAAAGAGTATCTTGTCTAAAATGGTGAATGCAAATCGGACAGATTGGTCCAAGAATCTTGATGATGCGTTATGGGCTTATAGGACGTCTTACAAAATACTATCGGAATGTCTCCATACAGGTTAGTGTTCGGGAAAGCCTATCATCTTCTGGTGGAATTAGAGCACAAGGCAATGTGGGCCTTGAAGAAATTGAATCTTGATTGGGATGTAGCCACTAACTTGCGGGTTGCACACTTGAATGAATTAGATGGGTTCCGATATCATGTGTATGAGATTTTCATCCTTGTACAAAGAAAAGATGAAATATCTTCATGACAAGTACATTTGGAACAAAGAATTCAAAGCTGGCGATTTTGTATAGTTGTTTAACTCAAGGTTAAGGATGTTTCCCGGGAAGCTCATGTCCAAGTGGAGTAATCCGTTTGAAATTGTTGGTGTGACACCCTTAGGTGCACTGGATTTGAATAACAAGAACAATAAAATATTCTAAGTCAATGGTCACCCGGTGAAACACTACTTGGGAAAAGTTGGAGAGAGCCACGTGGTGGCGATTATTTACTTCACTTGAGGATGCTTTGAGATTGTGTCATGCTGCGACGTTAAATCAGGCGCTTCTTGGGAGGCAACCCAAGTTCTTTTCCTTTTTTTGTTTGACTAATTAGATGTTCTTTATAGTTTTTAACTTGATTTGAAGCGTGCTGCAGGGTTGAGTGTTAGATGAAAGAAGGGTGGACAAAATTGTGTAAGTAGAGCAGAAAATACGGATCGCACTTTTAAATTATGCGGCCGCAAAAAAGATTGTGCCATCACTGAATACTTTGTGTGGCCGTACATTTGATCTGCGGATCGCACTTCATGAAGCTAACCAAGGTGTCAAATGATATGGTCTCTGAACCTTTTCCCTATCAGTGCGGGCCAATTGTGTGGACCACACATGAGAAGCAGACATCTGAAGGCCAGGTGAAGGAGTGCGGACCGCACTTGGAATTGTGCAGCCGCAATCGACCCTTTTCTCTCTCAATTACTCTAGGTATAAATAGAAGTTTAGGCCTCATTTTACACTTTTCACTCCCTTGAAAAATTACTGTTACTCTGAGAGCTTACGTGAGGATCTCATGCTATCAAACACACCCATTTTCACTCACAAGATCTTGCACACTTACATCATGTGCTAAGCTTCATTTCATGTTGATTTATTTTATTTTGATTTTTGAATTTATTTTCATCTTTTTAGCTTCTTTTTAGGCCATCTATAATTATATTCCATCCGTGTATCCATGTGGGGTAGATTTGTAATGGGTAACTGTTAAACCATGCTAGAATGGTTGGGGTTAGTTGAATATTATGTGTATACCATGTTGCCAATTAGATTTGAACAAGTATTTGCAAAATCTATGTCACGCTGCAAACCTGAAGAGGCGTGGCCGGCACCCGGTGCCATACTCGGCCCGAGCGCACCACTCTGTAACTGTGAACTCTGGAGGAGTAACCCTCAACTTAGGCCGGTGAGGCCATATTTTGAATCATCTAAAAATAACATCTTCCGCATCTGATTGGTAAACATACCCAAAAGCTGATATATATAATTGTGCAGGCCGACGAGGCTGCCATGAATGTCTCCAACCAGCAATACCAAACTGAACATATACACAGTGCTGGAAAGGCAACAATACTAATATACAAAATACATAGGACTCGTCTACAAGCCTCTAGAGATAATTGAACTGTATCATGGTCGGGACAGGGCCTCGACCTACCCATCAAACCTGTATATATAAAATGGACTCCAAGGTCTAGACCTGGTAACCCCGGGGAAGTAGAGCTTACCAACCAAGCTGATGTTTGACTCTGTCTACTGGGAAGGTCTATCCATCTATCTATCAGGACCTGCATGCTTGAAATGCAGCGTCCCCGGCAAAAAGATGTCAGTACGAAATAATGTACCGAGTATGTAAGGCAATAGAATAAATGAAAGCTGAAACTGAACTGACAATATAATAACTGGGAATCAAAGATAATCTGAAGGTATGCTTAACTGCTGATACTAACTCAACTCTCTCGATATAGTAAATAAAATATTTGACCGGCCTTATAAGGCTCGGTATGCGTAACTGCTCTGCCAACGTAGGCTCGCTCATAGGCACTCGCCCATACTAGGCTCTGTATCTCGTCCATTCTAGGCTTACTCATAGGCACTCGGCCACAGTAGGCTCAATGTATAACTTACCATCTAATCAGAGATTGCCCAGTAGGGGCATGCCCATTGATTATAGCTCGATGGTGGTAAAAATACTGTAATATTGCCCAATAGGGGCCTGCCCACCGTGTGTGTGTGTGTGTGTGTGTGTGTGTGTGTGTGTGTGTGTGTGTGTATATATATATATATATATATATATATATATATATATATATATATATATATATATATATATATATATACACACACACACACACACACACACAACTCTCTTGACTGGAAGAATACAATACTTAACTGAATATAAAGTCCCGATAAGGGAGAATATGATAACCTATGCGACTAGGATAATGTACATAAGTTCAGGAATACGAACTTCTCTTTATGTCTCGTTTTTAAACATATGTAGTTATAGGATCATGCCAAAATGAAGGAAAGGTTTATCCTTAACATACCTTAACTCCGTTGAGTCCTTAATACCTTCCAAGAAATTCTTCAAACAACTCAACTCAATCTATCATAGCATAAGGAGATTCAAAATCAGTGCTGAGTAAAGGCTATGTCCGCAAGTTAAACTAGTAGCTCATTTATGTAAATTTGGGAAGCATATCCCATGTAGCAAGGGCCTCCTTCAATACCATATATCAATAACAACAACCAGAGCAATTCAATAAGAACAACATCAACAATAGGGTACAAAATATTTCATTAACAAGTCATCAACATATCACAACGAGCGGCAAGCTCGGATTGAATCCTTTTACCACCCTTCAACTCCATTATCATTCATTTTTTAACTTAGTAATATATCAAGTATAATAACCAATACCTTTTAAATGATTTCCAACCTTGTACTCAATTTTAAAGTTACCCAAAATAGCCTAACACAAGATAATATCACTGTCGACAACTTCCAATTGCTTTATAGCCATTTCCTTTTCTAGTTACCAATTTTCTCAACAAGATTGACATGTAAACCATCATAATCATACTAACAATATCATAGCCAACTTATTTTCCATAATTTCTAGCCACTTAAAGTTCATAAGAGCATCTTTCAAATCAATCCATAAAGAACAACAACATCTCAAGCTAATCCAAGTATTATTTTATAATTTATTATCCTAACAACTTAATCAACATACAAGCAAGATTAAGAAAAATTATTTGGCTATTATACTCACCTTAGATAGTAGCAACAACTTGAAATTTCAGCCAAACACAGTCCACAATTATCCTCAATGACAACACAACCTCAAAGAGGTAATGTTCTTCACTAGAACTAACCTTTGATGTTGAAATATGGTGTAATCACTTTAGAATCACTTCAAACCCTTATGGTATATGTTTAGGAGGGTTAGGAGGAGTATAGGGACGAGGTTGAGTCGAAAAATGAGAAATAAAACTCGTCCAAATCGTTTTTAAAGTGAAGTAGGTCGATCACCGCCTAAGTGGGTCCCATTAGGAGCTGCTTGCGCTGTCTCGCAAAAATGTAAATATCTCTATACTTAGATGTTGTATTGATTAATGGTTTAATGTGTTAGAAACTAGACTTGTAGATATTCAATTTGATAGGTATATCATCCCATAATTCAAAGTACATTGGGAGAAATGCTCAGCTACATTTAACCTAATATTCATCACATTTATGAATGTAACTTGTGATGACCTTTGCAAACTTTTGTTCCACAACTCGCTTGACTTCAAAACATAATACACGACTATGATACGACTAAAATAAATAATAGCATAATCTCCTTATCATGTTAATCACCATAATCTCACCCCAAAAGTACATGTTATAACATTCCCAACTTGTCGACTTTTGACGAAACTTATATTGTTCAATACGTTTAGCTTCTAAGCCTTCCAACCCTCTTGGTACTTGTAGTTCATGATCTTAAATATTTGTAACCTCCAAGTTAAAATGATTAACTTACTTTATGAACTTTCAAAGATGATCTCATTCTGATCTTACATCAATTAACATACGACGTGCTCTCACATACGAAAATATGAGGTGTAACAATCTAGGTAAAATAAAGACCTTCTCACTTATTTTTGAAATCTCGGCCGCACTTAAAATTGTGTGGTCCACAGTTTGCTAATTGTGGTAGCTGGTAGAAGGATAGTATTTCTGCGGCCGCACTTTAATTGTATGGACCGTAGAATTCCTAGAGAGGTCACCCTGAGGTCTGCACTGTCTATCAGAGAGTTGTCTCCTGAGAAAGCAAATCTACGGACCGCACTTCAAATTATGTGAGCCGCAGATGAATTCTGCGGTCGCACAATGACCTCTGCACTGTCCAACTAAGAGTAGGCATCTGAGGCCTCTGAACATTTTTGTCAGAATTGCGGCCACACTTGAAATTGTTCGGTCTGCACTCCCATTCTGCGGGCCGCATATCAAAATATTTGGACCGCACTTCCCCATTTATACATCACGTTTATTCCTATGCAAGCCCGTTGTTTCTTAATTGTTCTCCCTCGCTTACTTGAGTCATAACGGTGTTGAATTATGATTTGTAACTGACAATTCTCTTTATGTTGATACAGACAATGATTCGATCACGAGGGCGCGACAAATCCTCCAAGGGAAGAGGAGAGTTTTCAAGGGGTCAGGGCAAAGATGCACTTCCCTCAAGTGTGCAAATGAAAATAAGGAAGAAAGCTACAACAGGCAGAGGGGGAGGTAGAGACCTCTCCGAGTCTAGCTCTTATGCCCCGTCTAGGAAATCCTCCAAGGGAAATTCAGTATCTATTCTGGAAAAGAACACAGCTGAGTAGTCCAGGCCACGGGGGTGATCTGAGCCTCTAGATATGCCTTCCATATCTCACAACACTTCCTAGGGTTCGGAAAGGTTTAGCCAGGAGTCCGAGGCAGCTGTTGTAGGGTCTAAATCTGGTTCCTGATGATGGGAGAGGGTGAGAAGGTACATCCACCGGTTTAGCTCTGGCAAAGAAGAAGGAGGCTTGGGAGGATAGATTTGTGAGCCGTCAGGCTTTTCCTGATTTCCGATTGTGATGGACGTTGTGGTCTTTGACTCATTAGAGGCAGTCTATTGAGAGATCATGATAAGTATAACCCTGCAGTTCACAAAGAAAAAGGGATGGATGTTATTTACGGAGAAGTTATTTAATGTTAAGGAGCACCTTGTCCGCAAGTTTTATGCCAACACTTCACACATTCGCAAAGGGGAAAGGATAACCAAAGTTCACAATATTAAGGTGAAATTTGATTAGCACATGCTGGACGCGTACTTAAATTTGGAGCCGAGGGAGTACTTAGAGAAGTTGGCTTTGAAAGAAGAGTCCAGGCCGTGGCTTGCAAAGATTTTAGCATCGGGGCCACCTCCACCATGGATTACTACTGGGGTACCTATTCTCCAGAGCACTCTGAGTTTTGAGGCAAAAGGTTGGCAAACCTTTGTGTGTAGCAAGCTTAACCCGAGCCAAAATGATAACAATTTACCTGTTCCGCGAGCGGTCTTGGTGGAATCTATCATGGCCGGGTACCCGATCAATGTGGGTGCCCTGATGTCGGCCAACATTTTCCTGGTAGCCCAGCAAAGTAACACTGCTTACCCCTACCCCAACACCATTACTGAGTATCCTCAAGATGTAAAGGTAGAGCCCAGGCCGTTTGACACAAAGGTCAAGTCAAAAGGGTCATTTGAAGGGTACAAGCTGCAGGATCCAAGTAACTTGAAGAAGAGTGCTCAGCTTTCTACTAATTTTGGCCAGTCTGATAAGCCGGTAGTTGTGGTTTCTGTTATAGCTGATGTTCCATCCACATCAGCTGAGCCTTCTACCAGTGCGGCAGATGCTATGCCTGAGCAGCCATCTTCAGCTCCCTCTACAGCTCCTTCCGCAGCTCCTAGGGCAGCCCCTACTCCACTTCCGAGGCCGATGCCCATGCCTACAGACCCACTTTCTACTCTGCGAGTCTCTCTAACATTGGCGAGTCTCAACAACTGGATGCGGGCAGCTACTTCAAAGCTGTCTAAGATCTCCAATGTTGTTGCAGGGCAGTCATCCACACAGGTACCCAGGGATCTCATTGACATTGATGAAAAGCTGGGCAAGAGCTTGGACAACCAGAAGGTGATTATGGACACACTAGTGCAGTAAGGCTCTGTTATTGAGGGGTTAACCAAGCAAGTGAAGAAGATGCGGAAGTCTCAAGCCAGCAAGAATTTAGTGGATGAGCTTCAAAATGAGGTGACCCGGCTAGCTACAGCTGGGGATTTTCCCTTTGACATGTTTCTTGACCCATCCCAGGCTGCCCCAGATCCATCTACGCAAGATTCTCCAGTTGGCCAGTCTGAAGAGACATGCCTTGCCGCCGATACTGTTGTCGCAGTGTGTTCGATGTTTACCACTCCAGCCACTATCGGATTTGATGATGATATTCAGTTGGTTGAGCCAACAGGGACTGATGCTGTTGGGGACACAGAGATGTTCAAGGACACTTAGAGAGTTTCTTCGCCCTCTCTCCTTTTACTCTTATTTTATTAAGCATTGGGGACAATGCTTACTTTTATTTGGGGGTGGAGCTTATTTGATAATACATTGGATACATTTGGAATGTAATAATTGGATGATTCTGTTTTCTTTTTATTTTATCTATCTTTAGTAGTTTTGCTTTCATTGGCTTCTTTATTTGTTTACGTTGATTTTGTTTATGTTAGTAGTTTCTTTTTATGTTAGTATCTTTTATGTCTTTTCTTAGTAGTGTGGATAATAAGCCTTTGGTTTTCTTAATGTCATAGTTCTTTCAAAAGGTGGCCTTTTGTGTGAACCGGTGACTCTTCCTAAGAACGGATGGTGTGACAACTTTCTTAAGGGAATGAGTCTGTTTTGTGTTTAGGTAATGATAATAGTAGTAGTCATGAATAAAAGCTCTAATCAAGTCATTCTCTAAAACGATTTATTCATGCTTCATTTAGCACCAGCACTCTTAACTGCATGCTTATGGTTTGAAACAAAGTTTTTGGAAGAAAATAGCTCTAGTTAGTGATTTTGAGATTCTTGTGTTGACTTTGATAATCATTGAGTAATTGATTGGACCATAGTGATCTTTAACTTGATTGTGATCGTTGTAGGCTTTAGACTTTATCCTCTATTACGGTCTAGTTGCATGAGAGGTGAGGTGATTTTTGTTGATGTTCCAAGTATTTGAGTGGATGGTCTAGAACTTGCCCCGAATGTGTTTCAAGATGAAATTCTAGGTTTGCTTGGTTTGGAAGATGATTTTAGGCTTTTCGTGGTCTGTTTGAGCTTTCTATTGCCACTTAATGCTTTTTATCCCTAGTCAACCCCTTTGAGCCCTTAGTCTTTCCCTATTGGTTACCATGCTACAAGCCTTTACCTGTTTTGTCTATAATCCTCTCTTGGAACCCGGACCTTCCTTAACACTCTTATGAAATAAGTGGCTTAAGGCATAAGTTTGGAGGGGAAAGTTGAGGAATCTAAAAGAGGTATCAAGGCACCAAAAAGAGAAAATAAATTATCTCTATGAAAAGAGATGGCAAAAAAAGGAAAGAACAAAAAGAAAAATGCCAAAAAGGGAATAAAAAGGAAGGTTGATGAAATCAAAAAGAGGCAACTATCTCTTGTATGAGCATCAAGGGAGAAAAAGAATTAAATGAACACGAAAGAGTGATGTCAAGACTCTGTAGCCCCCAAGAAAACGAAATGCCTCTAAAGGTTGGTAAATGTAAGCTAAGAAATGAAAATGTGGAGTGTTTAAGGAAGGGTGTAACCACTTATCCCATATGGTATCCTACCCTAATCCAAAAACCTTCATTACAACCCAAAAGAAGTCCTACTTGATTTTGAACCGAGTGAGCTTACATTTGTGGAGATCTACATGAGGGACAAGCCTATGGTACTTGAAGCTTTACCTGTGACATTCCTTTGTGAGAGACGAGTGAACCTTTCATTGATCTAGAAATTGAGTGTCAATTCTCGAAGTGAGCATGGAAAATGGAAGGTAGAGGAGGAAGAGTTTGGGGTCCAGCATTATTTGCATGATAGAACAATAGTCCTTGATGAGTGAAGTCAATTCTTGAAGCTCAAATGTCACACTAGAGTTATATGCACGTAACATATGTTTTGTCACCTTATTGAAAATGCATGAGTATTGTGGGTAATTGTTGGTCCCAACTGAGTATGAATGACTTACAATTGACTCTTTATAATGACCTTTCACTTTGAGGAGGTGGGAACTAATCTATTTTCTTGAGAAAAAGCAAATACTTAAGTTTGGGGGAGTTGATAAGTGTGGATTTTAACCACTTATTGATACTTTCTTGGTTTAGTTTTAGTCCAAAAGTGTTGATTTTTGTTCTCAAAACTAGTAAAATTGTACAAATTGCAGGCATGTTGGAGGATTGGACCTTAAATAAGAAATCTAAATAAAAAAGGAGTAATTCAACTCAAAGGCAAGAAGGAGAAAAGCAAGCCAAAGTGCGGTCCACAGAAGTAATTCTGCGGCCGCAAAAGAAAGTGCAATCCACATAAATGCACGTGCGACCGTAGAATAGACCCATGAAGCTTCAGAGGATTTTGAAGAAGTGAAGTCCACACACTAAATTGTGCGGCCGCAAACGTTGGTCGCGCGGACAAGATTTTAAAAGTTTAAAGAAAGTGCAAAATGACCACGTGTGAAGCCTTGCCAAAGTGCAGCTGTAGAAGGAAAAGTGCGGCCGCAGAAGCTGAAGTGCAGCCGTAGATGGAATTGTGCAGCCGCAGAACCTCTCGAATGGCATTTTTGTCAGCAAATTTCAGGGCACTATAAATAGATGAGAAATACTTTTTTAGGGCAAGTTTCACATTGTAATCAGCTTTAGAGGCTATCTTTTGCTGTTTTGGGAAAGTTGTGACTATTTTTGGTGAATAATCATTAGTTTTACCATTTAATCTTAGTTTATGGCTTTAATTATTCTTCTTCTTTGTTTTCGTCACTTCCTAGCATTTGTAGCTAGATTTTCTCTAGTGTTGTGACTCAACCCTAGTGTGTAAACCTTATGTGTTAATAATTTTAGTGCTTATTTATGATTGGGTGTTTATTATATAGCTTTATTTATGAATTATTTCTAGAATTAATGGTTGCAAATATTGATTCATACCTATTTGACTTAGTTCTTGCTTGATAAAAAAGGACTTAGTGTAGGAAAACTTGGCTAACAAGGAATTGGGCTAGTTAAGGTTTTGGCAAGTCTAATTAAAGGAATCGAACTATAGATAGGAAAAAACCTACTTGAGCTCATATCAATTGTTTGAACTGATATTCAATTGGACTTGAGGAAGCCAATTTGGGCATAACCACTCTATAACCGAGAGGTATTTAGTGGATAATTAAGAATTGAGAGTTATAATATACCCTCGATAAACTAAACAAGCATTAACGTGATTTACCCATAAGGTTAGCACCTAGGCGAAGGTTACATCCCTAGGCTTTTTCTCATTTGATTAAAAACATCAAAAATAATTACTCGCTTTCTAGTTTCTTCTAATTAGTTTAAATTTGTTAGTGTTAATTTTGGAATTGAAAAACAAAAACCCTTTGTTGGAAGTGTAATTGAGTTGTTTCACGTACTCTCATCAAGTATCTACCCTGGAATCCTACATAAACTCCCTATGAAATTCGACCCCGATTCTTGTTGGGTACTATAATATCAACGACCGTTTTCACTCACTATTGAGTGCGAATTGGACATGGATCACTATTAAGCATGTAGCAGTGAAAGAACCACCCAAGACACTATGACTACGTCACAGATCACCTCCAAACCTATAAAGTCAAGGCCACTTCAAGGAAGTCAATAAAAAGTGGAAACCCAGTTAATAGTGATGTTTCTAAGGGGGAACCAACAATTAAGGATCTCATTGCTTAGGGGGAACCTGTTGTTGACAAGGATGCTCATGTAAAACCTTCTCCATCAAAACTTGATGTTCTGGCATTTGTTATAGGCGTGTCCCCTCTAGATATAGTTAAACCCCTGAGAGACACAACACATGTAGAAACATCTATGGTAGAAAAAATTACTGTAGCATAGCCTGTGAATGTAGACATAGTTGCATAACAGTCTATGGTCAAGAAGGAAGGTGGGAAAGAAACAGGGAACAATGAAGGTTCTAATGAGAGTACTTATAGCTGTACTGATGAGGAGGAGGAGGAGGAAATAAATAAAGAGGGAGAAGTGGAAGTAAAGAAGGATCACAATTTAGAAGTGAAGAAAAGTGAGGATGAGGGTGAATCAGAAAAGGAGAATGAGGGTAAATCAGAAAAAGATAAAGATGAGAAAGTGGGAGATTTAGAAGAAGAAAAGGAAACTGGGGGAGAGGGGGATTCTAAGAGTGAGGAAAATGATCATGAACGAGTAGGAGATGATGAAAAAGAAAGTAAGAGTGAGGAATCTGATACTGAAAGTGAGGAGGAAAATGAGAGTGAAGAATCTGAAGGATGTATGACTATTGGAAATACAGTCATGGACCTTTTGGAAGGAGTCAATGAAGAGGAAGGTTCAGAGCAACTAAGGCCTTCCTTAACTCCTTTCTTGGGAGATGAGGAATTTTAAAGTGATGAGGATGACCTGACATTATCTAAGGTGGGAAATAGGAAGAAGAATCCACAGAAAAACCTACAAAAATATCTTCACAAGGAAAGAAAGAGGTGGCTTCTCTTACCAAAAACCCTCTCACCATGAGTAAGAGAAAGGTTGTTGATGAGCAAAGGAAGCTAGGAGTACCAAAAGAATAAGGAAATCAGTTATAGTTGTTGAAGTTGTTGTTGAGTTACATGAGGATGATGAACCTGGTTCTTCCCTTAAGGGCAAGAAATCATCAGTGAAGAGGATTGTTGTCAAACCCATCAAGGCAACTGCCTCTACTTCTTAGAAGAAGATCAGAGGGAAGAACAAAAATGATGAGTCAGAGGTAGTTGACAGGATGATAGAGTTCAAAAGTAGAAAGGTCTTGAATGGGAAGATCCTGGCCAATACTGATGAAAAGGAAATGGCATAGTTGGTAGAAAATCTTGACATGTATGGATGGACACACATGTTTGTAAAACATTTTCCCCATGTAGTGCACCTACAGTGGTTGAGGTCTATGCTAACTTTCAGTTTGATGGCAAAGTGGTGAAGAGCTGTGTGAGAGACTTTGAGTTGGAGTTTGATGCTGAAGAACTTAGGCTACTGCTGAACATCTCCTCCCTGGGATTTGAAAATTATTTGAAGAAAAAGTGGCCAACAATTGACATTTATGTGGATAGAGGAATTGCGGTCACCAAAACATTTTCATAGAAATTTGAACTGGATGCTCCTCAAAAGTTGTATAAGACTAATATGACACCTTTTCACAAGTTGTTGTTCTATTTTGTGAATTCTTACATTCTGCAGAGGTCTGAGAGGAGGCATGAGGCCACTCTGCTTGACATGGTTGTGATGGAACTGTTGGACATTGGTAAGTCCGTCAACCTTCCTGGTTTGATGATCCAACACATGGCAAGGGTTGCAGACACTTCCAAGCCTAAGCATGATATGCCCTATGATTTCATGTTGACTAAGTTTTTTGACAAGCTCAATATCACCATGCCTGAGCTAAAGTTTGGCAATCACAATGATGTTCTAGATGCAGTCACACTCAAATAGTGTGGCTATGATAAGATCAAGGCTAGAGGTCCAACTAGAACTGCAATTCTTTGTGGAAGCAGCAGGGTTACTGATCTTTCTAAGAGGTTGGAGTTGGCCTTGGAGGAAAATGCTAAACTTAGAGAAGATAATGATGAACTAAGAAAGGAAACCAAGCATCTTAGCGAAGAGCTAAGGAAAGACATAGAAGCTCATGCACATCAAATTGCAACTCTGGTGGAGGCCTAGGCCCCTTCTATCTCTCACCCCTGACCTTGGTCCTTATCCCCCTATCGTGTATTTAATTATAGTAGCCAGTTGTGTCCTATACTTTCTTTTGTGTCTAGTTATTATTAGTATGCATGATCATCTGGTTTATTTTGTTTTAATGCCTTTTGATCAAGGCCCTTCGCTTAACTTGGCATTATTTAATGAATTCCCTTATGTTGTTTTCCTGCTTCTCACATAGCTAATATCATCAGCGTCATTCATTTTGCTTTGATTTATTTTGTGCTTGTTGTGTAGCCCCAGTGGACATGAATCTTGTATTATTAATGGTTGCATAGTTCATCTCACAACTATTTCATTTTTTCGATGATGCCAAAAGGGAGAAGATAAAGTGGGGGAGCGAGGGACGTTCGTCTGCCAGTTCACATGTTCGTGAAAATTGATTGTTTGATATTGTTTTTATTGTTGGTTTGATAGTTCTCACCTGGTTTATAAGCACAAAATTTGTCATCGTCAAAAAGGGAGAATTTGTTGAGTTATGAGTTTTGGTGATTAACAAGTGTGTGCGATGAACATGCGCTAAGAACTAGGTTCTCACAATAGTTGTTGAAGGTCTTTACAAGGCAGTAACTTTTTACGCAAAAGTTGCTGCAGTCCGATATTGGTGGGAAGGACTTTTGATGCGATAAGGGTTGTTGCCTAAGAGATATTTGCAGATACTATTCACAAAGCTTGAGGAGTCCTAATGATCTCAGGATTTGCAAGCAAAAGAGAGTTTGACTATGCTTAGGACTTCCAAATATGGACTGTTGAAGATTGATCTTTTTCACATCTTGAATGAAGAAAAGAGCATAGCATTTTCCAGTTCAAAACGCGCGCGAAGTTACTGATCAAGTTTGTTCTAAAAGTTAATTTCGTTTCTACTTGAGTAAGTATAGCTCATGTGTATTAGGAAATTGAGTTGTAATCTTGATTTCATTCAAATAATGTTAGTTGGAATATTGTCTAAATTTGCCAGTTGGAGTTACTTGTAATCTTCATACAATAAGTAGAAGTAGGTGGAGTGTGGAGGTGTATTAGGTTACATGAGTTGTAATCGGTACACTTGGCGCAGTTGTTCAAGTGAAGTTGAAGTTAAATTCTTACGTGGTAGGTTGTGGGTTTGCACCTTTGAGCCGGGTAATTTTTAACGTATAATTGGTGTCTTTTTCTTTCCTGATTATTTTATTTACGAGTAAAGAGTAAGGTAAAGAACCAAGTTCTTTAGTAATTTAGAAAGACACTCAAATTAACAAGGACTCAAAGACCTCATGAAATATGTTCTTACCACAAAGTGTGTCTATTTCTTCTCTGTTAAGGGCTATAAACCTTCTTGGTAATTGGTATTACATGTTATATCAAGCAATTGCTTAAGTTTGTTGATGTAAAAGTCATAATAATTATTCTTAGCTCATTTGGTACGGGGGATAAGAGATAATTAATTTCGAAATTAAATTTGAGATAAGTTTATTTCATGTTTGGTTGGGATAAAATTGCGGTATAACTAATCTCGGGATTAGTTATCCAAGAATTGCAGTATTGTTTTATCCCTATGGGATGGTGGAATAACTAATTCCGAGATAATTAATCTCAGGATAACTTATTTCCAACCAAACGACCCTTAAAATGCCATATTTGTCTAGTTATAACTTTCCCAAAACAAATGGATTAGGATTTGATCACATTGTTTCTCGGGAAAATTAGAGGAGCTGTTATGTTTTAAGGTCGATTCGACTCTTGACTTGAGGCATCAGATTGGATCAGTCAAGGGGCCCTTATTGTGTGAGAGAGATCTTTTTGTCCCCCCTCCCCCCCCCCCCCCAAAAAAAAGAACAAGAACATGTTGAAGTTTGTTGACTTGAAGCATTAGATGTGATCAGTTTAGGCCATTTACTCGAGATGCAATCTCAACCAATCAAAGTCCATGTCAACGGTTCTCCTTGAATTCTTATATTCCCCAAAACTACTGCATTCCCAAATAGATCTAGAGTATTTTTTAATTTACTCAAACATGACGAAGAAAACAAAATAAAATAGGAGTTTTGCTAACCTATTACATGGTACCATGTAATAAGGTTCGCATTGTATATATTTTTAATTTCTCAAAAACACCTTTAGTTTTTAGTGATAAACTCATTGATAAGGAGTTTTTCGTCGTTTTGCCAAAAATAATTTTTTTTCGTCTTTTGTCATAGATTGAATTTTACTAAAAGAAAAATAAAAAAGAGACAGAGAAAGAAAAGCCAAACGAGAAGAGAATAGAGGAAATTGATCAGGAGAGAGAAATGTTGAAAAGAGTCGGATTTGTTTTTGGTAAAAAGACGAAAAGCCCCTTCTTACCAAAGAATTTATCACTAGTGTTTCAATATGTGTCTAGCTAGAGTTCCCCCGCCCCTCTTCCCCGCGATCCAAAATATTTAAAAGCTAACTCCGTTCCACAAGTTTTACACTTAGCCTTATTTTCTGGAATTAGTTGAGTATAAAATGGCCAAACATGAGATGTTTTCGTCCGTTTGGTAGGTTGTCTAGAAAAAGTAGGGGCAATAACAGGAGTATCAGATGAGGCATCATTTGGATTAGCAAGGTTATCACTAGTTGGATTAACATCAGGAGCATGACTAGTGGGTGTATTATCATCCGGTTGAGTTTCATCAAAATCTATTCCCTCATCATCATTTTCATCAATAGTTGGACTAGAATAAAGAGCATTCATTAATTCATGGTCTAATAGTTCACCAGCTCTAATATTATGGCAAAATTGACTATAAATTGTAATAAACTATTATCGCTATCAAGAATGGCAGGTGTATGACGGATATGGGATTTGGTTCGGGGAGTCCGGGGCAGTGGAGGAGGAACAGATTGAGTACTAGATTCACCACTCTTGGATTTTTCCTTATTTTTACTAAAAAATTTTTTTAAGGAAGCCATCTTAATTAATCAAGTAATAGAAAATAAATAAAACAAAGAAAACTATAATATTAAAACTTAAGAGTTGGAACGAGTTTACCGAATTGACGAATAACTTGTTGAAAATTGATTATCGTTGAAGACTTGAAAATTTCAATTCACCAACTTCACATTTTTTTCACAAATTATAACAATAAAGTAAGCAATAGTAGTAATTATAGAAGAAAATTAGAGAAAGATTGTGATAAATTGATGATTTTGTAAGAAAAATGAAAGAATGGGGAGGTATTTATAGTTGAAAATAGGAAAAAAATGTAATTATAAAAAATTTGGGGTTAAAACAAATTTGGGGGGTTAAATGACTAATTTTTAAATAGCCAACGCATATTTTGTGACAGCCCCCAACGGCTAGATTTTAAGTAATAGATTTTGTTTTTTTAAAAAAAATTTGATCGTTGGGACCATTTGGCCCGCCAGGGACCGGTCCGATCCCGATCCCAACGGTCCCAATTGTCGAATCGGCCTAGAAGCCCGGACCAGGCCCACGAATACAGATTTTACCGGTCCTGGCCCGTTTGGCCTGCGGTTCCGAGGTGGTTCCGGTCCACTTGCCACCCTTACTAAAAACTATGGGTGTTTTAAAATTTTAAAAACATATATAATATTAATCTACTACAATCATGTACTAACAAAACCCATTTTAAGAAGTACAAATAATCAATTCTGTTCACCTTTCCTTGAGCTTAGATAGATAACGTGAATCAACTGATGACACATGTCTTGAAGTACGGGACTGAATTATTTTAGGGGTTGTTTGGTACAATAGGATTTTTCAAGATATCTCTTATATGAGATAGCTAATCCCACCATTTTAATGTAAAAATTTATTTCAGAATTAGTTAATATCTCTAACGAGTCCCAAATTCTATTTCAAAATTATTATCCTTATACCATGTACCAAATCGACCCTTATTATCACATCTTCTAATCTACTATTTCAACTTACAAGAATAAGTAAAGATCCTGAATTTCGGAAGGTTGTATAAAGCTAATTAATGAAACAGATCTCGAATGAGAATCAGATTATTCTATTAGTATTCCTTCTATATATCATGTGCTATTTAGAAGAATAAGTTATTACTACTAATTACTCTGAACTTGTAACTTGTAAGGTCACAAACTCACAATGAGTAGTGGCACAGATCCTCGAAGGGAAATCAATTGTAATGTATGAATGTTCCTTACATTGCAATAGAGTAGAAGAATAGTACTCCCTCTCCCTCCATCCCAAAATTAGTTTTCATGTTTCGCTATTCAAGAGTTAAATTGGATTAAATCAACTCAATATTTTATAATTAAAATTTAGATATTTAAAAACTATAAGTAATGTACTACAAATTATAATTTTTCTTATGTCAATATAATGAAAAAGAAATTTTAAAATATCTATCAAAGTTCATATAATTTAACTATTGAAGAGCGAAACATGACTGGCTAATTTGATAGTCCGGAGAAAATATCAACCGGTGGGTCAACGTTTTCAGTCATAGTTTATTGCTTACTCTATTATTTCCACAGTCCATACGTATAGATTAAAGTATCATAGTATTCCTTTTCCTTCAAACAGTGTCTCCTTCTTGTGAACTTTCATGCTTCTTGACAAAGGTGACCTTTTTCTTCATGATTTTAGTCTGCATTCAATAGGCAATATAAAAGGTGAAGCTATTTTTAGTTGCAAATCAAAATTAAAGCTTTTCGACATATAAGTTTTTCTTTTTTCGTTATAAGTGGCAGGACATTGGTGTTTACTTTTTGGGCGTTCGAGGACTTCAATCATCATAAAATGTGCTTCAAGAGGGGTTTAGGTGTTATATTTCCATTATAATGAAAGGTAAGTTCTCACCGGGGTATTTGCAGCCGTATCCTATATTTGTGTCACCTTTTAATCTATACCCTATTTTTTAAAATTATTAATTTGGTAGCCATCTCATAAAAAATCCGTAATAATATGACAATTACACCCCTGACAAAAGATATAAAACGATCTCTTCCTCTCCTCTCAGCAACTTTATAAAAAAATCATAAACTTGTCCAGATTCATCTTCAGAATTACACTTGCATGAAGTTATTTCATGTTGAAGCCAAAACTTCATGCTAATGTAGCATGAATTGTTTCATGTTGAAGCCAAAACTTCATGCTAATGCATGCTGAAGTTATTTATCCTGCAGTCTACAGTTTGTCATGAATTTTATCCGAAAATTTAATCTAAACATGATGAAGTTATTTAGTTCATTTGCTAAAACTTCAGACTAAACATGGTGAAATTATTTAGTTCATTTGCTAAAACTTCAGACTAAACATGTTTAAGTTATTTAGTTCATTTGCTAAAATTTCAGACTAAACATGCTTAAGTTATTTAGTTCATTTGCTAAAACTTCAGACTAAACATGCTTAAGTTTTTGTCTTGCAGTATGTAATTTTCTAAAGAGTTTTTGCTAATGCATGCTGAAGTTATTTAGTTCATTTGCTAAAATTTCATACCAAAACATGCTGAAATTTTGTAACGCAGTCTACAGTTTTGTCCTGAGTTTTATCCGAAACTTCAGTCTAAACAAGCTGAAATTTTTTAGTTTATTTGCTAAAACTTCAGCCTAAACATGCTTAAGTTTTTGTCCTGCAGTTTGCCAATTATCTTTTATGAAAGAAAGGCAAAATCGCCTTTTTAAAATGCTTTTAACAAAAAAATGGGTACGGACGCAAACGAAAAAACAAAACAGGTATAAGTTAAAAAGGGTCGACCAAATAAGGCACCCCATGCAATTTTTACGTTCTCACGGTGTATTTCTTTTATTAAAATTTTTGTATTTCGTTCTTGTTTGTTGTTCTTCTTTTCTATTTTATTCTGATAATATTAAAGCCTAACACCCTCAATAAAAACATCACAATTATTCCTTATTTTGCATGTTCTAGACTTTGCAGAAATTTAATTTGTTCATATGCAAGGTTGAAAGAAACATGCATGTTGTCCTTAATTTCTTCAACGCAAAAGGGTCAGAAATGCCCCTCAAGTGCGAAATTAAGGTCTTTTGTCCTCCCTTAATACTTTAGGCCAAAAATGCCCCTTCTGTTGCCCTCCCCCTCTAGCTTTCAACTTCCTTGTCATGAGAGGCATTTTCATTCTAGAGAGAAAAAGCTAGTTGATATTTATTTTGGAACCCCAGAAAAATTCACAGCCGCTACAACCTGCCACGGTCTCTGCCCTTCGGGTGAGCACTCTGTAGTTAATATTGTAAAAGTTAAATATACATGTGATTAATTTTATATTATATACTACTAATAGAATTTTGTAATTTTTGAAAGACAAATTTATTGTTTACCTTACGATTACTAGTCCCTTACGGTTACTAGTATAAAAGAATCCCTAAAAGGAAGAAAATTACTGGGAATTTAATTTTACGCAATTCATAATTCTTGAGAGAGTTCATTCTTGGAACAATTACTTGGGTGCGATATTTGGCCAAAGGGAGGCCGGGTAAAGTTCCGTTTTTAGAGGGGAGAAGGGATTCCATATTTGGATAAATTATTACTAAACGTAAGTTTCCTTTGGCCAAATATGATATCCTAGTTTTACTGCTACGAATATGTTATATTTTGTTTATCATTGCCTACACTACGATCTGTTAGGTCGGGGAACATGTCGGGGCTGACAAAAGGGCATTTTTAGCCCTAAGTAGTGACAAGAGGGCAGGACTGAGCCAAAGTATTAACGGAAGGCAAAAGCCTTAAATTTCGCATATTTAAGGAGTATTTTTGGTCCTTTTCTGTTTTCTCAATGTTCGATGGCCGTTTATTAATATTATGGCACCATTTATTGTTTTTGAAACTAAAATGACATTATCTAGCGGAACTTCTTAGCAAAAGATAATTAGCTGAAATACACATCGATCATAATCTTTTATGCCCCTTGAATTCCATGATTAAAAAAAATTGGAGAAAAAGGAATTAATCAGATAACACGACTTGGTACTTTAACAATTGATCTGCCAAATAGTTAATAATTCTACCAAGATATTGTACTGTATTCATCTCCCGAAAAAGAAAAAGAAGGAAAACACATCAACGGCCACAATATTTCTTGAACAGAGCTCAAATTTTATGTAGGGATAAAATATTCGATACATATAATATTCACGGTAAATAACAAGAGCAAGAGAATCATAAGGACACCAAATCTTTAGTGTGAAAACTATAATATTCAAGCGAAACAATATAAAATCACTATAATATAAAAATTAACACGTGATAATCTCAAAAAACTACTACACACTCAAATGAAACAATACTCTCTATTCTACACAACTCACTATAATATACCTGCACTCTATTTTTTCTTCACAGACTATTTCCATAGTCTTATATCGTCTGTGAACTGTTACTCTTTTTATTGCTTCTCACTTCTTTGTTGGTATGATAAAATGAAAGACTCAAGCCCCTTTTTATAGGTGAAGTTGCCAGCCAAGTGCACCTATTAAAATTGGTTCTTGCAATTTGCAAGATGGACAACAACCAACAAATTGGTTTTGCATTTTGTTTCTGCAGCGCGCACCATTGCCTTCAAATCCTCCAATCACATGTATTTTTTTTCTTTTTCTTTGTTTTAATGGTCTAATCCCGCAAGTTTTCTCCTTAATTTTGATTTTTTTTTCTTATTCTAAGTCTTGATTTCAATCTCCGAAAACCTTTAAACATGAAAGGCTTTGTAAAGATATCTGCAAGTTGATCATGTGTTTTCACATATTTGTGATCTACCTCTTTCTTGGCAATACATTCTCTAATGAAGTGATACCTTGTGTCTATATGCTTGTTTCAATCATGATATACCGAATTCTTGACAAGTGCTTGAGCAGATTTGTTGTCAATAAAAATCGATGTGGCTTCAATCTGTGGCAAGCTGAGCTCCTTCAACAATCTTCTCAGTAAAATAGGATTTTGGTGCTACATATTCGGCTTCACAAGTCGAGAGAGCAACAATGAATTATTTCTTTGAACTCTGGAAAATAACACAATCACCCAAGAAAAATATAATATTAGTTGGGCTTTTTCTATCATTATTATCTCCCGCATAATCACTATCATAAAATTTCACAAAGTTGAAGCTACTAAAAGAAGAAAAAAATAGCCCAAAGTCAATAGTGTCTTTTTAGGTAACAACTAATCCTTTTAGAAACCTTCAAGTGGGTAAAGGTAAGAGCTTACATGAAACGAATTACTACTCCAACCGCAAAGAGTATATCTGCCTTGTATAAAGTCAAATACCTTAAACTTTCCATAAATATTTTGAAAAGAGTGGAGTCCACAACCTTTTCTCCATAATCAAACATTGACTATTTTGTTCCACTTTCCATTGGTGTGTTCACAAGTTTGCAATCGAGCATATCGAACTTCTTCGAGATCTTTTTTTGAGAGATGATGCCTCGGCCATTTGCTTCACTTCTACGTGCAAGTAGTATGATATGAGTCTTATATTTGTCTTCTCGAATTCGAGGGATAGAGCTTTCTTGAAAGCATCAAACATCTTGGGCTATTAATTACCCGTAAAATAAGATCATCAACATAAAAACAAACAAGCAAGTTATCTCAATTAGTATGAACTTTATGTCACGCCCCAAACCTGGGGAGGCGTGGCCGGTACCTGGTACCATACTCGGCCAGAGCGTACCACTATGTAAGTATGAACTCTAGAGGGGTAATACTCAACTTAGGCTGACGAAGCCTACCTGCAAACTGACAATACCAATCAAGGCCGATGAGGCCATATTATGAATCATCTGAAAATAACGTCCCTCTCATTTGAGGGAAAAACGTACCCAAAAGCTTATGTACATAACTGTGCAGGCCGACGAGCCCTCCATGAATGTCTCCAACCAGCAATACCAAACTGAACATATACACAGGGCTGGCATGGCCACAATACTGATATATAAAATACACAGGACTCGTCGACAAGCCTCTAGAGATAACTTAGCTATATCATGGTCGGAACAAGGCCTCGACCTACCCATCAAACATGTATTTATAAAATGGACTCCAAAGTCTAGACCTGGTAACTCCGAGGAAGTGGAGCTTACCAACCAAGATGATGTTAGACTCTGTTTATTGGGAAGGTCTATCCAGCTGTCTATCAGGACCTGCAGGCATGAAATCCAGCGTTCCCAGAAAAAGGACGTCAGTACGAAATAATGTACCGAGTATGTAAGGCAATAGAATAACTAAAAGCTAAAACTGAACTGATAATATAATAATTGAAAGTAACTGGGAGTCAAAGATGATCTGAAGATATGCTTACCTGTTGATACTAACTCTACTCTCTCAATATAATAAGTAAAATAGTTGTCCGGCCCTACAAGGATCGGTACGTGTAACTGCTCTGCCGTAATAGGTGCTCGGCCATACTAGGCTCTGTATCTCGGCCAGTCTAGGCCCGTCATAGGCGCTCGGCCACAATAGGCTCAGTATATAATTTTCCATCTGATCAGAGGTTGCCCAATAGGGGCCTGCCTACCGATTATAGCTTGATGGTGGTAAAAATACTGTAATATTGTGTGCACGCACACACACACACACATACACACACACACACACACACACACACATACACACACACACAACATATAGACCATTTGCTCTCTTGATTGGAAGAAGACAATACTTAACTGAATATAAAGTTTCGATAAGAGAGAATACTGTAACTTATGAGACTAGGATAATGTACATAAATTATGTTGTACGAACTTCTCTTTATGTCTCATTATCAAATACATGTAGTTACGAGATTATACCAAAATGAAGGAAAGGTTTAGCCTTAACATATCTTTGTTGATAATGACTCAATATACACGGCCCGTAGTATTTCAACCTATATCAAGGTGTGAACTATGGTTAATACCATGGGAGAACTCAAAACACATTTCTACGAAACTTATTTTCTTCCACGTTAACATGATTAACTTACTTTATGTACTTGTTATTATTGATCATAAATATTTGTAACCTCCACGTTAACATGATTAACTTACTTTATACATTTTCAAAGATGATCTCATTTTTGAGCTTACATCAATTGACTTACGACGTACTCTCACGTACGAAAATATGGGGTGTAACATCATTCCCCCCTTTGGAACATTAGTCCTCGAATGTTGACTGATGCGCTTATTAGTCTCATAACTTATAGCTCTTATGAATACCTTAATATTGTCCTTGCCATCTAGAACTGTACTGTGAATAAATCCAAAGACTAGGGCATTCCCCCCTTTAGGCCTCTTTCTCACACCATGACCTGTGATCGGAATTCTTCCAATCTCGTAACACTTTCTACCTTCTATCATGCAGCCTGTACGACTTTGTCCTTGTACGCGCGTCTGTGAGACTCTTCACTCCTATTTCCTCTGGCTTTTATCCGATCCCTAGGCCTCACTTTGTGAATATATATAGAACTATGACAAGTTGTCCCTGTGGCATCTATAGGTATACTGAAATTCTTCGCTTGGTACTTTGTCGAACTTACGACTATTGCTATATTTTATTTCATAGCCTTGATTATCTATCGCTATGGCTTTACTGCATCTAGCTAGGCAATACTATACAATTACACTTACTTTAATTTTACTATTACCGAGGTCTACTGCCCAACTCCAGGTACTCTCTTGTTGCTTATCCTATATGTATAAATCTAAGTCCTTTAATACTTCCTCATTACTGTTCCTCTTAAGAATGACAACTTAACCTTATCTCATACTCTGTGTACCTCAAACCTTGTCTCTCTACCATACTTTAGCTTTCGAGCTTCACATATCTATTTATAATACTCGCAACCTTCCTTTAACTTGCTAGTACCAAATATTTCCTTATTTATTCTAAAACCTTAAGCAAGACATCACGTCGTATCTAACTCTTTTTTACTCTCTTAACTAGACCTCTCGGTACCTGAAAATCATAGGCTGGAAGATATGCTACTGATGATACTACTATCATTTCTGGATACTGAATCACAACGCTTCTAGCCCTCTATCTAAAGTTTAGACTATTCACAACCTTTTGCACTTGAGTATCTCGTACCTCATTTACTTTTACCATTCTTACCTTTAAATCCCACATTGTATCTTCTGTGGCTTTCATAACCTCCCTTCCACAAAAGTGGAATTCATATCCACACCTTAAAAGTTCTACTATAATACTTGCACCTCTAGTGCATACACAATCTGGCGGGAGCTTCATACTGACTTCTTATGATGCTGGTACTCTTCTAACTGGCTTTATCGTAGAGATTATAGAGTATGTCTATTGTACTATCTCTCTTGCACCTCTGATATTAAGAGTTATTCTGCAATGTTCTGAATCACGATTTATATCATCATCTGTGTCTAATAATCGGACTCCTGATTTTCTTAACTATTGCAACTCTCGGGCTTCCTCTTCTCTCTCAACTTTTATGTAGGCTTAAGCTATCTTCTGATCCGCGGCTCAGGGTATTAGTTTTCACTTTAGCCTTTCGTGGGTGCTATGGAACATCCATGTTATAATCCTCTAACATTTCAAGCCTTTGTCTATGACGTGGACTCAATTCTTCCTTTTCACTTATACCGGATATTGTAAAAAATAACATTCATGATAATATCTTATGTGACAATATAACATCAGATTTCTAGTGCAAAACATATAAATTTGGACATGTTTTATTTTGAGTTAATCAGGATTTGGTTGGATGGTTTTAAAATGAAAAGAATTAGGGTTTGTTTGGTAGGAAGGAAACTATTTTTCGGAAAATGTTTTTTAATTTTACTATGTTTGGTTGGCTTAAATGTTTTGGAAAACATATTCTTCATGAACTCATTTTACTCCAATTGGAGGAATATATTTTTCACTTTTCAAAACTTTATTTCAATCTTCCCCACCATATTCCCCATCCCCATCACCCCCACCCCACATCCACCTCCACCCGCCCCCAACAACTATCCCCTGTGGCCCAACTCCACCTTATCCCCCCCCCCCCAACCTACCCCGATCCCCTGTCTCCCACTCTAAATAGAAATATTATTTTGAGTACTTTTTTTCATGTTGTAGTAGAGTACTTTCTTTTTCATTTTAACAAAATGAGTATTTTCTTTTCATGATGTAAAAAAGTATTTTCTTTCATTTCAAACAAATTGAGTACGTCATTTTCATGATGTAGAAAAAGTATTTTCTTTTATTTCAACAAATGAGCACTTTCTTTTCACGTTGTAGAAAAAGCACTTTCTTTTTCAACCAAAAAAAGAGTATTTTCTTTTTAGTAATGGAGCTCAAATTTTAACGTTGTTATTGTGTGAAAAAGTAAAGCAACACACTTTGGATTTGTGTGAATTTTTAAAAGAATAATTAAATTTTTAAAGAAAATAGAGTCCTGAAGGGGGATGGAGCACAAGAAATATAGGAATTTGGGGAAGGGAGGATGAGGAGAGTAGCATAAAAACTTATTTTCTACTATCTAACCAAACACTAGAAAATATTTTACGAGTGACAAAAGTTAGAATAGTGACTTTTGTGTTATGAATATTCACTTGGATGATCACAGATAAAATTTTTGCCTAGAGCTAGAGCAGAAGAAATTAACAGGTTACTGAATGTTATCCTTCCATATGTGTAGATTTCGAGAATTTTCTCTTTTATTTATTTTTTATTATTGTTTCCTTTGATTATAGCATCTCTTGTAATTAAAAAAAAATTCAGTTTGGGGCACAAAGTATCTCACGTTCACACAAAGTCTAGGGAAGGACCGCACCCCTAGGAGTGTGATAATATAAGAGATGCTATATCTATTTATTTATATAATTGCAAGAGATATAGCATCCCTTGTAATTATATAAATAAATTGTACTCACCGCATAAAACGACAAGTAATTCTCCGATATCTTATTTGTGTACATGGTATTAGAGTCAAACCCATAGATTCTTGTTATTGTGCATCTCAATATTGAGCCCCATATTATGTTATCCATGCTCTGGTTGTCCATGTCGGGACGTGTGGGAAATGTTAAGTTCCACACATCAGATAAGAGAATGGGTTATTGTGGTCTCCTTTTGGAGTTTGAGTTAGGACCAAACTACATTTCTTTACATGACACTAAGGAAAGGGACGAGTTTCCAGTGGAATTAGTCAAATGCATAGAAATATGTTTGTGTCAAACTGCTCTAAATTGAGATGTTAATTTTGTTACTTGCAGGGACGGAGGTGGAAAGATGGCCAGGGAGCGGTGCTATCAAGCAATGACGATCATCAAAAAATGTATGGCGACGAGGCATTTAAATAGTTCGACGAAGGATCAATTGAGATATGCTTATAGTAAACTCGGTCGTTTATATTACTTTTTGGCAAGTAATAACCCTGAGAATTGGATATCTGCACAGCTTGGGCCCCTATTCGATGAAGCCTATGATGGCCTTTCTGAGGTCCTTGGTCTCTTGAGAGATCAAGACCTGGCTAGTGTCACTGACACAATCAGAATCATTTCAGAGAAGCTGCAAATAGTTAACCCCGAGAGTACTGCTGATCGAATCTATCCTTCAAAACAATCTGAGGATGTACTTTACACTGCCGCATACCAATCTATCTTATGTTGGAAGATGGATGAAGAGTCCCAGCCACGTGTCGTAGGCTCAAGTGTGAATCTTGAGCCTGACTTCTCTGAATTGCTGGAGAGGATGAATCTTATTGAGCCTGAATGGAGGCAGCTTTGTATCAGTGTCTTGAAACCGTCATATTCATCAGTATCTAAAGAGAAGGATCTAAGCTATTCCACTCAGGTCTCCTTGTATGTTAATTTTGTCAAAAAGGATCTGGAAGAGCTTCTAAGTCTTGATGAAGTTGCCTTTCCTGATGGATTGCAATGGCTCCAACATGGACTTGATAACCTTTCTGAATTTCCGGGGATGTTAAACGAGGCTTATAAACAAAATGATCCTCTTTTAATATCATACCCACAAGCTCTGGCCATTTGAGGCAGCAATTACAATCTACTCCTTGTATGATGTGAATTTGACGAATAATACTGAACTAGACAATTCGCTTCTTCCTTTGCAAGCCAAGTTTAGTCACCTTGACGTAGAGATCATTCTGTTACAGAAACTAAGCTCAGAAAACAGCATGAAATACTATTTTCTGGAAGAGCTGATTTTCATGAGAACTTTTCTCATGGATACATTGGACCAGTGCAAAGAGCAGATTCAGATATCCAATGTCTTGCTCTTAGTTCTATCTGTGACCACTGATGCAGCGTCACTCATTAATTCGCCTTCTCGTGATTCAAAGGAAGGAGAGTCGGCCAGGGGAATTAATCTCTTGCATTTTCAATTGCTTCTTAAATTCAAGTTTATTAAGGCAGCAATTCGACAGATCATTTCTGCATCATCAACACCAGAGCGTCCTATGGTAAATCTGCTCAACTTTCTTCCTACTAACTTTGAGGCCATTGATTCTTATTTTACCATGCTGAAATCCTCAAAAACATATGATAACCCCAAGGTGGATGGATGAATATATTCTCGAAAATCTGCTACTAGAGGATGAAGCCAATCTCAAACTTACTGATACAGACAAGTTTAAGAGGTTTCATCACGGGTTGCTTCTCTTGGTAACATTTCTTGTTGATCCCCCAATTCAATACATTGACTGCAAGAAGCAAAATTGTCTCCTGACAGAACTCGGAACTATAGCAATTGAGGCCGAAGCTGCTATCAGTTTATCTGATGAGGATGCTTTGGATAGCAGCAAAAATGGGAAAGTAAGTCTTTTGCTTCAGCTTGTGACTGTGGCTTTCAAGCTGTTCAAGTGGGAGGGAAAGTTAACGGATATACTAAAGCACAAAACCACTTTAGAATCTCAATTTCTGTATCTGGTGGAAAATGCACATGAAGAACTTATTTTCCTTAGAGCCTTTCTCATGGATCTTCTCAGTCATCACAGACAGCTTGACCAGTTTGATGATTTCTTAATGAATGCTCAAGTGGCTGCCCACAAGGCAGCATTGATTAGCAGTTGCAGTTATGAAAGAAGCTATGGCAAAATGAGTTTTTCAATATCTGATTTCCTCAAAGAGATCAAGTCTGTCAATGCAGAGACCAGAGAGCTATGCTTTCGGTTGCTGGATGAATCAGTCTCCTGTATTACTATCTCAGATCTGAAATGACTTATGAACATGTTATTCGACATGCTGAACCACCTGCATTCTTTGCGTGAAATGAACTCTTTCCTGAGGAATCGAATTCCAGTAGTACAAGAGAAATTGAAGTGTCTTGATGATATTTTTCAGAAGCGCAATATGCATAGAGAAGTCAAAAGACCTTATGGAACGAGTTCTAAATGTCACCTATGAGGAAAAGTATGTCATTTTCTTCTCTGTCAGTGGTGATAGTCGTGCTTGGTTTCACATGTTATACCTCTCTGATGTCAGAAAAGTGCTTAATTTTGTTGAGGCAGAGGTTAAAACTATTTGTTCTAAATTTCCAACTATGATACGCCTTTGCTTCCCGAAGACCAATGGATTAGGATTTCTCAATTGTTTCTTGGGAAAATTGGAGGAACTGTTACAGTCTAAGCTCGACCTAATTACCCATCCGAAGCCTCAGATTGTATCAGTCAAGGAGGAATTATTGTGTTTAAGTTTGTTTTTCGATCATTTGGCAGAAAACTATGATGAGCAGGATGAAGTTCATGATCATATAACTAATGCTACTGAAATGGCGTACGAGGCCGAGTATGTCATTGACTCTTGCTTGGCCGGTTCTTACCCACTGTGGTACAAAGTTCATTGGATAACTGAAGTTGTTGAGAATATTAAGCTTATCAATAAAGATGTTAGTGAGAACTGTAAAAGAAAGAAGATTGACATGAACCAAGCTGCAAAAGGTTCCACCAATCCTGTCCCCCCATCATTATCAGCTATTACTGCAGGAGCAAATGAAGAAATGGTGGGTTTTCAAGATGTGATGGACAAATTAAAACTGCAGCTACTAGGAGGATCGGATCAGCTAGATGTTATCTCAATATATGGTATGCCTGGAAATGGCAAAACCACTCTTGCAAAGAAGATTTACAATGATCCTGCAGTTGGCTCTCACTTTGATGTTCGTACTATGTGTTACGTGACTCAAGTATATTCATGGAGAGAGTTGTTGCTTGATATTTGAAGGATGTTCTCGGACCTGCTGAATGCACTAAAAAAGAAGATGGAGAATTAGCTAATGAGCTGCGTCGATTTCTGTTGACCAAGAGATTCTTAATTCTCATTGACGATGTGTGGGGCACAACAGCATGGGACAATTTGCACATGTGCTTTCAAGGTTCTCAGAATAGGAGTAGAGTTATTCTGACAACCAGGCTGTATGAGGTTGCCGATTATGCTAAGTGTAAAAGTGATCCCCATCATCTGCGCTTATTCACAGATGATGAGAGTTGGATGTTATTAAAGGAAGAGGTGTTTCGAGGGGAGAGATGCCCACCCGAACTTGGAGATGTGGGATTACGAATAGCAAAAATTTGTGGAGTGCTGCCACTCTCTGTTGTCTTAGTAGCTGGTGTTCTCAAAGAGAAAAAGAAGAAAGCATATTCGTGGAAAATTGTTGAAGAAAGTCTAGGTTCACACAACTTTGGTAGCTCAGAAAAGGGCATGTCTATAATTGGTTTCAGTTACAAGAATTTACCACACCATCTGAAAACTTGTTTCCTCTATTTTGGAGGATTTTTGAGGGGCAAGCATATTCCTGTCTCAAAATTGTCACGGGTGTGGTTAGCATAAGGATTTCTAGAAGAAGACAGTACGGAAAAAGGATCAGAAGAGGCTGCCCAAGATTACCTGCAAGATCTTACTAGAAGAAATTTGGTAACGGATACAAAGAAGAGGTCCAATGGAAAACTGAAAACATGTCGCGTTCACGATCTGTTGCACCAGTTCTGTGTGGAAAAGGCCAAACAAGATAATTTCTTGCTCTGGATTCACAGGTACGAAAGAGTATATTTATTTTACAATTATAATGTTTATAGGAATTCTCAAATTTTACAATTATAATGTTCATAGGAATTCTCATTTACATGATTTTGATTTAACAGAGACCAATGTGCGGATTCTATTTTCTATCCTGAAATACCTGAGGAATACCGCTTGTCTGTATATTCTAAACGGGATGAGCTTGCTCAGTTGCTGACATCTGGCTCAAGCACTCGTTCTTTACTATTCAATGCGAACAATAATGTTGATTCTTCCATCTTTAGCTACTTCAAGCTTGTTAAAGTGTTGGATATGGAATCCATTTACATTGGTGATACTTTTCCAAGTGAAATAATATCACTAATTCATTTGAGGTATTTTGCTGCTCGGACGGGTGCAGATTCAATTCCTTCATCAGTAGCTAACCTTTGGAATCTTGAAACTTTTATTGTTAAAGGATTGCGCGGAGAGTTGAGGTTACCTGATTCACTTCTGAAGATGTTTAAATTGAGGCATATACATGTAAATAGCCGTGCTTCATTCAGTTTGGACGATGACATGTTTGAGTCACTTGATAACTCAGGGTTAGTTAATTTGGAGACCTTTTCCACTCCATGTCTCTCTTATGGTGAGGATGCAGAGAAGATATTGAGAAGCATGCCAAATTTGAGAAAGCTGAGATGCATATTTCAGGGATCGTCAGGTTATCCAACGAAAATGACGAGTGTTCTTTTTCCCAGATTAGACTTTTTAAATCAGCTTGAATCTCTAAAGCTTCTTTAGTGAACTGCCCAACTTGGAGATTCTAAAGTTACTTTTCAGAGCCTTTGATGGGAATCTATGGGAAGTGAAAGATTCCGACTTACCTGAACTCAAATACTTAAAATTGGACAGCCTCAACATTGTACAGTGGTCCGTCTCTGATGAGGTTTTTCCTCAGCTTGAGCGTTTGGTTTTAACGAAATGTAAAAGGCTCGATAAAATCCCTCCTCATTTTGAGGATGCTGTTTCTCTAAAAAGCATTGAAGTAAGCTGGTGCAACCGGTCTGTAGATAATTTAGCCCAGGAAATTCAAGAAACCCAACATGACATGCAAAATCATGCGTTCACAGTTACAATACAGCTTTCAGATTGGGCCACAAGATATCCTCGATTCTTACCTGGTATGTTCATCTGAGTACATTCCTACTCATTCATTTTTCTTCTACCCTATAACGTATTGTTTTGTTAGTTTTATTCTTTTGTTGATTAAGTCCTCTTACACCATTTTAAAAAAAGGTATTCTGTTATATTGTTGATTCTGAGAGTTAATAATATGGGTCAGTCTCCTTTGTTGCTCATAATTTGGGGAAGAAGATCTCGAGATTATGTATTTAACCACACATACACACTCAAACACTGCTACATGTATATGTTATAGCTCATCACTCTTAGTTAGTGATATTAGCATTAGTTAGTTAGCATTAGAGAAGTTGTTAGCTATTACTCCCTCCGTTCCGATTTATGTGAACTTTTTTGACTAGGCACGGAGTTTAAGAAAAAATGAAGACTTTTGGAATTTGTGATCCTAAACAATTCAAAAAGGGCCCAGAGTATTTGTTTGGTTATAAAAGCTTTTCATTAAGGGTATAATTGTAACTTTAAGCAAAATTGTTTCCAAATTTAGAAAGAGGTCATTCTTTTTTGAACGGACCAAAAAGGAAATAGGTTCACATAAAGTGGAATGGAAGGAGTAGTTGTTTTGTATAAATACACGTGTAAATATTTTAATCAAAGATATAGTTTTCATTCTCTCAGAAGAAGCTTCTTCTCCACATTTCTCTTTCTAGGTTGACACATCTGTTCCGCCATTGGAGCTCCTTCTGAGCTCAACTCATGCTGCTACTTCGATATTTTGACAGAAGAACGAGCACAGACATCGTGCCTGCTATTGGCTTTGTCTATGCGTTTCTGCTTCTGTTATTTTTTATGCTTTGGTGAAATTGTACCATATATATAGCTAGTTGAATGATTCAAAACCTTAACACCTTCTCGAGAAAAATGAAATAAAAGGAAAATCAACAAAAATGACAAATTTCTAGCATATGTCGTATTCAAGTGAATTTAAATATTCTTGTTCTGATGATCAATTACATAATGAAATTTCCAGGTATTTTTGTTGAATTGCACTTTATGACGAGTTTTCACCTGATGTTTAAGTGGCTTCATTAGTTTAACCAACAGGAAGGAATTGAATAATGGTAGAAGAGGATTAAGGGAGAGGGGTTTTCGTTATTTTCTCTTCTTGGGCATTCCGACATAAAAAGTTGTCAATATTTTTAGGTAGAGAAATTTTAGGCTGGCCATGAGCTGATCTGATTGTAAAATCTTGAACATGCCTAGTGTATGCATCAAGGTCAGCTGTGGATCCACATAGAGAAGAGTAGCTGTGCAGCTCGAGCCCTCAATCATTAAAGTGTTTGATATAATCTTCTGCATCTTTTCTTAAGGAAGAGAATCCATTTATTAGTTTATGTTTCATCCAGTCTTGCCAACAGAAGATGGATGTAACAACCAAACCTCTCGTTTTGAGTATATATATGTAATGTATCCCAATTTATATATGTTTTGAGACTTTGTACAAGTTAATTTTACCATTTGGGACTTGGTGGGATAGTTCCAGTTGAGACCAAAGGAACTCGGGTGTGTTTACGACCACTTGGAACCAACATCACATTGTAGATTTTGCTGTCAGCTGGTGCACTACGATCACGGTCACCAGCACGCATGCAATCGCGAAAGCAGGTTGATAGTAGGCTATATTTTATGCAATTTAGATACTATTTACACTCTAATTTAGCCGCACTTAATTGATATTTGAATGCTAAAAGATAACAAAATGCTCTAATTAAGAATTTGATGCTTTGCAGGAGCTACTCCGAGCTAGAAGGGAGCTAACGAGTGTTTTGGAGTCAACATGGAGTGTGGAAGGCCAATCAAAGGTTAGTCCGGTCGAAAAGGAGCGAGAAAAGCAAGCGAGACGACCCCTCCAGGTGCGCGGCCGCGAATTGGCCCGCAAACTCAAGGCAGTGAGGCAATGGAAATTCGCGGTCGGATCCGCGGACGGGCAGACGAAAGCCAAACACACAGGGTTAATTATGTAATTTCTTAGGCGACTAACCTAAACCTATATGAAGCCTAAACTCGCCTAGAAGTCAGAGATAGGTGATTTTAGAAGACTTTAGAGGCAAGCACAAGGGAGAGAAGACGGATAATTTCCTAAGAGTTTTCATATTCTTCTTCATACTTCTATTTGTTGATTATGAATTATTTTAGTGATTTGTTTTTCATTAGTATGAGTAGCTAAATCTATTATCTAGGGTTGATGGAACCAATTGTTGGATGAAGTCTTGACTCTATTTTGTTATAATTGAGTCGTGTTTGTTTTATGATTGTTCAACTATGTATTGTATTATGGTTAATTGAAAGAGCCCTTGATTAATCGTATCTAGTTACCTTGGGTTTCTTGAGAAAGAACACTTGATTAGTTTGTTGTTGAACAACACCACTTTTGGGTAAGTTAAGAGATTACTTACTTGAATTTAAAAGTGGGGTTAGAAATAATGAATTTTTGGTGGGACAATTCTGAGTTGCACAAATTGTTAACTAAAGTAGTTCGAGAGAATGCTTCTGTAAATTATCATAATTGATTGAGAGATAATTACGGTAGCCCGGAACTCATAATCCTCATAGAGTATTACGGCGAGATTATAGCTAAAGAGTTAAGAATTAATCCGGCAATTGGAAAAATCAATAGCCCTAGATCCTTTTACCCTTGAATTCAATTTTAGTCTTGATTATTGCTAATTTTATTGTCATTTTTCCTTAGCTAAATAAATTCCACTGATTGTTCATAAAACTCTTGCATCCGAAAGTTGTCTGAGCTTATTATTAGCATTATTTAAAGTTGTAGTAAATAGGTTAGTTCCCTGTGGGATTCGACTCCGGACTTAAACCGGGTTATATTTGCAACGACCGCTTAGTCCTTTTTATAAGGCATAGTTGGGCGTGATCAAATTTTGGCGTCGTTGTCAGGGAACTAACGATGTTATTTATTACAACTTAGAAGAATTGCTAGGATTCTTAGTTTAGATCAATTTCTAAACTAAGAAATTTTTCCATTGAAATTCTCACGTTTGAATTCTCCTGTGACTCAAGTGTATACCTAAAAGCTCTTCGAGGACTGGTGAACTTTTGGAAGGACTATCAGACCCCGTAAAAACATTTAGGGCATTAAATCAAGCCAACAAGAAGAACAAACAGTTACAACAAAAACACACTCGAAATTGAAATGGACAACGTGGACGATGTCAACGGAAACAATCGGATTAATCGGGTTGACCCAAACAATGGAGTGGTGGCACCTCTTGTGCCAGAAGCTTCTCTTTATGATTGGGCATAACCAACTGCTGATAACCTAGCCACTACCATTGCTCTACGTCAGATACAATCGGAGACATTCCAGATCACCAACAACATGCTGCATCTGTTACAAAATAAGGGACTGTTCTCCGGGTCATATACTGAAGACCCACAACAACATCTGAAGAATTTTCTATCAATATGTTTGACCCAAAGGCAGCCGAATGTGACTCTCGAAGTCATCAAGCTATTACTGTTTTCATTCTCTGTGACTGGAAAGGCTCAAACTTGGCTGAATTCGCTCCCAATAAACTCCATTGCCACTTGGGAAGAATTAGTCAAACAGTTCTTAAACAAGTTTTATCCTCCCAACAAGACTGCAAGGCATATTGATGAGATATTGCAGTTCAGGCAGAAATCAACTGAGACCTTGCAAGAAACCTGGGAGAGGTTCAAGGGTATGCTAGTGAAGTGTCCACACCATGGCATTCCAGATCAGATGTTGGGACTTAGATTCTACATGGGTTTAGCAGGCAGTTTGAAGGCCAATGTAGATGTTTCAGCAGGGGGTGCATTTTTGAGCAAGACATTCACAGAGTGCAAGATTCTTCTTGACAAGATGGCTCAAAATTCAGGCTGGATGACTAGAGGTACGACACTTACACCAATAGTGCATTCTGTTGTTCTTGACCCAAACAATTCCCATGCAGAGAACATAGCCACTCTCATTACTCAGATGAGCATAATGACAAAGAAAATTGATGAGATGGGTACAAAGCAAGTGCACATTGTTGATATAACAAATGGAGGATTGTGCACTCCTTGCATAAATCAGTCATATGTGTGCTCGTGGAGTGGAGAGAATGACAACCAGGGCTTCAGAGAAGACATGAATTATGTCAATAATTTTGGAGGTCAGAGGCAAGGTGGGCAACAATGGGGACCAGCACCAAACCAGCAGTACAGACCCAACCTGCCACAACACAACCCCAATTCTGGAGGCGCACGACCACAAGGTCAAGTTGTGCCTTATCAAAGGCAGCAGGGCTATAATCAGCAGCACCAGCAACAGTTGGCCTACCAACCACCTCATCAACAACAGGACAGCAACATGGTAGAAATCAGGGGCATGCTGCAACAACTCATTGGAACAAATGGTAAGATGAAAGAAAAGTTAGCAGCACATGATTCAGCAATCAAAGGAATTGAAACTCAACTGGGACAGCTGTCTATGGCCTTGAACAATTGCCCCCAAGTAACATTGCTTGCAGATACAAATATTAACCCAAAGGAGCAAAACCCAAATCAGCTAATGGCAGTGAGTCTCAGGAATGGAAGAGATTTAGACAGAGAGAAAGCAATTGCTCAATCTAGGAGAGAAACTACGCTAACTACTCCAGTTATATTAGAGGCAGATGGGTCAGCAAAGCTCACCGAGATGATAGTTGAACAGGCACAGGTTGACAAGGGTAAGGCGAAGGAAGGTGAACAAGTCTCAGAACAGGAGGCACCTTTTGTGCCAGAAGCTTCCAACAAAGAAAAGACATCAAGTAGTGGACAGAGGTTGACTCCTGCACCATTCCCTCAGAGATTGGCAAAACAAAAGAAAGATGATCAATACAGGAAATTCATGGAAATGCTTCGACAGATTCAATTGAATATTCCACTGATGGATGCTTTGAGGGAAATGTCGGGGTATGCAAAAATGATGAAGGACCTGATGTCACAGAAATTTGACTTCCAGGACCTGTCCACTATAACTATGACATAGATCTGCAGCGCGGTAGTGATAAGACCTTTGGCCCAAAAGGTGCCTGATCCAGGTAGCTTCACTATCCCATGCACTATTGGGAGTTATGCTTTTGCTAAAGCATTGTGTGACTTGGGAGCCAGCATAAACTTGATGCCCTTGGCAATCTATACAAAAATGGGCATTGGCAGAGCTAGACCGACCTCAATGTTGTTGCAACTGGCTGATCGCACAGTCAAAAGACCGACAAGAATTCTTGATGATGTGCTTGTGCAAGTGAGGAAATTTGTATTTCCTGCAGACTTTGTTATTCTTGACTGTCAGGTAGATGAAGAGATACCCATCATTCTGGGAAGGCCATTCTTAGCCACTGGGAGAGCGTTAATTGATTGTGAGACTGGAGAGTTGAAAATGAGGTTGAACAATAAAGAAATAATATTCAACATTCAACAATCCATGGGAAGACCCAGTGAATTTGCAAACTGCTCACTAGTGGAGGTTGTGGATGTGATACTGCAAGAAGAGGATGAGACCCTTAATGTCAAGGATCCACTAGAAGCCTGCTTGATGAATTTGGAAGAGATGGACGGCGAAGGGTTGGCAGAGTGGGTCATGGCTCTCGAAGGTCAAGGATTCTGGAAAAGGGAACCTCAATTTGAGCCCCAACGCTTAGAAGAGAGAGAAACACCACCTGCAAAACCATCAATAGAGGAGCCACCACAGTTGGACTTGAAATCGCTTCCAGCCCACCTCATGTACGCTTTCTTGGGGGCTAATTCTACTTTGCCTGTTATTATATCATCTGGTTTGCTAGTTGTGCAGGTAGAGCAACTATTGCAGGTATTGCAAGAATGTAAGACTGCCATTGGTTGGACTATGGCAGACATAAAGGGTATCAGCCCAGCCTTTTGCATGCACAAGATTCTTCTGGAAGAGGGGCACAAACCTTCCATAGAACATCAACGACGGCTGAACCCGAATATGAAGGAAGTAGTAAAGAAGGAAGTGATTAAGTGGCTGGATACGGGTATCATCTTCCCTATCTCTAACAGCAACTAGGTCAGTACTGTCCAATGTATGCTAAAAAATGGAGGAATGACGGTCGTACAAAATGAGAATAACGAGTTGATCTCAACTCGTACAGTCTCGGGGTGGCGGATTTGCATGGACTATCGGAAACTGAACACAGCTACTCGAAAGGACCATTTCCTATTGCCTTTCATTGACCAAATGTTGGGCAGGTTAGCTGGGCGGTCCCACTTCTGTTTCTTGGATGGATACTAAGGGTATAACCAGATCGCAATAGCCCTGGAAGACAGAGAGAAAACATCTTTCACTTGTCCATATGGCATCTTTTCCTTTCGGAGAATGCCCTTTGGACTTTGCAATGAACCGGCTACATTACAGCGGTACATGTTAGCCATTTTCACTTACATGGTGGAGGATATTATGGAGGTGTTTATGGATGATTTATCCGTGGTGGGGGATTCATTCGAAGATTGTCTTCACAACTTAAGAAGAGTGCTCAAAAGATGTGTGGAGACAAATATGGTGCTGAATTGGAAAAAATGTCATTTTATGGTACAAGAAGGAATAGTGTTGGGGCATCGAGTGTCCAGCAAGGGCATTGAAGTCGACCATGCCAAGGTTGATGTGATTGAGAAGCTTCCACCGCTCACTTCGGTAAAGGCAATAAGAAGTTTCCTTGGGCACGCCGGGTTCTATAGGCGATTCATTAAAGATTTTTCCACAATTGCTAACACCTTATGTAAGCTGCTTGAAAAGGATCAGCCCTTTGTGTTTTCTAATGATTGCGGGTTGGTTTTAGAGGAGCTGAAGAAGAGATTGGTGACTGCACCCATCATAGTTGCACCCAACTGGGAGCAACCGTTCGAGCTCATGTGCGACGCCGGTGACTATGCTATAGGAGCAGTCTTGGGGCAACGCAAAGACAAGATAATGCACTCGATTTACTATGCAAGCAGGACGCTCAGCAGTGCACAACTCAATTACACTGTAACGGAAAAGGAAATGCTGGTTGTTGTATTTGCCTTCGACAAATTCAGGTCATACTTATTTGGTTCAAAAGTTATTGTTTATACTGACCATGCAACAATTAGGTACTTGATAGCAAATAAGGAGTCAAAGCCATGCTTGATTCGCTGGGTTCTTTTGCTACAAGAATTCAATCTATAAATCTGTGATAGAAAGGGGACGGACAATCAAGTGGCAGACCACCTCTCAAGATTGGAAGGAGATGAAAATAGAATGGAGGTTGAAGACATAACAGAGACATTCCCGAATGAACAGTTACTTGCTATGAAAATGGAGGAGACGCCATGGTATGCTGATATTGCTAACTATTTAGCAAGCGGTATTGTACCTTATGAACTCTCCTCAATTCAAAAGAAAACGTACTTTCGCGATTGTCAAGCCTATTATTGGGACGAACCTCTATTATTTAAAATATGTGTAGATAACATGATCCGGAGGTGTATCCCCGAGAAAGATCAACCTTCTGTTTTGCAGGCTTGCCATGCTTCACCATATGGTGGACACTTTGGAGGAATCCAGACAGTAGCAAAAGTGTTGGAATCGGGATTATATTTGCCTACCCTGTTCAAGGATGCCCATGCTTGGGTCAAAAGTTGCGATGAATGCCAAAGGACATGCAACATATTTCGCTGTCACGAGATGTCGATGACCACAATTCAAGAGGTGGAGGTTTTTGACATGTGAGGGATCGACTTTATGGGGCCGTTCGTCAGCTAATATGGTAACAAATATATATTGGTAGCGGTTGACTATGTCTCCAAGTGAGTCGAAGCGGTGGCTCTCCCAACCAATAATGCAAAAGGGGTAACAAGTTTCCTAAAGAAAAACATCTTCGCACGTTTTGGCACCCCGAGAGCTATAATTAGTGATGGTAGAACCCACTTTTGCAATATAGCGTTCGCACGTCTGTTGGAAAAGTATGGAGTTCGCCACAAAGTAGCCACACCGCACCACCCATAGACGAGGGGGCAAGTTGAAGTGTCCAATTGAGAAATTAAAAGCGTCCTGACAAAGACAGTGAATGCAACAAGGACTGATTGGGCGAAGAAGCTGGATGATGCATTATGGGCGTACCGCACAACATTCAAAACTCCAATTGGTATGTCACCGTACAAGTTGGTGTTTGGAAAGGCATGCCACCTTCCGGTAGAGCTCGAACATAAAGTACTTTGGGAACTGCGGCAGTTGAATCTGGATATAGAGACCGCAGGCACCAGCAGAGTCACTAAGTTACATGAGCTCGAGGAATTCAGGTTCCATGCATTTGATAATGCTAGATTATACAAAGAAAAGATGAAAATGATCCATGATAAGCACATCTTAGATCGGAACTTCAAGCCCGGAGATCTAGTGTTGTTATACAACTCGAGATTGAGATTATTTTTGGGTAAGTTGAAGTCCCGATAGTCAGGACCCTTCAGAGTGGTGCAAGTGTTCTCAAGTGGAGCTGTAGAGATTGAATCCGAAGATGGGACAAACAAGTTCACGGTAAATGGGCAAATGTTGAAACATTACCTTGGAATGGTCGAAAAGAAATGAGATAGAGTGGTGATAACTTTGGAAGAGCCCCAGTACGCGAACGAGGAGTGATAATGAAAGCATGCGTCGTGCCGCGACGTTAAATCAAGCACTTCCTAGGAGGCAACCCATGGTTTGTTGTAAATCGTCGTGCCGCGACGTTAACTTAGGCGCTTTTTGGGAGGCAACCCATTATTTTTCTTACTTTGGTTGTTGTAATTGATTTGGAATGACTTTGACCAATCTACTAGTGTACATGGCAAACATTATGCGTATCGGAAGGATTTGGGGGTTGAAATTAACTCGAGAATAGGTAAAAATGCGGCAAAGACAAAAATTGGCTGGAGACGGAGATCCGCAGCCGCGAATTGGACCGCGGATATGGCCGCGGATTTTGGCCTGTGTTTTGTCCCCCGTCCGCGGCTGCGAATTGGACCGCGGATTGGGGCACGAATTTTTGGTCCCCCTCTGCCAGAATCTGCGACCGCGGATAGGACCGCGAATCTGGGCGCAGATATGGGGCGTGTCCAGGTAAGTTTCTTTTTATTTTTAGTCAAATTTGTTTTTTATATCCCCCCTTATTTTCCCTAACTTAAACTCCCAACACCCCCACTTCCCCCACTTCTCTTCTTCCTTCCTAACTTCATGTCCCCAAACCCCTCCCTTCCCCCATATTTTCCTTTCTACACAAGACTCTTCTCCTTCCTTCTCTTCTCCACTCAACCAATCTACAACCTCCGTTCTTCTCAAGATCTCCAAGTAAGTACATGATTTTATTCCTCTTTCTTAGTATTTTTATTTTTTTTTTCTTTTTGTAATTCTTTTCAATCTTTTCCCTTGCTATTGTATGTATAGGGTAGTAAAATCATAGGTGCTTTTGTCTGGGATTTGAATTGTGGTTTATATGTGGTATATGGAGGCTATTTGAATTGGTTGATTTGGGGGAAAGCATTGTTGGGTTTGTGAGGAATAGTAGTCTAATTGGGTATTTGGGTGACTTGGGGGGACATATGCACACTACCTGTTTGTTGATTTTCCTTAATGAGTGTTGAATATAAATTTTGACCAATTGTGCGAGTGAAGTCTGAGTAACAGCCATTGGGTCACATATTCCGCTCTCCAATGATAGTAGTATTTATTGTGTAGGTAATATGCAACCTTCAAGGAAGAGACGCGCTACCGAAGCCTCATCAAGTGGTCATGGAGGCTTATCCTAGATATGGGCAGCGGCCAGTGCAGCTCAGTTTGATCATACCAGGTTTGTCTCCAAAGCTGCCCAAGACCATTTCAGTTTGAAGGCAACTAAAAACACATGTACCAGAAAGGGGTATTGACAGGGCGTCCCTCTAGGATGAGTGCCCTAATATGTATCGGGAGTTGATCAGGCGCAGGTTGGACAGCTTTTTCGAAGAGCCGGAGGAGGGTAGCTTAATGCTTGTCCGGGAGTTCTATGCCAACTGCCCCGAACATGAGGATAGAATATGCACTGTGCGACACATGAGGGTGGATGCCTCGATAGAAGCCATCAGGAGAGTGTATCGATTGCCTGAATTCAATGGGGAGGAGGATTTCTATGATACTTACAGGAGAGAATCCATCACATGGAACAGGATTTTCAGAACTATCTGTGCACCAGACAAAAAGGTAGTGTGGGTTGTGCCGGGATCTAAGCTACACTCTGCCTCACTCACTTTTGAAGGAAAGTACTGGTTGTATATCATCAACAGTCGCTTGCTGCCATCCCACAACACCACGGAGGTAAATGGTCCGAGAGTTGCCTTGATCTAGTGCTTTGTGAATGGCCAAGACTTTGATGTGGCCAAGATTATTCAGTTTGAGATGTTTGTCCGTTCACCACAAAAGAGGTATGGATTCTTTTTTCCCTCTCTGATCACTAGATTCTGTCGGGAAACAAGGGTGCCTGAAAACCCAAAGGTGGATGGCATGGTAAAGAAAGAAGAAAAGTTCCGGGCAGACAAAGTGACCATCGGGAAAGACCCGGTGGCACCAGGGGAAACTCATAATGACGATTCTAATGCGTCGGAAGAGGGCGATGAAGGGTAGGAGGAGGTTGAACTTGCCTCACCTCCACAGGAACAAGCTGCAACAGCTGAAGGACCATCCCAGGTCAGACGGAGTACACGGATGACAGCCTTAGAACAGGATATGGCAGGGCTGTGCACTTCCGTCACGGAATTGGGGACTAGAGTTGATGCCTTGGCCACCCAAAATGCGAAGTCAGAGAAGAAAATCATGGGCTGGCTGCGTGCGCTGGGGAGAGTATGTCATCTCGACCCTGGCACTGTCTCCGATCAAGACTGATCCATCAGGGAAGTTCTTTTTACCTCACATTACTTTACTTTATATGACATGGTGACATGCCATCTTTTTAAGTGTGGGGTGGGGGATACTTTTTTGTATGTTGTATGTAGATAGTTTCGTAGTTTATTTGTATAAATCAATTTTGACTTGGCCCGACGATGGATAGCATTCGACAGATTTCTTGAGGCACTAAAGTCGAAAGAAAAAAAAAGAAAAAAAAGAGTTTCTTTTGTAGTAGTGTATCAATTCCCCCTTGGTTTTTCTTTAAACCACGGTTCTTTTTCAAGGGTTTTGTTTGAACCGGATGTAGTTAGCTTTTTATTTTTAGTTAGAAACTTATGGGCTATGGGCAGAATTAGAATAGGATCCCTTAATTTCGTAATGCCTTGAATATAGCAGTTTAATTTCGTGTGACGCTTAGGCTCATTTGTTGACTCTTGTAAGAAGGCCTTAAAATGTATGTTCTTAATTTGGCTTAAGTACCCTGATCTGAGTGTTTGATGATCTAATCTGGAATGAGTCATGTGCCATGTGTGTGTGAGGCTTGTTATATTCTGTGCACGACATTTAACGCCTAGAACTTGCCCTGTGTGTCTGCAAAGCGAAATGGTAGTCTTGTTTAGTCTGGGAAGTGATATAGGCATTTATTTGTTGAACCATATATATACATACTCCACCCACCTATTTGCTATGTACCATAGTTAACCCCGTTGAGCCTGTAATCCTGTTTCCTTGGCAACCACATTACAAGCCCTATCCCTTGTTTGAATTGACCATCTTTTTGAACCCTTTACCTCTCGTAAGTACTTGAAATACTATGAATTTAGAAAGGATAAAGTGTGGAGTAGTTGGTGGATCTTTTGAGTGGAACTAGGAAAATAAGGAGAAAGGTATATCTTGTTGGAAAAGCCACTTGTGAAAAAAAACTTGTGAAAAAAAAAGAACATTGTTAATAGTGTATCATGTTGATTGGTAATAATTCTTTGGTGGCTTTTAAGGTGATTGTGCTCAAAGAAGAAGTGTGGGGTGGTATATGTGGTGTTAAAGATGAAAATATTGGTTTAACTTAGGTGTGGACTTGATTGTAAAATAAATGTATTAAAGTACTTAGGGAGGTGTGGACTTGATTGTAAAATATCCTACCCAACCTGCAGCCTACATTACATCCAAATAAAGTCATACTTGATCCTAGACTGAGTGAGCTCAATTAGTAGAGTAGTACACTACGGGCAAGCATATGGTGCGTTTTCTGTAGCACAAGAATGTCATTTCTAAGGGTGAGTGAATTTTGTTCCTTTTAAAGCTCCTCGGTGTGTGAGAATTTTACTGATTGTGAAATGAGTCTCTTTTGTTGTGAGCAGGCACTTGATTCATGAAGGAGAGATAAGTCTGGACCTCTGAATTAGAGTAAATAAGTAGGTTAAGAACATTGTGTGGCTAGAGGGTGTAGATGTTGCACTAATGTCCTCAATTTATATGAAATATTCTTGGTGTGATGAGTAGGGAAATTGCTCAGTGAAATTAGGCCTCTTAGAGTGTGGTTTGATTGCTCGGGGACGAGTAATAGTTTAAGTGTGAGGTTTTGATAGTAGGCTATATTTATGCAATTTAGACACTATTTACACTCTAATTTAGCCGCACTTAATTGATATTTGAATGCTAAAAGATTACAAAATGCTCTAATTAAGAATTTGATGCTTTGCAGGAGCTACTCCGAGCTAGGAGGGAGCTAACGAGTGTTTTGGAGTCAACATGGAGTGTGGAAGGCCAATCGAAGGTTAGCCCGGTCGAAAAGGAGCGAGAAAAGCAAGCGAGACGACCCCTCCAGGTGTGCGGCCGTGCATTGGCCCGCGAACTCAAGGCAGTGATGCAGTGGAAATCCGCGGTCGGATCCGCAGTCGAATCCGCGGCCGCGGACGGGCGGACGAAAGCCAAACACGAAGGGTTAATTATGTAATTTCCTAGGCAACTAACCTAAACTTATATGAAGCCTAAACTTGTCCAGAAGTCAGAGATAATTGGTTTTAGAAGATTTTAGAGGCAAGAACAAGGGAGAGAAGACGGATAATTTCCTAAGAGTTTTCATCTTCTTCTTCATACTTCTATTTGTTGATTATGAATTATTTTAGTGATTTGTTTTCCATTAGTATGAGTAGCTAAATCTATTATCTAGGGTTGATGGAACCAATTGTTGGATGAAGTCTTGACTGTATTTTATTATAATTGAGCCGTGTTTGTTCTATGATTGTTCAACTACGTATTGTATTGTGATTAATTGAATGGGGCCCTTGATTAATCGTATCTAGTTACCTTGTGTTGCTTGAGAAAAAAATACTTGGTTAGATTGTTGTTGAACAACACCACTTTTGGGTAAGTAAAGAGATTACTTACTTGAATTTAAAAGTGGGGTTAGAAATAACGAATTTTTGGTGGGATAATTCTGAATTGCATAAATTTTTAAATAGAGTAGTTCGAGAGAATGCTTCTAGTAAATTATCGTAATTGATTGAGAGATAATTACGGTAGCCCGGAACTCATAATCCTCATAGAGTATTACGGCGAGATTATAGCTAAAGAGTTAAGAATTAATCTGGCAATTGGGGAAATCAATAGCCCTAGATCCTTTTACCCTTGGATTCAATTTTAGTCTTGATTATTGCTAATTTTATTGTCATTTTTCCTTAGCTAAATAAATTCCACTGATTATTCATAAAACTCTTGCATCCGAAAGTTTTCTGAGCTTATCATTAGCATTATTTAAAGTTGTAGTAAATAGGTTAGTTCCATGTGGGATTCGACTCTGGACTTGAACCGGGTTATATTTGGAGCGACCGCTTAGTCCTTTTTACAAGGCATAGTTGGGCATGATCACAGGTCTACCAAAGCAGCACGATCGGAAGCAACCTGAGTGTGATAGTGGTGAGTGACCAGTCTCTTCATTTTGATCACGGTAAGCCAGCCCAGTGATTTACTCAGCGCGCCGTGCCCTCCTTGCCCAGAAAATTTAGCCTTCACGATCGCACGTGGACCTTTATGTACATATTTTGGGTGCTCTAAGCTATGGATATTTACCTTTTTTGAAGAGGAATCAACAGTAATTATTAAGATAGCATTCCTAAGACATTATTTGACTTGTGACTGCCCATGGATTTTTAAGATCAAAACTTGAGATTTCAAGTGCTCTATGGTCGGTTTAAAACCTATGTCGCCAAATGACTATTTTTGAGATTTGACAAAGATAGATGAAGATTGGATTTTGAACATAGATTTTGACTCCTTAGCTTATGGTTAATCTCTTTGTGAAGCTTGCTCTAGATTTTGACCAAACTGTCTAGTAATTGACTTTTTAAGTGACGTTGACCAAATACTAGATTTTAGAGATGGGTCCAATAGATATAAATAATATTTTAACTTCAATACCACACAAGAGGGGGGTGATTTATGTGGCGTCCAATTTTTTGCGTGAACAGATTATAGAAGGACCTGGTTCTTCTATGTGTTCCTTATACTACTGTTGCGGAATAAGAAATGCAGAAATTAAAGAACACAAGTATTTTACGTGGAAAACACTCGGCTCAAAAGGTAAAAAAACCACAACCTACTTCCCAGTAGGATTTTTTCAAAACTCTTCACTAAATCACTGAGCCAAAAACTGCATTTACAAAACACTTTTGTAAACCTAGGATTAACTCTAATCCCGTTGTGGCACACAACCTCTAACTGTTGCGACAACTTCAAGTTAACTCTAACTTGAATACTCTGAGTACCTATTACAATTGCCTCTAGATAAAGCTGAATGGTACAATATGAAAACACCTACTACAATTGAACTAGAATAAAAGACAGACACTTGAAACTGATTCTTCTATCTGTTTCATGTAGCTTTAGGTTCGCACACTTGAATCACACACGAACTGCTTGCAAAATGCCTTGCTATTTTGCTCTCAATTCACGTTTAACTTCTGCTTTTGTGCGTCTCTGTTTAATGAGAACATCCTGCGATTTATAGAGTTAGTAGAGTAGAAAATAACTAGTGTTCTAATACTACTCTTCCTTGGTGGAAGAGTTCTAGTTGATCTCAACCTCTAACTCTTTCCTTTATCTTGGATAGTGTTCTCTTTGATTAAGGGGTCCTTCTCCCTATCAATTATGCAACCTTTTTCGATCAGGAGATATTAATTAAGGAGTCCTTCTCCTTCTCAATTATGCAACCCTTTTCGATCAGGAGATATCAATTATACCAAGTTAAGCTTATCTCCTTCATGTGCATCCCATATGCTCGAATCTGCCTGTGTCTAGGCACACAAGTGATGGACATGGTTCATGCCTGAGCTTCCTTTGTCAATCTTTAAAACTAACCTTCACTTAGGCCAACAAATTTCCCCTTTTTGATGATGACAAACTCTGTGCTTTTCATAAGCTTAGCCCCTGTTTCAACTTAGCTCAACATCAACACAACGTTAGAAATATTTTTCCTTTTTATCACTTATCATCAAGGACCCGATTCATTAGGTTATAAACATCACTGTTCAAAGTGTAAAGAACAACCTTTTTCCCCCTTTTGGCATCATCGAAAAGTTGCATAAACAAATGTGTGATTCTCAGATTTTAAAACTTACTCATGACCACTGGGGCTACTTCAAATTCAATCATGGATTAATCATCATAGATCAAGCTAAGAATTTTAACCATCAAAGAAATATAAACAAACAGTTAGAGCAAAAGACAGTGAATTCCTTTATTGATTGATAAGATCCTATCACAACACATAAGAAGAAATAAAAACACTGGAAACATGAGCAAAAACAATCCCGAACTGGGTCACTGGTTGATCTACACTAGGCTGGGAGGCGTAAGGCTGGGAAGAACTAGGTGCTTGGTTTTTGGCTTGGAGGAGTTTCAGCATATCCTGAAGAATGCCATCATTCTTCTCCATTTCTCTTGCCGGCTCAGTTCTGAGAGCATCTCTCTCAGTCTCCACCTTTGCCAACCTCTTCTTCAACCTCTCAATCTCAGCATCCTTAGCCCTACTTTCTTGCACCAAGGCTCGCACCTTGCTATTCACTGGTACCTTCTTAGATGAACCAGGTTCTTTAGGAGTGATATGGATTTCATAGTCATAAGCAGGCAGCATATTTTCCCCAAAATAATCCTTGCTTGTACCAACCTCCCTCTCTTCTTTGGATTATAACTTTCAGTCACTCTCTTCAGTAGGTCTGCGAGGGTTTCTTGTTCAGATGAAACAAGTTCATCTATATTTTTCCCAAGTTGAACCAGCCCTTCAGTGGCTTCGCCAGACCCACTTCCCCCTGTTTTCTTTACACTCTCCTCTAGTCCAGCGGATTTTTCTCCCCAAACAACCATTGCACATATGTCTTTGGTTAAACTCACAGGAGTGGGTGAAGCATCAACCACTGTTTTACCCTTTCCCTTCACAACACTTCGAACACCCTTGCTCTCTTTTTCTTTTTTATTTTTACCACCAATTCCTCCAGACTCTATAGTTTCAACACCTGCTATAGACCCTACCAGCACAAACCTACTCTCTAAATTTGTATCAACTTCAGAAATTATCTCAGGAGTAACTTTAGGGCCAGAAGATACATGTTTGGTTTCAGAAGAAACTGTTTCTTCCCCCTTAGTAGCAGATTTAAATGAGTCTTCAGATTTCCTTGGGTGGGGATGAAGGATTTTCAGGAGTGTTAGTTATTTTTGTGCTTGGGTATGGGAGAGAAGAGAATTGGATTGTGTTTGGAAGATGAGAGTATTTAACGGTAGCTCCTGATCCAAATATTATTATTTCAAATTATGCAAAGTGTAGAAAACATACCGTGTTATCTTGATGAACCAGGTTCTTCACTGATAATTATCTTGTGTAAGTCTAAATTTGCCAAAATAGAGAAAATATCATTAGAGATTAATAAGTCATTTTAACACATGGCACAAGAGTATACTGTTAAAAGTATAAGTCTGAGCAAATTTTTTTTTTTCAATATGTTTTTTCCTTGTGAATTCTGAACTGGTCCTGTTAGGTGATCTTAATCATTCCTAATTCTAACCTGTTCCTTTCAAAGTAATCTCTACTTAAGGCTTTTGTGAAGATGTCAGCTATTTGCTTGTCAGTAGCACAAAATTTCACAGTGATCAACCCCTTTTCATAGTTATCCCTCAAAAAGTGATGCCTAACATCTATGTGCTTAGTTCTCTTGTGATGAAACAGGTTCTTGGTCATACTAATTGCACTAGTGTCATCACAGAAAATGGCGATACAACCAACATCAATTCCAAAATCCATTAATTGTTGTCTGATCCATAACAATTGAGCACAACATGAGGAAGCAACAACATACTTAGCTTCAGCAGTAGATAAGGCCACTGAATTTTGCTTTTTGGTGGCCCAAGACACAAGACATGAGCCAAGAAAGTGTGCCATACCTGAGGTGGTCTTTCTATCCACTAGAAAACCTGCATAATCAGCATCAACATATCCCACTAGATTGAAATTGCTACCTTTTGGATACCATAGACAGAGATCAGTGGTGCCTTTTAGATATCTTAAAATTCTCTTGACAGCAGTCAAGTGAGACTCCTTTGGATTTGCCTGAAATCTTGCACAAAGGCCTACACTGAAAACAATGTCAGGTCTACTAACAATGAACCAATCATTCCCCTATACAACTTCTGATCAACAGATGAACCAGGTTCATCTATATCCAACTTTGTAGCTGTTGCAATAAGAGTGTCAATTTCTTTGGAATCTTCCATTTTAAACCTTTTAAGAAACTCTTTTACATACTTTTGTTGATGGATCATAGTTCCATTTGAATTTTGTTTAATTTGTAAGCCTAAAAAGAAATTAAGCTCACCTATCCTGCTCATTTTAAATTCACTCCCCATTAGTTTAGCAAATTCTTTACTTAACTTATCAGTAGTTGCTTCAACGATTATATCATCAACATATATCTGAACTACCAAGAGATCTTTACCTTTTTCTTTCAAGAACAAAATATTGTCAATTTTACCTCTCTTGTAGTCATTCTCAAGCAAAAACTTTGATAATATTTCATACCGTGCTCTTGGCGCCTGCTTGAGCCCATAAAGTGCTTTGTCAAGTTTGTACATATGATCAGGACTCTCCTTGCTTTCAAACCTTGGAGGTTACTTGACAAACACTTCTTCCTTTAGATAGCCATTGAAGAAGGCACTCTTGACATCCATCTGGTGAAGGGTGAATTCCATGTAAGCAGCAAAGTCTATAAGGAGTCTTATTACTTCCAACCTTGCAACTGGAGCAAAAGTTTCATCGTAGTCTATGCCCTCCTCTTGGCTATATCCTTGAACCACCAATCTTGCCTTGTTCCTTGTAACAGTTCCATCTTCATCAAGTTTGTTTCTGAAGACCCATTTTGTGCCAATTACTGATCTGTCCAAGGGTCTTGGTACCAGATGCCAAACTTGACTCCTTTCAAATTGGTTGAGTTCATCATGTATTGCATTTACCCAGTCTGCATCCTGCAAAGCTTCAGCAATATTTTTAGGTTCAATAAGAGATAAGAAAGCATCAAAAGCACAAAGATTCTTTAATGAAGATCTGGTTTTGATTCCAGAGGTTGGATCAGTAATTATGTTCTCAATGGGATGAGAACTTCGATAATTGTAGGATTTCACAACCAACTGGTTTCTCTTTGATGTTTCTTCAATGCTTTGTTGCTGTGGAACAGGTTCATGGACAGGTTCCCTTGAGGTTTGAGAATCCTTTCCTCTTTGTTCTATTCCCCCTTTCATGTTGCTCTGGGTGGAAGAACCTGTTCCATCACATGTTCCTTCTTCCAGTGCAGCTTCAGTCTGGGATGTGGTTTCATTTAAGTTTCTTACTGGCCCAATTGCTTCATCATCATGTTCCTGTCTCTCAGAAAAAATGTTAGTTTCATCAAAAACCACATGAACACTTTCTTCAACACACATAGTTCTTTTGTTATAGACTTTATAAGCTTTGTTGTGTGAAGAATATCCCAAGAATACTCCCTCATCACTTCTGGGATCAAACTTACCTAGGAAGTCTTTACCATTGTTGTGCACAAATCACTTGCATCTAAATGCCCTAAGATGGAATATATTTGGTTTTCTCCCTTTAAGTAACTCATAGGGGGTCTTCTCTACAAGAGGTCTAGTCATGCACCTATTTATGATGTAGCATGCAGTATTTACAGCTTCTGCCCAGAAGCTATAGGGTAGTTTACTAGAAAGAAGCATAGTCCTAGCCATATCTTCAAGTGTCCTATTCTTTCTTTCAACTACTCCATTTTGTTGTGGAGTCCTAGGAGCAGAAAAATTATGATCCATGCCATGCTTATCACAAAATTCAGCAAATTTAGCATTTTCAAATTCAGTGCCATAATCAGACTTAATTGATGAAAGTTGATTACCTAGTTGTTTCGGAGTTTTTCTAACAAAAAAAGTGAACATGTCAAATGCTTCATCTTTAGATGTTAAAAACAATGTCCAAGTAAACCTAGAGTAATCATCAACAAGCACCATCACATATCTTTTACCACATCTGCTTAATGTTCTCATTGGACCACAGAGATCCATATGGACTAGTTCCATTGTTCTGGTGGTACTTACCACTTTCTTATATTTAAAAGAGGATATTACCTGCTTCCCCCTTGCACAAGCCTCATAAACTTTGTCTTCCTTGAACTTGATATTAGGCATTCCTATCACCAAGTTCTTAGAGACTAATTTGTTGAGTTGACTCAGACTGGCATGTCCAAGCCTCTTATGCCAAAGGAGGGGATCATTGTCTAACACACTTAAGCAAGTGAGTTCATTTTCTGATAGTGTGGATAGATCTACAATATATATATATATATATATATATATATATATATATATATATATATATATATATATATATATATATTATTCACTCTTTTTCCCTACAAAACAATCTTGTCAGTGGTAAGATTAATCACAAAGCATTTAGTAGAGGTGAATGCTACCAAGTTACCTCTATCACACAGTTGTGATACACTAATTAGACTGTATTTTAAGCCTTCTATCAAATAGACATTCTCAATCAAGTGAGAGTCAGTCTTACCTACCTTACCAACCCCAATGATCTCATCTTTTTTCCCATTTTCAAAGGAGACATTACCTCTTTTGAGGTCCTCAAGTGAAAGGAACTGGTTCTTGCTTCCTGTCATGTGCTTTGAGCAGCCACTATCCATATACCATATTTGGCTGCTCCCCTTCATTTGGACTTGTAAAAGGAAATTAGGGGCTAGTCTTAGGAATCTAAACTAGTTTGGGTCCCTTTCTATAGGCAAAAGGATGAATCAAATTCTTTTTAGCCCAACCTGACAGCCTATTTTTTCCTTGAACAAACTTTTTATTCTTTTGACTAGCCTTTTCTTTTGCAGTGCATTCACTTTTATAGTGACCAGTCTTACCACAGCGTGTGAAAATTTTGTTCTCAGGAAGTGTGAGATACTTGCTTTTGGGATCCCATTTAGGTGGCAGATTCCCAAAGCCAATTCCTCTTCTATTGCTATTGTGATGTTCCTGCAGCCATGACAGTCCATCGGAAGACCTGTTCCATTTACAAGTTATGTCTAGTTCATGCTTGACCTTGCCTAGATCCTCTGTCAAAATTCTTACCTGTTCATCCTTCCTATACAACTCATCTTTTAGTTTACCTACATTTTCTTCTAGAGTGAGTTGTGTGCAATCAGCTGTCTTCTTACTTGTTACTAATTTCAGTTTTAGGTTTCCAGATCTAAGTTCTAGGACATTTGATTCAAATGCATGAACCTGGTTCTTTAGTGTAGAATTTTCACTTACAATCTCACTAACTCTGAGTTCCAGGTTTTTACACTTTGCTTTTAAAATCACACATTCCTTAGACAGTTGTTTCTTTTAATTGTTTATATCCTCAGATTCATCAATGAAATCTAGAAGTAACTCAGATAGCCTTTCTTTAGATAAAAACTTAATCTTGTCTTTTAGATGGATTATACTTACTTCAGATTCCTCATCGGATTCTCCAATTGCCATAAGTGCTTGTTCATCTTCATCTTCATCATCTGAGTCCTCATTTGAGCTTTCTCCCCAAGCAGCAACCATAGCCTTTGTTGATCCTTTGTTCTTCTTGGGATGAACCTGTTCCTTCTTTCTTTTTCTTCGTTCAGCTCTTTCCTTCTTCCATTCAATCTCCCATTGAGGGCAGTTTTTGATGTGGTGATCAGTCTTCCCACACTTGTAGCAGCCCTCATTGGTCTATTTTTCAGGAACCCTTGGTTTGTTGTAGCCTCCACTTCATGAAGAACCCTTTCCTCTCATTAGGTACTTCTTGACATCCTTTGTGATCATAGCCATTTCATTATCTTCTAGATCAGAACCTTCAGTGATTCTGAGTGCCAAGCTCCTTTCCTTCTTGGGTACATCCATCTTCATGGTTTGCCTTCTAAGTTCATAAGTAGTGATATTTCCAATTAGCTCATCCAACCTAAGAGTGAAAATGTTCTTTGATTCTTGAATGGCAGTGATTTTGCTCTCCCAAGTAACTGGCAGAACTCTTGTCAAAATCTTCTCAACTCTGTCTTCTTCAGAAATAATCCTTCCAAGAGACTTAAGTTCATTTGTCAGTGTGGTGAACCTTGTATACATCTCTTGGATGGTTCCCCCTTCCTTCATGGTAAAATTCTCATATTGAGTATATAGTAGGGTTCCTCTGGACCTCTTCACTTGAGGTGTTCCTTCATGGGCCATTTACAAAGTGTCCCAGATTTTCTTAGCAATGGTACACCTTTGCATTCTACTGTACTCATCTAGACCGAGTCCACAAACAAACAATTTCTTGGCTTTAGCATTCTTCTCCCATTTCCTCAAATCGTCAGCAGTGCAGTCGGCTCTTGTTTTCGGCACCTTTTCTCCTTCGACATTTATCTTCATGGTAGCCGGTGGACCATCTGTGATAATGTCCCATAGCTTATAGTTTTCTCCTATGATGTGATCTCTCATCCTGTTTTTCCACCAAGAGTAATACTGGTCGTTGAAGAGTGGTGGCCTAGCAGTGGATTGCCCTTCCTAGTTTCCAGGTGGTGCACTCATCTTGATCTTCTCCTAAGGTATTAGCCTCTTCAAGGATAACCCGCTATGATACCAATTAATGTTTTAACTTCAATATCACACAATAGGGGGGTGATTTGTGTGGCATTCAATTTTTCGCATGCACAGATTATAGAAGGACCTGATTCTTCTATGTATTTCTTATACTACTGTTGCGGAATAATAAATGCAGAAATTAAAGAACACAAGTATTTTACGTGGAAAACACCTTGCTCAAAATATGAAAAAATTACGACCTACTTCTCAGTAGGATTTTTCCAAACTCTCCACTAAATCACTGAGCCAAAAACTGCATTTACAAAATACTTTTGTAAACCTAGGATTAACTCTAATCCCGTTGTGGCACACATCCTTTAACTGTTGTGATAACTTCAAGTTAACTCTAACTTGAATACTCGGAGTACCAATTAAAATTGCCTCTAGATAAAGGTTAAAGGTATAATATGAAAATACTTATTATAATTGAACTAGAATAAAAGATAAACACTTGGAACTGATTCTTCTATCTGGTTCATGTAGCTTCAGGTTCGCACACTTGAATCACACACGAACTGCTTGCAAAATACCTTGCTATTTTGCTCTCAATTCACGTTTAACTTCTACTTTTGTGCGTCCCTGTTTAATGAGAACATCCTGCGATTTATAGAGTTAGTAGAGTAAAAAATAACTAGAGTTTTAATGTTACTCTTCCTTGGTGGAAGAGTTCTAGTTGATCTCAACCTCTAACTCTTTTCTTTATCTTGGATAGTATTCTCTTTGATTAAGGAGTCCTTCTCCTTATCAATTATGCAACCCTTTTTGATCAGGAGATACTAATTAAGGAGTCCTTCTCCTTCTCAATTATGCAACCCTTTTCAATCAGGAGATATCAATTATACCAAGTTAAGCTTATCTCCTTCACGTGCATCCCATATGCTCGAATCTGCCAGTGTCTATGCACACAAGGGATGGACCTGGTTCATGCCTGAACTTCCTTTATCAATCTTCAAAACTAACCTTCACTTAGGCCAACAATAAAAAATCCAGAGAATCATTGATTTCAATGGATTGGGAACGTTTGACGTATATGGAACGAGGAAAAGCAGTTGTGGACTTTTATCTTACTTGGATACCAGGTATGTTGAGACTTTGATCTCTAAATGTGGTTTTCCTAAGATAAGCATGTTTAAACAGAGTTAATGGACTACTTTTAAGGGGTGACGATGTATACAAGGAGACGAGTGTATACATAGAGACTGAGTATTTATCGGGGTTATGGAAATTGCTAGTATCCTACAAATTGTGCGTTTTATCATATACATGCCTATGTTTTGAGCTCTTATGCATTCTCGTATCTTCAACTAGATAAGTTGAGATTAAATGATATGGTACTAGGCCGGACTTGCATATTTTATATGTATATGCTATAGTACTCAAATCTAAATATTTTGATGCTTAATTATTTGTCCATCTCATGACTCATATATTTTCTTCTGAATCTTATGGAAATATTGGAAATTTTAAATGATTGTCATTGGCTACCAAACAATTTGTAGTTCAGAACTTTGTGTTTTGAATAAATGTCAACCATTGACTTGTGATCATGACTTCATGAGCAAGAGCTCATATATTTATTTTCTGAATCTTCTGGAGATACTTGATATCATATATTATTATTCTTATTTTGCATATTAGAAGTTTATATTTGTTTTCTTTTGAATTAAAAATAAGTTAGTGCTACTTATCTTGAAGACATTCAGAGAAATGCTATTATTCATTTCCAAAGAAAAGCTAATACAGGGTCGTAAAGAATTAAGCAAACTAACATTGTTCTTTACATTAGGAAACTTAAATACCATGGTTTTGCTGAAACTTTCTCTGTTCTTTTGGGTTACAGTTTTGGTGTTAATTTGTTCAAATAATGCAAACTACTAAATGTTACACAGTGGTGTAAATTTTCCCACGAAAGGGTTTGGTTGAACTCCTTCACTCCACTTAGATCCGCCACTAGTCCAAGGTTCATTTTTCAAACATAGTACTATTAGATTCAGACCAACTCTGATGTTGATGTCACGTGTTATGTCACTTTGTATTTCAAATTCGTAAAGGTATGTACAATAATTCTCCTGTACCCGTGGCTAACTCTTTCCAACATTTGTTGCACCTGAACGAAAATGGGAAATCTACTGAGGTTGTGAAGTCTGCTCAGAAAACTAATAAAAGTAGTTCCAAGGAGTTGGAGTCCAACGATAAAGAAGATAATTTGGCACAAAACAAGGAGGGTGAGAAACATGTTGAAGCATGCTTATCTCCCCAAAATACTGTAAATGATAGTTCAAAGGCTATAACCACTTATACAGAGGTGGGATACCATGGAACATCTTAAGGGAAAGGGTATAGCAGTGGAGATTCAGAAATTTTCTGAAACACATATCACAAACAACTCCAATATAGTTTCTTCTAATCCCGAAGTTATTATCCATACTATGACTAAAGAGATAAGGGGCATCACTCTTGGTGTACACCTCCGGGTCCTCAAACATCAATGGAGAAACTGCAATATCAAGGTAAATAGAGGAAGATCAACAGTAGAATACAAAAGGGTGACAATTATTATAGTACTAACCAACAGATACCTCAGGCAGAGAAAGATAAAACTGGACCATTAATGATAACAGAACATGGTGAGTCCGATGAAGACAACACTAGTGAATATGCATCTGATGAATCCGATGAAGACATAAGGGATGAAGAAGACAAATATGAAGAGTGCAATTCTACGGATGAAGAAGAGCTTTTAAATGCTTTTGCTCCAAGAACCTCATGGAAAGACCAGTCTGGAGAGATTGCAGTGGAAGATCAGACAAAGGATCTCATCATGAAAGGGAGTTTATCACCTAGGCAGGGTGAGAAAAATAAGAAAAAAGAGAAAAATGCTACTGGAGATCTCGCCCCTCTCACTAGGGCAAAGATCAAAGCCAAACAAATTGTTCCCCAATCTCATCCATTTAATGATTAGTTCCATTATATGGAATATTAGAGGGGTAAAGTCCGCCCCCGGGGGTGGTTTGAAAGAATACAATTCATATCCAACATGTACAAACTCCAATTTATTGCTATCCAAGAACCATTTGTGGATTCTACTCGCATTGAATCCTATGAAAGGATGTTGGGGTTTGAAAATTGTCACTCTAATAGCAATGGAAAAATCTAAATTTTCTGGAATGCACAACTCAATGCTACTATTTTTTATGAAGATGAGCAACAGGTTACAATTCAAATGAGCCAGAGAGCAGAGGACATAATTTTTTGGATGACTATTGTCTATGCCAAAACTAAGAGAATTCTAAGAACATCTCTGTGGGATAGTTTGAGATAATGCAACAAAGTATCAATGGTCCTTGGTGTACCTCTGGTGACTTCAATGTTATAGTGGAAGTTGAGGAAAAGAAGGGAGGCGTACCTCATAGGATGGAAAAAAGTTGGGAATTTATCTCATGCATTGAAGAATGCGGCATGGTGGATGCGGGGTTCAGTGGACCTAGATTTACATGTTGTAATGGCCGAGGTAATGGGCATAGAATTTGAAAAAGATTGGACAGAGTTTTACTCAATCATGAATGAACCAGTTTATTACCCAGAAATGAAATTGTTCACTTAGCTAGTACATGCTCAGATCACACTCCAATGCTTATGAAATGTGGTGCTACTGATCATAATTTTATCAGATACTTGAGATTTTCAAATTTTTGGGTTGATCAACCTAATTTTTCCATTATTGTGGAGCAAGCCTGGGGTACTCAAATTGTTGAAAATGTTATGTGGAGGTTCCAACAAAAAATAAGCAGGTTGCTAGAAAATTGAGCATGTGGTCCAAAGAGCAAATTGGTGATGTTTTTCTGAATGTTAAAGTATAGGAGCACAAAATGATACAAATAGAGATGCAATACATTGATAGTGAGGATGAAGAACATAGGACAGAGTTACATAAGGCCCAAGCTCAGTACACTAGATGGTTAAAGACTGAAGAAACTATACTGAGAACGTACTCCTTGCTCAAGAAGTTATTCATGATATTAATAAGGAGAATGAGGGGGGCAACATAATAATTAAATTGGACATGGCCACGGCTTATGATGGGGTTAACCGGGACTTCATATTAGCAGCTTTGAGGAAGTTTGGTTTCTCCGAAGCATGCATTGACATGATATGGAGATCCATATCGAACAAATGGTATTTCATTCTTATTAATGGTAAAAGAAAAGGTTTTTTCATTCCACTCGGGCGCTTAAACAAGGTGAACCCCTATCTCCAGCATTATTCATTATTGGAACTGAAATCCTTTCTAGAATGCCTAATCACTTGTCATCCAATTGTCTTTTTAAAGGTTTCTCAATGCATAGAACAGGACCTCGGGTTACTCATCTAGCTTATGCTGATGATGTTATGATTTTTACATCTGGATCCAAGAATTCACTCGATTTGTTCATGCAGCAGTTGAGGATCTATGAGAAGTTCTCAGGTCAATCTATTAATTGTAATAAAAGATATTTTTTGGTGGCGCCTAATGCTGAGCCAAGTCAAATTGCTGAGATTAAAGAGATTACAAGCTTCAGGCACACTAAGTTCTCTATCACCTATTTGGGATGTCCACTCTATGTGAGAATGAAAAATATTTCTTATTTTAATGAGTCTATAACTAAGATTGTGAGGAAGACAAATGGTTGGCAAGGAAAATTACTATCTATAGGGGGAGAGTTATTTTGATTAAACATGTTCTTCAGTCTCAACCTCTACATCTTCTAGCAGCTATTGTGCCTCCATAAACTATTTTTAAACAAATTAAGAAGTACATGGCCAGATTTTATTGGGGTACTTCTGATGGCAAACAAAGATACCACTGGAGTTCTTAGAATAATATGTGTTATCCTAAGGAGGAAAGGGGTAAGGGTTTCAGAAGCTTGATTGATGGGAGCAACTCCTTCTCTATGAAAGGGTGGTGGTGATTAAGAACATCTAAGTCCCTGTGGGCTGAATTTCTTAGAGTTAAATATTGTAGTAGAATACACCCTGTCAAGAAGAAGAAGAATAAAAAAAACTCTCACTCTTGGAAGAACTTGATGGGAATTAGAGATCAAGCAGAGAAACACATTCTTTGGAGATGCAACGCCGGAGATATTAGTCTATGGTGGGATAATTGGCTAGGCATTAGTGCTTTAGCAAATATTGTCCAACTAGATCAACCTCATGATATGAAGAAGATTAAACAAGTTAGGATAGGCTCTCATTTCCATTTTGAAGAACTCCAGCAATTGCCTGAATATATTATTGAGTTAATTCAATCTTCCAAGTTTGGAGATCCTAATAGTGTTAATACTTCTATTTGGATGCCTTCTTTCACTGGTTTCTTTACTACTAAATCAGTTTGGCAAGTTGTTAGACAGTCAAGAGGTACAATCCCATTACTTCAGGGAGTATGGCATAAATATCTTCCCTATAAAATGTCCTTTTTAATGTGGAGATTGCTTAAAAAATTTACCTTTTGATGATGTAATAATTTTTTTTGGTCAGCAAATTATTTCTACGTGTAACTGCTGCAGAACCCCATAGATAAAGACTATGCAACACACATTTGTCACTAGCTAAATGGCTCAAAACACCTGGAAGCACTTTGGTGCTCCGCTGGGAATTCGTTGGGAAGACATGCCTATTCTTAACATACTTAGCAGTTGGTGGAACTCAAAATCTAATAACAAAATTACTCAGATCATCATAAAGATCACCCCTATAGTTATATGCTGGGAGTTGTGGAAAGCTAGATGTGCGTCAAAGTATGGAGGTATTAAAATTTCTTTTGCTAGAGTTTAATTTCATGTACTTTCTCACTTGAGCTAGGTGGTCTCTAAGCATAACATCTCTATAGAAGGTTTTGTTCCATAGTATTTGATATGTGACAAGCTAAGAAATTTAACTACTAAAATAATTTGCATTCCTGTAAGATGGGAAAGGCCTTTACTTGGTTGGGCCAAGCTTAATACAGATGGTAGCAAACAAGATAATGAATCGATTGGTGCCGGTGGTATATTAAGAGATCATAGAGGCAATATGATTATGGCCTTCTCACAAAGTTTAGGGCGTGGTACTAGTAATATGGCAAAGCTAAGGCTGCTTTGTTAGGCATGCAATGGTGTCACTCAAATGGATATGATAGAATTATGCTTTAATGTGACTCCAAACTGGTTATCAATATGTTGAATAATACTTTGAAACCACCCTGGCATATCGATAGTATCATCAAAGAGGCACAACAACTCATACAAACTCACAATAGTGTTATTAGGCATTGCTACTGAGAGTCTAATAATGTGGCAGACATACTCGCTAAATGGAGCCATGAAATACATGAGATTATGATCTTCAATGACATTAATCTCCCTAAGCAGGCTTTCGGATATTATAAACTTGACAGGATACAATTGCCTAATCTAAGACATAAAGTTGTCAAGAACCATTGTATTGCGAGATGATAGTCTACTTTTTTATGCAAGCTAGCTAACCTTATTTGTATCCTTTTAAAGTGCTTTTATGTCCCCAATGAGGCAAAAAAAAGTTTTATTTTTTTTTTGGACATATAAGCACATATAACAAATCTATGATCATATGGCTCTATTGTTGGATTTGCTATATGTATTAGATATGTCTTATTTGTAGATTTTCAATTATGTAATTTATCGGAAAGTTTTGGTTTTATGCTCCCCTCCTATTATATATTTTCTTGATTTTATAACAAACAAGGTAGGGGTCAATGCCAAATCCCCATCACCACAGGAGGTGAAAGCCCGGGTCGTAGGAATTAATTTAAAAAAAACTTTGACCAACTGGTTACGACCAACTGCTCTACCGATGAGGAACAACAGGAGATCTGATCCATAAATTAAGTCTCACAACTTCCTAACTTTTGCACTTTAGTTGGCCCTAGGCTTATTTTACGACTTTATACACCTTCATCTTTAAGCTGCAAGAATATATCAAGAGAAAATAAAATAACTAAATTCTTTTTTATATATAATTAAGTTATATATACCAATGAATCTGCTTTAATGGAGCTAACTTGGTGGTTATTGAGAAGATGAGTTTGTTAAATAAATATGTATACGGTCAAAATCATGCTTACCCGATTTTGTATGGTAAATCGAGACCGGGGTGGCAAACCGAGGTTCAATCTCAAGTTATATTGGATCGTTGCGTGAATAAATATTGCCTAACTCGTGATTCAGGGATCGATCGAGACCGAGACCAGCTAAGGTCGAGACCGAGAAGGATAGGGATCTAGCGAGATCGAAGGAGGCCTGCTAAGTCGAATAACAAAAAACCGAGGAATCCGTGATCAGGCGAGGATTGTGGCGGAGATCTCGGCATATATCAAGTCAAGACCGGTTGATTAGCCAATCAGAAGATTTCCTTGTGTATTTAGAATTGTACCATATGTAGAACTCCTCTACTATATAAAGGGGGGTTCCAATCATTTTGAAGGGGGAGATTCACGCATAACAAAGAAATATATTATGTTTTCTCCCTTAAGCTCTCTTATTCAGTTGTTTAGTTCTTGCTTCTCAATAATATACTCAGTTGGTTCGAGGACGACCTAGCTTGAGGGCTAAAGTTGCGCGTTACATTGGTTTGCTTCCTTTTACAGTTAATTTCTAACTTCAATTCTTATATTTTTCAGTTTGTGCCAAGTGAAATCACATATCCTTAAAACCACTTAGAAATTTAATTGTTATCCGATTTTAAGGGTAAACAGTTTGGCGCCCTCCGTGGGGCTAAGGATAATAGTGATTGCCTGGTGCTAATTTTAATAACACATACTTCTTTACACTTGTTCTTGTAAGCGTTTTTGATTCTAGGATCAGCATGTCGAACTCTCAAGTAGTACCCACACACATCGACAATGGTCTTGGATTTCACGGCGAAAACGACAACGTAGCCGCCCCAGGAAACGAAGTGCCTCCAGTTGATCTGGAAGGAGTACCAGTTGCAGACCCCATCAACATCAGTTCCCATGTTGCCCTGAATGCAAATTTGGGCGTCGACCCCGAAAATAGAATCCGCAGAGACGTTCGATCAGCCGGTCAGAACGCAAAGGGCGGTGAAGAAGGCGGAATCATCCTTCGAATAATATTCAAAATGCTGCAGGCTCAATAAGTTGCAATAGCACAACTCCAAAATAAGAACCACGCACCGAGTAAGGTCGAACCCGAGCCATCACGGGAAGTTGTTCACAGGGCCGAACCAGTACCGGGGAGGTCAAATGTGAATGAGTCAGGGAGTGACCCCGTTATCTTGAAAATGTTCAAGCTGACAAAGCAAATTGAATCGGGGAAGAAGAAGATTGAAGCGAATGACAAAAAAGTGGAAACATATAACTCCCGAGTTGATCAAATTCCGGCGGCACCACCGATTTTGAAGGGTTTGAATTCAAAGAAGTTCGTACAAAAGCCCTTCCCCCCGAGCGTGGCTCCTAACCCCATTCCGAACAAATTCTGTATGCCAGAAATTCCCAAGTATAATGGAACTACCGACCCTAACGAGCATGTCACTTCTTACACATGCACAATAAAGGGGAACGATCTAGAGGACGATGAGATCGAGTCCGTACTGCTGAAGAAATTCGGAAAAACTTTATCAAAAGGGGCGATGATATGGTACCATAATTTGCCACCTAACTTCATTAATTCTTTTGCCATGCTCGCAGATTCCTTCGTTAAATCACACGTCGGAGCAATAAAGGTCGAGACTAGAAAGTTAGACCTCTTCAAAGTAAAACAGAAAGACAACGAGATGCTCAGAGAGTTCGTATCCCGGTTCCAAATGGAGTGAATGGATCTGTCCCCGGTCACCGACGATTGGGTCATTCAGGCTTTCACTCAAGGCCTAAACATACGAAGTTCGGTAATCTCACAACAATTAAAGATTAGCGTCAAGGATGACCAGTTGGGTACTCCTCCGGGTTCGTCTATCCAAACAGGACCATCAACATAGGTAAAAGGGATATTAACCGGGAACCATGCTCAAACAAAGATCGATATCAGCCATACAGTGGAGATCGGAGAAACAACGGGCCTGGACGTAACCTCGTTTGAATTGATAGACGAATTGATCGAGGACAGGGCTCTCGAGGGCTCATGAGTAAGAGCGGTTTCGACAGGAATGTCGAACCCAAAGAAGCACCATGACTATCGAAATACAACTTCAACATTAATGCATCAGCTATTATATCGGCCATTGGGCGCATCAAAGACACCAGGTGGCCCCGACCATTACAGACTGATCCGGCCCATAGAAATCCTAATCAAATGTTCAAATATCATGCTACCCATGGTCATAGAACAGAAGATTGCAGACATCTAAGGGAGGAGGTAGCCCGTTTGTTCAACGAAGGGCATCTTCGAGAATTCTTAAGCGATTGGGCTAAAAACTACTTCAAGAATATATATTCAAACAGACAGAATGAGCAAGAAGAGCCGCAGCACGTGAACCACATGATTGTTGGAGGGGTCGATATTCCTCAGGGGGCCGTATTCAAATGCACCAAGGTGTCGGTCACGAGGGAAAACGGACTCGAGATTACGTACCGGAAGGGACCTTGTCTTTCAATAACAAGGATGCAGGGGGGATTTTACAACCCCACAACGACGCACTAGTAATATCTTCCCTTATGAATAAAAATCAAGTTAAACGTGTTTTGATTGATATAGGTAGCTCGGTCAACATTATTTGATCGAGTGTCGTAGAACAGCTCGGCCTACATGATCAAATTATGCCCGCAACCCGAGTACTTAATGGCTTTAATATGGCGAGCGAAACCACCAAAGGTGAAATTACTCTGCATGCGAACGTGGTCGGGACCATCCAAGAAACAAAGTTCTATGTGATCGAGGGTGACATGAGGTATAACGCCCTGCTTGGAAGGCTTTAGATCCATAACATTAGGGTAGTACCCTCGACCCTTCCCCAAGTGCTGATGTTCCCGACATCGGAGGGAGTCAAAAACGTGTACGGGGAACAACCCGCCGCCAAGGAAATATTTGCAGTCGATGAAGTGATACTGATATCAACGCTCTCATAAATGAAGGGATCAGATTTGAAGGGAAAGCAGGAAGCCAAATAGCAACCACAGACACCGGCCTCGACCCAATTACAAAAGCAAGAGATCGACGAGGAAGACGACTACTGGATCCCTCGATCCTTCATAATTCCCGATAACTCCGATGCCACCAAATCGACGGTCGAAGAGTTGGAACAAGTCACACCGGCCGAGCATCAGCCCGAACGAAAGATATACCTGGGCAAGGGCTAACCCCCGAGCTCAGGAAAAAACTTATTCATTTCCTTAAAGCTAACATGGATTGCTTTGCTTGGTCCCACCTCGATATGACAAGGATCCCACTAGAAATTACCACTCACAAACTAAGCCTGGACCCTAAATTCCGCCTGGTGAAGCAAAAAAGAAGGCCCCAGTCCGAGGTCAAACATGCCTTCATCAAGGACGAGGTAACCAAACTTCTCAAAATAGGATCCATTAGGGAAGTAAAGTATTCCGAATGGTTAGAAAACGTAGTGGTAGTCCCTAAGAAAGGAAACAAACTTAGAATGTGTGTAGATTATAAAGACCTGAATAAAACATGCCCCAAGGATTCTTTTCCTTTGCCTAATATCGATCGTATGATCGATGCCATGACCGGCCACGAGATTCTCAGTTTTCTCGATGCCTACTCCGGGTACAACTAGATACAGATGAACCCGGAAGATCAGGAAAGACCTCGTTTATCACTAAGTACAGTACCTACTGTTATATTGTAATGCCATTTGGTCTAAAAAATGATGGTGCAACTTATCAACGCCTAGTAAACCAAATGTTCTAAGAACAAATAGGAAAATCAATGGAAGTTTATATTGATGACATGTTAGTTAAGTCCCTGCGAGCAGAGGACCATTTAAAGCATTTGCAGGAGACTTTCGATATACTGAGGAAGTATAATATGAAGCTCAACCCCGAAAAGTGTGCACTCGGGGTTGGCTCGGGGAAGTTTCTTGGTTTCATGGTGTCCAATCGGGGAATCGAGATCAACCCCGATAAAATCAAAACTATCGAGGATATCACGGTAGTGGATAATGTAAAGGTCGTGCAGAGGCTGATAGGATGGATAGCCACCCTAGGACGATTCATTTCAAGATCCTCAGATAGGAGCCACCGATTCTTCTCGCTGCTTAAGAAGAAGAGCAATTTTGCATGGACTCCGGAATGCCAGCATGCCTTGGAGGAACTAAAGTTGTATTTATCGAGCACACCGCTGCTTCACACCTTGAAACTGGACGACCAGTTTTACCTATACTTGGCAGGCTCGGAGATAGCGGTAAGTGGAGTCTTGGTCCGAGAAGAACAAGGTACACAATTCCCTGTCTATTATGCTAGTCGGACCTTAGCTGAGGCCGAAACTAGATATCCATACATAGAAAAATTATAGCTTGCTTTAATAAGCGCCTCTAGGAAACTTAAACTAAAACCATATTTCCAATGTCATCCAATATGTGTTGTAACGACTTATCCTCTTAGAAATATTTTGCACAAACCCGAACTTTTGGGTCGATTGGCCAAATGGGCCGTAGAAATCAGTGGGTATGATATTGAGTATCTACCCCGAACCGCCATCAAGTCTCAAATCTTGACGGACTTCGTGGCTGACTTTATGCCGGCTCTCATACCCGAGGTTGAAAAAGAACTACTGATAAAATTGGGTATATCTTCGAGAGTCTGGACCCTCTTTGCGGACAGTGCTTCGAATACGAAGGGGTACGGATTAGGCATCGTACTAAAATCACCCACAGGTAATGTAGTTAGATAGTCTATCAGAACTATAAAATTGACTAACAATAAGGCCGAGTATGAGGCCATGATTGCAGGTCTTGAACTAGCTAGAAGATTTGGGGCGGAGGTCATAGAGGCTAAGTGTGATTCCCTCTTCATGGTAAACCAAGTTAACAGAACTTTTGAAGTCCGAGAAGACCGAAAGTAGAGGTACTTGGATAAACTATAGGTAACTCTACTTCGATTTAGGGAATGGACCTTGCAACATGTACCTCGAGAACAGAACAGCAAGGCCGACGCTCTTGCAGACTTAGGTTCATCAGTCAAAGACGACGAACTCAACTCGGGGACTATCATACAACTCATGAGATCGGTAATCGAAGAAAGTCACGCCGAGATAAACTCCACAAGTTTAACCTGGGATTGGATAAACAAATACATAGAGTACTTAAAGAACGGGAAGCTTCCATCAGATCCAAAGGAGTCGAGAGCTCTGCGCACAAAGGCAGCACGGTTCACTTTGTCCGAAGACGAAATGCTGTTTAGAAAGACATTCGATGGACCGTTGGCAATATGTTTGGGACCGGGAGATACCGACTACATCCTACAGGAAGTTCACGAGGGAACTTGTGGAAATTATTCTGGTGCCGAATCGCTGATCCACAAAGTAATCAGAGTAGGGTACTAGTGGACCGATATGGGGAAGGACGCAAAGGAGTTCGTTCGAAAATGCGACAAATGCCAAAGGCATGTGCCCATGATTCATCAATCGGGGAACTACTCCACTCGGTCTTGTCCCCATGGCCCTTCATTAAATGGGGAATGGACATCGTTGGCCCTCTCCCGTCGGCCCCAGGTAAAGTTCAATTTATTTTGTTTATGAATGATTATTTCTCTAAATGGGTTGAAGCACAGGCTTATGAGAAAGTCAGAGAAAAGGAAGCCATAGATTTCATTTGGGACCACATCATATGTTGATTCGGGATGCCCTCCGAAATTGTATGTGATAATGGAAAACAATTCATTGGCAGCAAAGTAACTAAATTTCTCGAGGATCACAAGATCAAAAGGATCCTATCAACACCTTATCATCCTAGTGGGAACGGACAAGCCGAATTGATCAACAAAACCATCATCCAAAATTTTAAGAAGAGATTGACCGACGCCAAAGGAAAATGGAGAGAAATACTACCCGAGGTTCTATGGGCATACCGCACAACATCGAAATCCAGCACCAGAGCAACGTCGTTCTCGTTAGTTTATAGCGCTGAAGCTCTGATCCTGATCGAGGTCAGAGAACCTAGTATCAGGTTTCGATATGCAACAGAGGAGTCGAATAACAAGACCATGAACACGATTCTAGAATTGTTGGATGAAAGAGGCAAAGCCGCTCTCGTCCGATTGGCCGCTCAAAAATAGCGGATCGAAAGGTACTACAATCGAAGAGCCAATCTTCGATATTTTAACACAAGGGACTTGGTGCTAAGAAAAGTCACCCTCAACACCTGAAATACGAATGAAGGGAAATTGGGCCCCAACTGGGAAGGACCGTACCAGGTTCTCGAAATCATCAGAAAAGGATCCTATAAGCTCGGCATGATGAATGGCGAACAACTGCTGAGCAATTGGAACATATCGCACCTAAAACGATACTACTGCTAAGGTACGGGCCCTTTCATTTTTATTTATATTTTAAACTAACCCTTGAAGGTGTTCGACCAGAAACATCGATGGATTCTTCCACACGAAGCCTTTAGGTCTAAAAGCACGCGTTGCACTCTTTTTCTCTTAGACCGGTTTTGTCTCAAATGGGTTTTTCAGCGAGGTTTTTAATGAGCCAACCATTGATCGTGCTAACTTAGAACAATTCAATAGTTTTCGAGGTTTCTTTACAATCAACCTCGAATAGTGGGGGGGCAGTGCCGTCGAATGTCAACTTTGATGCGAAGAAATCACTCCATGGCAGCAGGGTCTCGATAGGAAAAAATTTGTAAGGGCCAAACGGTCAAATGAACTGTGCCCGCGTAGTTTGCTCAAGCCCTGACACAGAACATGTACACATGTTTAATCATTTATAAAGAGAAGTATTTTTCTTTGCCGATATCTCTTGCCTTAAAAATAATTTATACTTTACAATTTTATACTTTCGATCTATTATGTAAACAGGCTTAAGGGCCGACCATAACCAGAATTCAGACAATTACCCCCACGCTCGGGGACTGCCGTCCCAAAAATAAACGAGATCTAATCATTAAAACTTTGAGATCATAAAACCTTTTAGGCAACCCTCGATTTTTATAGGCCACAGCCACCTCACTCGGGGATTGACACTTCGGGCAAGCTCGAAGTAAAATGGAAAAATAAACCCAAGGGGTAAATTCCAAACTAAAAAGGCTATGACCGGACTAACACGTTTCGGAGACGTCTGAATTCCGTAACAAAATAGGCCTTCGAATTCCCTCATAAAACTAGTTAAAAGGGCTACCCCCGGCAAAATCATAAAAGGTTTCGATAATATCAAGCCTCGAAAACTCTAATGAGTACAAAATTGTTCGAACTCCCGAACAGTTCCTTATTGCATGCTAAGGCATTACAAGTTTTGCAAATGTAAATGATAAAAAATGTTTTCAAGCCGAAAAGGGGAGAAAGCCATAAACAATCTTTTTACAAAGGCCATATCGGCCTAATATAAAAGCCTAAGGGCTGTTTTTGCTTTGAGTTCGAGAGACCATCCTCGCTCAAATAAAAAACCTAAGGATTACCTTACTTCGAGTCCAAGCAAGCACTCACTCGATCGTAAAGCCTAAGGGCTATACTAGTTCGGTTTCAATCAAATTGTCAAAACCTCGGACCCTAGAATATAACTTCTTAATTTTATAAGGCAGAAGGAAGAAAGTTTATATATATATACACGTCAAAAATCATTTACAAAGGCAACATGGCCCGATCAGATTTCTCTACAAAAAACTAAAACAGTGTTAAAAGAAATACAAAAAACACTAAAGGACTTAGTCTTCTCCGGGAACAACATCTTCGCTCTCGAGGCCTTCTCCGCTTTCAGATCCGCTCATACTCCCAGAATCATCATCATTAGGAAAGGCCAACACTCTGGCCTCAGCTTCGAGCTCCTTAGCATTTTCAATCTCGGCGGTAAGATCGAATCCACGAGCATGGATCTCTTCGAGAGTGGCATTTAGCATGCTCGGCAACCCAGTTTGCTCGAGCCTGAGAACCTTTGGTAACCTCCTTTGCTCAAACCTGAGCAGCTTTAGAGTCGAACCGATAGACGGCCACCATTGCATCAGCATTAGTCGTGGCCGTTTCGACCTCCAATTTAGCCGCTGCAAGTTCTGTGGCCAGCTTCTCTCGATCGGAAGTTGCTGAACCCAACCGATACTGGAACTCCTCAATTTTCTTGGTTTGCACCAAGGCTTTCTCTTTCAAGCTTTGGAGTTGGGTCTCAGCCGAGGCCAGTTGAGCTCGGGCAACTTCCTTTTCTGAGGCAAGGCGGTCTATATTCTTCGTCCACGCCTCGGCCTCCGCTTTCACTGCGTCCACTTCCTCACGAAGCCGCCCAATCACATCTAGCTTTCGCTGGACCTGTGGGACCGAACAGTTAGCTACCACGCCCGAGTCAGTATCATTATCTTCAAAGATTCTTTTTACCTACTCGGCCAGATCAGTTTGTTCTTTCTGAGATGCTTCTAGCTCAGCTTGAAGTCCTTTTGCTTCCCCTTCTCTCTGCTCACTAAGAAACTTGAAGGCATCTCTCTCCTCAGTAAGCCCTCGGTTTTCAGCTTCGTACCGGCTTAGCTCCCCTCGGGATTAAAAGAAACCCTCGTGATGAAGCACAGAAGCCTACAAAAATAGAAAGAAGAAATTATACAAGGGGAGAGAAGTACAAGTATGAAAATTGATAAAGAAAATATGAAATTACCCGGTTCAAGGCTTGTTGGGATTCGTTGAAAAGACAAGGCACTCCCACCTCGTCCATTTGGGCTTGGTCTTCTTCTGTGACCAAACATCGGAGGTAGCTAGCCACCCCTACAAGGGGCAGCAAGAACCCGGGCATCATCCAAGACCATGATAACGAATGTTCGCTTATGCCCGGGATTGGCACTAGGGGCCAAAAATCGATTGGTCAGTTTAAAACTCGAGGAAGCCTCGCCCGAGCTCTTCTTCGGAGCCTCCAAGTCATTCAGATCGGTGACGTCTTCTACCCAACAAAATAACCACGGAAAGGATCTTCCTCTCCGTGGGCTCCCTCCCCGTGACAAGTCTCCACGGCCTGAGCATCGCATATCATCAACTCATAAAATGAAGAAAATGAGGGGGAATCCCCGATCTCTATTACCCCAAGTGGGTCTTTTGGGGCCGCCTCCGTCTTGGGGGGCCTCAAGCCCGGTTTCTGCACCGGCATCCACTGCCTCTTCAACGGTCTCTTCGCCCAGAGATAAAACATCTTCGGTTTCTCTCGGCTCGGGGACTTGAGCCGAAGTCTCCTCCTCGACCTCATCAAGCCTAGACGGAGCAGTATCAACTCCCACCAGTTCTGAAGATCTCCGAACCTCGGTGCTACCTCGCGCACGGGCCACCATCCCGCAATCATCTTCTTTCTCTTCTTCTTCTTCTTCTTCTTCTTCTTCCCTTAGTCTTTGGACTAACTCCATAGTCAGCGGAATTGTGTTCCCCTTGGATTTACGGTCTGTTCTCTTCCTAGGTTTTTGACCCTCGGAGTTCGAGGCCCTTTTCCTCTTATTCTCCTTCGCCGGTTTCGAAATAGGTGGTGAAACATCTTCATCACCGGGCGGGGGTCTCATAGTCGCATCCTTTCCGAGACCTGCAAAAGGAGAAAGTAAGTAAACTCTTATTTGAGAAGATGCTTGAACGATAGGCAAATCGGTAAGTTAGGAAGAAGGCTTACCATGAGTACGAGCCTCCCACCGACCCTTTGACAAATCATGCCATACGCGCTCGGCGTATGTTGATGTCGAAACCAGGCTCCTAACCCAGTTCTTGAGGTGGGGAATCGCACCCAGCATGCAAGCAACGACTGCATCGAGAAACACACTGATAAGAAAGGATAAAAGAGTAAAAACAACGAACAGAAATTAAAGACGGAATCGTACTTACACTTCCTATTCCACTTCTCAGGAAATAGCATGCTCTCAGCCGGGATTAGGTCCGTGGTCTTCACTCGAACGAACCGGCCCATCCAACCCCGATCTTTGTCTTCATCTATACTCGAGATGAGCGCCTTGATGGCCCGACATTGAAGCTTTATCAGCCCACCTCGATAGAGTCGAGGGCTATATAACCTTATGAGGTGGTCAAGGGTGAAAGCAAGCCCGTCGATTTTGCTCACGAAGAAACGGAGCAGTATCACGATCCTCCAGAAAGAGGGGTGAATTTAGCCGAGGGTCACTTGGTATTTCTTGCAAAAGTCTACGATAATTGGATCGAGGAGACCCAGCATGAAAGGATAAGTGTAAGCGCTCAGGAACCCTTCCACGTGGGTGGTGATCGCTTCTTCTGGTGCCGGTATCACAACCTCTTTGTTTCCTAGTTGCAATCTTTCTTCACCTGGTCGAGGAGGCTTTTGGGTATAGCGCATATATATCTCGATATCGGCTCGCATCGACCAGGAACTGATGAGGTTTTCTCGACCCTAAAGTCAAAATCTATGACACACCCCCCGAGAATAAGTTCTTCAGGGCGTGGCTCCACCACTAGTTTCTCGCCGGCCGACCGAGATGAGGAAGCAGCCTCTTTCTGCGGAACAGTTTTAGATGTTTTGGTCATTTAGTTTTTGTGGAAAAAGAAGAATGGAGATTGAAGTATTTGGTGTTTTAGGAAGAACAAGCAAAGAAACTCAAAAATTTGAAGATATGAAGCTCTGAAGAAAGCAAAGAACTATGGAGATTGGAATGAAGAAGATCTGAAAGTAAAAGTTTGAAATAATAAAGAAGGGGGCTATTTATCGTTTTCACAACGATGGTTCAAAACTGATAGTGGCCGACCATCGACTGACGCGCATTAAATACCTGGAAAACTGTACCGACGAGACGTTTCTGTCACTTCTACTGTTTATGCCATGACGATTACGTCATGATCGAAGGCTCAAATCGTTTCTTATCATTACTCTCCAAAAAATAAGGGGACTATCTGTATACGGTCAAAATCATGCTTACCCGATTTTGTATGGTTAATCGAGACCGGGGTGGCAAACCGAGGTTCAATCTCAAGTTATATTGGATCGTTGCATGAATAAATATTGCCTAGCTCGTGATTCAGGGATTGATCGAGATCGAGACTAGCTAAGGTCGAGACCGAGAAGGATATGCATCTAGCGAGATCGAAGGAGGCCTGCTAAGTCGAATAACAGAAAGCCGGGGAATCCGTGACCAGGCGAGGATTGTGGCGGAGATATCGGCATATATCAAGTCAAGACCGGTTCATTAGCCAATCAAAAGATTTCCTTCTGTATTTAGAATTGTACCATATGTAGAACTCTTCTACTATATAAAGGGGGTTCCAATCATTTTGAAAGGGGAGATTCACGTATAACAAAGCAATATATTATATTTTCTCTCTTAAGCTCTCTTATTCAGTTGTTCAGTTCTTGCTTCTTAATAATATACTCAGTTGGTTCGAGGGCGACCTAGCTCGAGGACCAAAGTTGTGCGTTACATTGGTTTGCTTCATTTTACAGTTAATTTCTAACTTCAATTCTTATATTTCCCAGTTTGTGCCAAGTGAAATCACATATCCTTAAAACCATTTACAAATTTAATTGTTATCCGATTTTAAGGGTAAACAAAAGAAAAGACAAACTGTGCACAAAGAAATATTTATGCATTTACACAGGATGGGATTTTGTTAAATAAAAGGCAGAAAATTAAAAGAGATAGTTGCAAGGCTGAACGGTCCTATCCCACCGATGTGAGGTTCATATGTAATACTATATATTTTTAGGACTTAGAACTTGGGAGCTTTTGTAACACTCAGTTTATTTCAGACAAATTGGCCAATTTCACTGGAAATAACATGTCCCTAGCAAGAGTACTCTTGTAAAGAGAGTTTTAATAAATTCCAATAGCTTCTTTTTTCTCTAAAAAGATGGAATTTTAATTTAAATAATGTATTGACAGAACTCATATCCACATAGCCAATCCAAAGATTATCCAAGCTTAAAAATGCAAAGGATCTCTTAAGACCATTTTAGCCTCCGTTCTCATTCTAATATGAGCAAGACTCATGTTATCAAAAAAAAAAAAAAAAAAAAAGAGCAGTCATTTTCTGATATTGGGTAAGCATTTTAGCAGTTAGCTTGAATATTTACATGAAGCTGAATTCAACATTAATATCTACCATTATTTTTATAGAGACTGGATTAATTAATCAGTATTAGCAAAATATCTTCTTTCTTTTTCTAGTAATTATCCAAAAATATATAACATGTAAAGGGAAATCAGGGATGCAATTTCAACTCAATCATCTGAGAAGAATTGGCCACTAAGATTATCCATAACAGCTAACTGCATATTCTCTGACGGTTTCCAATGTCTCTTCCTTTGGTTTATAAACCAATTGTTGATCTGCTTCGGATCTAGTCCCGTTGATTCTGCTAGCGAATTTTTATCTGCTTCCTATATAACATCAGCCACATAATTATATATATATATTGGGAAAAAATGAATTGGTCCCACCCTTCCTCTTGAGGGCTTAATTAGCAAGAATAATATAAGGGTTTTATAAGAAACAACAAAACGAAACTTAAAAAAAGTGAGTGAAATTAGACCAATGATTTTAAAATTTGCCAACGATAGACTAGCCAAACTACTGTCTGTACTCGTTTATTTTCTAAACTCCTTAGATTTATTAGGTTGATATGTTCAAGAAAAAGTGTATGCCATGAAGGAATAGTGAAAATATGCATTAATAACATGATATTAGTTTTTTCAGTTAGAAATATTAGTTTTGCATGCTTATCAAGGGCATGTTATCAATTACCAACAGAACTAGGATTTAAGTTCGACAAATTAAAGAGTTTTTTCATTATCGTTATAGTTTAACCTGAAATAGCCGGATATTTATTATTTTTATCAAGCTATTAATTAATGTTGGCAGAATAGCCTAGTAGGCCTTTGTACTTTTTCCGGTTTGATATCCCGGTCCTCATACTTCACTTGTTTTCATGCAGACACTTTAACTTCATCAAAACTTATATTTTAAACCTCTCTGACCGTTGACCAAGCACATGTGGCAACAAAATGGTTGAGCTGGACAAAATATGTGTAATTCACGCGGACAACGAGCGTGAATATGAACATTTTGAACAAGAAATAATTAAATAAGAAGAAAAATATTATTAAAATAAGAATGAAAAATAAAATAAAAAGATAAAGATAAAATAAGTAAAAAAAAAAAAGCAAAAGAGACATGTCTCTTTCTCTTCTTCCCCGCACCCCATCTTCATTTCTTTTTTTTCCTGTACGATTCTTTTTCTTCTTCCCCGCTGCCGCTGCCCCCTCCAAAAAAGAAAAACAATCTAATCCCTGAAAATCCCTTACTAAAAGTGACCGTTTTTGCTATGAAAAACTTATTTTCTTCTGTTTTCATTTAATTTGATTTTTTCTGGTCGTGAAAATCCCAACCAAACTTCTCCTTTCTCCCCTCCCCTATCTGGTTGTGAACACCCCCCCCCCCCCCCACAATCCAGCTTCGCAAGCAGATAATATCCGAGTCCGTCGATGCCTTGATAGCCGTTACTAAGAACAATGCGGCGCTGATCTGCCTAATTAAAAATACCTAAATGATTATTCATCGACGGAATGGTGAGATGTAGAAGGGAGATGAGAATGCAGAAAGGATATGAGACGGACAAGGGGGAAGAAATATGTGCACCGCTAATCACAAGGCAACACTAATTTGAGAGAAGGGAGATGAGATGGAGGCATTAATTTTCTTTTTCTTTTTCTTTAAGAAAATAGTATATAATAAGCATTTTTAATAGTTAGAATATAAAAAATGGTGTGGAATATGATGTGTTATCCACGTCAAGCAAGTGAAAAACACAAATAGTTAGAGGGATTTAAAATATATGCTTTGATCAAATTAAAGAGACTCGATGATAACAAGTGAAGTAGGAGGCCGGGATGTCAAACCGAAACAAGTATAAGAGTCTACTAGGTTATTCTGCCATAAAGATTTATCGTAAAAACTTACTTGTAATTGATTTAAAAGAAAACTAATTGTGTAATTACTTTTTAAAATAATCAGTGTATAAACGTTAAACTCATAGAACTACGAAAAAAGCAGTTTGATGCTATGTTGCTCGGACTCACTAAAATTATTGGCATACCTATGTCGAATCCTCCAAAAATACACTATATTTAGAGGATACAACACACATCCAGCTACATTTTTATAGATACCGAACAACAAGAACAAAAAGGCATTAATTAGTTCAATGCAAAACGTAAAAGAGGGATAAAATTAGAAGTACAAACCGTAGGGTAAGGCCATCTATAGTGGTCATTCCACCATGCAAGTAACATTTGCCTTGCCTCTTTTGGTAGCTTTCCTTTCTTCTTTTTCTTTGAGAACTCCAATTTTAGAGTACTTAGGTGACTCCCAAACTTACGTAGGAGTCTGTCCTTAAGTTCATTATCCTCACTTCTCTGTGATGCATCTTGTCCTTCTACCTCCCCACAACTCAACTCTTCATCTGATGATACACCACCATCATCTGCAAAAATCAAATGCACAATTAACTCCATTTTAGATCAAGATGGACTTTGTTAGTTGTATACAGGATCAGAATAGAGAATGCGTTCCAAAAAGTTCTCAATTAAACTTGTTTTTGTAACATCTTGCACTCACACACGAGTTAAAAGAAAACTATAGGAAGCAGTACTCTTCTCTTTTATGTCCTATGAGATAATCCAAAAAGAATTGAAATCTTATTTATACAAGGGGAGAGGAAACCTCTTGCTTGTAAGCTGTAACGACTGTTGGAAAAATAAACTAGATTCCTCTACATGGATTTTCTTAGTTCATGTATTTAGGAGAGTACGTAAGGAGCATGTATAGTTAAGAATTAAATTATGATATATCTACTAAACGAGGTGCATGTTAGGATACTACATATTGATAACAGCTATATATACTATAGCTATTTTGTACACGTGAACTTACAACAACAACAACAATAACAAACCCAGTAATTTTTCACAAGTGGGGTCTGGGGAACAACTATATATACTATAGCTATTTTATACAAGTGAACTTTGTTAAGTTTAGAATTTTAATAATGATCAATAATCTCAAACAAGCCTTGACTAATGACATCTCCTTGTGTACAGATTTGGTAAGGAACGATGTTGACAAAAGGAAAGAAGATCCTATGCAACGGCTATGTATTTTGAACTTTGCTTCACATGAAATATGAATCAATCAGTCAAAGAACAAAGAAGGAAAGTCAATCAGTCAGCCTTGTCAAAGATTCTCAAGCGCGCAAGAATGGGAAGAGAGCTAATCACGGCTAGAGATCAAATCCAGAAGAATCTGCAGAAGCTCAAATCAAGGAGAAATGAATGAAGCAATTCGTCAAGATTAAGAATGAATATAGCTACCATTTCAAACTAGATTCATGAGGCTATCCTTGGGTCTTTCTCTTGGATGTATATGCCTCACAAGGAAAGGACTCCTAAAATTGCTGCCATACAATCCCAGAAGACAAGGAAACAGAAGTCTCTTCAAGCTATAAAGGAAGAAGTAGAAGAACATAGAAAGGCACGCAACTTACATCACAAGCCTTTCTAGTTCTTAGTACAAACATTGTATTCCCGAGTCTATAAGTGTCACAAAAGATAGGAAGAGTTAGAACACAAAACGAGAGTTGTGTTAACATTAGAAAGAATCACTGTTGTTGTATATCATTGGCGGTGAACGTACTAAAACCATCATTGCTGTAAACATTCATTAAAGATCTAAGAGAACCTTTGTGATTCAAGGGAACTAGACGTAGGTACCACACCGGTACCGAACTAGTATAAAAATTGTCGTGTCTTCTTTACCTTTCTATTTCCTTAGTTTATCTCCACTGCAATCAATCCTGCGCAAAATCTAGTCGACTAAATTCATACTTAATCAACTAAGATTTTTAAATAGATTACAATTCACCCCTCCTCTTGAGGAGAAGTAAATAAAGAAACTTTCCTCCACTTATCGATCATGAGAATTTGATTGATTAAGAATACTCCTCTTTTCCAAATTATCCAACAAAAAAGACACAAATAAACAGAAAATTTATCTTTGAAGTTTTCTTTATTACTCAAAGTAAGATTGAAGGTTAAAAAAGTCAATCCTTCTAGACGAGCTAAGTGCATTTATTTATTCTCGTTCATTTTCTTAATTGAGAAATAAATGGAAGTGAAAGTGGGAAAAAGGAATGAGGTTCATACTCGTACTTGAGCACATATTCTAGTTCAAGTATGGCTGCTTCACAAAAGAATTCAGATGAAGTAGTTATTTTATTAGAAAATATCGATAAACCAGAACGTTAGAAGTACCAGTAAATATACTTTTAAAAAAGGAACAAATGTAGAATTTTAGTTCAGGTTGTGTAAAAAAAATAAAATTTTATCACCCTGGATACTACATATCAAGAAGCTAGAAAGCTAAGAGCTATGTTGCTTGGAATCTCCAAAATATTACCGCATCTCATGTTGGGATTCTCCAAAATGCACCCATTTTGAAGGATCCGACGAACTCCTCACGATATTTTTGAAGAATCCGATCAACATAACCTAAGAGACCTCAATGATAAAGGATGAAATTGCTAACACTCCTGAAAGCTGCATGTTTGAAGCTAGTGGGGAGTACGGATGAGGAAGAGAAGAGGATGTGTTTGGAGTGTTATAAGAAGGCAAGGAGATAGGCAAAATTAGCGGTCACGGGGACTAAGACTGCATCATTTAAAAGATTGTATGAGGATCTTGGGGATAAATGAGGTGACAGGAAGCTGTACAGATTAGCCAAGATTAGGGAGAGGAAGGCTCGGGACTTGGATCAAGTGAGGTTCATCAATGACGAAGATGGTAAGGTATTAGTGGAAGAGGCATATATCAAGCGTAGATGGCAGGAATACTTCCATAGACTCTTGAACGAGGAAGGGGACAGGAACATCGTGCTGGGTATTTTGCAGAACTCAGAGAGTCGGAGAGATTTTGGGTTTTGTAGACATATTCAGAGTGAGGAGGTTGAGGAGGCAAAGCGAAAGATGAGAAGGAGTAAGGCGACTGGGCCTAATGAGATTCCGGTAGAATTTTAGAAAGAAGCGGGAAGGACAAGTTTGGAGTGGCTTACTAGCTTGTTTAATGTCATTTTCAAGACGAAAAGGATACCCGAAGATTGGAGGAAGAATTTGTTGATTCCGTTGTACAAAAACAAAAGTTGATATCCAGAACTGTAACAAATATAGGGGTATTAAGTTGCTGAGTCATACTATGAAAGTTTGGGAGGTGGTGGTGGAAAGTTTGGTGAGGAGAAGTGTATCTATTTACGAAAACTAGTTCGAGTTTATACCGGGACAGTCAACTACAAAAATCATTCACCTTGTAAGATGATTGGTGGAGCAGCATAGGGAGAGGAAAAAAGACTTGCATATGGTATTCATTGACCTTGACAAAGCCTATAACAAAGTCTCAAGGGAGGTTCTACGGAGATGTTTAGAAGTTAGCGGTGTCCCGATAACGTACATTAGGGTGATTAAATACATGCACGGGGCAGCTAAGACTCGAATGGGGACTGCGGGAGGAGACTCAGAACATTTTTCAGTGGAGATGGGATTGCATCATGGATCAGCTCTAAGCTCATTTTTGTTTGCCCTAGCATTGGATGTGCCGACGCGATACATATAAAGGAAGATGCCATGGTCCATGTTATTTGCTGATGGCATAGTACTAATTGACGAGACATGAGGCAAAGTTAACGCTAGGTTGAAAGTTTGAAAACAGACGCTAGAGTCTAAAGGTTTCAAGTTGAATAGGTCGAAACAGAATACTTGGAGTGCACGTTCAGTGATGCGATGCATGAAGTAGAAGTGAAAGTGAAGACCGATACTCAAGTCATCGCCAAAAGAGATAGTTTTAAGTATCTTGGATCTATAATACAAGGCAACAAGTAGATTGACGAGGATGTTACTCATACTATTGGAGCAGAGTAGATAAAATGGAGGCCCGCTTCGGGGATTTTGTATGATAAGGATACGCCACCTAGACATAAGGGAAAATTTCAAAGAATGGTGATTAGACCGACTATGTTGTATGGAGCTCAGTGTTGGCCTATCAAAAAGCCCCGTGTCTAGAAAATGAAAGTAGTTGAAATGAGGATGTTGAAATGGATGTGTGGACAGACAAGGAAAGACAAGATTGAGAATAAAGTTATTAGGGACAAGGAGGGAGTAGCCTCTGTGGAGGACAAGTTGCGAGAATCGAGACTGAGATGGTTCGGGCATGTAAAGAAGCGACATAGATGCCTCGGTCAGGAGGTATGAGAGGTTGACCATAGTGGGTCTGAGGAAGGGTAGGGGTAGGCCAAAGAGTATTGGGGAGAGGTGATTAGGTAGAACATGTCATTGCTTCAACTTACCAAGGATATTACCCAAGATAAGAAGGTGTGAAGGTCGAGGATTAGGGTTGAAGGTTGACAGGTAGTCGTGAGTTTCTCCTAGACTTACCAGTAGTACTAGTACTATTCTTGTATTCTCTTATTCCTAGTTCTTTATTACATGTTGTGTCATTAGCTTTCATTACCCTATTATATTGTTGTTGCTATTGTTTATTGCTTTATTTTGAATGTTCCTTGAGCCGATGGTCTATCGGAAATAATCTTTCTACCATTATAGGGTAGGGATAAAGACTGCGTACACACTACCTTCCTCATACCTCACTTATGAGATTAAACTGAATTTTTTGTTGTTGTCATTATTGTTGTTAATAATGATAATTTCATTTTGCTGGAAGTACAATATTACTAACATGCAATTTAATTATCATCTTAGTTGGCTTATATTCGAAGATAAAGTACTTGCAAGTAAATCGCGATCGACTCCCATCCTACTACATGTGATTTAAGATTTGTTTTTACCTAGTATAAAAGTACATTCAATCTCAAGTATATATCAGAATTGAAATTTATTTTTTCTATCAGAAAGAGGCAAGGAAAAATCATACCTAACTCTTTATAAGAACTAAAGCTTTTACAAGAAATAGATAGCACTTCAATATTGTATTAGAGTTGCACGAAACCTAAGCTTAACTCTTACCACCACCATCATTTTTAAAAGAAAATCACGTGTTTGGCTTATGAAAATGAATTTAATCCTCATGTGTTACAAAGAATATTTACGTGTTTTGAGTAATGAAATAACACGTGAAAAGCCATGTTAATTAAATTAATAAAAGTGTTCTATCTTTTACAAATGAAGCTTTTACGTCAAGAGGGTACATTTCACTTCGAGAATATTCAAGGGGATAATAGGATCTCTACAAAATATAAGTGTGTAATAGTAAGTTCTAGACATGTTTGGGGGTACTTATATATTTTACTTACTAATTAACAGGCTATCACATGTAAGAAAATACTACACTAATAATGTAAAAGAAATAATTACATATAACTTAACTCCTTCAAATAAATCACCACTTAATTCAGAGTCAAAATGAAACAGATACATTTCGAGGGCTATTTATGTTATTTATCAGCACCCTTTCTTTCTTTCTTTCTTTCTTTCTACTTTATTCTGCTTTCTCTTGTTTAATTTTTTTTGGTTTTTTAATTTGGGAACTAGAGGTGATAAGATGGTTTTGTTTCAAGCTTTGACATGTTGAGTCGTTTCAAAGTCAGTACTGAAAGAAAGGGTACTGCAATAAGTCTAATGGGAGTGACACCAATAGCAACAAATAAATGTACGTAAATCATTTTTATGTGTATATATGGATGGTACCCATGAATTCTTCCACAACCCACCTAGAATTTACTGCTCTAGATTCTGCTTTAAATTGTACAATACCGATTTGTTAATCAAAAAAGCAGTTAATAGGGTGATATTCAGATATTTATTTATTATTTGGAAGCCAAAGTGTGAAAAAGTTCTTTTTTTGTTAAACATTTGTATTTCTTATTTTGGGGTACAAAGAACTAACAAAGAGTAATTACAAATAATGCAATTGATGTTTTAAAGTTAAAATAAAAAGTGCAGACATAAACTTTGGGCAAAGGGTCAACTTGAGATCCTGCTCAGACCATGCATTTATATTACTCCTACTTTTCTATTTTTACGTATATGCTGGGCGGATCTATGATGTGGAAAGAGGGTGGAACGTCACCCAATTGCTCCGGTAAAATTTCATGTACCCATGGGTATTTTACTAGTATTTCACGTGAAAAAGATAGCTAAAAAATAAATGGCACCCCAAATAACAAAATGGTTATAGGTGTCATGGTCAAGGTAACTCTTGGCAGGCCCAATACCCAAGATTGACCCTCATTTTGCTCATATTGTAATTTTACTTTATTGTGTTACCTCTTTCCATATTACTTTTTTTTTTTCTTTTTCTTGAATTCTTTTATCTTTATTTTTGTATTTTCTGTGCCCCACTAGTGAGATTTCACTAGGTCGTTGTTGTTGTGTTTTGTATTTTCTCTCTATGTACAATTCCATTTTTATTAGTTATTTAGATTAAAAAAGTATATTTGCTTATGTTCTTTTGTTCTAGATCTCAATTTCTTTTCTTCTTTTCATATGCTTTCAATCATTTTTTTTAATTTAGTTAGTATTATTTTTTCCTTGAAAGGACCAAATATATTCAGTTTGGTTATCGTGTGTTTATTTATGCACCAAAAGATCTTGTAAAACAAACCAAATTAATTCAAAATAGATCGAATTGAACTAAATTAATTTAAAATAGAGCGAACCGACAAAATGCATGTATACCCAAATTCAACTGCAGTGACTACTGGTTAATATACATTAAATGTTGTGGCACCCGCAACCATCAAATCCTGGATCCGCCTCTGCGTATAAGTTAAATATATACATCATACCAAAAATATTATGAAAACTATTATGATCTTAAACACGTTTTATTCTTAAAAGAGCACATCATTAGAAATTTTAAAAAGAATATTAGAATTAAGTAGATTTTAATATTTAAAAAAATAGCGTTATATAAGTGAAACCGATAAAATAAAAGAAAGAAGCGTTAAGTTGTGTGACCCACAGATGATAGAAAGATATGGGAGCATTGAGGAAAGAGACATTGGGGAGCACAAAGGCCCATGACTCGACACTGACCCACCAAGATTTGACATCCACTATATATGCTGCAAAGCAGTTGCAAATGGCAGAAGGCAGAAGCCAGAAGCAGCTGCAGCCTGCTTCTTTCAGTCTCAGTGGGTTTTTCAATAGTATAAGAAAAGTATATAGTGATTAATGAGATGAATATTCACTAGAGATTATAGTTCAAAACTTCAAATCAAAAATATCATTAATTTTTTAACTGTCAAACTTTAATAACCAAAGTTATTCAATAACTGTTGTAGTAGCACAGGTACATTAGCACAAGTTAAAAGAAAAAGTTAAAGTAGTGACAGAAAATTGTGTCCGTGTGCAAGTAGTACTTACTTGTATAAAGAAAGAACAAAAGAAAAGAGTTAGGATTGGCAGCGGAAAGTACGGGAGTCCATGTGATAAGTATTTAGACCACCCGCTCTACACGGGTTTTCTCTCCATTAATTAAAGTTTTTCTTCATTCTTTTTATATCACTTCCCAACCCCACCTTACTCTTCCATTTCTGCTTTTGGTTAATACTTCAACTTTGCAATTTGGTGACATTAATTTTATTTTTTCCTTACAAGGTAGGCGTCAATGATATGCACTACTACACTTAATACTTTCTTTCATCCACAACACAAATACCAAATACATTTATCAACTAAAATTTAAGCAAATGAAATGAATTTAACAACTCATATATTATGTATGCCTATTTTAAAATTTGAATTAATTGCATAAGTGTGACATTCATCTTACAATCACGATATGATTTTTTCTTTTTTAATGATTGGAAAGGTTTCAGAAACCAATTCCAAAATCATAAGAAAGTTAGAAATATGCTTGGAAAATATATAGACATGTACATAAAGGGAAAAATGTAGTCCATTTATTGTTTTTGAAAAAATAAAAAGTAGACTACTTAAATTAACAAATTTTGTATGTCACAACGGTTGGAATGATGCTATAGTTGAAGATGCAGAATTCATTTCTCATCATGAATATTACTTAGGGTGTCATAAAAAAAATTGAATGGAATGCTTGCTGACTTATAACACGTAGGAAAAGTCTACAAGTTTCCTTAATTTGAAGAACCGAATACACAACAGTCTAAGGGAAGAGATAGTTTAGGGCGAAAACAAAGGGAGAGAAACTTGCTCTAAAACAGAAACTCTGTTAACCTCATTAAGAGTGGCACGAGTAAAATTGCCATCAAACATCAGGACCAAAAAGAAATAGATGGACCTTCTAGTAATATTCCATATAATCCTCTATACATCAATGATACTAGAAATTATACGACCTTTATATATATGTCAAATAAGAGGAGTATATCGTTAATGTAGAAATCACAGGTATTCAGCTTACATCTCAAGCATCAAGACCATAATATAACATTTAATTCTCAAAAATCATACAGTATGCATCAACATAGGCACACGAGGTAAAGCCAGCCACAAAGATAGCAAAACAGACCACAAAGAAAAGCAGCAGCCATATGGAAAACAGCATCCAGCAGTTATCAGTTAAACATGTTTAATGCAATCTAAGCACATGAACCAACATATGCAGTCATACAGCACTTCCACTAAAAGTTATCTTGATTGGAAATTAAACAAATTTCTGAACTGGCAAGTTAAAAATAAAGGCACACGAGGCTAGCTAATTAATAAATTATATGTATACTTGTATTGATAGCCAAGCATCACTGAAAAGTTAAGTTGTACTTTGAAACAAAAAACAATTATAGTTGTCAAACACAAAGAATTTATCTATTTCACACATTGATTGACAACTTCTTTTTTCCACCTTAAGACTGCCATTTTTTGCCATTCTTTAGTGTAAGGCTGCTGCTCTCTACAGATCAAATGCCATTTGCCTCAACTCAAACCTTTGTTGAAGTAGACAATGACAGCTTCTAATGGGTGGCGAAGCATATATTAACACAACTTTATCCTATTTAATTAGTTTAATATATTACTCTAAGCCTTAAGTCCAGAACAAAGCTAAAGACTTTTGTAAAACAACATAAAAAAAAAAGTTCCAATTGTACTTGGCATGTATAGTTAAGGCTGCCAGGCTAGGACAGAAGATCATGAGAGTTAGATCAAAGAGAAAGAATTGAACAAAAGATCAATGCTGTCACGTGACACGTTAGTTAAGATTCTAGATTTAATCTCTTACGATAAGAACAAAGGGTGACAAATCATTAAGCTGAATTCTTAGAAGAGTTTTCTTCCTCAAGAAGATCACTTTCACTGCACATCAATGAGAAATCAAACACTTCCCAATGAGTCTGCCAAATACACATGCTATAATATCGGAACTTGAAACTAAGAAAGAAAAAAAAACCATTTAAGGCTTTGAAGGCCCGAACATCTATTTATTTCAAAAATAATGAGTAGAATTTAAAATCGGATCTTTCATAGAATACTAGGAAAACAAGAGAGGAACTAAATTGGACATCCTTTTGCAAAAGTCCAATTAATTGCAGTTACACATGCAATACACATTCGGAGAATACATGCAACATTGTAGACTGTACTCAACATGGTCTTTGTTCGACATAAGAGAAAGTAAAGGCCAACCAACATTACTGTACTTCAATCCTAGTTAATTAAAAAATATGTTGCTCGAATTATTCAAAAATATTGTTAGGTGCGTTTTAGATCCTCAAAAAATAATGTACTTTTATAGGATGCAACATAGGCGCGGTAACATTTTTTAAAAATTCGAGTAACATAGATTAAAAGTGTAGTCACGAAGATGAAGGTAAATAATGCTACAATAACTACCTTGATCAAGATGAAATATCTTGCAATGAGAATATATCCGAGAGAAAACTGAAAACTGAAAATAGTGTTATTACCAAAGTCTATGCTCTATCATATGCGTGAGCCAGCTCCCGCAACAAAACTAGTAGAACAAGAATTATAAACCCTATTTTCATACTACTTGATAGGAAGTTAGCTGATTATATTTTCTATCTATATTCTAAGATTTTACCCGGTGTCTTCTCGTTAATGTGATACTCTAATTAGTTTGTAGGAACAAAAATTACAGGCATGTTTCATATATATGGTCAAAATAACTCACACTTAGTATTTACATCAAATCAATCAACTTTAGCAACTAAAAATCTGTGTGAGATTACATACCATTGAATCAATGGTTAAGTAATGAATTTCTACATAATAGACACATGATTGTCATGACTTGCATGATTTTTTTCATGGATCAGCACATTGATCAAACAGATGGTAATTGCATTAAGTTCCATAAGTTGCAAAATCTTTCTTGATTTAACAGAAAACTAAATAATTCTAAGATATATTTGCTACAGACAAAAACCCTTAAAACTCCAATCATACTAGTACCATAGTCACATAAATGCCCAAAATATATATAGTTACGGTCAGCTACAAATGTCCTCCCTATAATCAGCAGTGAATCTAGGATAGCAAGGCTAGGGTAGATATAGAGGACATATGTCACTGTTCTTGAAATAATGTTATAGCTACTATAGCATGTCACCTCAGTCTGTGATACGTCAAAATCAGAATCTCTGAGCTAAAGTGGTTTAAATGAAAAAAAAGAAGAAAATTTCTCTGACACCAAACAAAAGGCAAGAGAGACAAGTGAAGCACCACAAAACACTATGAGTAAAACTAGGATGAAAGGTCCCAGTTGCACTAAAACAGATCTAACCCTGAGGAAAAATATGGCTAGCCCTTTACTAAGTTTGCTATAGTATTTTGTATTCAGTGAATTACATGCAACAAAATAAGCAAAGTTTCCAAAATCATATACTCAGCCAGGGCCTGAACCATAAGGCAAGAAGCTCTCACTCCAACATATCAATTTTTATTTCTGACACCTTTTTAGTCATTTTTTGGAGCTCTATGCTATATTATTATCGCGTCCACCCAAGTGCTATTTAATTGTTCTTTTCCTTAATTTGCAGTAACACAAGAAATAAGTACGACAACTATAACTCAAGGAAAATATGTGATTTTGAGGTTTATAGTCCAGTGGTCTGGTAGATTAGTTTGCAACATCACAATATATATGTGTTCACAATTCTCATTGTCTTTAATTTCTTCATCATTCATGTAAAAGAATTTCATTTAGAAGGGAAAAAAACAAGGAAAAGAAAAGAGACGGAAAGAAATAGTTGCGGGCAAATTAATTGGTACGGCCACCATCATCATCAACGAAATAAATAAATAAAACTTGCAAGAGAAAGAAAGCACGTAGTATTGGACTAACCTTTGCAAAGATTACTGAGTTGCAGTTCAATCTTGCTGAGGAACGTAGTTGCTTCATCGAAAGGCCTAGACAGATCCGACTTATACTTCACCAATATATCACAGTACGTTTCCTATTTCACATATAATAAGCATATATGATCAAAATTTCAAACAAACTGTCCCCAGCAAGAACTTAACAAGTCGTAGCAAGAAAAGTCAATAACAGCTAACAATTATAAACTCTACAAACAGAAAGAATTAAGAACTAACCATAAACTCGTCGAGTTCAGGATCAGCTCCTATGCATATGGAAGTAGCGTTTGGTTTACGAAAGTCGTTTTGTTGCCTTATCTCTTCTAGTACAGTTGCTATCTCTGGTGGTGCTCCTACCTGAAAAATAAACGAACCATTGAAACCTAATCAGAACCTAAAGCCTAAATACAAGCCAAAAGAATTATCACAAGTACTGGAAAAAAAAAGGAAAATTAAAAGAAGAAGATAAGATCGATATCCAAATTTGCAGAAGCTAATTAAAGATTTCGAAAGCCATATATAACCCTCTTCGTAAAGAAAGCAAATCATAAATTTTCGGAAACTTTTGAAAAAACATATCTCTAAGAAGTGATGATGAAAAGATATTTAGGTTAAACAGTCAGTGGCGGATGTGCAGTTTAAAGAAAATTCACAGTCTTCTAATTTAGATCATAGAAGTACATGTGAGAAAACACTGAAAATTACTATATTTTCCGAAAACACTCAGAATTTTAATCCATACAGATTAAAAGCTTGTATATATGAGTTGTATTTTAACCTTTTGGCAATCAATATAAGCGCGGAGCAATTTTGGATAAAAAGGATGGGAGACGACTTTAGCCTTGATAATATTTGAAGCATCTTCAGTATCATCGCGTCTGCTACAGCTGCCTCTAATTTGATGATGAATATTATTATTTTCAGAATTAGCAGCTTCAGATGATAATTGAACATCATCGGATCCAAACATCATAGGAGGAGTACTCAAAGTGTTGTAGTTGTGGTAAGTCATGTTGTACTCAGTTTGCATCATTAAATTCTCCGGTGACATCAACGCCTTGTCCGCGTATTCACTTGTTGAATGGAAACCATATATTTCATCATCCATATCACTCTTGAAAACCAAAGTTATGTGAATTAGTAAAGAAATAATCAAAATACTAATTTACTATTTTTATAAAAGATGTTATTGGCTTGGAATTGGAGTGAGAAGAAGAGAGCTGGTGGTTTTGTTTGCTATTTTGAAGTGGGGTATTCTTTCTTTCTTTTTTTTTAACTTATATTTTAAGGGAGAAAATAAAATAAAGGAGAAGAGGAAAAGTAGGGAAGGCCGAAGAAGAGGTTCCAAGACCAAGATAGGTCCCATACTTGTTAGAGATAGCGAATCTAACATTTGGGGTAGTCCGATCTTACGCCTGTAAAAGTTGAAAAGAAAATAAATAAAAAGAATATAACGTAGAACATCTAAAGGAGTAAAATTTATGGCCAAATTCACAATGAAAATTAGATATCTTTATCTACCTACGTCAAATCTTTTCACATAAATTAAGACATAAGGAGTATTCCAAATATGTAAGTGCGGGCATCCATGGGGTTTAACAAAGCCAAATAATTGTAAATAACTTCTCGCAACTACTTTCTTCTAAAAAAAATCTACTTATTGCTTTTCAATGTTGAAATCAATATCTAACATATTGATAAATATTGAAATATTGGTTTGACTAGTATTTTAAGTGAAATATTAGTTTTCACACACAAATATTCTGGTAATTTCAGAAATCTTTTTTAAAATTTAAGCTCGTAAGTTCACGTTCAAACACAATTACTTCTATTTCTACCAATTACTCATTAAGTTGTTTGTTCTGATGTTCGCTTCTTAACACGTTGAGCGTATTCAGTGTGCTCCAAGCTTCTTCTTCCACTTATTAAATTAGCTAGTATTTGGACATAGATTTGGTTGAAACTTGAAGAAAGAGTTTTGAAGTTGTGTTAGAAAAATAATTTTTGGAAGCTGAAAAGTTGTATTTGGACATGCATTTTATTTGGAAAAAAAAGTTGAATTTTTGTGAGTGGAAGAAAAATTTTCACCAAAAAACTAGCCTAAATCAGTTTTGAGAACTTGAATATTTTTTCAAAAACTGATCATATTCCATGAGCAAATAATTTTTTAAAAGAAATTAAAAAAAAGGTTGCCAAAATTTATGACCAAACAAGAGCTAAGTTTATTTTCTCTAGTTCGTGCGCTTTAACCTGATAAATTACACTAAGTATTAGATATACCCTTAAACCTATGACGGTTGTTAAAAAATTAAAGTTAGTCAAGAAACCAAAGAGAAATCATTTGTCCAAATAAATTCTAGCACAAAATCATATTTTACATAAATATGTCAGGGATATATAATGTGACCTCCGTATCGGATGGCAGACCGACGGGGACGGGTCAAGCAGGGTTGACAAATTTTTAGGTTGTGACGCTTTTTAAGAATATCTTAGGCAACTCTCACATTAAAACGAAAAATGAATAGTTTTATAAAATATTATAGAAGTTCACATAATACGCATGTATTTGGGCTCGATAATAGCCCAAGGAACTCATTTAGATTTTTCATGACGTTGGATGAATTAGTCGTCCAATTACCTTAAATATTGGACGAGGAGATGCATACTATTTGAATCTTATCATCTCAGAGACAGAGAAAGGTTCTAATTTCTTGTCTAGTACAACATAACAAAAATATTATTATAATCTGACCAAGAAAAAAAAATCAAGCGCACATATGAAGAGGCATGTGGTAGAGTTAAATAAAATTAGTAAAACAATCCTCTCACTATTGTTAGGAGTCATAGAGAAAAGAGATCTTATATATATATATATATATATATAAAGGCGCATTCTTAAAGCATTATAGCCAATAGGTGCTATATATATACAATTATCACAAGATAATATGGCCATTCTTAGTGCTTTTTCCATGTGTATTATCCAAATTCTAGATATTTTATTCTTTATTACCTTCTGTTTCGTTTTCACAAGCAACCAAACGGCCATGATCAAGTAGTCCTCGCAGAGTCAAAGCCATCGTCTTTTAATGCCAAAAATGCCCTCAAGAACGTGTCTCTTGCAGTCTCGCTCCATACTCAAATCCACATGGTCCTGTTGACTAAAAATTGATCAAATTTGACCCAGAAACAAGTTCATAATGTATTTTTCCTTGCTTGATAGCCTAGATTTACATATTTAAACGAAGCTTATATACTCTTAGGTGCAAGTTGGTTAAAATAAAAAGTTGAGCTAATTGTTTAAAACAGAGAACCTCGTATTAGAAGTGAAATAATTCAGACACAAGTTTGATAGAAAAGATCAACAAAATTTAGTGGGAGATGGAGTATCTTAAATAATATAAATGGATCTAGCAAGTATTCGATGAAATAAAAATAACCGGAGAAGTGTAAGTAAATCTGAATACTACGGTCATATTAAAAATACAATTGGCATATAATATTACATGAAAGTGGAAGGTTAGAACATAAAGAAATTCGGATATGACGTCAGATGGTAAAAAGCTGGAACATAGAAGTCGGGAAGGTGCGACAATAATCACTTATAAAGAGTATGATAATGATATTTAATCAGACAATTCAGATCAGTGATATTATAGGAATAACTTTACCAAATAGTAAAAGAGAACCTTGATCCGTTTATATAAGTCTAATCTTAAGATTTAGGAAGAGCAATTTTTTAAGAAAAATGATGCCTTAAAAGGGAATCAAACTTTAGGAGCTACTGCATTCCTTTATTTAATCAAGGGATTAAAAAGGTTTTCATGTTCTTTGTAATTAGAAGATTAATCGTTCACATTAGAAAAATATTAGCCCCAAAGGCTTATTTGATGGACGCGACGAAAATAAGTTTTTGGTCTCCAAAGCAGGGGTAAAGTTTAAAAATAAATATTTTTTGTACTTGTAATTGAAAAAACAGTCACGGCTTCAAAAATCATTACAAAATAGCTAAATTTTTTATATCTATGAGAGTGTTATAAATTTCAAACTTATAAAGGTAAAACTTCATGATATAATTATGTGTGAAATTCAGGATATTTCATGTTTAAATTCGAAATTGGTGGCACTTTCATGATGTTTCCGCATAAAAAATGGTTACTTTTCAACAAACTTTCAAAGATTGGTTATTTTATAAAAGAAAAAGCCCAAATAATGGTTTACAATTTTCTCTCAGTTTTTACAAGATTAAGGAGAAAAAAGAAGAAGAAATTGTGTGTATTGCCTTAAAGAAATTTAAGGGACATTATCGTCACTGCAAAAGAAAGAGGCATCATATATTCTACGGAAAAGGTCCAAATATGCCCTTATACTATACGAAATTGAACACATTTGCCCTTCGTTAATACTTTAGCTCAAATATGCCCTTACCGTCACATAGTTGGTCCATATATGCCCTTAGAGTTACACAGTTGGCCCATATATGCCCTTTTCGAAACGGAATTCACCCAAACTAATTAGCTCTTTCGTTAATTGTATTAAATTGTATTACAAACACTATTTCCTTTTTATTAGTACTTTTTTTCTTTACATATCTCTTTTCTTTCTTCTTTTTTCTTTTCTTCTCTTTTTTTTTCTTTTTTCTTTCTCCCTTATCAGAGTTCCTCCATTACTGATGTCTTCTCCATTTTCGTCACCAATTTCATTTGACAAAACTCATAAATTCCAATTACTAAAAAAAATTCTCGCATAAGAATATTTTAATAGATCATATGTTTGTCAATTTTTAAATTTTTACTGAACATATATTTAGTTCTAAAAAATTTAACAAAGTAAGATTGAAATAATAATTATGTAACAAAAAACTCGAAAAATCCAACAAAACCGAACAATCCAAAACCGATATAATTGGTTTGGTTTGATTTTGATAAAAATCGAACCAAGTCGTCCCATGTACACCCCTAATTTACATAATTAATAAAAAAATAGAAAATGTCCAGCTGAAAAAAGATGAAAAAAGACTAACAACTCAAATTTATAACACTACAACTTGAACTCTAGGCTTTTAATCATTAAATTATCTTTCTGGAAACAATTTAAATATTTTGGTCTTTTGAGTATTGTTAAAGGTTGAGATGTTTTTATTATTTTAACGTTTAAACCATAATTTTTGGAATAATTTAATTTCATTCATTTAGAGGGCTAGTGAAATTGAAACTTGATTACCTTATGGGAGAATTTTCTTAGTAATTGGAATTCATGAGTTTTGTCAAGTGAAATTGGTGACGAAAATGGAGAAGACATCAGTAAAGGAGGAAACGGATAAGGGAGAAAAAAAAAGTGAAAAAAAAAGAGAAGAAAAGAAAAGAGAAGAAAGAAAAGAGAAAGGTAAAGAAAAAAGTACTAATAAAAAGGAAATAGTGTTTGTTATACGCTTTAATATAATTAACGAAAGAGCTAATTAGTTAGGGTGAATTCCGTTTCGAAAAGGCCATATATGGGCCAACTGTGTAACTCTAAGGTCATATATGGACCAACTATGTGACGGTAAGGGCATACTTGAGCTAAAGTATTAACGAAGGGTAATTGTGCTCAATTTTGTATAGTACAAGGGCATATTTGGACCGCAGAGTTTGCCAGATTAACAATCTCCACGTGATTTACAATGCTCTCTGCAGAGAAACACAATAGAAGTCAAGTAGAAGGAGATTACTTTTGTTGATATATCATCTGCATACTTGTGCACCAATTTATACAGATTACACTTGAGGAGTTCTACATATTTAACTTGAGGAGACCTACTTATTTAGTCCTATCTAGCTACAATACATACAAGTAAAGAGTCCTAGTGTAACTACTACAAGTAATAGAACAGACTCGATCACTGTCAATCACTAACTCTATCCATGATCCTTATTAGTGTCTTCAACACTTTCCTCCAAGAATATCCACTCCTAGCTTGCTCCGAAAAGTTACAAAATATTTCTTAGACACTGCCTTGGTATGAATGTATGCCAGCTGATCCTTTTATCGAATAAAGTGTGTGACAAGTTGTCCACTAGCTACCTTTGCTATCACAAAATGATAATCCATCTCTACAAGTTTTGTTCTGGATGTAAGATTGGATTTACTGTCATATACAATGCACTGAGATTATCACAAAACAAGACCGGAGTTGTCTTTAAGGACACACCAATATCTCTAAGAATATAAGTTATCTAAGTAACTCCAGTTGCAGTCGAGGCTAGTGCCTTATATTCAGCCTCAGCACTGGACTTTACCGCTGTATTCTGCTTCTTAGATTCCCAAGATATAATTTGCACCCAGATAAATTGTATACCATGTAGTTGACCTCCTTGTTGTGGCACATCTTCCCCAGTCTGCATCAGAGAAGGCATATAGCCTTAGAGGTGACCCTGCAAGCAGCCTGAGCCCATACTGAGTGGTTCCATTTACATACCAGAGAATCCTTTTTACAGCTTGAAGATGTTCACTATTTGAATTTTGCATGAACTGACTTGCTAGGTTCACATCATGTGATAAGTCAGGCCTGGTTATTGTGAGATATTAAAGGCTTCCTAAAATACTTTTGTATGCAAAGGCATCAACTGCTCCTGTAGCCTGTTGTAGTCCATGCTTTTGTGCCAATAGTGCACTGACTGCCTTAGCAAGAGCCATGCCAGTCTTTTTTAGAAATTCTGCAGCATACTTGCCTTGATTCAGATGAATACCTCCATTGAAGTATCTAACTTCTATACCTAGAAAGAAATGCAAAGGTCTAAGGTCTTTCATGGCAAACTCCTTTCCAAGACCTATAACTAACTCTACAATGAACTCAGAAGAGTTCCCTGTAACCACTATGTCATCCACACACAGAAGCAACAAGATTATTCCTCTCTTGCATTGTAGTACAAATAATGAAGAGTCTGCTCTACCACACTTAAAACCAAGGTGGAGTAGATAGAAACTAAACCTATCAAACCAGACCCCAAGTGCCTGCTTATGGCCATACAATACCCTTTTTAGAAAGCAAAAATGATTTGGGTTATTTGAATCAACAAAACTTGGGGGTTGGCTCATGTTGGCTTCCTCCTAAAAATGCCCATGTAGAAATACATTTTTGACATTAAGTGGACGTTTGGACATAAGAATTATAAAATTCTAAAAAAGTAATTCAAAAATTCAAGTAAAAATGGTACATTAAAAATTAGAGTTGTGTTTGGATATGAATACAATTTGGAGTTATTTTTTGAATTATTATAAGTAATTTGAAGTGAAAATTTTGAAAAACAGCTTTTTACAGTTTTTAAAATTTTCAAAAAATTCTGAAATTCAACTTCAAGTAAAATTTAAAATTTTTGTGCCCAAATACTTATTCCAAAATAAATTCAAAAAAAAAAAGTAAAACTATTCTTATGGCCAAACATGCCCTAAGTTGTCAGATGGGGCTGTGTAAACTGACTGCAACTAAGAGGATCACTCTTATGGTAGTTGCCTTGATCACAAGACCGAATGTCTCTTCAAAGTTAACTTCTTTTTGTTGAGAGTACCCCTTTACAACAAGCCTGGCTTTATACCTATCTATAGTGAAATCGACTTCACCTTGGTTTTAAAAACCCACTTTGAGCCAACTATATTCATGTGTGCAAGTTTTGGGACACACATCCAAGTCTTGTTCTTGTGTAATGCATCAATTTCCTCCTGCATTGTTGCATACCAGTAAGGAATTATGAGTACCTTGCTCTTGTGTGAGGTCATTTTCATCTGAGGGAGATGGCGCAGTATGTTGTGCTCACTATTAAACCATTTTGATAGATCAACTTCAAGTTGTATACCTTATGGATCATAAACTAAGATAGTTTGTTTACATCTCACAATATGAGCCCTTAACATATGCACTTGTCGTAGACTAACTTTCCAGGTCTTCGTTCTGCTCAGCACTACCATTGTCCTTACTAATTGTATTGTTCAAGTCTACATACTAGTCTTGATTAGAAAGATGACTGTCATGAGGAGTGTGGACATCAGTTGTATCATCAAGAACAACATAATCATGTCCTGCAACTGTATGAACATTAGTTGCATCATCATGAATAACATGATCATGTCATATATCTGTGTGTAACACTTCCTCTTAAGCAATTGTCTCCTCTGTTGTCTCAGCATTGTCCTGTAGATTAGGAAAAAACTCAAGAAAAGTGGCTAAGTAAGTCGAAGTATCAGTGTGAGACTGTTCAGGCTGCTCATGGGGAAATGCAACTTCATCAAATACCACATGCCTCGATATAAAGACCCTCATAAATGGTGGATGAAAACACATATATCCTTTGTGTAGGCTGTTGTAACCAATAAACACACATGGATATATTTTTGGTGAGAACTTATTTTGTCCCTTTACACAGGGATAACATCTGCAACCAAAGACCTTCAAGTTTTTATAATTTGGGGAAGCACCATATAACTTTATATAAGGGGTCTCATTTTTTAGAACTAATGAGGGTAGCATGTCCCGTCTATTTATCTTCCCATTTTTTTATTCTTCCTCTTTCTTCCTCCTCCCCTATCCCTCTTCTCTTCTACTCCCATCTTCTTTTTTCTCCTTTTTTTCTTTCGCCGAGTCTCACTACCCTAGCAGCAGCGGCAACAATGGGAGGCACCTTCTTTATCTTCTTCTCCCACCCTTTTCTTGCTTGTTGCTCGTTGAATTTATAGACCTATCAGCGGCCGCAAAAGTTTTTGTACAGAGGCAGCTTTTCGGCGATCCTAAGCAGGCGCGTGAGTCTCATGCGCGGGCAGCAAGAGGCGAGCGGCGCGTGGGAATTTCTAGAATATAGTTGTTGTTGGTCAGAATCATTTTTTTGGCATCTGTTTATATTCCAGGTTCTATCGTTCTTGCTTAGAATTTATAATCTCACTTGTTAATATCTTTGTTGTCTGCCTTTTACCCTTAACTATTGCATTTACTTCGGCTTGCTTACCTTTCTCTACCATTAGTTGAGTCACTGTATCTTTTGTATGCAACGTGTAGGGAGTGTTATAAGAACGCAAGGAAAGAGGCAAAATTATGGTGGCTAAGAATACAGCTTTTGAGCAATTGTATGAGAATCATGGGGGCAAAGGAGGTAATCGAAAGTTGTACGGGTTAGCCAAGATTAGGGAGAGAAAGGCTCGGAATTTGGATCAAGTGAGGTGCATCAAAGACGGAGAATGGTAAGGTATTGGTGGAAGTGGCATTTATCAGACGTAAATGGCATAAGTACTTACATAGACCCTTGAATGAGGAAAGGGACAGGAACATCGTGATGGAAGGGTTAGAAAACTCAAAGAGGCAAATAGATTTTGGGTTTTGTAGGCGTATTAAAAGCGAGGAGGTTGAGGGGGCAATGCAGAAGATGAGCAGGGGTAAGGCAACTGGGTCTGACGAGATCCCAATGGAATTTCATAAGGAAGTGGGTCGGTCAAGCTCGGAGTGGCTTACTGGTTTGTTTAATGTTATTTTCAGAATGAAGAAGATACCTGAAGATTGGCCATAGAGTTTGACGATCCCGTTGTATAAAAATAATGGTGATATCCAAAACTGTAACAACTATAGGGGTATCAAGCTGCTGAGTCACACTATAAAAGTTTGGGAGAGGGTGGTAGAGAGAAGGGTGCAGCGAAGTGTAACTATTTTCGAGAAACAGTTCGGCTTTATACTGGGACGGTCAACTACAGAATCCATTCACCTTGTGAGGAGATTGATGGAGCAGTATAGGGAGAGGAAGAAGGACTTGCATATGGTGTTTATTGACCTAGAGAAAGCCTATGATAAAGCATTGAGATAGGTCCTATGGAGATGTATGGAGGCTAGCGGTGTCCCGGTAGTGTACATAATGATGATTAAGGATATGTACGAGGGAGCAAAGACTCGGGTAAGGGCTGTAGGAGGAGACTTAGATCATTTCCTAGTAGAGATGTGGTTGCATCAGAGATCGCCTCTTAGCCTATTTTTGTTTGCCCTATCTTTGGATGTGTTGACACGACACATACAAGGGGAGGTTCCATAGTGTATGCTAATTGCTGATGACATAGCTTTGATTGACGAGATGCGAGGCGGAACGCTAGGTTAGATGTTTGGAGATAGACGATAGAGTCTAAAGATCTTAAGTTGAGTAGGACAAAAATTGAGTAATTGGAGTGCAAGTTCAGTGATGTGTTGCATGAAGCAGAAGTGAAAGTGAAGATTAATTCTCAAGCCACCCCCCAAAAAGATAGTTTCAAGTATCTTGGGTATATTATCCAAGAAAATTGGAGAGATTGACGAGGATGTTACTCAATCATATTAGAGCGGGACAGATAAAATAAAGGCTCACGACAAGGGTTTTGTGTGATAAGAATGTGCCACCTAGACTTAAGGGTAAGTTATACAAAGCGGTGGTTAGACCGACTATATTATATGGGGCTGAGTGCTGGCCCGTCAAGAAGTTCCATGTCTAGAAGATAAAATTAGCTGAAATGAGGATATTGAGATGGATTTATGAACATACCTGGAAAGACGGGATTAGGAATGAAGTTATTAAGGATAAGGTGGGAGTGACATCTGTGAAGGAAAAGTTGCAAAAATTGAGGCTAAGATGGTTCGGGTATGTGAAGATGAGAGACACAGATGCTCCAGTTATGAGGTATGAGAGATTGACCATGGCGGGTCTGAGGAAGGATAGAGGTAGGCCAAAGAAGTATTGGGGGGAGATAATTAGGCAGGATATGTCATTTCTTCAGCTTACCGAGAATAAGACCCACGATATGAAGATGTGAAGGTCGAGGATTAGGGTTGAAGGTTGATAGGTAGTAATGTATTTTTCCTAGGCTTACCAGTAGTACTAGGACTATTTCAGTTTTTTATTATTCATTGTTCTTTATTATTACAGGTTGTGTCATTCGTGTCCATTACCATATTACATTATTGATACTATTGTTTGTTGCTTCGTTGCTTTATTTTCATTGTTCTTTGAGTCGAGGGTCTATCGAAAATAACCTCTTTATCTTTATAATGTAATGGTGAGGTCCGCGTATACACTTTCTACCCCAGACCTCATTTATGAGATTACACTGGGTTCGTTATTGTTGTTGTTAATGAGTGTAGCATGTTTACTAAAAATACAACCATTAGAAAAGCTTCAACCCACAAAAACTGAGTCTTCTTAGCATGAAACAACATTATCAAGCCAGTTTCCACTATATATTTGTGTTTTCTCTCAGAAATTTCATTTTGTTCAGGGATATTAGGACAAGATATTCACCTAATAATTTTACATTTTTCCAATGCTTAACAAACTCACTACTGATGAATTCACCACCTCCATCACTTTGAAATTTTTTAATAGTCTTTGAAAACTCTCTTTGTACCATTTTCTGGAATTTAAGGAAGTTTTCAAAGAGCTCAAATTTTTTCTTCATGGGATAAAACCAGGTGTATCTTTTATTATCATCCACAAATATCACATAATATCTCAGAGAAGATTGACACTACTAGAAATTCGGCAAAAACCGACCAAAGTTGGTCGGTTTTTCAAAAAAAAAAAAAATTTACGAAACCGACCAACTTTGGTCAGTTTTCTTTGGTGCAAAAATACGAGAAACTATTTTTGAGTCCCGTAAAATTTATGTTTCAAGAAACCGACCAACTTTGGTCGGTTTTTCAATTAAAATAAATAAAAATTAATATTAAAAAATCTGACCAAAATTGGTCGGTTAATTCGGCGGGTCATTTAAAAAAACCGACCAACTTTGGTCGGTAATTTTACTTTTTAATAAAACCAACCAACTTTGGTCGGTTATTTTCGTGCGAAAATATAATTAAAGAGTATAAATCAAATAAAAGACAGTCTTAAAACAAAATGTACCAATGGTCTAGTGGTATATTAGTATTCTGCCACAGTACAGACCCCGGTTCGATTCCCAGATGGTGAATTTTTTATTACATAATTAAAATACCGACCAACTTTGGTCGGTAATTTCCAACCAACTTTGGTCGGTATTCCTTTCCGACCACAAAAATACCGTCCACATGTAAATGGTCGCGTTTTGATTGATTTTTGGCCATTACCGACCAACGTTTGTCAATTTTTACCGAATTTCTAGTAGTGTGAACAGAAGCTGGACCCCAGATATCATTATGAATTTTATGCAAAGTTCCCTTCTCAATTTTATTTCTCAATTCAAAAAGAAGCTTACAACTTTTTCCTAACTTGTAACTGGTACAAATAGTAGGCAATTTATTCCAACTTCTAATATCAATAGATTTATTGCTACTCAAAAACTTTAAAGACTTTAAACTAGGGTGCCCCAATCTAGAATGTTAAATACTATCTGTCTTCTTCCAATCCTGTGATGCAGTCAAGGCATAGATGTTGTTATCTTCTAATGCATATAGTCCTCCTCTCTTATCTCCCCTGGTCATTGGTTTCCCCGACTTCTTGTCCTTAACAAGAAAACCAGAATCATCAAACTCAAGAGTACAAAAATTGTCTACTGACAGAAGATTCTTTTTTATATTAGGAACAACAAGCATTTCCTTAACTTTCAATCCTGACTCCACGGTATTTCCCACATGTGTGATTGCTAATTGTGAGCTATCCCCCACGACTATCTTGCATGTTCCATTTGTAAGTCTGAAGGCTGGATAAATTCCCCGTTGAGTTGGTCATATGGAAAATTGCACTAGAATTCACATACATTGTATCATTCTCACCAGCAGTGTTTTGTAGATTAACAACTACTAAAGCTTATAGAAGATCTTCTGCATATTGATAGGAATAGTCCCACCTGTAAAAATATTTCAAGGCAGTAAGGTTATTTCTACCACAAATTTGACAAGCATCAGTGAAAACCTTTCCCTTTTCAGAATTTGTAGATTGCACAGTTTGATTATTCTGGTTAGTGTTGCCTTGACCAGTAGGCCTGAAACCTCTACCCCTTGAATTGAAGTTGTTGTTGCCTCTCTTCTGATTAAAGTTTCCTTGACCTCTACCTCTTTGTGCAGTAAATGCCATGTTGTAGTTTTGTTGAGGCATTTCTTTTTCTTCTTCTTCTTCTTCTCTTCTCTCATGTCAAAGCCTCTAAGTAGCATCACTGTCCTAAAAGTTCTATATTTAGGACCTGTTTCTCTGACAAAGTTAATAACTTTGTTGTCTTCATCAATTGGCTTATGTATGGATGCAAGTCCATCACAGATGCCCTTAAATTCCTTCATATATTCATCAAGAGTTTTTGTTCCCAACTTAATATTTTGCAACTGTTATTTAAGTTGGAACTCTTCGTCCTTAGTTGCTTGAAGGTAGGCTTCCTCTGAGCATTCCTACATCTCCTTGGGTGTTGAGTATCCTATAATAAGATATATGCTCTCTTTAGTCTTGGTTCCTGAAATCCAAGTCCTTAGAAATACATCCTTCTCCTCCTAGTCATCATCAACTGCTTTTCCACTACTGGCTTTAGCAGCCAATGCACTATCCCCTGCAGTAGCGAAATCACTTACATCAGGAATGCTTTCATTGATTACTTCTATGGCCTGCGTGAGTTGTAACATATGTGTTCTTCATATAAAATAATTAATGGGCTTAAGTTTGATTGGACAGGCAACAATAAGGTGATGTAGTGAAGATGTTGATAGTGACAAGGGGACATTAGAGGATGAGGTTGGGGCCTTTAGTTTTTAGTAGAAGGATCTGGGAAGGTTGTTGTGTGGCACATCTTACTACTACTCCGATACAATACTGAGAAATACAGTAGAATTCGAGTAGAAGGAGATTGCTTTTGTTGATATATCATTTACACACTTGTGAGCCAATTTATACAGATTATACTTGAGGAGTTCTATACATTTTGGAGTCCTATCTAAGCTACAATGCATGCAAATAAAGAGTCATAGTGTAACTGCTACAAGTAATAGAATAGACTCAATCATTATCAATCACTAACTCTATTCATGATCCTTATCAGTATCTTCAACACCCTCTTCTTATTATTTACCAGAAAATTAGATAGAAATAAATAATGGAAGGAATTAGACCAATTAGAAAATATAATTTTAGAGAAATAAGGTATACCCCTGATTCTCTTTTTACTTCCTCCTGAAAGGATTTAAAAATCACTAAAATGTCAAGGTTTAATTGATTATGAATCTTCACAGCTTATTATTCCTCTATACTTTCATGGCAATTCTCCACTGAACTATAACCAGTAGTGAAAATAAAAATGATCTCACATTTGATAAAGGTAAAAGTCCACCTATAAATTCACTTTTGAGTGTGCTTCCTTCCTTATCCAGTGACTGACCTTGTCGAAATAACTTAATTTGATTTCTTTTATGATATCGACGTTTATATCTTCCATATGAGTACTTGTTGTAACTTTGTTTTCAAACCGAAGAATGTTAGTTTAAGTGAATTAGTTATACTTAACTATGTTCAGTTATACAATTTTCTAAAAAGGGGTAATATCACATAGCTCCCCTTTAGGATCTAGAGGAGCTAGTGTGCGTGTTATCATTGTGGAACATTCAAATCAAATATGTGTGTGTTTTTATAATATAAAAAGTATTTATCTTGAATTTATTAATTCTACATCAGAGTTTTATATTTATTTGACTGTGCAGGAGATGAACAGACTCATGCACCCAACACTTTGAAATTCTGGATGTGAAATTCTAGGTTAGAATGGTGAAATTAGATAATTTATTAAAGCTTGTGTTTGCTTCTCTTTTCTCTTTATGTTTTATTTTTCATATGTCGTTGATTAATTTAAGTAAGAAGCATTTCTAGTAAGCATGATTGGTAGTTTGTTACTAGGAAATGTGATAGAATAGATGAGAATTTGCACATTTTACCAAAAATCTTAGGTTCGGTCTTGAAATATAAGATATTTCCTGTTTAATGGGCCTTGCTTGGTGCAAATTTATAGTAATCGAGCTAATAATCTTTAAATATTATATTACTCTAAAAAGGAAAAAGGTCCAAAATCTGCCCTGAACTTTGTGAAATGATTTTTTCTCCACTAATAGTTAGGATTGGATATACCTTTGACGTAAAAACAATAGGGGGCTAAATTTGTCCTTATTGACTAGAAAAAACTTTTTGACATGTTGGCTTTTTTACATGGGAAAATAACTAAATTAGTTGCTGATGATATAATATATATATATATATATATATATATATATATATATATATATATATATATATATATATATATATATTTGACCACCCATTTTTGCAGTCAACCTCTCTCAAACCCTCTATATCGATCACCACCATAACAATTGATTTTCTTCACTTTCGAAAGTACAACTCGAAGACCACCGTTACTCCTCCACTGTTTTTCACTCCTATGACATTCACAAAGAATACACAAAAGTTTCACTCAAAAGTTACCCTATTCGGATAATCTCTCTCATACAAAATATCATCTCGACCTCCATAATACTGCATATGATTTAGGAGCTGAATTTTGTATACCTATGATTTGTTTTAGAATAATGAGGTTGATGTTGTAGAACTCAGTTGAATAAATAAAATAAAATAAAAAGAGAAAGCTGGCAACAAGTTGCAACCAGAGACAAAACAAGTTGGCAACTTGCAAACTTGCAAATTGCAAAACCAGCGCATCTGATTGGTTAAAGAGGGTGGTTCTCTTCCTATATATAGAAACATTTGCTTCTCAGATCAAACACACCAAAATCGAGAGAAGCCAGAGAGAGTTAGAGAGAGTAATCCACAGATTGTAGTCTGTGAGATAAATGTTGAATGAGAGTAATATTGTAGTGAGGTGTTTAAAATAAAGAGTGTTTATTTCTTTCGAAATTGTAGTAGTCTCTTGACACTACCAAGTTGTAATATTATAGTGGTTTTATATTTTTCCACTCGGATATTATATTTTATCCCATTAAAAAAAAATTGGTGTCGTTGTTACTCTCTTGTGTTATTGTTATTTACTGTAGATATTATTCATGGGCGGGATATTATTTTTTCCAACAATGTGGTATCAAAGCCATGGCGAATAATGATCCGATGTCTTTTCAGTACCCCTGTCTCACAAAAGATAATTATGAGAAATGGTGTCTACGTATGAAAGTCATTCTTGGCTCTCAGGATGTATGGAAAATTGTAGATTGAGGGTATGCAAAACCCGGTAATGAGAAAGATCTGCCTCAAAATAAAAAAAATGTCTTGACAAAGACAAGGAAGAAGGATCAAAAAGCCCTCACGCTCATCCACCAATGTTTGGATGATGCTATGTTTGAGAAAGTGACAGATGCTATTACCTCAAAGGAAGCTTGAGAGATTTTACAAAAATATTTTCAAGGAGTTGACAAGGTGAGGAAGGTAAAACTTCAAACTCTAAGGGCTGATTTTGAAGTTTAAAAAATGAAAGAATCCGAATGCATTTCGGATTATTGTTCAAAAGTGAAGGCTGTTGTGAATCAATTAAGAAGATACAGGGAGGACATAGAAGATGTCCATGTGGTAGAAAAGATCATTCGCACTTTAACACCTAAATTTGATTTTGTGGTGTGTGCTATTGAGGAGTCTAAAGATTTAGACTCTATGATGGTGGAGAAATTGGAGGGTTCTTTATAAGCCCATGAAGAAAAGATCAAGAGGAGACAAGAAGTGTCATTGGAGAAACTTCTTAAAACTCAGGCATCCTTCAAGGATTATGTAGGTGAAAAGAGCTATCGAGGGAATGGACAGGGACGAGGTCGTGGCGGTCATGGAAGAGGAAGAAGTAATGGTAACAACTTAAATAATGAAGTTAAAATCCACCAAACATTCAGAGGTCGTGGCCGTGGATAAAGAGGAGGAAGAGGACGTGGCTACTACCAAGAAAATAATGGACAAAGGTATGACAAATTAAAAATTGAGTGTTATAATTGTCATAAATTTGGCCATTAATCTTGAGAATGTCGTAGCAATGTTGAAGAAAAAGCTAACCTTGTTGATGACAAGAAAGAAGAAGATGAACCAACGTTGTTGCTGGCACTCAAGGAGAAGACAGGGATGATTGTAGCTCGTGGTATTTGGACAATGGAGCAAGCAATCATATGTGTGGATGCATAGACAAGTTTGTGAAGATCAATAAAATGGTGAGAGGTAATGTGTCATTTGGAGATACCTCAAAGATTCAATTTGAAGGGATAGGTACGATTCTGATCTCCTGTAAAGATGGTAGTCACAAGCTAATTCAAGATATTTATTATGTGCCAAAATTATAAAGTAATATTTTGAGTTTGGGCCAACTTCTTGAAAAGGAATATGAAATCCACATAAACAATATGCATCTCTGGCTTAGAGATTCAAGTGGAATTCTAATTGCTAAAGTGCATATGGCAAAGAATAGATTATTTTCTCTGATTCTTCAAACAATTGATGTAAAGTGTTTGAAGGCTATTATGCAAGATGAATCATGGTGTTGGCACATGCGATTTGGGCACTTAAATTTTGAAGCACTCAAATCAATAGGAGAAAAGAACATGGTGCATAGGATACCATCAAGAAGACAAACTTCACACAATTGATTGGGATGGTTGATTGATGGTATCCTATGCAAGGAGGAGCTTTCCAAAGGAGTCCATGTCAAGATCAACCAAACCGCTTCAGCTTGTTCATACTGATGTGTGTGAACCAATCAATACACCTTCCTTTAGTAAAAGTAAATATTTATGCTCTTCATTGATAACTTTAGTAGAAAGACTTGGGTTTAATTCTTAAACCAAAAATCTGAAGCTTTTGCTGCTTTTAAAAATTCCAAAGTACTTGTGAAAAAAGAAAGTGGCTATGAAATAAAAGATTTAAGGTCCGATAGAGAAGGCGAATTCACTTCAAAAAAATTTAATGACTTTTGTCAATCTCATGGAATTCGTCGCTCTCTAACGGTACCTTATTCACCACAACAAAATAGAATTGCAGAGAGAAAGAATCAAACGATTCTTAATATGGCTAGATACATGTTGAAAGCTAAAAGTATGCCCAAGGAATTTTGGGTCGAAGTTGTTTCTTGTGCAATTTATTTGACCAACAGGTCTCCAACAAGAAATGTTAGAGATCAAACTCCTCAAGAAGCATGGAGTGGAGGAAAGCCAAGTATAAAGCATTTGAGAATCTTTGGGAGCATAGCATATGCTCATGTGCCACAACAAGGGAAAGCGAAGCTTGACGATCGAAGTGTCAAGCATGTGTTTGTTGGCTATGATACGAGTTCAAAAGGCTACAAGTTATACAATCCAAGCAGCGGCAAGGTGGTGGTTGAGTCGTGATGTTGAATTTGATGAAGAATTGCATGGAATTGGGAAGATCAGGAAGAAATTTCATATAATTTTCTTCCATACTTTGGTGATGAAGAAGAGCCAGAGACCGTGGAACCTGTGCAGGATACAACTCCACCTCCTTCTCCAATCAATGTTGCATCCCCCTCTTCTTAAGAAAGTTCAAATGAACAAGCGCAAAGGACAAGGAGTATTCAAGAGCTCTATGAGGACACAGAAGAAGTTATTAATTTTGATTTTTTATATTGTCTCTTGGATGATAGTGAACCAATGAATTTTGATGAAGCTGTTATAGACAAAAAGTGGAGACAATCCATGGAGGAGGAGATCGAGTCAATAGAGAAGAACAACACTTGGGAGTTAACAACTCTTCCCACGGGTCATCGAGCAATTGGAGTGAAATAGGTATACAAGACAAAGAAGAATGTTGATGGAAATGTGGAGAGATACAAGGCACGACTTGTGGCTAAAGGCTACAAGAAAAGACAAGGCATTGACTATGAAGAAGTCTATGCACCTGTTGCCCGCATGGAGACAATTCGAAGATACAATGTTGAAGTTGAAAAAAGCTTTATATATTTTCAAGAAAATAGGTTTATTCGTTGTCTCCATGAATATAATCTTTACCTTAAAGTTCATACTAATGGAGATATCTTGCTTGTTTGTCTTTATGTTGATGATCTTATTTTTACGGGTAATAACCCAAGTTTGTTTGAAGCTTTTAAGAAAGATATGTCCCGTGAGCTCGAGATGACGGACATAGGGCTCATGTCATACTACTTGGGCCTAGAAGTGAATCAGATGGAGGATGGAATTTTCATCTCTCAAGAAAGCTATACGAAGGAGATATTGAAGAAGTTCAACGTGCTCGATTGCAATCCCGTGAACACACCGATGGAGAGCGGGATAAAATTGTCCAAGTTTGATGAAGGAGAAAAAGCGGATCCCACATTTTTTAAAAGTCTTGTGGGAAGTTTGAGGTACTTGACTTGTACCATGTCAGATATACTCTTTGCAGTTGGAGTAGTAAGTCGCTTCATGGAAGCTCCTACTTCCACTCACTTAAAGGTCACTAGAAGAATTCTTCGTTACCTAAAAGGTATGATTGACGTTGGGCTATTTTATTCTTCTTCTAGTGATTTCAACCTTGTTGGATTTTGTGATAGTGATTACGCGGAAGATATTGATGATAGAAAAAGCAAAACTGGTTCTGTATTTTTCTTGGGTGATTCTGTTATTTCTTGGAGTTTAAAGAAACAGTCTGTAGTTACTCTCTCGACTTGTGAAGCCAAATATGTTGCAGCAACATCCTTTATCTTTCATGCTATTTGGCTAAGAAAATTATTGAAAGAGCTCAATTTGCCACAAATTGAAGCTACAGATATTTGTATTGACAACAAATCCGCACAAGCACTCGCGAAGAATCCAGTGTATCATGATCGATGCAAGCATATTGATACAAGGTATCTCTTCATCAGAGAATGCATTGCCAAGAAGGAAGTCGAGCTCAAGTATGTGAAATCTCATGATCAAGTTGCGGATATTTTTACCATGCCTCTCAAGTTTGAAGATTTTCAGAGATTGAGATCAATACTTGAAATGAAGAAGAAAAATTAAAATTAAGGGGGAGATTTGTAGAACTCGTTTGAACAAACAAAATAAAATAAAAAGAGAAAGCTGGCAACAAGTTGCAACCAGAGACAAAATAAGTTGGCAACTTGCAAACTTGCAAATTTCAAAACCGGCGCATCTGATTGGTTAAAGAGGGTGGTTCTCTTACTATAAATAGAAACATTTGCTTCTCAGATCAAACACATCAAAATCGAGAGAAGCCAGAGAGAGTTTGAGAGAGTAATCCACAGATTATAGTCTCTGAGAGAAATATTGAGTGAGAGTAATATTGTAGTGAGATGTTTAAAATATAGAGTGTTTATTTCTTTCGAAGTTGTAGTAGTCTCTTGACACTATCAAGTTGTAATATTATAGTGATTTTATATTGTTCAACTCGGATATTGTATTTTACCTCGTTAAAAAATTTGATGTCGTTATTACTCTCTTGTGTTATTGTTATTTACCGTAGACATTATTCCTTGGCTGGATATTATTTTTCCCAACAGACGTAGAGATATGGCATCGCAAGTTAGTGATACGAGAAGGATTCGAGATGGAGTTGTGCGATGGAGTCCCGACAGAGGTGTAAACTGACTTATACAATTGATTATTGTTTTGAGTTCGATTAAAGCTGGCTTGAGGGTGGTTCATTTGAACTTGGAGGATAAAGAGATGACAATGATTATGTTCTTTAAAGTTCATGGGCAAATCTAGATCATTTTGCGTAATTCAAGGGTAAATTTGATGATTTTCCCTTGTAATATAGTTTCAGCCTTTCAGGTGTCGAAAATTTCTTTTGTTAGTTAATAAAGACAAATCTAACTTATTTTAATAATGATAAAGATATATCTAATTCCAATTATTAACTAATGGTAAGTTTGAATCATTTTGTAAGTTTAAGGATAAATTTGACCCTTTTTGGTAATATATTGGACTCATAAGGATCTACAGTAAAACCCATTTTGATTTTCACTGTTTTATAGATGGCCGACATTATTCCGCTTCTCCATTTGGTTTTGTATCAAGAAATGACAATATTCTTTTCCTTTTTCCTTTGCCAAGTTCGATAAACGTCTTACTAAGGTATACTCTAGTAACAAAAATTATTCTCAAAAATTAAAGAATTGCAATAATGATTTTGACTGTTTTATAATGGCCAACAGGATTGATTCCCATTTTCTATTGTACTTTTGCTTAATCTGGACATGACAGCAGTTTAGTCATGTGGCTATAAATGGAAAATATTAGGTAATCCTAATATTTAATTTGAATATTTAATTTTGAAGAGATAAGTGAGGGAAGATATATGTACATGTCACTTTCCTAAAAGATTGTTTGCTTTGATTAATTAATAGTAATTCGTTGTCTTTTAGTACTATTTTTTAAGCTGTAACACGTTTCTAAAGTAGCACAACAAAAGGATTCATCCATCCCAATCTAGTAAAATATGGAGTACTTTTTTGGGTGGAGTAGGAGGAATGACTCGTAAACAGTCGGATATCGATAAAACTAATTTGGAAGTGTAAAATGTCATTTAGAAGCTCTGTTTGAAGTTTCTGCTGAAACCTAGGATGCCAAATTTAGCTCATAAATAATTGGAAGTTTTACTCTCCATATCACTTGGACCAAGTTTATAACCATAATTGGTCCATATTTTCAGATCATACCTAATTTAGCTTATTTTGCGTATAATTGGAAATATTTTTTCTTTTATTTAACTAATATATATTAACAAAGCATTTGTTACTCCTTTTCTCTTATATTCTTTTCTTTTTGCTTGGATTTTAGAGTTGTTTTGCCTAATTTCTTCACAAATTTATCCTTGTTTATGCAAGCAATGTATTCATCATTGTTTTGTATTCCAATTCAGATCAGGAGGAGAAACTCTCAAAATCTTCATTGTTAAATTTTTTTAGTTCATACCTCCAAAGTTGAATCTGAAAATTGTGAGTCATATTGATTGTTAGTTGACAAACTCTAATATATTATTGTGTTTGGAGCTCAAATCATGGTTAGAAACTGGTATCTAAGATTTAGGTGGCGAAAATCATGTTAGAAATTAAGGTTACCCACCATTATTGAACAAGTGTGAAGACTTAAGTTTGAATTTCGAATATAATTTTCACAAAATTATATTCGAAGTGGTGTTATTTAAACTTGTTGAAGATAGTCTAAGGAGGTGGTCTACAAAATTTTAAGCCATTTTATGAAGATTTAGACTGCTTTTAAACAACAATCGCAGCTGAAAAACATAAAAGAAGTTTGTCACTCTAGCTTGCTACTTTCATACACTTGTATATATTGTTATATACTTTTATACAATAGTTATATATGTTTATACACTATTATATACTTTTATACAATAGTTATACATATTTATACACTATTATATACTTTTATCCAAAGGTAAATATATTGCTTATATCGGTGTAAAAATATTATATAATAATGTATAAGAGTATATACTGTTCCAAAAAATATTAGTTACACGTGAGTGCAATGTGTTGTTTTGAGCTGCAATTTGTGCAAATTTTCTAAAAATACGTCTGATTCATCTAAGTTGGGAAAGTTGAGTTAAACATATATTCGGTGGTAGCTCAATTTAGAGAATTTACCAGTTATGTCAGTCCATAAGTAAATTAGTATAAAAATTAGTCAATTCATAACATATTATCAATATTGGTTAATTAGCTATTTATAGCTAAGAAATATTAATTTTTTACTTTTTTTGAGTGAATTTTGTTGGAATAGATTGAAAACATCTTAAGGAGTTTAAATCTCAATTTTGGGATGATTTGGGAGAGTTTTGAAGTGGTTTGAATTGAAAATACGAAGTAGAAGATGAACATGGAAAAAGATGATATGTGTATCATGTATGTATCACATATGTATCATATTTGTATCAAATGCGTATCACATGTATATCCATGTATACATATGTGTGAGATACATGCGTGATACATGTTTGATAAATGTGTCGCATAAGAATATTTTTAACTCAATTTTAACTATGAATTTTGATATCAAATCAGTCCAAATCACCTCCAATCTTACTCAAATTTTGTATATTGACTCATCTATATGTTTTCAATGAATATCAGCCATACCCATTGAAAAAGATATCTTTTTGCTTAGATTTTGGAATCTGGTACGTATATATATATTTTTGTATTTCATCATCTTATTTGCTACTCGTTCATAAAATTTTCTTTCCATCGTGCATCTAATGTTGCTGATCACGATTAAAAACACATAAGGAGATCTTTGTGTGTGGTTCTTGGAGAGAAAGAATCCTTATTTATTTGGGTTTTTAATTTTTGTTTGTGTTTGGCTAGTTTTAGTAAATCTATAATTAGTGGCTAAAAGTTGGTAAGTTATGACTTATTTGGGACATTTCCGTAAGATTACCTCAATTTACGCAATTTAGTCTATGTCAAAAGTTGGGGCCAATTTGAACCGCTTATATAGCCCAAAAAATGATATAGTGATAAATTTCTTAAAGGTTTGATTGGTTATATATAATGATAAATAAAAGAAAAAGGTTTTATTGATTTAATTTGGTAATTAAACAACTTTGAGTTAGGTATGATAGATTAATACCATTATTTAACCTATATTGATCCGCCTATAAGCTATAGTGACCCAATCAAATTTTCAGGGTACTGCAACCCTAGACATTTATTAATAATTTGTTTTAACCCGCTCAAGTATAGCTCAAGCACAATTTTATATATGCGAGGAAATTGGAGACAGTCACATTATCTTTTGTCTTTTATAAGGGTCGATTTTAAGAAAATTCGCATTTTTCGTGGGATAAACTTGCTACCAATGGAAGCCCTACTTGACGCTGGAAATAGAGAAGAATGTTCTTTTTAAACTTTATAAAAAATGCTCTTTTTAAAATTTTCCCAAGCATTTCCACATCTTACTTTGCATGCAAATTTAAAATTATTTTTTATATTCTCGTTCAAAAGTTAATAGTAAAACCTTCTTTTTTTTAAGTTGCTTTGCATGATCAATTGATGCATTAAAGTAACTTGAAATGGCATATTCGACCATAATCATATACGACAACACGTGTGCTGTAATAGATATAACAGAATTAGTAAAAGTTACTAAATGCTTTCGAATTACCTCAAACCGCAGTCATAGATGTTGTCTAAGGTCAATATCATTCTCTGCACTGAAAACTGTGGATTGATTGATTACTTGCTTCCTCTCAGAGATCAAACCCTAGCTCCTCTCGGTATTTTAAGATTTTGAAGTTCAAACGTGCTATATTAAATTTAATAAAAGTAGTTAGTTTTCCTCTAGATATATTCGTACAAAAACAGAAAAGAAAAAGCAAAGAAAGAAAGGGAATTAAAGTATATAGAGAAGATTGGGGTATAGAGACAGAATCTCTCGTAGTTCATATGTATAGTAAATTCCTCTAGTATTTGAATATTGTGAGAAACTTCAATTCTTATTTTATGCAACAACAACTAAGAGCCCGTTTGGCCATAAACAAATTTCACCTTTTTTCGAAAAAATTTCACTATTTTTCGAAGTCAGTGTTTAGCCATAAAATTTTTAATTTTCACTTGAAAATGAATTTTGAATTTTTTCAAAAAATTAAAAAATTCCAAATAACTGTCTTTCAAAATTTTCACTCAGATCACTCACAAAAATTCAAAAACAACCCAAAATTATATTTATGTCCAAACACAACTCTAATTTTCAAATACCATGTTCACTTGAAAAAAAAATCACTTTTTCAAATTTTTACAATTCTTATGTCCAAACGCCCACTAAGTAACAGGTTGTTTCCCTGAATTCCTTCGACATAATTTTCTCAAGCGCCCTAATATCTTTTTCTTTTTCGGGTTTGAGGTATGATGGTATAGTAGACTATCCGAGTGAGCCTCTGAATCTCCTGTAAACCCTTAGTTCACTCCGAGGATTGCCCTACTAATTCGGAGGTTTTGAAATTGTAACCTTGTTGTTCATAACAACAGTCGCGACAATAAATAGACTCATAATTTTAATAAATAAACGACTTCAAACAAGAACCTCAGAGCAATATGAATTTTTACTCTTAATATCTCTCCATGTAAATTCATCTTAATTAATTACATATATTATCGGATAAAATTAAAAATGAAAAACATTTGAAGTTCTGCATATTTTTTAATCAATTTCATATTCCTCAGTAGTACAAGTTGTCTAGACACAATTTGAGCATGTACTATTTCAAAACAAATAAATTGCTCGGGATTTGAATTCGTGGCATATTTGCCAAAACAAACGGTATATAACATAACCTCGACTTAATCATCCTACAATCAGCATATTTTTCTTCATTTTTTTCTTTGATAGTCAACAACGATCATGTGGGCTAAAACCAAGTATTTTATCATATTCTAATTACAGTGACTCAAACTAATTAAAAGATTTGAGAGATTTTTTCCTTCCTATACACTATTTGAAACCTTATTACCCTCTCTACTCAAGTTTCAATTTAATTACATGGTCATATACAATTTACCAATTATATACAAATAAGTTTTAAATGAGTATCCCTTTTATATTTGTATACGGTCAAAATAGATTTCGGCCTTCTTACGTTTGATCGAGTTCGAATGGTAAGCAACCGGAGTGGGATTTTGGGATGAGTTCCGAAGACAGTACAAACGAGCCTCGAGTCCCAAAGACTGATCGAGGAGTCGGCTCGATGCTATTATCAAGCCCATGACCAAATCGATCTGCAAGGTAACGTGAGGCTGGTCGGAAATGCGCTACATCCCGAAGGTTGAACTCAAGCCAAAGCCGAGGGCTCGACCCAATAACGAGTTCAAGCCAGTATCGAGCTCGCAGACAAGAGCCGTTACAATCGCACTAAGGGAGAGAATCTTGACGGGAATCGAGGAAGAGACAATTCATCATAGGTTCTTCACTATATATTTTTTTTATTGTAAATAAAGTAGGATCCCTCTACTATAAAAGGGAAAATCTTTGTAAGCATAAAGCAGTCTCACACACTGTAACAAAAGGTCACTTCTCATATTGAAAGATATCCCTTTGTGCTCGTTTTACTTTATCTTATTCATTCTTCTTGCTCACTATTCTCATTCTCATAGTCAAGAACATAGGTATTACTATTTCTCTATACGGTTTGTATCAAACTATATCACATATCTTTAGAACCATACTCAAATTTAACTTTATCCGATTTTTCGGGTAAACAATATTAGGAATTGAATAAGGAATATCAGTTATTTTCTTATCCCTTTATACTTGCCCACTCTCTCTCTCCGTCTCTCTCTCTCTCTCTCTCTCTCTCTCTCTCTCTCTCTCTCTCTCTCTCTCTCTCTCTCTCTCTCTCTCTCTCTCTCTCTCTCTCTCTCTCTCTCTCTCTCTCTCGCGAAGCCTGAAGTTTTACTTTGCTTTAGTTGGTCATATGTCTCTCTCTGTCTAAGCCTAAAGACTTATAAGGAATATCAGTTTATGATTTGAAAAGATGAATGCTCAAGGAAGTTGAATTGCAAAGCCTGAAGATTCGCTTCGTTTTAGTTGGGCTATAACATATGCAGAGACTTTAATCTCTCCTAATTCTATTTAGGATTATAATTTTGAAGGTATGTCTCTCCACCATTGACAGCCATTAAAAAGCTTTGAAACTTTGAAATCGAATTTGGGTTTTCAAAAACTATTATTTGTTTGGATTGGGTGTTGTTGCAAACAATTGAGAATATTATTTGGAGTTTATATCTCAATTTTGAGCGTGTTTTGGTGAAGATTAGACTTGATTTTGGCTGAATTTCAGATTAAAACTCAAAAAAGAAGAAGAAGAAGAAGAAGACAGAATTTCAGATTGAAACTCGAAGAAGAAGAACACATGACATACAATATACTTACGAAATTGTAGTATAATTGTATGTAAATTGTATTCTGTTGTAATTATATATATTTTTTATTTGAATGTTGTATGAAAGTTGAAAAATAGTTATATAATGTATGAATCGTTGTATAAAATTTGTATTTAAGATATCAATACTATCTTTTTACATAAAGTTGTTGATATGTATCAAAATTGTATTAAGAGAGTAAGTTTTGATTGAAATTTTAAAGAGGAAGAAGCACACACCACAGACAAAACATATACAAATCAGATACAAAATATATACAAAAGACATATTGTATAAAATTTGTATAAACATTGTATTTAAGTTGTATGATATTGTAGTTATATTTAACTGGGTAGAAATAATGTATGCAAGTTGTAGATAAGTTGTAAATAGGTTGTATAATATATAATTAGTTGTATGAAATTTATTTTTACTATGTATAAATCAGATACAAAATATACAAAAGACATATCGTATAAAATTTGTATAAAAATTATATTTAAGTTGTATGATATTGTAGTTGTATTTAACTATGTAGAAATAATGTATGAAAATTGTAGATAAATTGCAAATAAGTTGTATAATATATAATTAGTTGTATGAAATTTATTTTTAATTTTTATGCTGATGTACCATACATTGTTCTTTTTCTCAATTAATTTATTAAGGAAAAAAAAGTAGAGAATGATGAAAAGAAATATGTATTTTAACATGTTAGTCAAAGTTTATTTAATCAAATATTTTGGAACATAATAATAGTGGTAATAGACCTATTAATCGAACGACAAAGCGACTAGGCGTACTCAAAACCTATAGTGATATTAGATATCATATGGAACTTGGCTTTTGTTATTGTAGCAATTTCTGTTCTTATAATGAGCAAAAATGAGTTTTCTTCTATGCCTTTAAGGCTTTTCTGTTCTGATTGTAGCAATTTCTGTTCTAGGTACTTGTAACTGAATTTCTGTTTGTTATGGCTTAAAATAAGTAATACACAACTGGAACGAGTCTGATTAAAAGAGGAATGAAGAGAAAATAAGAAAAAAATATAACAAAATTCCTAATTTAAAGTACTAATAATAGATTGTATATATTTTGTAGCTAAACCGTATTTAGGTCGGATAAATTCAAAAACATAAACATTTTTCGTAATAAAGTTTCAAATAGTATATAAAAACGAAAAAATTCCAAAGTTTAATGGAATGGCTCAATGTCCAATTAGGCTTTACCATCACTGCCGCTATGTACGATTTACTCTGGGGCCAGCCTAATAAGGCATCAAATAGTACTATAAGAATTTTGACCTTGGCTTTCTTAAAAGAATTTAGGAGAAATTTTTTGAAGAAGGGCAAACATGTCATTTTATTGCTTTATCCTGCAATTAATAATCTTGGAATTGTTATCCCACATAAAGTGCCTATACTAAAATAGAACTAGAATTCTAGTATAACTAATATTTTTCATCTCTTTCTTTTTCTAATTTCTTCGAAACAATTTCATATTTTATTCTATTATTCCGTATCCATATAATTAAATAACCCCTTCTCTCAAAATATCTCCATAATAAATCACTGATAAAGGAAAATGTCAACAAAACAAAGTTAAAACGTTTTTAGTCCAAACACCACCTTAATCAAGTTCGTTATGTACTGACTAAAAAGGTGGAGCATATTGCACTGTTTAAGCCCGCTGGCATCTTATTATTAGACTAAGATAATTTGGTAACAGAATGTGGTGCAATAATTACTACTCCGTGTAGTTTAGGATGAGCCAATAATTTTTGCTGGGGAATATACCTGCAAAATTTGCAGGACTTTTCTGGAGTAAAGTAAGGATAGAGACTTGTGATTGATTGATGGATTTGATTTGAT